>NC_057773.1:8896603-10096603 GCF_014825855.1 Bombus pyrosoma | reverse complement strand
GTCTCGATTGTTCCGACCGATCGAACCGATCGAAGCACGTGACGAAGATACGTGGAAGAGCCACATACGTGACCCAAACAGTGAACGTTTTCTCATCGGCGTAATGGAATTGAATATCGAGCCGGAATACGTGGTCGATGCACGTCGATAAGCCGCACGCACGCTTTGGCATATTTCCAAATGCCGGCTAAATGCCAACCGGCTGTCATTAGCATTGCAAAGTGCGCGAGACTCTCTCGATGGATTGTGGATAACACGACGTTGGGACGACTAATGGCCCGCGGAACATAGTTATAATATGACCGGATTCCTATGAATTTTTATACATTTCTGTCAATTCCAGCGTACCAATTTTTTCGCGAATCTGTTTTTGATATATTCTCATATTGCAAGATTTGTGGATCCCAGTAAATGGAACGCACTCACATAAATGCAAAAATATAGATATATTAGCAATGGAAGACCATACGGGGTAGAAAAATATAATAAACTCATTTTTGTTCTTTCATGTCAGTTGGTGATTGAAAAGAAGAATTTTTATATGAAATAGCCGGAGAAAGGAATAAACTCGGATCTGTTTCTTTTTCGTTTGATACGTGTATTTTTGGCTAAGACAGCTTCCTTTAAGGATGCAATACTTGAGATTGATGATGCATTCCCGGCGTAAGAGCGACGCTCCTTCAAGTAGCACACAGATAGCCTGGCCTCTGAATTGTCGACGATATAACTAAGTTAGTTTCTGTTCTCTAATGGAGCATTTCGGTGCGATCCTAAATCCTGGCCCGTGATATTATCGTCCTTCCAGCACGGTTTAATTGAACCGAACGAGAAATAATTGCCACGAATAACCTATAATTCTGCGACTATGGATTGTGGATACTATCGTACATCTGTTCCCTGGATTCGCAACCAGTTCCATTGCTAGAAATTTGTACGTCGTTGAAAAAAGATATTGCGAAATAGAAAGAAATCCAGGAACAGGAAAGTGATAAAAATTTAACCATTGCGAAGCTTAATTTATTGCAGAGGTTCTTACAAATAAACTTCTATTTAGAAGCACGGCACAGTTGGCGCGCAATCGATACCGAACAACACGTTTAGAAGCGCACATAAATGCGAACGTTCACAGTTCCAACGATTAACGTAGCCGGTCGGCTCGTAATTAACGACTTAATTGCAATCATCCGCTTCGTGGGTGCTCCGTCATCATGAAATATGGATACGTGTAAACGAGGTATCCTTCCAGTCGGGTCGGCGAAAAAACTCGCAGTGATGCAACTCATTCCAGAGATGTAGTTTGTTAAATGGTGTTTCGTCGACTCGCTTGCTACGTAACGTTTACAAAGTCACGAGGGATACGATTGAGTAACAAAGAGCCCTCGACGATTCCCGTTAATTACGTACTCACGTATAAACCATGCAACTGCTCGTCTACGGCGGCCCTAATTGTTTGCTCAAGTCGCGCAATACTTAGGAGTTCAGAAACTGCTTCGCGAGTCGAGTTCAGAATATGAAATGTCGAATGAATACTCAAGTAGAGTTGTTGATTCTTAGACCCTAATTAGTCGCGACCTCAGCGATAAGTAAATCGTATAGACTGTCTGACCATATACGGGTTTTGTCTATTTAAACAAGAATTTCACGGAGAAACGCGGTATCTGATCACTAAAGTTCTCTTTCTACTTAAGCTACTCTATCTCGTTGCTTGTGCGCTCCTATAAGTTTTCCGTATTTTTTCCGTATTTTCCATTTTTAGTTAAATTATTCAGCTTACAAAATATTTTCTAGTACGTAACTAAACGTCTTTCAATTTAATTTATGTACAAGAAAAATCGTTGATTCTTGATGCATGTTACGTCCGGTGACTCTACGCAAACCAGGCCCCACGCCGCGGGCAAGGTGGTTGCCAGGTGTCTGTACACCCTTATTGCGTACCCTCAATAATCTTAAGGACTTACCATAAATCTTGGCATTTTCATAGTTAAGGTTCTTCAGACCAAACAAGTATCCTTTTACTTCAAGTGTTCCTTAAATTTGTTGTCCACTCCGGGAAGGTACGGTATCTCCCGCTAGCAACTTTCTCTCGGGGGCGGCTAGAACCCTTCCTTGGCCACCAACCTTTTTCTTATCCAATCAGAAGCAATGACTATTACCCTCACTTTCCTAGTCAAAATTGTCATCAACAAATCCGATGATCCCGTACGCTAGACACACCCATCAATAGCTTTCCACATTGATTTCCTCATTGAGCTTCATTAATTTTCCATCTTTAGATCGGCCAACATCTCTTGATTGGTTTTCCACCCTTAGATCCAGTGTTATAATCAGTTCAACCACACCTCTATTATCCTAAACGAGATAGGGGATCGATCACTTCGTGGCGTCGATTATCTAATCGTAACGGGAATTTACGACTCCCGTTAGCGCGCTTCCTCGTGACCGCGTCTCTCCACGAACGGTCGAACAATGCATGATTAACCTGTGATTATGTGATAAAGCGGTCAGGCCAACTGCCTGATCAGGCGCAGCCTTTTCTACTCATCGCTCTGTCCGATTACTAATGTCCGCTTCTACTTACGCGTCTATACATCAATGCTTGTGTTTTCCTCCAAACTTATCATATCTTTCTATCGAAATTGATAATTATACATTAAATTGATAATTATGAACTATTTGCCTGTAGCATAACCTAGACATTTCTCGTTCATTTTATCAAGAGTTATACTTTTCATATCAATCCTGTAGTGACGTAGCATCGATTCTAATAAAATTTTCATGAGCCTTAAACCAGATGCTTCATCTTTCATACGATAATCACGTTAAAATGGAGTATAAAGTATGCATAAACCCTACCTCGGACTACACGTCGCCTGTTACATTCGCCATAAACCTTCTCATCAAAATCTGCCATAACAATGCACATAAACACAAACATGAATCGTAATACCACTATTCGATGATGAAGTTACGAAACGACGCAACGGTAAAGTTGATGACGTTTGCTCATTGAACACTTTGTCGTATGGCTACGCGATATCGTTGAAACCAAAAGAAACCGCGAGTTAACGTAGCGAGAAAAGCCTCTAAAGCCTGGTAAACTGTCGTGGCGGTCGTATATGGCCGACGAGCATGTGCCAAAATGTGGAAATTTCGAAACAGCTGCAGGAACGTTAATTCACTGGCTAACAGGATTTTAAATTTTGTTTTCTTCTTTTTATCATTTTTTGTTACAAACCAGTGACAGTTACGTAACATAGCTAGAAGTTATCCATCGCAAACTACAGCATTCTCGACAAATTTATATCACAACTCCAAACATGTGTAGAAAGTTGTGCGTACCTCGTAACATACGATTACGTTGAAGAAGGGAGCAAAATAAAAAGGACGAGGAATAGACGAGCAAAAACAAAAGAGTCGCATGGTTTACTCCAACATAAGGAAATTTTTAGTAGACAAAAGTATCTCAAAGGCAATATGGAGTTAAAATCTGTCCACGTTATTCTCATCATATATGTCTCCTATATAAACGTTTCCCGTCCTGTAGGAAAATTTATAAAATCACCGGTATTAATTCGTAAAATTATTTACTTAAACAAAATTTAAATTAATGTTAAATGTATTCATTTATGTCGAAACTTACCAGAACTTAATGCAATCGTACCTTTTGTTAAAAGCGATGGGAAGTAGGTATTTATCCACCGTACTGCAAAATAAAAGAAATTAATTTATCACGTAAAGACACTCGAGATAATCCGCTTGCCACGGTCCAGTTATTGCCCTTTTAATCCGACGCTTATGCCAGCGAAACTTAACGAGCACTCTTGGCCAAAATGCCAGAAGTTATCCGTCGTTGGAGCGCAACTTAGATCCAACTTGCACGCTTTAAACTGGAACAGAGACCATCCATTAATTTACGAACGTGGCGCGGCGTGTTGTCTCGACCGCTGTTTCATGCCGCAAACTCGCTTCCAACTTCCTCGATTTAAAGAGCCTTGCTCCTACTTGGCCAAGGAAAATATACCTTTTCCTTTAATCCCTCTTTTGTCTCATTCCTATTCGCCTTTGTTTTAAGTATAATATATAATAAAACCGGCCACAGGTATTGGAAAATGCTACTTCGTATGTGTTTTTATTAATTAACAACGATGCATTGCAGGATATGCGGTACACGTGGAATTATTATTAATAAACAAATGGATCATGAGGGAATTCGCTCGTGGCTCGAAATTGAAACGTTGAAATAACTGTATATTTATGATTGTGTCCTGTGTATTAATCCCTCGAGATATGATCGTGATAATCGTGATCTAACCTTTGCCCATAAAAATCTGCCAGAGAATAAACTAAAAATAATTCACAATTCTTTAAATGTTGATCTTCCAATTTTAATTACACTTCAGCAAAGTCAATTTAATTTCCTTTTCTGCAGATTAATTAGCGACGAACTTTCGTGCAAGTCGTTCTTTGCGGAGTAAAATATATAAAAGAAGGAAAAGTTTCGGCGTAGGCCTGCGTTCAAACATTTTCTCAACCGTTTCAAAGAAAACTTATGCTTTTTTTATTTTTTTTCTTTATACATTCCTCCTGGTTTCGGTATTTCACGGTTCCTCGAAGTTGACAGAAGTATCAGCTATCTCCGACGAACAAACGTCAGCTGCAGGAGCAGTGAAACTTTCCGAGCCTTCCCTATCGTATTGGCATCCACAAAGGTTTCGATATATCAAAGGGGAACCATTTACGATTTTACAGTCATAGCTTACAAATCTTCGACGAATCTTACCCTACCAGATAAGATAACCACATTAACAACGAATAAAATGATCGACATCTCCCCAACTTCTTTCTTCAGTTCGTTCAACATTTTCTTTCTTTTCCCTGCGACTCAACGAAGGGGAAATAAAGAGAGAATCACTGGTTTCCACGATCCTCCGATAAAATAGAGGTTCGTGTGTATTGGGCGAGATTATTTTGCTCGTCTAGTAGGGGATGAAAAAGAATTCAATGCTGCGGTAAATTCCCCGTGTCCGATAGAATGGAATTGTTCTCGGCTCGTTTCCTTGCCTGGATTCGACGGTGTCGGTCATTTCACCGCGAAAGGACTCCATAAAAATCAGAATCTAATAATACTCGTTGCCGGGTAACGGGACAGGAGGAAGTTGACGGTAATCCCCGAAGAAATTCCACGGAATTATTGTCCCGCGGGACTTATCTCTCGCGGATGTATTGCCCCTTCTTTCCGTTGCTTTTATTTATTCGCTTCTGTTAGTTTCACGATATTAAGAAGTTCCTCCGGTTCTTTTTCCATCGGTTGAGACTGTTCCGCCGCTTATTCCACGATCTAGAAGGGATCTAGAAGGGAGAAGAGAGAGAAAGAAAGTAAAAGGAGAAATCTATTTCCCTTTACACAGCCCATAAACGCGAGTAGGTACGCGCGGGTTCGGGCTGAGACTCGCGAGTGAACGAGTCCCCCGTTGCCTCGTAAGTTTTTTCACAAGGCCATAGCTAGAGTAATACTCTCCGTTTCCTGGTATTCAAAGTGTTTTAATAAAGATTAAACGTAGTCTGAAGATAAAACGCTGCTGTATCTCCGGTAACTAGTTTTGAAATAAACAAGGCATAAATAAATTAAAAGATAAACAAAGTGTAAATTGAAAAGAGTTTTATGCATAAAAATAAACTCACGTATCTAGAATGTAAATTAAAATGAACATATAAAGAACGTTTTAACTTGCGGATGTTTAAATTGCTTCTGCTGCTATTTAGAGTAATAAGAGGTGACTAGAGGGAGTTTATGTTATTTCAAGAAGCGTATATATACTGATAATAAAATTCCCGCAAAATTATCTTAGGGGTGTTCTCCTCGATTTTGTATTTTTTTTTTTTATTATTATAAACCTTAAACGCTTCTTATTGTTATACACTTTTTATTAAAGTGACATAGACGTTCAGTTGGAACGAGGTACTCTGTATAACAAACTTGCCGTGATTTCCACCATCACCCATACGATCTTCACGCGAAAGAAACATGACACGGAACGTGTTAATTAACGTGCTCGTCACCGGTTCTTTATCTGCCCGTATTTCCCGTCTCGACAATACACCGCTGGCAAAGCTGTTAAATTACAGTTATACATCATCGTGTCTTTCCTCTCGTCGTTTTTTGCTCCCCTCGAATTAGCGCCCTGCAGACGCAAATTAACGCAACTTTCCGCCAAAAGAACCCAAGCTATACATTCGCCAAGAAATGAAACAACAAAAATTATACAAGAACCTGGAACTTCTTAAAAACTACGATTATCGCGCATTTTATTCGTCCTTAACTTGCATGACATCGTTCCATGGGATCAGAGGCGTTTTCTTACTCCAGTTAAGAGTTACCACTCTTAAAAAGTCGTTATTGCGGCGAATCCTTCGACGACGGAAGTCGTTAGGCTGGCTTTCGTCGCGCGACGAAGTCCAAGCGGAAGCTGGCCGAGACGCTTGATCCACGCTTCCTTACTCCCCTGGCTAAACCGCGCGAAAATATTTTGAGAACGTGCCGGATGACGCGTCTCTAGCTCGTGTCCCGTCGTCCAGGAGATCGTGGACCGCATAAATTTGAGAAACGGACCGGGTAGCTTTGACCCCGACGGACTTTTTAATCTCCTCGTCGTGTCTTTAGTTCCGCGTTACCTTTCCGTTTTTCTCCTCGACGGCCACTGACTCTGGTGCAAATGCGCAATTATGATTCAACGATCGTGAAAAGATTTTTTTCGAACTTATCTTTGCGGACAGACAATAGAGAGATGTCTTTTATTTTATTTTAGCTCGTGAGTTTCAGGGAGATTTTCTTGCGAGTTTGGTCTCTTTAAGATCTGAGACTTTTGGAAGTTGAAAACTGTTATAGTTGGTACACATTGTTCGGCTTAAGTTGTATTAAAAGTTACCTTTTGTTATCTAGAACTATATATATTTTATATGTGTATATAAGAGAGAGAGAGAGAAGGAGAGAGAGAGAGGGAGGGAGAGCGTGCGTGCGTTTGTGTGTGTGTAAGATATATGAAAATATGTGTGCGATTAATGTCCTATTTCTTTCCTCAGTTAATAGTAACCAAGATATTGAAGACTGACAAACTATTCCTTCCACGATAATTCTTGCGTATGCAAAATACAATTCTCAAATAAATAACCACCATATCTTGATCTTCAGGTCGAGATGAAGGGTATTTCCGGTCCCATCGAGTTCAAAGAAGGGCGCAGAATTCAATTCAAGCTGGACCTGCTGAAACTGAAGCAACATTCGCTCGTCAAGGTACACTCTCTGTTTAACCATCGCTTCAAATTTTTTCACAGACATCATAAAAAATCACATGAGAATGAAATAGGTCGGTGAATGGCGTCCAGGCGCCGGCGTCAACGTGACGGACACCGCGGCATTTTTCGAGCCAGGATCAGCGAATGTCACTCTGCTCGTCATCACTATATTGGTGAGTCTTAACCACTGAATTTTCCTCTTTCAAATGTCATTCATTCCTATTTAAAATCACGAAAAGGCAATCTCTCCCATTTCAATAAATCGCAGAAGGACTAATTCGATACGTTTTCGCGTCTATCGTTTTAAGCTTCGCGCGAATCACAAACCACGTTTTCGTACTGTTAATCGAAAATGAAACGTACCCGAAATAAACTCGAAGTAGAACTTTACAATACGTGGATAATATCGAAGCAACAAGTGTAGGAAAATTTGATAAGAATGGAGAAATCAATGGAATGTCATCGAACGATCGCATCGTAAAAAGTTGAGGAACGATTTACTGAATTGATCATGTTAGGTGACGTTTCAGGCACACGAGTAATAACACGTCACCTGAAAGACTTCGACACGAAGATTCGAGCAATAAAGTGATCATTGTCAATGACCCGTAGGAAGGATATTTACGAGCCACCGTGGCGAAGTCCACGTAACGGAACCTCGTACTTTATGTCCGGTATCCGTACTACCTAACGCGTCGTTCCGATCGAAGGATAGAGGCTAAAGTGGTATAAAATTTCTACATTTCCCGGGGATAAAATCGACTGCATCGACGAGTCGTGAAATCGCTAACAATCGAACCAACATAGAGTTGCTATAGTCTGGCTCGAAGATTTCCAGAGGTTAGGGCCATTTTCCTCCGCTCAAATAGGATAAACGTAGAAACGCAAAATTGTCGTAGGTATCCTGGTTCGGATTATAGCAAATTGTATGCGATCTTTGTTTAATTTTCCTTTTGAAATATTTCTCAAGTTTTCAAAAAACGAATATAGGAACATGAAATTGTCGTATCGCATTCCAGGACCCTTTTGCACAACAATAGCAGTAAACCGTCAAGTTACAAGTTCTAGACTAGTTATAGACTTTTCATTTTCACAATTTTTCCCTAAGTAGAACTATCAAGCGACTTGTCATTTCTAAAATTTCATTTGTTTTATTATTACACAGCGAAATATATTAACTTGTGACGTGAGAAATTTCACTAATAAAAATTTTAATTGTTACAATTGTTCGAGGCAGCTCGAACTACGATAAATCGTACGCTATCGACTTTTTTAGCGTTTAGAAGACACTGATAGTTTCTACGCGATAAATCGATAATTATTCGATCGATGACGTTGAAAATAGCTAGCGATGCGAATTTCTCCCATTTGGAAAAGCCTCTCGGGAGCGATTAGGGAACCGTATGAACGTGAAACATGTATCGTCCTGTGTAGGCTCGTGTATCGTACAGATCTGATAGCGTGTTCCGTTGTTTGCATGGACCCCCTGTTGCGACACAGGAAATTCCGTACGTGATGATGCACTACGAAAAAAACTACACGGGGAACGCGCGGTTTTACGGTTTTTGCGTGGACCTACTGGAGGCGGTGGCAAGGGAGGTCGGCTTCTCATACAGATTGGAGCTGGTACCGGACAGGAAGTACGGCGCGAAAGACCCGGAAACCGGGGAGTGGAACGGCATCGTCAGAGAACTCATGCGACATGTATGATTTGGTTTGTTTAATTTCTCTCATCTCACTTGGTTCTCACACCTTTCTCTCCCACGCGCGTGATTTCCACCTAGGTAACTATAGATATACACTCTAACCAATCTTACACAGTTAACATTCTCTAGACTGTCTTTGTCTCTTTCCAATATTAGATCACTCTTTTTAATCATTTAGTCGATACAAGTTCACATAACGATTTAATGTCTCCTTACACTTGTGAATAGTCTCAAACGCACCTGATAGTTACATTAGCCTAGACACTCGAATTTAACGTTTAACAAATTGAAACGTTATCGCTTCAATATGGAATGCGCCAATTGGTATCGTAATTAAAAATTACGTTATCTATCGAGGGACATTAATTCTATTCTAATAATGAAATAATATTATGTGACATTGAATACTACTAAATGTCGGAATATCAAATATCTTCTACGTTTAATGTAGATAACGTAACTTTTAGTTCGCATATCAAATTGTCCTGTTCCATAATTCAAGCGTTAACGTAACAATGCACTCTTAGTGTCAGTGAATTAGGTGGTTGCTGTAAACACAGATACATAGATAAACATAGATAAAGGACATGTGTAGGTAATAGACAGTCCCTCGGGAATACTTTGAATAAGCGTGAAACACTTCGACTCTCGATAGGATTCAAGGGTGAAATACTTGTTACACCACGAAGATTCGCTGTATGAATCGAAGGCGAAAGTTGCAACACAACGTACGAAAAGGATTTTTTGATCACTCCATTTCGATTAAAATCACCTCTCACCAGGATGATACAGAGCAACATAAAAGGCCGAACCCACCTCCGTTCACAAGACACTTTTGTAGTCGCGCTGATTATTAGACGTTTTGGGCGTCTCTCGACTCGTCGTTTATTCAGACCTGTCCACCTTCTAAATCATCGTAATCGATCATTCGCGCGACTTGTCTCGCCTCGTCTGACCGAGGAGTCGAAGCTAAATCACCGACTGTCACCGCATCGCGTAATAAAGCCCATAAATCGAGCATGGATCACAAGCTGTTAATTGACATTAGTCAACGCGAACCACTGAGAAACCTATGAACCAAGTCCTCAAATTTCTTTCATGATAAAATAACACGATATAAGAATTTGCAACAAATTACTTAAATACAGATGTACATATTTAATTAATCATATATCCATTAAGTTGTTGTATATGAATAGTTGTATTTCTACGAAGGTTGAATTTCAGAGGCTACTGTCATCTCATATAAATTTCGACCTATTATATTATAATTATATCATAGTATACTATACGTATTATGTTATAGTAGAAGTATTAAAACCTCGTTACTAATCGTCGTAGATAATTAATCAAAATATCCTATGTGAGTTCCTATGTGAGTTTAAATTTGGGAAAACTGCTGTGTAAATTTCTTTAAAAATTATTATTATCATTATTATTTAAAGAGACTGTAAAGGAAGTAACTATGATAACTAGGTTCCAGGAATTTTTTAACTTTAAAACTGATACTTCTTGTAAATCTTGATTCATGAAATTACTTATTCGTTGAGGAAATACTAAGTATATGTATAGATAATGTTTAGAAGATTTTATACTCTGCTATAAAATAATTTCAAATCACCTGATGGTTACGCAAACGACTCGATTAGGATGAAAAGTTAATCACGGATAGGGATTCTTGTCATAACGCAGAAATTTCGGAACTTCTCTGTCTTCCTCTTCGGGAATCTGTTCGTTTCCGGGTAAAGTTGACGTGATTAACGGAACTCGCGAACACACATGCCTAATTTGCAATTCGGGAGAATACCGAAGGTTCGATGTGCGAGCACGCCTCTGGATTTCCACATTTACCGAAACACCCCGCCCCGCTGGCGGAACTTAAATTAAACTTAAATGAATTCGATTTTCCAATTACTCGACCACAAACCACTCCATCACCGCAAATTACACGGGTCTCTTCTGTGTTCAGCGAGCACACGTGTATCTGGAAAACAAGATCTTTTCATTCCCCTCCCCCAATCGTACCGCGTGTCACAAAGTAGGTGGCAAAGTTCATTTACGAGTTCAAATGAGTTTTCGTTTGAGTCTTATTCGAGCCTCTCAAAAGACAAACTGCTCGATTCCTTGAATGTTTTATAGGATTGTTGCTTTGTAAAATTTCCCAATTTCGTTACATAAGCACGCGTTTGTTTTCTAATTTTCAAGGAACAAATTCCTTTTAGGAGTTCGTTTGTTATGAAAGTTAGTAGAAAATTCTTATAAAACTAAAATACAAAATGCAAAGATTAAAATAGGAAGAAGAAATATTAAAATTATTAGAATTATAAATTATAAGCGAATGGAGAATGTAGGTAATATTTTGCGCCGAATTGTACACAGAGAGTGTTTAAAATCCAATTAGGTGAATTTTCGAGTCATTTTACCCATCCAGAGTGTCGCGTTCATTCGAGACTTTTACTTTCAAAATGAATTATACCGTCGCGTCGAAAATCCCCATGCGGGAGAGAAAGCGCAGGTAGAAACACTCTCTTTCGTCGTTTCGTTTGCCTTTGCCACGTTCTTGCAGCTGAGTTGCCTTGTACGCGTGGCTACATTATCCCGAGGGAACGTTCGTGGTAATAGTCTATCGAGTGGTAATCCATTTAGCCGGTAATCAGCATCGAACGCCGTCCAGTACGAGGCTCTACGCGTCGTGCATTTGCGGTAAATATCGATCAGATTCGTTCGAGACACGTGGAACAATGGAGGCTCGATCGTCGACAAACGTTGTCTCTCTCTTTTCCCTTTCTCGGCTACTTTCGAGTAGGAGACACTATATGCGAAGAATAATAATTAATAATTTATAAGTCGAACTGTAGATTGGTACAAAGTAGCAGCTATCTTACAGTTAAATGCCTTGAGGAACGTTGGTAGTAAAAGCTGAAATGTTAGAAAGAAGAAAAGAAAAGCTAGCTTCTCATTTGTGTAACCGATTATCCTTACAAAGAGTGGGTAGAAAACTTTCTGACAAAGATGAAAGGAAACTAAAAGCAAATTAGAGAAGCTACGAAGGGATAGAGTAGTGAAAAAATGATTAATATTCAAGTAGAAACGCTCGAAAAATGAGAGAGGAACAGGGGATCTTAATGAAAAAGGGAAGGTTAATAAAACAAAAGTAGAAGATAAAACATATGAATGATGTGGTAGAAGCGAGGTACTATAGGATGGGGAAAAAAGAGTCTTACAGATACGTACGGATAAAGAGAAAGCAAAAAAAGATGGGGAAAGTGAGGTCAGAAAAGAGAAGAGGAAGAAGAAGAGGACAAAAGGTAGTAGCTCCTTTTTATGGTCCCCGTAGGAGCAGCCGTACGTAATGCTGAAGAGCAGAGGGAATTTCAGCGGGAACGCACGTTACGAGGGCTTCTGCATCGACCTACTCAAGGAGATAGCTCACATGGTGGGCTTCGCCTACAGGATCGAGCTCGTGCCGGATGGCAAGTACGGCGTTTACGATTACGAGACTGGCGAGTGGAACGGAATAGTCCGCCAGCTGATAGACAAGGTGAGTATGTCTATTCTCGAAGCGTCTACGCTCGTGGAAATTTACATGTAACCGCGCCGCCACGCCGCAACCTCGTCACGATCACGCTCTGGAGAGTACACATTACGTTTGCTCGTAAGTACATTTCGGATAGTTGAAGCAAGTGTCCCCATAGACGAGGATACTGAAGCATCTACGATGAAGCGCGGGTTCAGTACACCCTGGGAATGTTGCTTTATTTATAGGATTTTGTACGTCACGGATGCATTTACAGGCGTTTTAAAGCAGCACAAAATAAATTAATATCGATTTACAATAGAACCGCGGATCACAAGTGAAAAGCATAAAGAAGTCATATGTGTTTGCTGTCTTTTACGAAAGAGCAATTTTAGAGTTGAATGTGCTTTTTCTCTATCTTTGCATTATCCACTAACTGGCATAAAAGTTAGGAAATCAACAGGAATAGATTTATATTTTTCCCACGTTGTCTTCGATTAATTACAAACATGCAATTTGATTACGAATGAATTGAAATTGACCGAGAGTTGCAGTTCTGTAAAAATTGTCACAGCCAATTATAAATTGGGTAGTCTTGTCGATAGTTTCAGTATTAAAATAAAAATCTACGTTATTGACAAAACCACCTGACATAACCTAATTGAAAACGTAACAAGTACGAAGATATATCTTCGCACATGCTTCATCGTTCAATGATGATGGAGCGAGAGAAGAAGAGTATACAGTTTAATAAAAATTGGTTAAAAGTTTGTTAAAAGTTCGTTAAAATGATAATGAATATCCTGGAGGAAGAATGAATAATGTAGCAATGAATTGATGATTGCATTATGAAATGTCTATTCCGTACATTACACACGTAGCTCTAATATATCAAATAAAAAGAACTTGGAGAATCTTTAGCGCGGTTGCTAAGATACTTGTCTTGCGAACTCGAGAGTTTCATTATCACTAAATTCGATTTATTATTTAAACTTCTTTTTAAATTAAATAAATTATATCTCCAGTACACTGTAGTAGTACTTGAAACTAGAATAAGCTTCTCAATATCCATCGTGATAAAAAATTGTTTAACTTGTATACAAATTAAAAAGAAAAGCGATAAAACGAAGATAATGAATTGCCCTTCGTTAATTCCCTAGCGAATTCGAAACTCCGAGTTCCAAGTGCAAGTTCTCGGCTAACTACCGTCAACAAAGATACGGTGGGTGCGACAACACATTCCGGGGAAACAATTTGCAATGCAAATCGCGAGCCGATGCAACGGAACGATGGAAATGCGTGCACCGTGTTCCCTACTGGCTCGTGTGAGAGGTGCGAAACCATGGTTCCGTGTATAGTAGCTTCAACCGTCAACCAAATGAGACCTAGGTAGCAGCTAATACGCGCACAGCCGATTGATTAAGTGCGGATTACGTCTAGCAGATCTCTGCCAACCGGGAATCAAATACTATCAGTGATAAAGTTAGCAAATTAGCGCGTTACCAACAACTTGACGGAACGTTCCTCTTGCACACTCTGTGCAGCCCTTGGGAGAGATGAAAATTGCATTAAAAGAGATGAAAATTCATTCGACCAACGCCCCGTATGCGTTACTTCGAAATGAATCTGTAAAATATAGCAACGCTTCGTTTGTTTCAGGATCATATTCTGGCGAAAAAAAAAAAGGACAAACGAAATTAAAACCGTCGTGTCGTAAAAAATATAAAGCTCGCGCGTATAATAGTAGATGTGTCCGTCCAACTCCCTCTCTCTCTCTCTCTCTCTCTCTCTCTTTCTCTTAACAGGGAAATTCCAGAAACTACTTTCGCAATAAATCTCAAACGTCGGAGTCGGGCTATTCGGTATTCTAGAAAGCTCAAGTCGAATGTGTACTTTCCTGCGCGATGCATAATGGATGAATCCGGGGTTCGCGGATCTTTGCGTCCGTGGAACAAATTAATATCGCGGTTTCGGAGAAATTAGCGCGGCAATAATTTTCTCGCGTTTACAGTCTAGTCGAGCAAAAACACAGGCGCCCGCGCAATTGCGAAACGTTAGGGAAAATCGAGCGCGCGCACGCGCGCCATGTATTCGAACTTAAAATCACAGCGGAATTCCTCGACAAATGGAATTAACAGAAACTTGGTTGGAGAATTAGTCGGAGCAAAAGATAATTAACGGTTAAACGAAAACCAGTTTAAAGGGGTGCGCGATTGCAAAGGACTGAAAACGAAGAGAAATTTCCTGCGGCTAGGAGTTTTTCCCACCGTGTACCTAGCACGACAGCTGGCACAAAGCGGACGGCGCTAAATCATCCGAGGTTGCTGTTATTAATTTTGTCAGATGATCATTAATAATTCTCGTGTCTAGGCAGTGGCGCGCCAACGGAAAAGTGCGACTTAATCGCCGCGATTTTTCTGTAATAAAGAAGAAGGGGAACTCGGTTTGAATAAGTGGCTCTACTTAGAATTCCCTTTCGCTCTCTAATGGCGATAGATGTGTATATAATTTACGCGAGTCCCGTGATTAATGAACGAGCCTCTTCTTTCTTTTTCTTCTCTTTCACATAGGTACACATAGGTAAATAAATAGCGCGCCGATATCGCGTAAATGCGTTCGCTGCAGAAATATTCGATCAATAGGAAATAATTAAAACGTTCCATTTGAAAATTCCTTCGATATTACGAGAGGCTTATTTTCCCTACGTCTAACCTCTCTGCCGATTCAGGAATGCAGTTTTCGAACGAAGTTACGGCAGCACGATCGAAACGATCCGAATGGCTGGTAAAAAAAAAAAAAAGAAAAGCAAGGTGGAACGCTGACGAAACTCTCGCCGACTCCTCGTAGGACTGGATTAAAAAAAAAGGAAGAAAATTCTGGCTCAATCATCGGTGATTCTGCGCGAGGAACTGTGTTCGAAAAGTCTGGTTCGACGGCCGGCTCTGTCGATGGCTCGGCAAATTGATTTAACCGATCGTTTTTTACGTTACGTTACGTTACGTTACGTTCTCGATGCGTTTCCATGAAAAACAGGCCATCTCGACGAGAGTCACGATGTTCGTGGAGAACTGTTTTTTTTACTTTAATTTTTCTCTTTACCTCTCTGCCGCTCTCTGTTCGCTGCAGGCTGAATCTTTTCGATCTTTTTCACCTCTGGAATATATTCTAATGCCATCAACGCTGGAAGTACCGACGACGACTCCAGTGTAAAACTTGTACGAAAAAGATCAAGAATAAAACGCGTATAGGCAATGTACACTGTCGGTAGAAAGTTTGAACATTTCGATCATTCTATTTAAATCATATTTAAAGTACCACGAGATACAAGGATAATTATTAAGTATTTGATGAAACGGTCGTTAGAACGATCGTTTTATCGAACGAGATAGAAGAACAAAGGAAGAAATGGAGGGAAGACACGCGAAGGGGTGAGCTGAGCGGTTTCTTTCAGCCAGCCTTATCGGTCGTGACCACATATACGGTTTCCAAGCAGCCGCAGCCAGAAATAAATCTGCCTAGTCTCATGGCGTGCCCTATGGCACAGCAAGTGCTTTTCCAGACGCTGAAAAAGCAGCGAGATAACGTATCTCGGCTGCGTATGCATACCGCGTTTTGCATCGTAGTCCCGAAAACCGTTTTCTCGGCCAAATCTTTTCCCTTCTATCAAGTCCTCGAGCGATTCTTCGGTTTTTGCGAAACCTGGACACAGATTGAATGGATTTTTCAATGAATTCGAATCGTACGATTCGTCCACGGGTTAACGACGTTCGATTTCTTTACCGGTTTTCATGAACCTCGATGGGATATCGTTCTAAAGATAGGAAATAAAAAATAACGAACCCTATAGAAATTTCACTGTACCTACGTAATGTCCACACGAGGTGATTTTAACGTAGACGTAGAATTTGAAATGATGTACATTTAAAAAGCGAGTAGATTTCCTAGCGTTTTACCCTTGCTTCCGTAGCAAGTCTTAAATCCTGCACCAATTGCACGTCATTTCACAAGAACACCGCCACTCTCACTGCTTTCGATTAGACATAGGAAATTAGATTTAGGAGATACAGATACATGCAGAAACGTGAAAGAACATGGAGAAAGGTAGGAGACACACAACCACCAAATACAACCGCCGGCAAATGAATCCATACATTCCATCACATTTTCGTGAATTACGATTAGATACTTTGATCTACGTCTTCTCGTGATTATCCTTCGTACTTCTACATCTTATATACCATGTTTCATACTTATTTTTCTTTTAAAGAATGTATAGATCCATGTATCTAACCGCATTGCATTTACGGAACATTATGTCCTCAGTTTTGCCGAAGCAACGTCGTTTCCTTTGTGTCCGTCGACTAATCGAACGTATCCGTCTCTATTCGCAGAAAGCAGACTTGGCAGTCGGCTCGATGACCATCAATTACGCCCGCGAAAGCGTGATCGATTTTACGAAACCGTTCATGAACCTTGGCATCTCGATTCTCTTCAAGGTAAGATTCTTTAAGAATTTTGTTCTATTTTATGTAAAAGTAAAAAAAAAAAAAAAAAGAGAAGAAATGATAAAAATGTATTTGAATGTGTAAATATCTGCAATTTACCTAATCTGTGGATACCATCTACCTTTTCGAAGGAAACGAGAGATCGAACGCGCTTAAAAGAATCGCTGGTCCAAATAAAACACTCGTTTAATCCGGCTCGATTCGATACCGCGCTCATTCTCATCCGGAAATTCATATTTCCGATTCTACCACTTATACTACCATTCACTGGTTAATCTGACTTTTTTCTGCGTGCCTTTGTATCTCTGGCTGTTTAAATTGGTCTCGCGACTAGCTATAACATTTACGTTGCTGTGACCATTTAATTAAATACCTATTAATTTCTGTATTTGTGATTTTTCTTTTTTTTTTTACCTTTTCATCATATAATGTTGAAAATTTATAACATCCGTATTAGTCTGTTCTCTTGATTAAAGAACGAATAGTCGCTAAGAGGCGACATCGTCACGAAAGGGCTACTAAAACGCAGAAACAGCCATAACTTGGGAACGAGAACGAACGACAGAAGTAAACTCGCGTGAACCTTTTATTGCTTTCCCAGTTGCAGTACGACAACCTGAAAGTTATATCTGTACATTAAAATACCTTGTAATTCACCCTCTCTTTTTTTCTACTTTTTCGGTTCTCCTTTCATCACTGCGAGCGTATTAAAATACTTGTGTTTTCATGGAAAGTTATAAATTGCATTTTTTTAAACCACGTTATTCTCCAATCTCCTCGTTGTTTATCTGCAATTAATTGACCAAACCGTATCTTAATTTTCAACTAGTCTACCCACTTGCCTTCTTTCGTTTGCTTTATGAATTTCAGAAACTTGTAGTACAGATCACCGCCAAAATCAGATTATATCTTTAAAATACTCTTAAAATTATACTGTAGCGTTGTTGGAGAAAACGACCTTGAACGATCGATCGATTTCAATGAGACCACGGAGCAGCCTTAACACGCTTTTCAATTTTACTCGCGACACGGAACAGAGACCGCGTCAATCGACCAAAACGTAACGTGTATCGTTTCCGGGGATATGTCGTCCGGCTCGAGCCGCGTTTCAAATCGATCTACACTCATACGTGTGCAATGTACATACATAGATACGATTCATACAGCTGGAAAGGATCGCTGATCAAATCGGCGCGATCGAATTGAACTCGTCGTGAACGCGTCGCAAATGAATAAATATTCGCGTGGTGCGTGTTCAAGCGACGATTATTATTTCGCGACGCGTGAGAAATTGGCGTGACAGGTCACACCACGTGGTGCCACGTGCTAATTAGACCCGCAGATGATGGCGCTCGAAACATTCGATTAGCCGGAGATCCGGTCGAGCGAGAAATTCGATTTCCGTTTGACCAGCTGATTCCATGGCCTTTTCCGTTAAGTCGATCGTTTGGAACGATATTTCTTTCGTTGAGTTGGTTTTTTGCGAATAACGGGTGATCCAGTTTGCGAACAAAATGTGTCGAATGTACTTTTAAATTACGGTTCAGTGATGGAATAGTAATAGGGTGATGAAAGTGTACGTGATGGAAATTTTCTGAAACAGAGATAGGAAATTTAATGGAAAGATGGCAAAGAATTCTATTTGTGTGAAGAAATTCATCGCTGATTAATTACTGACAGATAGTTGATTATCTTCACCTAATGCATCTGCCAACGAAAACAGCGTTATTTGTGAGCTGAATGAATAGAAGTTTGTAGGAATTATTATTAGATTTCTGCTCCTCGTATTTTATTGCCGATTCTTCATAAAAAAGATTCCACTTCCAATGCATTCTTAACGAAGAAACCATCATTTGCCTCGTAATAAATCAGAAAATAAATCAGGCACTTTGATAAACCGCAAAGTTCTCGCAGAAACGATGCTAGAAATTCACAACAGTAACTCAGCGAACAATGTTAGGCTGAGTTTACACTGGTCTAGTGGCATTCCAGTCCGGTGATCCAATCCAGCACAGGGTCGTTGTTGGAATAATGAAAACAATGTTCCCATGCCATTACAGGGACGCCATTCTAATAAGCAAACCAGTCCAACGATGATTCGATGATTCGGGTTTATTTTACTATCCAGTATTGACTCTCAGCATCGAGAACACAACACTCCGGCATTACTGGTGTCATCTAAACATCTCGATATTCAATACTAATTGACACGTAGTACAGTGTGTCTATTGTCATTACAATCTACCACTTTAAACGATAAAAAGAATTTGGAACAACATAGACATTGATCGATTTCCAGTCAAACAACTGGAATATAATCGCTTGGCTCAGCGACTGAACTAATGTAAAGCCAGCTTTTTAGTGTGCGTACCATGGAGGAACAACAACGACAGTAACGACAGCAAGAAAGACAAACGAGCGTCGCGACTCCTATATAAAATTTTCTAGACGATCGTGCTTCGTTCAGTTTCAGCCTCGTTCCACGCTTTGTCTTTTATTTGCCGGCTAACGATGGAAAACCCAATCGGCCGTTTCTCAATTGGGCCAAATTTACAGAACGACCGTGTCAGTTCCACTTCTCGCTTCTCGATCTTTCACCTCTTTCTCTTTTCTATCGTATTTTTCCTTACTTTTTTATTTCGTCGCCAAAATCAAGTAACATACAATTATCCATAATATTTGATTTATATTTATGATTCATTAGATATCCACGATTGATTTGAACTTAAAATGAAGGAGTTTGTTATCGTGTTCACTTTGGAAGACAAGTTAAATCTAAACCTACCAAAAATGAACTTGTCTTTGTTAACATTTTATTTCATGTTCATAGAAGTTTCAAGAGGTATTAAGAGACGACATCGGATAACAAGAAACGAGGAAATAAAAGAAAGCATTTATTTCCAATTCTCGAACGCCATAACTCGCCACAAACAGCATGCTTAATCGCTTAACTTTGCCAGCTTTTTAAACGATAGGAAATTTCATTAATTTCGTTTCACGTTCGCCGTGGAAATTAATATTTTGCTGCAGCTTGTTTCAATTTCACCGCCGTGTTTGCTTGTTTCAAAGCAAAGTGAAGATACCTTTTTTTTTTTCTCCCTTTTGGCTTGGTACAAACTCGTTGCTTATAAATAACACGGTATACGCCACTGGTAGTATTCGAATCACGAATGAAATCGTTATTCGCACGGTTTTTGTTGTTACCGTTGTTCTTGCTAATTCATAGCGCGACCACGTTAATTGCCAGCAAATTTTCTCCCTTCGAGTTACTTTCCCCAGCGAGCAAATACGCCGAGAACGAAGGCTATTCTTTTGTCGCGTATTGTGGAAAACAAGCTGTTCTGGAATAGCGGTTCTCATTTGTGCAGAATTTCTTAGTTCATATAACAATCAAGATAGCCCATTGTGTGTGGTCATGTCGCCTAGGGTAATGTTTAGGTATTTTCGTCAACTTTTCCATTTTCTTTATATTTATATAACAATTAGCAGATATACACGGCAAAGGATATTCTAAATATTCTAAAGTAATAAAATAAATATTCTAAATTATTCTAAAATAAAGAATCTCCAAGTTGATTCCTTATTAAATTCTTAACTCGCGAGGATGACATTGGGAATGCACAAAGGCAAATGGAAGCTTTCGTTAGTGACTTTTTAACTAAATACCCGAATCTGTATGCATAAGAGACGAAGTATTTACCAGAAATAGTATTTAAATATTAGGTTGTCCGAAAAGTTTCTTTTCTTTTATAAGGAAATAATACACGCACAATGTGTTTTGTTTTATATTAATTTATCGAATTACGCACGAACATAATAATAGAAATAGAACAAAATGAATCATACCTAATTTGTTGCGGCACTCAACAGCGCAGTGGTTAGCCTCTTAGGTTTACGAACGTTCGGGACCCGGGTTCAAATCCTGGCGCCCGTAGTCCGATTTTTCTTCCGCGACATCTAAATGAGAAGAAAAAGCAGCAGTATAACCCCTCAACGATATCTACACCAGCATCAGCACTATTACCGACTACTGCCGCACCTCAAATTGGTGACCTCGACGTGATCTACAACGAAAGAGGTGTTGTGTGACCGTGATAGCGCTACCGAGACTTCTATCACCGCGAACTTAGACTGTGCAATCTGGACCTACCGCTACGACGAACACGGAAATGGCCCCTTCCACCTTCAGCAAACCTCGACGCCTCACCTCCGACCGACGCAAGCAGATGGCAGGATACGAGACAATGATCGAGCCAGGAGTGATGAAGCCAACGGAAAGTCCATGGACATCACCTCTGCACGTCATACTAAAGACGAACGGAGGCCTACGACCGTACGCTATAAACGCCCTGCCACACCGCACGATGATTGAAATTTAGCGCACTCATCTGGGCCCTCAATTGGTTCACTTGGTCACTTAACGCGTTGAAAGGGGCGAGCCATGTTTCATTCGTTCCAGCGTTTTCAGCTGGTGAATCAATTACCGTCGTTATTCGGGCAGTACGCTGGTGATCATCTCCAAAATTCCTCTGCTATAAGGTCCGCTGATCGCATTAACTTTTCAGGGTTAGTGTCGTCGACTGCGGCAAGGATACGCCTGATGCGGGCGAGGGTATCGGTTCCTCCACAGCGTGAGGATGAAATTATCAGGCGTGGAGGGGTTAGCGAGTTTTCTAAGGTGCTGATAAAATTGAGATGGCTTCCTATCGCCCATCTCTTCGTTTTCCACCATCTTCTTTATCCGAGCACTGTCTGTATCAGTTAATATGCGAAAGAGCTGATATTTCAGTTTCTCGTATCGCCCCGTGGCTGGGGGATTCGTCATTATGTCTACGATGTCCTGAACTTTATTTTGTCGTTCGTGATCTCCGCTGCCTCGAATTACCTCTCCAATAGAGCGAAGCATGCCATGGTGTTCGTGGGTTGCAGTAAAGGCATGCTGACCATCTGACTGGCTGAACTTCCTTGGTCATTATTTTCCATTTCACAAACACACTTAGAATCGCGGTGATTGAAATCTCAGTGGCGCTATCACGGTTACCTCTTTCACTGTAAATCACGTCAGGGTCACCAATTTGAGGTGCGATAGCAGTAGCACTATCACAACGACTATTATCGCACCTCGAATTCAATAAAATAATATAAAACGGAAATTATTGTTCATCTGTTATTACCTTATGAAACGAAAGGAACTTTTCGGACAACCTAATACTTAAGATTTACCACTATTTACTAACTAGTAACAGCGGAAGATTATTCACAAGAAGTCTAGTATTTGCTTTTAATATCACTTGCACTTAATACTTACAGCCATTTGCTTATTATTATGCATACGACCGAGTGACTCGAAATATTTCTTCGATTGTGCACATTTTTATCGCGCAATCACTGAAAACGACTCTATCGAGAATTTTCTCATTGAACGGAAGGAAACAACGGAACGATCCACGGGTCTCGTTTAAAACTTTTAAACGTCGGACCATTCGTTTCTTTTCAATCGAGGAACAAAGAGAAGAAGGGGTTTGGGAATCTTCGCAATATCGGGATGTAATCAGCGTAGAACGAAGGAAGCTTCTCTAATTAGTGTAATGCGACCGCTTAATTGCAATCAGCGTCGCCGGCGTGCCCAGTCGAGGTGTCCTTTAATTATTCGATATCGTAATTGATCGTCTACGGTCCGCGATTCCGGCGTCAAAGCGCTTACCACGATACTGCAATCTGTTGTTGCCGCAGACGCGCGTTGCACAATTCCTTGCGGTCTATTCCCAAACCGTTTAACGAAGAAAAGAAGGCAGAACATCGTGGTCCAGCGGAACGTTTATCGATTCGACGTTCGCGCCATTAACTTAATAATATTTTATTGCTACGTGACGATGCAAGAGTTTTTTAACTTTCGTTGAAACTTTAATGTCAATCTTCCTACACCTTCTTCTTAATCCTCGGATAGATTCTTTATAATTATATTTGGTATTTTCTACGATATATTTCTACGATACGCATCTGACTACATTTAAAAGTCATAAATCGAACAACAGATAATGCCGCACGTCTAGAAATCACGATAATCCAATCAGTCATCTACGATCTATTTCCAAAATTATGTCTTTTTTCTGGATTTCTGCCAAACATAGCGAGTCCAACAAACACAGTTGCGAGCAGAAATGTACGAGACCTCGTAAATCCTACTTGGTACACGGGAGAAATCGCGTGATAGTAAAATTTCACCATGCGTTACAGTTAATTGTCGTCTAAGAATTTCGTCCAAGTTGAAATTACCCCCTGTACTTCGAACGTTCAAGCCTTAGGTAAAACAAGACACAATTTTTTTTATCGCTCGTCAAAGGAAAGGAATGGAAGTCTAAAAAGTGAATGGAAAGGAAAGAGTTCATGTGGAAAGCAATAGAAACCCGAGTTAACTGAAACAATTCATCAATGAAAAGAAAGCACCAAACATAAAGCAAACGAGATGAACGAAGACTAAGGAGAGTAGATTATTCTCCGAGACGACGATCTTCCCTGCTTTGCCATTCTACTGGATCGAAGAAAGAATACAAGCCAGTCTGTGGAACGCTCGTTACAGCTCTTACAGTTTCGTAAGCGGAATTAACCGATTTAAAATCGAACAGTTGTCGAAGGATCGAACGAAGTGTCTCCTTCGATGGTTCGTGGAAAATCGAAAGAAGAAGAACCGGTGGAACGTGCAAGATACGAGATAGAAAGACTTTTGAAGCGGATAGAAATTACGATTTCGATGCTTAAAGTATGATTATAAAATTGTTCCTGATGCAAATTTAAATTCGAAACTTTGATCGAACTGAAATCTTCCTTACTTTTACGTGGTTTTAATTAAAAATGGTTTCTGTTAAATTTACACCGAACTTCGGCATTCAAAGAACCATAATAAAATTCTAGAATGCTAAAACCCTGTTTCGTGACATTCGGCCGTGCTTTTTCATCGCTCTTTGTAGAACAGTAGCCGGTAAACTGCTCGAGATTAAACGCGAAGCGACAAACATACCGCGCTCTTCAATTTCGACCTCGCAAACGGTACACGTTTACACATTCGGTCGATAATGAACTCGCCAGTTAGGCAGAATTTACAGCGACGTTATGAGCTAAGCCTGCCGGCTAGCAATTGAAATGAAAATCGATATGCATGCACTTTCACGTTTAATAACAATGTGATATAGTTCCTTGGTAATCTGTACGGTTAATCCATAATATCTTCGTTATCATCTAGCGAAAATCTTCCACAGATACTATCAATCGAAAATTACAATATAATGTAATGGACTTTGAATCTGAAAGATAAGTTACTGCTGAGCGTATTATGACTAAATTGCGGATGTTTATACATTCATGATAAGTATGAAACAAATGAAAATATATAAAAACGAGCAGAGATATAAAAATATGCAGCGTGCCAAGATGCATGTACAGAAGTTTCAAGATTTTTCAGAAGTTGCAAAATTTTCTAATAAATAAAAAGTAATAGAAATAAATCAAAAGATAATTCCAGTTCTTTAAAATATTCGCGCTCGAGGGTACAGTAAATGTTTTATTCGATTCGATTGATAATCCGATTCGAAACGATAGATGAAGTTCGTTTACAGGTACCGACCAGTCATCCAGCTCGACTATTCTCCTTTATGAACCCGCTGGCTATTCAAATCTGGCTGTATGTGCTGGCTGCGTACGTCCTTGTCTCGGTGATGATGTTCGTGGTTGCCAGGATCAGCCCGTACGAGTGGAACAACCCTCATCCCTGTCATACAGAGTCGGAACTCGTCGAGAATCAATTCTCGCTGGCCAATAGTTTTTGGTTTACCATTGGCACTCTGATGCAGCAGGGTAGCGATCTGAACCCGAAGGTATGTCACTGTAATTTTCGTGCAAAATTAACACACTGTTCGATACGATTTTAGAAGATCGTTCTTCGGCTTATTTTCATTTTTATATCTACGTTTTGCGTCCGTATGTTCCTTCGTTTAATTTATAATAATTTTTTAACTCTTTCAAGTTTCGCCAAGAAGGCACAATTTTACCGGAAATATTAGGTTGTCCCAAACGTTTCTTTAGTTTTATAACAAAAATAATAGATGCACAACATTTCTTATGTTATATTATTTTATTGAATTATGTATGTAGTAATAGAACAAATATAAAACAAAAAATGTTGCGCATCTATTATCTTCTTATAAAACGAAAGAAACTTTTGGGATGACCTAATAAATACATTCGTCGTTTGATTAATTAACAGATTGTTAAAACGTAACGTTGCACACGTTGCAATCATACGAATCATACGAATAATATTCGTTTGTTTGATGCAACGGAACTTTTTGAAAAATACATTACGATACATTTATTTATTTCGATAAACGCAATGCGACATATTCTTTCCTTAAAAACAATACGCAAATATACCTACATACATAGACATGTATATGGAGGGAGAGATTCTACCGCGAACAGTTTCAACAATTTTATTTCAAAGGTATTGACAACCGTAATTACCAAATTTACAGTGCAAATAACTCAATTTAAATTAAACAGATTATTAAGCTCTTCTCTGGCTATATATTTGCGCCAGCTCTTTCAAATGCCCATGCATATTAATAGAGTGGAAAAACATTGACGAATAGCCGCAAGGGGAAACCGGACGGATCGATCGACGAGAATATCAACGAATCGACGATCTGTTTTATGTTATTTTACTGAAACCTGTTCGCACGAAAAAAACCACTCGCAAATATCGAGTCGATGACCAGAAAATATAATATGCCACACATCTGATGCGTTTCGCTGACTTTGTCGCGCCGTTTCGATCCATGGGGTTAGGTTGACCAAGGCTCCGTAATTGCTATTTCAAAAATGACGCTGTTAACATACGAATTTTGTTGTAATATTATCGTCCTGTAACAACGGTGCTAACAATAATTTTTTTCCTATTTTTAATCTGGCGAATATCGAATGGCGAAGATCAGAATAAACAAGAAAATTTGTCGTCTCCAATAGTTTGGTCGTAACGTTTAGAACGTTTAGAATTTTAAATGACATTACAAACTTTTCATTACTATGCGTCTCGTTTTACGAAGTTCTTGTTAAACCTTAAGGCGATAAAGCAACACTTTTACGCGAATTAACGCGTTTCTTTAATAGCTATCCTAAAAACCTAGATTTACATGGACGTTCGTACTGCGAGTAATTAAGATTACGCTCAAATGACATAACTTTATTTCAAATAAAGATTAACGTGGTTGACTCGCGTAAGAAAAATATTCAAACCTCTTATTGCACTTTGTCAACTTCATATCGCGAGCGAATATTCTACAGAAATTTCCTTTTCCCTCTACGATGCTGACCAAACAGAGAAAATACATCTAAAACCTCGGATTCCAAAACGATCTTCGAGCTGTCCGCCGGAGAGGAAGCTCGAAGAAGTCTCACTGCGTTGTTCGGTTAGCCGTGACGTGGAACGATGGCGATCGGTCCGTTTCATTAAGCGGAGTGAATTAACCGGGCTTCGAGCCTTCGCTTACAGACTTAGAGAAGCGAAATTGCGCCACAGAGATAATAGAATCTCAGCGGTGGAACCACGATGACTCTAGTTTATCGATGAAGGTTGCTCTGCTCGGATATCCACGAGGCGCGGTGGCGTAAAATTTTTATCACGCCGCTATGCACGACTTTACTTTGCCTTTTCATAAAACTTAAAGCGCCGGAATACTTGGCGATAGTCTGTGTTTTTACTACTTTCAACGCGAAACGGTATAAACTTAACTAAACCGGTGTAAAACCTGTCTGATAGCTTCTTGAAGATATTGCAGTTGATAAATTTGATCAGGCAACGAGCACGCGGATCGTGGGTGGCATATGGTGGTTCTTCACGCTGATCATCATATCATCGTATACTGCCAACCTGGCGGCGTTCCTTACGGTCGAGAGGATGATCACTCCTATTGAAAATGCGGAGGATCTCGCTGGTCAGACGGACATCGCTTATGGTACCTTGGATAGCGGAAGTACCATGACTTTCTTCAGGGTAATTCTTCTTTATCGTTCGTCCTTAATTAGAAGTAGCGGAACAATCGATATTAGCAATTTAATATTGCTGTCAGCCAATATTGGAATAGCAGTCAAGGAGATGAGATTACATAAAAAGAAATATCCCAAGGAGAATTGAGATTAAAGAATGTTATTGGTTTCGAGATAAAAAGGACATGCGGCCACGAGGATGACAATTGCTAGAAATAATCTTTTAATTAGAGATCAGTCCCGTTCGGGTTAATTGAATACTTTGCAGCAATAAGAGGACTGCTCCAGTATTTCAACTATATTGATTGGAAAAGAGAGAAAGATACAGGTTTCATATGCAAATGTGTGAAAATTGATTGCTACGAGTATTAGTAGACTATGAACTTGTAGCACGTATGAAAAAATAATGTAATTTAATTTACTTTTAGTTACTTTTTGTTACTTTATTCAAATTACTTGAAAGTGGAGCGCCTTCTTATCGCAGCAATCTCTCCGGTAGTTATTTCCCATAATTATCTTTAATAGTACGAAGCGTAAGTAATGCGAACAATCTAAAGGATTCGATGATCGAGACGTACAAGAAGATGTGGCGGTTCATGGAGAACAAGAAACCATCCGTGTTCGTGCCCACTTACGAAGAAGGGATCCAGAGGGTTCTTCAAGGCGATTACGCTTTCTTAATGGAGTCTACCATGTTGGATTACATCGTGCAAAGGGATTGCAATCTCACCCAAATTGGCGGACTTCTGGATAGCAAAGGATACGGCATCGCTACGCCAATGGGTGAATTTTATCTTCTTCCGTGTTTATAGAATAGATTTTCTATGATTGTAACGGTTCATATTGTTTGTAGGCTCGCCATGGCGAGATAAGATATCTCTGGCAATCCTCGAGCTTCAGGAAAAAGGAGAAATCCAAATGCTGTACGACAAATGGTGGAAGAGTCCCGGTGATACTTGTATGAGGACTGAAAAGGGCAAGGAGAGCAAGGCGAATTCCTTGGGAGTGGATAATATAGGTAATTTTTAAAAGAATTTTATTTACAATGGCTGTAAAAAGTATTGGCACGGCATTTTTATAGCATCTACCGATACCTGATATTCTTGACTCTGATTCATAGCTTTTCAAAAATATCATATACAATATGTGCATTATGAGCTTTGTTTCGGAATAATCTGTCAAACAGATCCGTAAACTTATTCAGTTTCCTTCTGAGACACCCTATATATATATTGGTAGAATTTCAACATTAATATTCCATAACAGGGAATATCAATGTTCCTAACTCGTTATTCCTTTATTTCGACTCGCTACCGCTGCAACCTTCACTCGAATCGCGTCGAACCTTTTGGGTTAGCGAACAATTCGAAGATACAGCGTCCTGTACGCGACCAGGACCGATGAATTTTTACATTTGCTGGAAGTTGAACTTCTTGTGCTGTTTTATAGGTGGAGTATTCGTTGTACTGCTGTGCGGCCTGGCGTTCGCCGTGTTGATCGCGATTTTTGAGTTCTGCTACAGTACCAGGAGAAACATGCCGGCGGAACGGGTAAGTATCTCTCTTCTACTACGAATATTAGAAAGACAAGAGGAAATGAATAAGAATATCGTGGACATTGATATTCCACGGGATATCGTTCTACGATCACAAATTAGATCAATTTTCTCCGCTCTGTCACGGATTGTATTAATAAAGAAACAATTCGTGGACAGATGGCGAGAAAACAGAGACTTTTTTCCAGGCGATGAACACGCGCGATGCATGAACTTTAGGATTGCATGAAATTTTGTGTCACTTTTGTTTTCCATTTTGTGTGGCCCACCGTGGATTTTTCCGCGAAGCAGCATGAACTCATCCTTCATTGAAGCATGCCGGCCGACTGCAAACGCACGAAGCTCAGTCCACGACCAAGGTCCGTTATTTTTGCATTTTTTCCAGTTGAAAACTTCGTTATCTCCGTTTAATTCGATTCCCCTTTTGTCCGTTCTCTTTTTCAACGTCTGCTCGTAATTGCGCGCGCTGTTGGCAACATTTTTTGCTCGCCTTCCGTTCGATAGCCAGCGCAGTATCGAGGAACGAACCTGCTCGTTCGCTTAAATTACCGATTCGCTTTGATTACGTACGTTCGTCGTGTTTTTTCGTTTCCGCTTCTGTTACCCGTGTCGCGTATCAACGAGCAGAACTATGTGAATCGATCGTTGATCGATTTCACAAGGTGTTCCCTCAAAATCACTTTCACTTTGTCGTTTTCTTCTCTGATTTGCTAAATTCGAAACGCAGAGGGCTCCGGTACCGACGCCGATCTGCACGGATTCTTTGCAAGGGATCTCGCAATCCGTGCAGCAACAGCAACAACAGCAGACGCAACAGCAGCAGCAACAGCAGCCGCAACAACAACCGAATCAGCATCAGGAATCCCTGTGCTCGGAAATGGCGCGGGAACTGTGCCGCGCGTTACGCTGCCACGCGTCCTCGCGACGGCGTCGCGCCTGCGAGAAATGCTCAACGCACGTGCTCGGCTATACACCGGACAACCCCACTGCCACCCCCTTGAATGGGATGAGATCGCAGGTTCGTTGCTTTTATAAAGACGACGAGTCATATATGAAAATACACTGCGAAGGCTTAACGCGTTCTTAAATCCGCATCACGATCTTTTCCAACTAGATAAAAAGATAAAGCAAAAGACACGATACTATATCGAACACAATTTCGTTGTTACAGAGAAGCAGCCTGGGTGTTCCCACGGTGGAACTGCCGCCACATGTCCACCTGCATCATCACGCACCACCGCCACACGACTATGACGGAACTTAAACTCACGAATCTTTTTACACCTTTTGCGGTCACTTCTTGGGGCCTAACGAACGAGAAGAACGTACTAACAGGGAAAAGAAGCGGTACGACTACGGACGAGGAAGCTTCGAAAAGAAAAGAGAGGGGACAAGATCGAAAAGACCGAGAAGAAAGTACAAAAACGCATCAAGTAGCACCGAACGGACAGATCGATCAGTTCGTTCCTTTCCTTTTTTCCTAGAGAACGAAGTAGAATACCGCCGCGAGTAATCACATACGTCGAGAATCACCGAGAACCAACGTTGCACAATTTCTATGAAGAGCGTGTGTTCGTCGTCGAACACGAACGAGAGAAGAGAAAAAAAGGCTCTTGTGTTCCCGCGAATCTCCCCTTCCTTTTTTCACCAAGAACACGGTCTCGTTTCACTTTCTACCGTAGAATCTGCACCAAGAGACGATTGTTCGCGTACGTTGGCTAACGCGGAGCGGAGGGATCGATCGTGGAGGACTCGCATGACCCGTGGCGAAAATCCAACAAGACCTGCCATTTCTCAATTCTCGTCCCGCCACTATTTCATCCTCTCACTGTTTCTCACTTGCATCGCGTAGAAATATCATGGTATTTGTCATACGACCAACAAAAAACTCGAGGAACTTGCGTTTCGATGACCCGCACGCAACATTTCCCTCGATTAATCGAACAGAGAAGGATACTTCGAATCTCATAGCGATTTCTCTCGACGAAAAGAAATCGTAGAGATCTAATAAATCGAAAAATTAGATATTAGATATTATTGAAATTAATCGCAAGATACATTGACAAGAACTGTGTATCTGGAAATACGATCCTCGAGTATTATTTAGCACGACTAGATTTTGATCCATTTGGAGGAATCGTCGAGCCGAAGTACAAAGAAGAATGTCGAATTTTCGTTTTACTTTGCGCCAACGAAAAGGATCGAACAACCGATTTCAGTCTCGGAACATTTCCTGTACATTCCACGTCGCGTCAGGAGAACATTCGTGTTCGAAGAACGATCGAGCCCGAGATTAAACAGGAACGACACTTTCCACGCGATTTTTCTTCCGTTTTCGGCAAGACGAGTTGTCGTTGCGACCGATACCAGGCTCGATTCGGCTCTTCCTGTATTTTTCACGCGAGAATACGACACGCGATCGATCGTAGAAATCGGAACGGCCGAGTATGGCGGTGAAACTATCTGTCGATCAGGCCGTTCCTTTTTTACCCTTTTGCGTCCACGTAAACGAACTGCACCGTAAACGATTCTTGCATACGTAAACGACCACCGGAGGCACATTAACTCACATAACACACTCACGCAGATACAGATTCGCGTAACTACCGCGGCGGCACGCGCGAATGTAGACGATACAATTTGCAAGTATTTTAAAGTAAAACACAGAAGGCAAGCGACTAACTGTCTAGAGTTAAAGAAAAAAAAAACGAGTACAACCAAGTAGACGTTTGATGTCATTTCACGTGTGTATATGCAGACGGCGAATAAACGTAAGACATGATGATGGACAGGATGGATCGTTTTCTCGTTTACCTTCCCCTGATTTTCCACGGATTCGTCTTGAGATTGACGATCCTAGTCCAACTCCATTTTCTATCAACTCCTTAATTTCATTACGTAAGCAGACAATTTTGAATGTTACTATTTTGGAAATAATATTCAATTCTTAATAAGTAAAGGACTCATTTTTGCAAGCTCATTTATCATAGGAAAATAACGACAATTTCCAAAACAAATTTCGGGAATCGTGTTTGTAACGTCCTCACTTCTTTCTTCTTTTTATTATATGAAGTTGAACAGTTGTTGATTTCGTTTTGAAATCGATGAAGGTAATAAAATGTAATATTGAAGTCGAATGGCGTTATGGTTACAAAGCAAAGATCGTTGTATGATTAGTATTAACCCTGATATATTACATTCACGTAAACACTACGTTGTACAGAACTATACAGGGTATTCCTGAAATCTTAGTAGAACCGGAAAGCAGGTAATTTTTCATTTGAGGTAAAAGGTGATTATTATTATCAAAAGTAAGTATTTCCCGCATATATCGCATTTCATATTCCTTATTTCATTTCTCGATTATTACTCTACATCTAATATAGACAAATCAATATTAACATCCGACATCCAATATTCCCTACCCATTACCATCATCTTATATTCAGCATTCTTTATCCGGAATCTCACAGCCCGTTCTCCACGTCCTAATTGAGCAATTCGGTCCTTTAAAATTAGGCATTAGAAACGACACAGAAAATTCCAATAAGATGTAAAATACAGCTCACGAATTGCTCAAGAGAAATCGTTACGTTCCACAAACGAAGCTCGCTGTCCCATAAAGTTAAATTTGTTTTCCCCGGTCATGTCAGTCCCGTGCTCAAACTTCATTCGGACATGTCGGTTCGGTACTGCAAATCTTCGTTTCCTCCCACAAACGAAATTTCTTATCCTACAAAATGAAACTCGTTTTCGTTTGTTGGAAAATATATCTGTTTATTTGTTTTTTTTTTTTTTTTTGGACTGTACTTTTCAGTGCGTTTAAATCTTAGGTGTCTTAGAATATTGAACATCGGACATGGTTTTGGAAAAATTGGTAATTTGATCGTTGATATAGGAAAGAGAAAGTAGAGCGTAGGATGTGGCGTATAGAGGCGTATACAGAGAATGTGACATATGGTTGAACCAAAATATTGGACCTGGCATGTGGGAAAGGACATGTAAAAAATGTGCCGGAAGATGAAAAATATGTAAATAAGAAATATGAGATGTGGTATGTATGCGCTGTAGAAATTAGGCTGGAAGATATGGGCTATGGATACGATATACCGGGTATGAGATATAAGAGAGCAGACAGGGAATATAAAAAGTTAGATGCAGAATGAATATACGTGTGCTGCGAGAGTAAAGACAAGAGATATTCCCTGGAAATATTGTATGTGATATATAGAACACGAGAAACGGAATGCTTAATACGAGATATAGAATGCAGACGTGAAATGTGGGAAATAGGGACCTACAAAATAAAAGATATGGATTGACACTACTTGCTATGGAATATAGGACAAGACGTAGGAAGTGAAATGTAGTATGGAAACTGTGAGATGGTCTTCAGGTAATGAACATGGGATAGTGAGTATTATATGTCGAATATAGGGAATAGAATTGTATGCGTGTGTGAACAGGTGTAACGTGTGATGGTGTGATGTGTGGGTTCTGATATGCAACATTTGAGGTTTAAGTGTAGAGAATGAATAGTTAGTTGTGTGATACGTGATATAGCATGTAAGATGCGAGATATAAGACGTAGAAGATGAAATAGAATTGGTACGAAATGAAATGAAGATGGGAATGAAACTTATCAACCGACACAAGTAACAAAGAGTTATCTCTTAACAAATAATTAAAAAAAATATCGCAGGATTAAAGGAAGTTAAGAAAAGGTATAAAGTTAAGATCGATGGTATATCTTTTTTTTTATATAACATCATTTATTAAGGGATAAAATAAATGACAAATAACATATCACTTATATGAAACTATAACATTTCTTAGTGTTCATCATTCGTTATGATATAAAAGAAATCACATCACATACGACCCTCCACGTAACGCTTACACGCTCGTGTCGGCTCGATTCACGCGCTATTTTATCGCGCGCGATTTCCTCCCCTCTCTCTCACTCTCTCTCTCACTCTCTTTCTCTCTCTCTCTCTCTTTCTCTCTCTCTCTCTCTTTCCCTATCGTTCGAAACTTGGAAATCTTTTTACCGCGAATAATATAAAATACACGATCAACATCGAATCGATCGACGGACGAAATGGACAACGAAGAAAAATAGATCTCGCGAAACAATCACAACGTGCTTTGTCCCCGGAATAATTCCATGAAGTACTACGATTATAGCGTCTCACGCTACGGCTCATGATAAGATTAGGCTTCGACCGCGTCGCTTAATCGAATCAACGTAACCGTGATGTTTCAGGCGGAGTCGCATGAATGGAATTCTCCGAGTTTTCGGGGATGAGAAATCATCTCTACTTAAATAAAGAAAAAAAAAAAAAAAGGGAAGAAAAGGAAAACGCGAGAAAAAATGTATAAACGTATAAAACCCGAGGGAATTTACGATCGCGGCAGATGGAGCGGATTCGAGCAGACACCAGCGTGCCCTACGATTTCTTCTGATACGATACAATAATAATAATATAACCGACTGAATCCATTTTGGAAGGGCCTAGTCAAATTACTTGTAATTATCACACGATCATACTCGACACGGTGGCATGTAAATGTTTTGTTGCTCCGTTATTCTTCTTTTTTTTTTTTTCGTAATATTTTTTTTGCGGTTTTCACCTTTTTTTCTATTGTAATATGCTTGTTTTTTTCTTTTTTTATTATTTTTATATATGTTTTTGTGACTTTCGGAGGTGGCTCGAGTTCGCGATGCGAACATGTACGTTCATTCGCGATCGATAAACAATATTTCTTCTTGATAATACGCGTTCATACTTTATATAAGAGTGTGTTGTCTGTCTCTATGTAAATGTATGTGGGGTATCGTGTTTGTGTAACGCTTTATAGCTGTGTGTCGATCTATCGTCGAAATTGAAAAAAGAGAAAGAAAAAAACAATGAAACGAAGTAGAATAATAGTGGTAGTAGTAGTGGTAGTAGTAGTAATAGTAGTAGTAATAGTAATAGTAGTAATAGTAATAGTAGTAGTAGTAATATTAATAATAATAATAAAAATAATAATAATAGTAGTAATAATAATAATAATAATAATAATAATAATAGTATGAAGAAGAAAGCAAAGAAACGATACACGTACGCGTGCTATGTATGATGCATGTATGGTGTGTCTATGCATGTAGAACAAATGCCTCGTTCTTTCTTTCGATCGAATACTCTCTGGGTCTTTTTGTTCTCGCGTCCACCTCCATGCTCTTATATTCTTTTTTTCTCTCGCTTGCGTGCTTTTTATCGAGGCGTCCAACTTCGCCCGATATCCTGACGGGATGATATCCACCGTTTATTTTAAAACAAACACATAAAACGGAAAACCTGAAAACCTGATCTTTTATCACTTCTATCGCAAGCGCGTCTCTTCCACCGATACAGAAAGGAAAAGTGAAGACGAAAAGGTAAAAACACGCGTTGGCTGTTTCGCAAAACTTGATCACGTCAGGAAATCTAGGCGGAGAGGAAAGAAAATTATCAATGAAGATCGTTGCCTCCTCGCTCAACCTTCTTCCCCTTCTATTTCCGTTAACAAACGATCGTTTCCTCTTTTTCTCTAAATCTAGCAATCACGAAGCTCATTCTTCCTTCCACTTTTTCTCTCTCCCAACTATTAGAATGCTTATTTATTTTATGAGATCAGTCCGGGCGTTGAATCGCGCCGCGAACACCGCAATTTCATCCATTTTTTTTTTCCCATCCTCGAGGCGATCTCTGTCGAGTTCTCTCGCTCGTTCGCGATCCACGAATTTCTTCTAATTTACAGATGTTGTTCGTACGAACTAGTCATTGGACGAAACAAAGAAACAGAAAAAGAGAAAGGTAGACGAAGAAAAGTGGAAACGGAAGAAGAAAGCAAGAGACAGATGGAAGAAATAGTGAGTGTGTAGCTCGAAGACGAACTTCTTTCTTTTCTTTTTCCCTTAGCTTTCGATCACTCTGTTCGAACGATGGAGAATAAAGTACCCTTCGCGATCGATCTCGATCAGGAACGATTTCGTGTAACGATGAGAACTGGCGTATAAAAATGGTTGATGATCGAATGACGGTTTTAAAGTTGTCTCGAAAAGCCTCGATATTAAAAGTTTTCTTTGGTCGGAGAGATCTGCTCCTTTTTCATTTATTTCATTCCTTGTTTTTTTCCTTTTTAACCGTTTACAAGCCGTGTGTCGACGCGCCGCATCGAAAACATTAAATACATATACATATATACGCGTTAAATAATTCCTTTTATACAATCTACGTTATTAAATATCGTTTAGGACTGACAAACGGATATCCTTAAATACAAACGCGATCTTCGAACCGGTTTACGAAAAAATACATCAAAGGTTTCTCGTTCCTGGAACGCGTGGAACCGAGAAGAAGAGAAGAAGTCGAGAACGATCGCGTCAAAAATGGTGGCCCTGTAAACGGTTAACTTTCTTCTGCGTTCTCTGATCGTGCACAGGTAAACGACTCTATTTCGCGCGTGCGAGCGAGCGCGTGTATGTGTGTATATATGTATGTCTGTATGTGTGTGTGTGTGTACGCGTGTTCCGTCATCAGGTGCAAGAAGAGGAGAATCATACGAATGGAGAAGAGAAATACGAAAAAATCGAGACGCGCGAAGACAAAGAAAAAGATGTAAAAGAAAAAAGAGAGTTATTGAGAAAAATAAATCGTTAAAAAAAACTACGGAATACTGTGATCGAGTAACTCGTCACTTCCCTCGTGTTTTCGGTTGCTCAGGTGTTACGACATGGCTGATCGAAGGATCTTTTTTTTTTTTACTCTCGGAGCCTGAATAATTATTATTTGAAAATTCCTGCTGAAAATTCTAATCTTCCGTTGAATCACGATGCTCGACGTTCGATAGTGCGTGTTGATGGAACATTAAGATTCTCCTTCGGGGGATGAGAATTTTGATCAGAAATTTTCAGAAAACTCTGGAGAACGTGTAAAGCGAAAGACGAACGAAGGAAACGCTCGACGGCGCCGCTCTAAATCCTGTCTACGGCTAAGATCGCGCGAGAGCGATCGACGCTCACGAGACTCGTGCTGAATAAACTCTTCATGTGATATGTGAGGACGTCGTCCACCACTCCATGTGAACGCGTCGCTGTTGGTCGAAAAGTCTAAGATGTGTGTGTTTGTTCGCTGCTTCGATCGCAATAATTAATTTTTTAATTCGTCGGGTCATGCGCCGTATATTCGCTTATCCTCTGCTCTTCTATCTCTCTCGCTCGTGAATCGATCCAGGGAAAGAGACTACAAGGTAAAAAAAAAAAAGAAGAAAAGAAGAAAAAGGTCATAGGAGAGTAAATCTACGATTGGACAGATACATCGAATCAGTTTCGCGTTACTCCCCGAACTCGATTCACGATCGAGAGAACAGACGGCGCCTCTCCATGAAAACGCAATTACTCGGAATCATATACACGAATATACGATAATTCCAGAGCGCGCATATACACAATTACATAATAAAGAGACACCGTTAATTACAAACGCTACACTTACATCTCCGATGGATTTTTCTTATCTTTTAGTGGTTTTGCTTTCTCTCGGCTCTCGTGCAATATCGATAATACACCGCCAGCCTGCGCTCCTCTTCCCTCTTTGTCGTAAAACGTATAGACACTTTTCGTATGTACCCGTATGCGTACATACAAATATATAATATATATAATATTCATATATATAATATATCGGTCATTTTTTTGTTTGTTTTTTATCTCGATAATGCGTATATGTGTTATATATCTATTATATACATATATATAATATTATATATATATAATTATATATATATTATATAATATTATTATATATATATAATATTATATATATATGTATATATATATAATATGCGATCACAGACACGTGTAATTCGCGTGTATAGAGTTTGCTTATTTTTTTCTTTTTATCTCCTTTTCTTTTTGTGCCGCACTTTCTCTCTCCCGTGTACCTTAACGACTTAATATTGGATTTGATTTGTTTAAACAGCCTCTCTCTGTACTGCTCGCACACTAACGCCGCGCGTGCGTTCTACTGTTGCCAACCATTCGATGGTCAGGTCAGAAGGGGCGAACTTATTATTCGCACGTTCCTTTTAAATTATTTCTCGTCTTCTCTTTGTTTCCTACGCCGTTATAGTAAAACGACGTTACGCGAAAGGCATGAAAATTCGTTGATAAAACGCACGCGCATATGCGGTCAATCGTTTCGAGTCTTCGTTCTCTCTTTTTGTCTCGCGATCGTTCGCCCCTTCGCTTGGTCCTTGCCGATTTTTTCTTTCACTTTCGCCATTAAAAAATCGGAACGATTCGCGTACGCTGCACCGCATTAATGCCAAAAAGTTTCGCACAGCTTCCAATACAATAGCCACGCGTTTTAAGTTCTTTCAAAGACGCCTGGCCTTCGAACAACAAGGACGAAATAATTTGTCGAAGATTTGGTGCGGCGTGCACGACTCTTTGCCCTCGATTTTCTTCGCTCTCTTTCTCCTTCTTCTTCGTTCGATTTTTGCTCGAGATAGTAATACATTGCCGTATATTTCTGGTTGGTGACAGTAGCGCCATAAACCATCGTAAATAAACACAGCCGATAGGCATTGCTTGTCTCTGCGCGTGCGCTCATGGCTACTCGAGCGACGATTTTAAAAAAGACCGCGCGTCGAAGCCGCGCATGTGCCTGCGCGCAGATCGTCCTACGATCTAAAGACTTCATTTATCACCTGTGTTCTCGACACACACGGATACGACGAAAACGAAGGTACACTTTTTTGTCATTTTTATATTAATAGCTTTCTCGTTATACGATAGTCAGTGAAATAAACGAGGTTAAAACGTATATAATATGTACAACGCGAACCGCGGTCATAGCGCGAAAGACAAATTGTTTCATTTCTTTCCATGTCTATTTCACTTGTTTCTTCTGTTCGTCGCGTTCCATCGTCGTCTTTGTTCGTCTATTCGATCATTGAATTGACGAATCGATACAAAGGCGACGAAGGGGCGAGTGTCTCGACGTAGAGACGCAAAAACGGGACCATTTCAAATTGGTCAATTCGAATTGGAAACAGTGTGTTCTAATAGACTTCTTAATTTATCCTTACAATTAACTGCAGTGCCGTATTAGCAAATCTTCTCGATATATATATATATATATATAAAGAGCCGCGAGTAGTTGATTAATTTGGAAAAAACGGACGCGCGATACTCCTCTCCTTCCCCTCTTTTCAAACTTCTTTTTGTTTCGTTTCCTAAACGCGATCGTTAGTAATAAAACATGCAAAAAAGAAAACGGAAAGGCGGATAAAGAAAGAAAGAACCGCGAACGTACTATAATAATCGCTATTGTCTGTCGTACCTACAGCTGGGAATTGTATAAAACTAAAAGCGGGAAAGAGTACAATTTAAAAATGTGCACGGAAATTTTACCGACAGGATAAACGCGACGATCGGGGAAGGGGCAAAAGCTTCAACAGATCTGAAATGCTTATAACGAAACGCGCAAATAACAGTCTACTATACGATATCTTGGCAAACATAGAAAAATACGAGTGTCTATTTACAAAACGAATCATAAAATCTCTCTTTCTCTCTCGCGTGTATTCTATCCTCTTCTCCTCGACCCCCATCAAGGGTTTCTAAAATCCAAAAACTAAACCGAGCAGAAAAATAAGAACGCATCCGCGTTTCCGGTTTACAGAGCGGAAACGGTAGCGCGTCAAATACAGAAAGAACGCTTTGGATGATATGCCTCCGATTCAGAGACGAAACCATCGATATCTTCTAACTTGCCGACTCGAGGATCGGTTATCTTCTATCGCCGTGACCAATCAACGCTCATCGGCATCGATATCGACGCAACTACATCGAAATTTTCATTTCTTCTTCCACGCGCCTCGCGGAGCTTTTCTTTCAGGTCGATTCTCTCCTTCGGTTCAGCACTGACTCATCGAAGAAATCTTTGTCGTTTAATGTTACGAGCGACGAGCAAACGACGGACACCCTGGCCACGCCGTCTCACAATGGACACTCGAATTTCGGGGTTCCGCTTTTTCTTCTTTGCTCACACGCGTGTTTCGTTATGTTACTGTTTTCAATTCTGTACGTCTTCGTGTGTACGGTGAGTTTATTATAACGTGAACTCCTCTCTGTTCTCTGCTATGTGTACATATGTATGAATAATATAGCTGTGTGTAAATGAATGTGTTTTGTCACTGTGTGAAGGTACATTGTTATATACTGCGTGAGAAACAGTGTCGCGTTTGCTCGTTCCTTACTGTGCCGTGTGCAGAGTCCGCAAAGACGCCTCGCGAAGACGATAAAATAAACCGACGACAAACTGACAGACAGCAAGTAGACGAAGGAGCAGCGACGATGCCTCGCTTAGGTCATATATTGCATCACCGCGCGGAGCGCGTACAACAGCTCCGCTTGCATTCGTGCCTCCAGAATCATCAGGTTTACGTGAACCTGAAAAAAAACGAAAAATACATTTTTAATAAAACATAACAGAACATGAAACGTTAATAAAGCTCAAACACGATTAAAGCCGAACAAATAAATCGACGATCCCTAAGTCATTATGGTGACACGTGAAACCGAAATGCGTGCGTATGTCACGGAAATCGTATGTAAATAGAATTATGCACATATCTTCTTACGTAAACTCGCACCAGCTCAAAATCTACAAACAAACACGAGCAAAGCGATAAATAGGCTCGAGGTAAAAGGCAACCAACCTTCTCGCTGTGCTTGAACTCCCTCATCACGCGATCGTAGTCCCTTTTTGTCACGAGTTCCGGATAACAAACGGCGTTCTTGATAAACGTCTTCAGGCTACGCTCGAGCAGCTGGTTCACCTCGTTGTAATCGTAATCGTCATGCCTGATGCCAAACATACATTGAATGTAATTCCAGATCGCTCGTCGGAAACGGGACGTGTCCACGCTGCTGTGCGTGCCCATGGTAAAGTAGGTGAGATTATAAGCTGTCTTGAATTTTTCGTCCAGCAGATTACCGACGTCATTGTACAGACGGTTCACCAGCGAGTAACCGTGATCGTCCCAGGAGTAGTCCTGCACGCGAAACGTTGGTCTATCGTTCAGTTGACCACGCTGAAACGAAAAATCATTTGATTATAGATTACATGTATCTTTAATATATATATATTGTACGTAACATAATCTATATATATATACATACGTACATAAATACATATTATACATATACACACATTGCTAAATAATATTGATAGATAATATAGTTACTAATAATACTAACAAAGTAATGTATATATATACATAACGTGTAAACGATAAGTTAGACTATAATTTAGTATAGCGATTTACGTAATTACCATGTGATTAGATAGCGGCAAGGAATAACGTTTTTCTTTCCTTTGTTGGTGAATTCGATCGCACCATCGTTTAAAGTTAAACTACTCGATTTCGACAGGGCACACGTGTCGTAAATATTCATGATAAAACAGTGGAAACGGTGATCGAATCGACGGAACTTAAATATTCATCGGCGGGCTTCGTGTCGCCTTGAAACGTACTTTCGAATTGGTCCGGCGAATTCATATCCACTACGACGACATATATAACGATGTTTTGATCACAATGTTAATTCTAACGCTTTATGAAAGTTATATGCGAGACTGATTTTAGTCTAGACTTCGACCATGTTCCGTATTTACATAGTTATACGTTATCGCCCGATCTAAACGACCACGTTATGCCAATCGAGTATGCACATTGATAAACTTCTAACGAGTCGATGAATTAAAATTTACCTTGGCGAAGTCTTGATAAATGAACGTGGGATCTTCGATGAAATGACCGATATCAGAGTCGAGAACCGAACTACTCCTTTGAGGCGCTGCAGCCAATTCGGCAGACTGTGTTTCTACAGTCTCGAATCTTTTGGACAGCTCCTCTTGCGTGATCTGGTAGGATTTGGACTTCTCAGAAAGACGTTTCATACGTTCCATCAGTGCTTCGACGCCGACTTCCTGTTCACCCACTATGCTCGGCGAGGATGGCGGCGACGGCATGTTCTCTGTGTAGATTCGAACGATATCTTGTTATCACAAACACTTGTTGGTCATTAGCAATGATAATCTTGCGCGATCTAGCGGTTGAAGGGCGCGGTTGAAAGACCGTTAAATGTCGTTGAACTTGGAGAACGGAACTACGTGTTTTTATAAGCATAAAGAGAAAACAAAAAATAAAATAAAAATGCGTGATTTATAGCATAAGTTGATATTATAAATACTACTTTAGCAATTCATATCTGTAATGAAACGATAATGGTATGCGGTAGAATGCAGTTAATGATATTCAGCGTTCGTGAGAGAATGAATTATATGTTGTTTGGGTTTTACGGGATTAGGAACAGGATTTTAAACGACCGGTGACCGACTTACCAGTCTTGCCATCGCCATTGGGAATCTTCTTGGGACTACTGGAAAGCTTATCTTTGGCAGTTGGTACATTATTGCTATTATCCTGGACATTCTCTTTGTAATGGTGACCGGCTACGTTGTCCAGCTCTTCGTTAATCCCGCAGGAAAATACGAAAGACGAGAGGGAGTGAAAGTGGGCCAGAAGAACTATCGCGTGAACCACCTCGGCCAGAGACCAACTGTCCGCGCCTTTGGTCAGTTTCTGTAAATAAAAGGCCACCAATTATTCTCAACTCTTTTTTCTTTTCTTTATTTTACGCAATTTTACCAACGATTGCATTTCACATCAGAATAGTCAATTATATCGTACATGAATGATCGTACAATTAAGTAGAAAATATAAAATGATATTTCAATTTGAACGATGGCGAGAATTAATTATGTAAAAGCGTTCGAGTATTTGAACGCGATTGTAAAAGCAAATACATATTTAGTAGTTCTAACGTTAAGATTAATCTTGTTCGAACCAACCTCTATGTGCGTTTTGTTCAACAGCCACGGCCTATGAGCTAAAATCTTGTTAATCTCATAGAGATCTTGTAATTTTCCTGGGATTGACTTCAGACCTCGAAGCCACGATGGATCACCGCCTTGAAGGATGAATTCTCCTTTCTGCAGATTTATGAGATAGCTGCACTGATGCCTTCCAGCAGCCTAAAAAGGAAAAGAAACCCACAATTTTATTTGCCGTTCTATCAAAAATAATTAATTCCAGAATAATTTCGTTCGAACAGCAATTCGTCTCTCGAATAAAATTAGGCATTCTCTAAAGAGAAGACTTCCTATTTTTTTTTTTTTTTTTTTTAGAACTGAAAGGAAGTCTACAAGGGGCTATAGAGTGAAAGTTTCATCCGCGTGAGGCGGCTAAATTCCAAAGAAATCCCGAAGAAAAAAAAATCCTCGAGCGTGGAGAAAGAAGGTAAAGGGATCAACGAAAAAAATATCGTCGAGGGATGCTGGAGAAGAGACAAATTGCCGACGACGCGACGTATCGGGGCGCGAAATTGAGCAAGAGCACGTCCATCGTATACATTGCGTTCCCTATAACGTTCTCTGGCACGATATAAAACATAAGGCCACAATGAACGAAGGAAGAAAGAATGTTCAACCCTCGAGTGACTGTTCACCGTGGCACTCCAACATCGTCACCAATTTAACATAACGAATTTAACGTAGATTCGATATAACGTACACCATTAAAAATAATAATTGCGTTCACCGCCTTGACATTCTTCAACATACGATGCTTTTTTATTAGGAGAAAATCTCCATCTCTTCGCGCATCTCAGTGTTATTTGGAAATAACATTTTGTATCTGTAAATTCAATATCGAAAGTTCGAAAAATAAGCGATCGATTCAACAAGTCGTAGAAATGGAAGAGGCAAACTTTACAAAAATTTCATCGCCATCGTGACCTCGTTTCCCGTCCTACTACGAAAAACATTATGGCGAAAAGGGAGGAGGCGACTTCGAGGGAACGCGACACGATCGGGGGGCGGGGGTGGGGGGTCTTCTTATTGGTTTGTTTTGATCGCGCTGGAATTACATCAGAAATTCAAATGACCGGTCGTATAACGAGTATCGGGAACGCGGAGACGTCGACAAAGAAGAATAGGTAGGTGGACGAACGTCGAGGAAAAGGGAAGAGGACGCAGGATGATGAAGCGCGTAAACAAAGCACGTATTTACCATGCGGGGCCGCGGATCGATCGACTCAAGAGCCGCGATAAGCGATAAGAGAAGTCTGCAAAACACCACGATGACTCTGAAATTTTGCGCGTCGACCCCCTGCAGACCTTGGAAAAACATTGTCCATCGGACGAGACAATCAAAGGGAACGTGTTGAAGTGACGAGTGAAAAAGCAATTTTCCCTGAATTCATTTTATGGCAGCGGGACGCTGTTAAAGAAATGAAACCCGATGCTTTTCGCTTTATACGAAGTTACAAATGTTTTTTGCTGTTTTTATAAGCAAAGTTTTTACGAAATGTTTTGAAGAGCTTTTTCCTTTCAGCTCTCGAATGATAAATTTTGTACAGAAATGGTACAACAATCTCGGGAACGGATGATAAAGTCGACGAAATGCGCGAGATAATTTCGAATTCCAGTGTAACAGAAGGCGACGATACCAGCCACGTGTATCCTCGTTAAAAATTGATACAGCGTCAGGCAGGCAAGATATCCGTTTGTTTTCCTTCGTATGGCATTGTTCTCTCTAAAACCTGGTTTATATACCGACGAACATGGAGCATATTTTGATTATACGTCCCTCTATAAATTATTTCCTAATAAATTTCTATAAAATCTACAATCTCTGTTATATGTATGTGCGTGCGTATTTGTTTTCTTTTTTTTTTCCTTCTATTTCGAAATAATTCAATCGAACAGAAATACTTTATGTCGTAAAACATCCCTCCAGATAATCCCAAACTTCTGGATGGTTTTTCCAACGACCTTGAACGCTGCCAAATTGCGCGAATCTCGACGCGAGAATGTCACGTGATAGAATGTTTACCGGTAGAAAAGCTGTTTTTCAGATATCTTATCGTTTTATCGTTCTACTCCGTGTAGCGACTACAATCGCTACTCCCCTCTTACCCTGCTACTTTCAAGAATCTCTTCCTCCCCTCAACCCGTGTCAAGGAACGTCGACGTTTTATCGCGCGATAAAGCGTTTTCGGTTGATCGTTTAAAGTTTAAAGAAACGATATTTCGTCTACGACTACGTACTGGCATGTTGCGAGCCGGTAGTTATCGCGTTATCACGTATGCTGTGACATTCAACCGCTCAGACAGATTGGATCGCATGTCACGAAAAGAGCAAGCTGCGACCATCTACGAGTTAGATTAGGAATTGAAAAGTTGAGATGATAAACGGGGTAAGTGACAGAAAAAGAACTTCTAACTGTATTCCGCGCGAAATTTACAACCTTTCCTATTAAAAGATATCGTTTCTTAAGTTTCAAAGGAGGTAATAAGCTGTAGAGCCATTAGAAAATATAGCTACGATCGTAAGTGACAATTAGGCTGTTGTTTAATCGGTGAATAAACAACTGTCGTTGCGTGAATCGATTATTTAGTTCTATAGCGATGAAAGACGAGCACCAGATATGACATTATGACACTAACATTCTCTCAAAAAGTACAATTCTTTACAGTTCGAATAACATGATCGAATAACACGATCGAATAACAACGATTTAGACGATATTATACCTTAGAAAGTAATAAACGTAAAATGAGTCGAAATTGACCGACTGCTCCGTACTCCAAGTACAAGGATTAACGTGCAAAGAAAGTTATTTTTCGTCGAAAGAAAAATTAAGAAATATAATTAAGGAACGTAAGTAATGTAATTACGACTAGTTCGAGCGGCGAAGAATACATAACGTTACGAAACCCGTTGCACTTGCTCGGTTTCTTGATAATCTTTGGCCCAAAGCACGACCCGTTGGGCGAGGGACGACCGTGGAATAGCTCGGAAAACGGGCACACGGTGACGCTTGAAAAGAACGTAGCGTCGCGGCGCCGACCCGTTCCACGACAATCATATTACCGGCTTTGTTTGTCGCGCGTAAAAATAACGCGCAAAAATAATCGCCAACACGTGAACAAACACACCTCTGTCGATCTAACTGACAATGTATTTAAATTTCTTCACGCGACTATCGTAATCGATAATAATAGGATGAAAGAGCATTCTTTAACAACTGATTAACGATAATAATTATACGCACGCAGTATCTGTTGGCTCTAAGAAATATTCAACCTCCTCGGCTTATTTCATCTTAAACAACTTTCCTTTATCCATTCAAGTAAAAGAGAATCCCTGGCGAGATACGAACGTGAAAAATAAACGAGGAGAATAACAGGATGAAATAAATATACCATAAGTCCGAGGAATAAGAGAAAATAATTTTTCTCAGACAAATTCGGCCCTGCAGCGGTTGAAATTTATGGACCATGTTTCTAAAAAAATCTTATCGTGAACTCAGGTACTTCGTAACGGAGTTATAGACCGGGTTTCATAACGTAAACTATTATATCATGCGTGTCTCCAATGTCTGATTAGAATTCAACGTTGGAAACTGATCTTCTCAACGTTGACCCCGTTAATATTTCCGTTCGTGTATACAATAACGAGCTTCTTCTGGCCAATTTTACGTAATCCGTTCGAACGGTCTTCCAGCGTTCAAAACACTTCCCCGTCGCGTATAATTGCACCGTTAATGTCACCTCCCGAGGCGACGTCTTTATGTTAATAAGCATCGTGGCCATCATTGCTGCTCGAAGCAGTCGGCGTTCTCTCGATTTTACGAGCAAACGAAATAAAAATCTAGCGTTCGTGAGAAGAATTTTCCAGTCTTCCGCCCGCACTGCGTTCGCCAGATGGCGTGTTATCGCCGCGTGGAAAAAAGTTGCCGCCATTACGATGAATTAGATAAAGAGAAAAACCAGTAGTGCACTTACCATAATGGCGATGAGATGCCTGTAGTCGTAAGGAAGCGGTCCGTCACCCCTTAGAATGAAATGTTGAGTACGAAGGAAATGTTCCAAGTACGAAGGATGCGAGGCCATCACCCTGGAGACATGATCCAGCCTGTTGTTCTGGAGGAATGCATCCATCAACAGAATATGAGTCTGTAACCAAAGGAATGAAAAAAACGCTTAGTCGGTTGCTTGATAAAAAAAAAAAAAAACAAAACAAAAAGGAACACGAGAAATCGGGGGACAAAGTTATTGGACAGTCAAGAGACACGTATGGATTAATATATTTCGTTTCTACGGATTAGAAAGTTTGTATTTATGATCAAACGTAACCAATTATCATTAACTCAGATAAGCCTGAACTATTTGCCAAGTTTTTTAAATAACGTTATCTTCTTCTTATTTAGCAAAGCATAACAGCGTGGCAAAAGTGTAATAAGATTAGATCGCAATAATTTTAATTCGTTTGGAGAAACAGAACAAACGTCGGATATATTTATCAAACGATAACTGAAATTCTTTTGATCACGTTCTGCTTCTATATATTTCGCTTGACCTAATGATACGCTATATCGTGGAAATCGACGTAACGTACATAAACGGTGCTCGGCTCGCGTAGTCGCATTAATGACATAATCGTGTTTGTCTCGGAGCCCGGAAAAAGAAAACCGGGTTACTCGGAAGCAAACCTCGAAATCGAGCGTTCAGCTTGCATCATCAACGACGTGGCATGCTCGTCTTTGTACCTGATATCACCTGTACAACCATTGTGTACTTTGCACACGCGTAAGCTTGTAACGTGCACTCGTATTAACACGATACTACACAGTGAAAAGTCATGAAACTAATAGGTGCAACGGTGTTGACTACTGGCTTCTCGACACGCAGATGCAACCTCTAAACTTAGATCTTACGCATCGAATCGTTTGGAACGTCCTTTTACTCCCCGGCAAGGGGCCACTCTTAATTTTCCTACAGCTCCATGCAAGTGTGTTTTTCTCCTCCTTTTTCTTTTTATTTTTCTGTTTAGTTGAAGGTTAGAGTTCTTTGATAATTGGTAATTCGTATGGAGAAGTTAACACGAGAGACATAACGATGACGAACTTCTTCGACGTCCAACTAGCGCTACGTGGGTGGATTTATCGACTCTCATAATGGGGAGAAAGTGCAAGAGTTACCGACTTAGTTGAAATTTGGAACACGTAGGTTTTAACATACTGCTTGCAATAATATATCGTTATAGGGTGAAATATTTAAATTACCCACTTCAGTTCCTCCCATTAACTAACTATGTGTTGAATAAGCACCGTACTTTCAATGTTAATCTAGAAGAATACTAAATTGCTTTATCCTACAATTGTTGAAGACAAAACAACGAAATCTACCAGAACCGAAAAGCTAACATAGCAAATTTAAAACATCCTGCATTTTATATTACATATCTTATAACATACTCGAGAATAGAGATACGAGAGACCTCATCGTGGCTGTATCTCAAGTTCTATTGACCAGGCCGATATCGAAATCCTCTATCGATTGTTTTCCACCGCGAGGCGACCAAAGGCAAAAACAGTGGGCATTCAGACACGATCGGTGATCGTACGAGCGCGATATATTAATGCGAACGGTTACTACCGTCCTTGCAGAGGGTCGATGACCCGTTTGAACAAATTAAACGGGAAAGGCATTTCACTGGGGATACGCGGGCTTTCGTCACGCGAGGAATATCAATTTCGACGTGTGTCGTCGATCGGTCACAGAGGATCGAGGAAGGATTGCTATGTGGGCGTGCTCGAACGTTAGAAGACTACTTACCATCGAGCTTCTTTCGCATGATCCAAAATATCAAAGGGACGATGCGGCGAAACCTTATAACGGTCTACGAACGTTAATCTTGTCAGCGGAGAAGTTTCACGACACGCGCTAATGCTTCAACGTTTAAAACAGGTTTAACGTTTCAAAATAAAACGAAGGTAACATGCTAACGCGTTGATTCGTGAGATCGTAACTTACACGCGTGATGTCGTTAAATTTGGATTATTATCGATAATTATTATCGGAGATCTAGATTCGAATGGAAACAACAAAGTTATTTGTCTAGTGACGTGTTACGAAATAGCGAAGAAGTGGTTTTGTTTAAACTGCAGGATTAATATCGACCATTAAACGATAACGATCTTGAGGAGTTGCTGGGTTACGAAATATGTACGTATGAAAGTACAAATGGTGCCACCGATGGGTTTACGATTCATGTGAAGGGTATTGCAGGACGAGGTAAGAAGCCATATTGAAACATGAACTCTACCATTTATAATAATTTGCAAGGTGGCGGACAACGCTACGAATGTAGCCATTAAGCGGTGAGCATCCCATCAACCCACGTTAATGTACCTGTTTTAATTTTGTTTCCTCGCTCCCACACAAAGCCCACTAACGATACGTATATTAGACTGCGGTTCTTGCTGCATTTATGAGAAATATACAGATATTTTGCATCGCGTGTTTCCGTATTACGCATTTTGTCTTATGTAACGCGCTTTTACTTCTGTAATACCGCGTTATAAACCAGTAGACCATAAAATCTAACAATTTGCAACATAGTTGTTATTTTTCGACGGAAATGGAAAATTAATACGCGATTGAAACTACAATATCTCGAGCCAGTCTGATAAAAAAAAAAAGACCGCCGCATTTACGAAAATTAAAAATGCCAGTCTCGATAGTCGAAGTTGTCGAGTGTTTATCGTTTGCGATGAAAATAACAGAAAAGAGGTACGATAAGAGGAAAGGCGTACTTACACCTGATGACCTTACAATTAGTCATCGAAATTTATTTATTTATTTTCGCGATTTTCAACCAACTTACGAGCAGAAATGTTCGGCAAAATCTTGACAACGTGAGAAAACGTGGCACCTTCGCGACATCTCAACTTCGACAAACTGTTTTGATATCGAACTCGAAGTAAATAACATCGACTCGTGAAAATATCAAAAAAGATAGACGATAACACGGAACAGATAAATAAATTTCAACATGGTACCAACGATACCAATAATTCCGCGAAACAAGAGAATTACTACAGAAGAAAATTGATATAATATCTGAAACACCGGTGTTTATTTTAATCGGAAAACTTTGTGGTGGTGAAACCACGGAAAGTAACAAGCAACCTCGTTGTCAATGAGTTTAATCAACGGTGAAGAGGTACGTTGCTTATAAGACGAGGAGGAATCGAAGGTAATCAGCTGCTGGCCAATTAAAAATAGTCGCCTGCGTCATCAACGGCAAAAGTATTACTCAATTAACCCGTACGCGAGATTTGGCAAGATCCCGTGGCGGATTGTCCCCAGCGAAGCCCTCGAAAGCTACAGCCAGCTCACACACGCGAGCGAGAGGAGAACCTGCTGCTCTCTTCCGAGAACTCTTTTTCTTTTGGCAGAAGCCCCTGGCATCGAGCCCACGCACAGCTCCCTGAGACTTGGTGGCGAGCCTCTTCGACCGTGTGTGTCTCGATACTCCTGTATTTCTACGGTATTCCGCTCTGTTCTTTCTTCCTCTTCCTCTTCTTCTTCTTCTTTTGCCTCGTGCCATCCAGCCACAGGCTTCAAATCATATGGAATTTTCCTTCCGCTGCGCAGGAATCTCCCCAAGGCTCGTTTTCGACTCTTGATTCCCAAACAAACTATCACTTCCCTTTCGCAGATATTTCTGGCACTGCTTTTTCGCGAGAACGTGGTGCGTCCTGCTCGTGCAGCCGATTTCGCGTTCAATGATTTTTCAATGAATCTTTGTAGTATTTTTAATAGTTTCTTAATTGGAACATTCAAGAGAAAAATAGCGTGAACGCATCGTTGTCTAAGTGTTGTATGTATCACTGAATCACTCAAGCGATATTTATCTTCGTAGAGACGCGACCTTAAATTTCGAAGATCTGCTCGTAGGAGATGTTCTTCTGGATGCTTAGCCCTAATTATAGGCTAGAATACATGGAACGTAATTCAAGGGAATGTTGTTCCGGAGGAAAGAACAAAGCACAATGAATTTTTAAATACTTTAAGGACCCATTAACCCCCTATCACATCCAACTCGTACCTGGAAACTTTCTAAAATTCTGATATAATCCGGCCATCGTGTCCATCGTTTTAAACGTCTAGCCAGACTCAAGCAGTTTCCGGCCACTTTTCTCGAGATACCATAATTCGGAGGTTTTTAACTAATGACGCTCTGAGACCTTATCTGAAACCTAAATGTAGCTCGGCTCGAGTGGCTTACCGTAACGACCGCTGACACACATTTTTTCTTTGTGATACATTTACGATGACGTGAATGTTTCAATGTTTATGTTTAACAAAATACTAGGTTCTTCGGAAGTAGATTATAAAGAAGACGTTCGTTCGCGTTGACAATCGGAACGAAAGCTCATTAGATGCGCCACGTAAATAGGCAGACTCGTAAATATCGCATAAATAGCGATGCAGTGATCGTGGATATGCCGTGAGCTTCTAATTATAATCGCGGGATCGGTCTCGCTTCCGCGGCACGTGTCTTCGAACGAAACGAAAAGAAAAACTGCGATGACCTTGATAGACGACTTATATGGAGCAAAAGAAATTGTAGAATGGGATAAATATGAAATAAATGAAATTAAACAAGAAAAATTGGATAATAATCGGCTCTGCGGGGAGGAGCGCGAAGATTTTGATTTACAAGTATTTACACGATAATCTTTCGCTGCGTTGTTATGGCTGGTTAATCTGTGAAACGAAGTTTACCAATGGCTATCAACGAAATTTTCTTCGTATAAGAATTTCTACAGTTGGTGCACAGCATTTAAACAAGTGTAGGAAACTTGTGCAACGGTGATAAATCACGTGATGTAGCAACTCGAGGGGGGATTAGCAAAATGACGGCGAGATTATACGCGAATCTCGACGTTCCCACGGGCACGCATAATGGGATGATTCGCGACGAGAACGATAAAATTAACGCCAAGTTACGAAACGTCGAGCATCGAACTGGCCGACATTATCTGTCGGTGACGTTGCTTGAAAAACGAGGGAATTAAAGCGGGCTTACTATCTGAGCACTACTGAATCGACTGGTGAATGGAGTTCGCGATTCGCTTCACACCAGTTGCTGGTATTTTATATTAAGTTCGTTTTAATCTGCGTTTCTTAGAATCACTGATTTTTTCAAGCGAACTTTTTAAAAATATTACAACAACGTTGACGCGTTTAGCAGGAAATCTGAACGCGTAAAGACGAATTTGCGTAAACATCGTAAAGATTAATTCTTTGTTGATATAAAATCAATGAGAATCAAACGAAGAAGAAGAGAAATGGAAAAGTGGGACGATACACTTTAAGAAACAACAATATTCACAAATCAAACCAAACATAACTGAAGGGAAATAATTGTCTCATCGCGCTTCGATTTCGAGCGATTAAACCAACATCTCGCCCTAAATTCATGGCGAACATAAACAGACGAAACTTACGGACATCACGTACACGATCAAGCTGAATAGATTAATCTCGATCGAGGCTGAGTTTAGACTACTCGGACAAACGTTTACGCTGCGCTATACATTCAAGGCAGATAACGTTGCAGACACAGCAGAACTGTAATTAGAAAAAGCTCTGTAATTCCCCCTGAGCTTGTATTTACGCACAGATCCGAAAACGAGCCACTTAATAACTCAACGTCACGTTTATCGACGATTCAGTTTCTTCCTTTCCACGTAATAATTTCAAAAGCGTGCAGCACGATTGACGATTATGCGTAACTCGTGCAGTATCGTCCAATTTATCTTTCAATACACGCGCGTTTTCGCAATCGAACGAACGAAGAGAGATGAAATACGTTATTTCAATATTTTTCTGCTGGTTTTCTGCTTCGACGAGATAAAAACGACCAAGATAATACTATTTCTCTTTCGTTCTTTGGCTCGCGAACCTTTTAATTGCTCGGTAATTCCGTACACCGGACCACTGTTCGAATATTAAATTACGATTAGAGAGTATCGCGGTTCACCGATCCGTGAAGTTATTAAGTGCGCTAAAACCGCGTGGGAGAGAGAAACTTGTTGTGTCGGTTGTTCAGTTTATTAGCGATTCGCGCTCGCGATGCTCCAGCTAACACAAAGAAACAAAGGGGCCATTAGCTCGGGCACACGTCGTTTTGTACAGGCTGCACAGCCCGTCGCTGCTTTGTGTGAGCGCCCGGTAATTGATTTTGTTCCGAATACTGTCAGGATTCCGTTAGAGGAAATACCACGTGCTGGGGAATGGATATTGTTCTACGCTTGCATTATTCATCCCCGTTTCCATCGGGGTAACGAACAGTCGTTCCCAAAACGGCCGCTGTGTACTCATGGAAAAACAGCCGAGGACTTTTTAAAACGCTGCAGTTTAGATCTGGTACAGGTGTGACTTCGATGCAATTTTGTAGCTATGATGCTGCAGATACGATTCGCTTGTTCTATATATAACCATTCACATGTTACTTAGCAATTCGGTGAAAAAGATTTACCAAATGTCCAGCTGGACAAATTGTAAAGTATAAATTGAATGATAATAATAAAAAAACTTGTTCTATATTTTCGATAGCTGAACTGTGGGCGTCTGTGTTTGACATTGCATCACTGAAAACGTAAACATGTTCACTAGCTGTCCGCCAACTTTGATTCAGGATAGTAACTTATTGTTGGATAATGTCAAAGTAAATTATTCGGGCTAGGCCAAAACATATCTGTCAGTCGTCGGTGAGTCTGGTATCTAGATAATAATCTAGTTGTTCGCAATGGCTAAGCCCAGAGGCATAATTCTGCTCTATGTATTAGTGGTATTTTCTAAAGTTTCAATAGCGAAATTACGACTGCTACAGAGACGCAAGGACGTTGCATCTTTTGTTTACGTTGCGCTCTACTAATATTACATCGAACGCGTACATCTTCACGAATATATCTTTGATAATTTCCTGCAGTCATCCCATTAATTTTATCGAATATTATTTGGCAAAAAATCGCATGCAATAAATTTTAACGATGAGTGATATAACGCCGCTGTGATTTTGTAGCGATGACGCTACACGACTTATCAACTTTATCCTGCTAATAATGGAGTCGCACTTACTGCGCATTACATCACATTAGAAACATAAATCTGCCAAATGATGGAGCGTCACCGCGGCCAAATAACCGCGTCGCGTGTTGCATGTACAACATGCTTTGAAATGTCGAAAAATGGTCGAAACGGGCGTTTCCGGTATGCCGCATCAAAGACAGATTCGAGGAGAATTGCGTCATTAGAAACAGATGTGGAACAGAGAAGAGTTTGGAAGGGGGCTGCGAAGAAGCTCGTAAAATTGCTACGGTGCGGACAGAAATGGAATTTAAGTTCTCTCCGAGTGACGATGGCAGGGAAGATCAAAAAAATTCGACCTAATTTTATGCTTGTGACGACTGCTTCAATTTCGACACTGACAATATGAGTCAGCGATACCGTTTCATGTCAGACGTCCGCTACACGTATGAAACGTGCTGGATAAATTAGTAGCGATATTCTTGCGGATTAGCGGGAAGGACTGAGTCGAAAAATTGAAACTGATAAACAGTTTCGATGTTCTCTCTCTGGTAGTATACGCGCCAGAAATAATATATGAATTGAGAGTTGGTGGAGTGAAGGTGATACCATACCGAAGAATATGTAAACACACCGATATCAAATTAACGATATTGTTTGTTATTAACGACTGTTCCTCCTTTCTTCGCATTTTTCGCTACGAAACTTTTATGAATCAAACTGGAACTTCGAATCTCATCGATACTGTACGAAGTAAGCTTCAAAATGCAGAGAATTCTCTCAGTAAGAACTTGGGAATGTATTTTCTATTTTTGCAAGTCAATCAGTATTGTTATGCTCGAAGGAATCGAGCGATCGAACCACTGTTACCGTGTTCAGCGAATAAACTCGAACAACGTGCGGAAAGGAATTCAAAACACCAGGGTCACGATAGAATAATAGGAAAAATGAAGGATCCGAGGCGACTCGGTCGTCGTTATGGTTGTCTCTCCGCGTTGGTAAAAGCGAATGCGGCAGAAATAAGAGACGCGAATAAAATAAAGAAAACCGATCGAGTGACAAACAACGCTCGACCAGAGACCAGAGTGCCGGGGTAATACACTCGGAGGCGTTGATTATAAGAAACCTTGTACCATATTATTCCGTGTATATCACTCCCACGCGCGAGCAGCGTGGTCGCAAGCCACGCCATTCCTCCGGTTGAATCTTAACAGCGACCAAACACCTTTGAAAGATACCCAATAAAACTGGCAACGAGCGCCCCTCTGTGTCTTCTGTCAATAAACGAACAAAGATACTGCTTTTTCGTCAGGGCTACGAGATACAACATGTGCAAGGAAGAAGAAAAGAAAATAGAATTTGTACGGTGAAGATGTTTATCGAAGATGTAAGTGTTTGAGAATTACTTCAATCTGATGTCGGTACGATAAAAAAAAAAAAGCCTGTAAATATTGGGAATATAAAAAGCGAATTGCTGGAAGTTATTAATTACCATTATTAATTATCATATGATTGAGTCACTCAGAAACAGAACTAATTAGCACCATTTTACGATACGTGATCGATATTTAATTTCTCAGAAAGCGTACGATTAATCATAAAATACGAACGTCATTTTCAGCGAATAAAAGTTTCGTCAAGTCGTACCAATTATACAATGTATATTCGAAAATTAATCTGAGCAAAGTTGATCCATGTGACGCGATTAAGATTTACCTTTGAACGCAAATGAAAAAACGTTCGTCACGTTTCGTAGTCTTTCATTGGTGGATTTAGGCAGTCGTTGACCCGTGAAAACAACCGGGAGAGGAAGAGAGAGAGAGAGAGAGAGAGAGAGAAATAACTTTATCGCAGGAGTGAGTTAATACGTCAATTATCAAGGCGACACATAAACGAAGAATTAGGGTAGAGCGTTAAAAGAGGCTGTACGTTTTACGATCTGTACGTGACTAAATGGACGCGAAACGGACCCGGTCTGAAGGAACGGAAGGGGACGATAGAATAATATCGTTGACGCGCCACCCACGGCCAACGTTAATCGCAATCGTTTACAGAGATACGGCTTAATTAACATCGGCGATTAACGCTGCAGCGTGGCCATTCCGTATGCGACAACAATTGCACGCTGCTTGTTTTCGTATTTCTCACGATTCTCTCTACTCCATAGCTATTGTTTGCTGTTCTACAAGCGGATGTATATTAAATGAAACAAAGCAACCGAGCTGTCTATCCGAGTCGTTTTATTAACGGCTTTCCAGATGAATTTTTTTAATATTCTTAACACTCTACGCGTTTAGAGTTTCTCAACAACGTAAAACTTGTACGGTCAATTATCTTAACGCGGCAACAGTCGAATAAATAAACAAATAAATAAATAACTACGTATTTCAAAGGACCATTCAGCACCGGTAGGAGGATATCTTGAAAAAGAAGTTTAAACAAGATTGGCATTCGAAAGGCATGTTAGATTTCGTAACCTTTTAAACCGTTTATCATTACAAGAGCGGAGTACAAAGCGTGGCCTGTCGATCCAGGGCATTTGTTTGCTTGGCCTAAAACAACATCGCCCGGCATACGCCACGGATGTCACTGGCCGTATCGCGCGTGTGAAGCGACGAGAATTCGCGAACACATAAAGCAAACCCGGGTTCCGTATCTAAAAAACCGGCAGAACAGTCGGTCGTTTCCCTTCCAAAACCTTTGAAAACAGGTTCTTCGTTTCCGATACTCCGAGACTCTATGACGCAATCTGTTAGCGATACACCAAGCTCCGATCGAAGGAATTTAAACGATGTTTTTGTTATTCAACTTTCCTCGACACGGTGAATAAAATATTTTTAATTGAACGAAAGAAAGCAAAAAGACTGCGAATAAAGCGGAGCATGAAACTGTGATTAAAATTGAGCACGCCGCTTATAGGTAGGATTCGAAGGACACGAGGAGATCTCGTTCCGTGCTCTTTCGAGATTTAGCTTCTTGTGTTCGAGAGAAAAATAGAGACCCTAATGGCCGACTTGAAAATGACTAAACTCTTTAACTGACCATTTATTTCCCACTCTTTATTATTCGACGCTCTTGAAGGAATGTCACGCTTAAAAAACATGCCAAAGTGAATGTTCACCCATGATGACATAAATGAAATTGCCCTTGACAATTGCTTTCAAGGATTAAAAATTAGTTTCACAAGGAAATCGCAAAAGGTAGAATTCATAGATAAACCCACAAAGCTCTGAGTAGTATAAGAAAATGGATGCTGGAAGTAAATAAATTAGATTCGACTTACCGCGAATTTCGAGTCACGCGAGCACACGGATTCGCTTGGCTGACGTATCGATACCGTATCGCTGTATCGTATCGAGACAAAACGTGTAGCCAAGGTCGCGACTTGTAAAATCCGATAATACCTTTCAGACGATCGTCTACGACCTTCTAACCTCTCATTTGCAAAACAACACGTTGTAAAATGAGGAGGAAATAGGTAGAAAGGGAAGAAAATAACAAAAAGACACGAGGCTTTGCGAAGGAAAAACAAACTCGGCTGGAAAATATGGAAACGCGAATGGGACGAGGCCGAGAAAAACGGGGGAACGTAGTCTGGGAAACAAAGGAGCTTTTGCGAGTTCGATGCTCCTTTCTTATCAGCGGATGAGACTGTTGCAGCTAAGCTAGACCGTGGTTTGATTGGTCTGCTCGGCTTCGACGTCATCGTATCGATTGTGAATACGACACGTGATAGCAAATGTGTCTCCGCCTCTATCGTTTGCTCCTCGCGTCCTTTTTCAACGTGCCTCGCCGTGTCTGTCTCTATAGCTGGCTCGACGACGCCGATGACAAAGACCGAATACCAGGAAATGTGAAACAAGGACGCAAAACTTTCGATTTTTAATTAGCACAATGTGAAGAACATTCGATAGAAAAAAAGTTGATGATAAAAGAGAATCACAAATAAGTTTGCTCGTAAGAAATATTTGATAGAACTGAAATTAATAAAATATCACGGGACAATGGCGGAGAAGGGAAAGAAGAAGAAGAACGGTCACAAAAAAGGGCCACAAAATAAAAGAAGAACCCCTTGGAGAGCAATTACATCGATCGAGGACAAGCTTACGGGCGCCACCGCAGGGACTCCCTTGGTAGAAAAACCGGTCAGCGAGTGGGACCATAAACAATGACTTTCTAACCAGGATGGACGGCCGCACAGAACCAGAAAACATCGCGAGAATTATATACATTGACTGGCTGATAGATTCCAGACGCCGTTGGATGCTGGTGTAACGGGTCCATGAAATATGGATCAGATCAAGAGAATAAAGATGTCGCTTACCATCATAGTGGGAACCGGGGACACGGATGCATTGTGAAATTACCAGTAACTGAACTGTCTTTTCTTCCGTGTCGTCCTTCATTGCTTTCGCAGATATATCTCTGTCCCTAACGGATAGTAGCACTTGAACTCTGAGCATATATCGGTGTATTCGTTCATTGTTTTGCCGTGAAATTAATCGAAGACGTTAACCAACGACTGATAACAGTACGTTCATTTGCTTTTCCTTAGTTAGCGCTAATAGCCGGTTACGAAACTGACAAGACAAATATTTTTCAGACGATTTATTTATTGGAAAGTCGTGGAATATCGAGTAATCGATTAGACAGAATAACTAAGACAGATTAGTGGAACACGCGATGTTAATCCCATGGATCAGGGAAAACAATCGTTTAAGACTATGTAAAAGGAACAACCAGATTATTTTGCCCATTAACGAATCGATACAGATAGTTATCTACAACAGCAGGTATAATTATCAGCAACTTTTTAGTTTCTAAAACAAGATAAAAGGCTTTCCGTGTTTTGTATGAAAATAATAATGGAGTATTTTTTGACAACTATTTTTTTTTTTCTCGATATAAAGATATATTTAGTTTAGATATACCTATTTCTAAATAATTTTGTTTCCGGTTGCACTAATTATATTACTTTCTATTTCTGGCTGCATCGTTAAAGTATTTATTTCAGGAAATATCATTTGAAGAAACATGCAAAAATTAAGGTACTCGAGTTAATTGGGAAATGTGAGGAAAAGGAAACTCCGATATCTCTATTATTAAATATTTTGGTAGAGAATACGAACCAGATACAATGTTTCTATCCAATTTCGCCAATTTTAGATACGATATCTTTTCTTCGGTAGAGTTAAGAAACCCAAAAACGTAAAATCGAGGAAGATAAACGCTGATCAGGGCACTAGAGTCCATGTTTATCCGCGAACGTTACCGGCAAACATGTTTACCAATGGCGGATTACGTTAAAATTTTAACATTTACATAAGAGCTGGCACGACGATAAGCGAAAACAACCTACCCTGTGCATATACACCTCTTCGTTACCAGGCTGAACATGTACATTAGATCGGTTAATTATCGTTCGTATCTTTTACAGTTGGTTCTATTCAAGGATTGCAGAATTTAGTTCAAACCTTATGGTAAATAACTTCCATTCGAAATACGAGTCGTTTGAGTTGAATTTTTAAAAAAGCGGTGCGTTACGTCAGCGGTAAGCACTTTATATGTAAATAGAGGAAGAGTTGATTCGTTTCTGCCGGGATGATCCATCCGGATCATAATAGATTCGTAATTGTAGACGAGATTTATACTGAATGGAATAACAATGGGACCATTTCAAATCCATTTGCTTGGCTATAGATCTACCGAAGGACGCAACTAAAGTGTAAATTACATGTCGTGTCCTGAATTACTCCTGCCTCGTTAATTATGTAACGACAATGCTTGACACTTGCAAATAACGGAACACAAATTTGTATAAGGTGTATCACGTAGATTTTCTTTTAACGAAAACATTGTTTTCCTTCCTTATTTGAAAAATATCGTACTTGAACTATGATCGCTGTATCTGTTCCTATTTTACGTTGAAGTGACAATTTTCTAAAAATTCCGCACATTATTCAGGAAAAAGATGCATAAGCTTGTCCAGTCCAATGAACGGTGAATGATTCTTGGACGTGTTGTAAGAGTGTTTCATAATGTTTCCGCTACCAAGGGGATTGAACGCCATTAGCTTCTAAAACGACGACGAAAAACACAACATCGAAATCAGAGGATTTCATGGGACGAGGGAAAAAGAAGGAGGTAGCAAAATGCTGGTTCATTGAGCGGTGGTTATGGTGCGGTTGTCGATGACACGAGAAAAGAAAAAGCAAGAAAACCTGTTGGCCCGAACGGGCCCGGACCCGTTCTCCGAGGTCTTCGAGAAGCGAAGGCGGCCTATGACCGCGCGCAACAACATTGAAAACCAGAACCCAGATCTCTAGAACCGGTTTACGCTTGGAAAACAATTTTACGATCTCGGGGGAGCTCGACGAGAAGGAAAGAACATATGTATATCTATATGGGGAAAGGGAATAGAACAAGCGAAGAGAAAAGAAAAAATGGAGAAATTCGATGAGAGCCTGTCTCAACGGGCCACCATGCCCAGATGGAACGTGCACGTTCGTCACGCTTTACAAAGGAAGAAAAAGATGGTGAAAGAAAAAAAACGAAAGAAGTAAAGGGGAAAAGGAGAAAAACGAAAGGAGGGAAGTAAAGAGGAGTCGTAGGATAAAAATAATCGTTTGAAACCAGGGTAGTCTTCAAAGCTACGCACGCTATCCCTCTCCCTCTCCCTCTCTCTCTCTGTTAATTCCACGACCAATTTGCAGTATACTTCAAAAAGGGTCGTGAGGAACGTTCGTACAGTTTCCCGACACGATTGCATAACACGACTCTGGCGCAGAGGAAAACATTAGAAATGCAAAACTGCGCTCGGACTCGACGGAACTTGTCTCGTAACGAACTCGCTCCAGGCGAACGGTTCAACCTTCTATTATTCCTGTGCCGATCTCGTGTCACAGTCTCCATATGAAATTGAAATACGGACGTCTTTTCAGAGAGGCTATCGAGGATTTATATAAATCAAGAGGTAGAGGGCAATGCACGAGACGTGTTTAACCAGCCGCACACGTTTATGAATGAAGCTATGACAAATAAATATGGAATGAAATTATGGCAAAATATGGAAATTTACATGTAAATGACGTGCCTGGCGAACTTGACCGGCCAAACCTTTATTGATCTTTAAAATCTTTATTGACCTTTGCCGATTTAGCCGTAAACCGTCCCTCCCTTCCTTCTTATTCTAATATCTGCTCCGCCTTTTCTCTACTTTCCAAAGTTTACTATTTTACATAGTTTACTTTGTTAGCACAAAGGTAAAATTTATAACCTGTTAGGTCATGTTACCTCATTTAAAATATTATATTTCTATTTATGATATACGGCAGTGTACTGGGATCCATGTGTGGATATAAATTGGATACAAAAGGGCTCGAAGCCATTTAAACGGTTTCGCAAGAAAAATGCTCCCATAGGAAAAGCAGGAAACGCCAAACATGGCGTTACGTCCGAAAAGAAACTCCTTAGAAGCTGACTACTGAATAGTTTCTCTCTCTCTCTCTCTCTCTCTCTCTCTCGTAGATCGCTCAAAATGATTAGAGCAGCCTTATTTAGATTGTTCGAGTTGATTAGAGGAAGGACCGTTCAAACGGGTTAGCGATTATTTCCGAAGCTATCCGTGTTACACTGACTGAACGTCGAGCAAACATCGATGATTTTTTCCACTCTCGTTCGATCCGTTCCTGTCGAGGCGCAAAACCCTCTAATTATTCGAAATGCTACACGCGTTCGGGTGATCGACTCGAACAAAGCGCCGTTCAATTATCGTCCGTTGACGACAGTGAAGGAATTCCATAGGTAAACGTTCGATATGTGATAACAAGACAAACACGTACAACTCACGAGTCGAATTTATTTCAAAGCGAACTTTGATATTCATAAACGCGTTTGTACAATATATGAAAGTCACGTTGTCCATATGTGAAAAAATATACAATGTCTGACAGAAATAATTAACGATAGGGTGGCCTTTGTTGTCATATTCATTAGATAACTCGCACGTTGCACGAAAATACCGACTCGTTTGCTGAGGTAACAATGATAAAACAACGATAAATTTCTATGACGAAGAGCGAAATGCGTCAATGAAGCGATCAATATAAAGAACGAAAATTAACAAGGTGGCTCTGCTTGAATGGACGAACGTATTAACACCTGATGTGGCTAAACAGGTTGAAAAATCAAGGTTTCCGGTAAAATTAAAGTATTTAACGAGTGTTAATATTGAACGTCATGTAGTACAAGAGGAAGGAAAACGAAAGTTTGGGAATGTAGGGAACCGTGATAAAAAATGACGAAACGTGACGTGGAAGGTGACGATATAAATAGTAGAAATTATTGCAAGTGCCTTGGTATTTATTAATGGACGAGCTATCGACAGGAAAACTTTTACAAAGTTATAGATAACAATAATCGATTTCGAAATGCTCACGTCATTGGCTTGCAATGTTAAAAAGGTATGAAATTTATGAGTGGGAAGTGGATGGTTACTGTGAAATCAACAAACTGACATCCACAATAGCTGAACAAAGCTAGGTCGATTTTGGGTGAACGTTCAGGATGATGAAACACGTCAACAAAATTGGCAAAGTGACACAGGGCCGCGGTAAAGCAAGGGAGGGATAAATGTCTGACGCAAGAACAGAGACTGCTGCGAGTCATCCACAAGCTAGGTTCACCTGCTAACTCCCAATGAAGGAAGTGGTAAATACTGTAAAGAGGATATCTCTTCGCATTATGAAATTATGTTCGAGATTTCTGACCTGTCCGCGAGAATAAATCGAAGAATCTGGCAAGATTGTCATATATCGATAGGGATTAGGAGATCAATATCGAATTTTGGCAAATTCAATATAGAAATTCGAAAGTCTGAATTTAAAAGAGAATTTTGCAAATTCACAAAATTTAAAAATACAAATTTTAAAAGCTTAAATCTTCAGAAACTTGAAAGTTACGACGGTCCGGCCATTGGCCTCCGAAAATTCGATCGACCTCCTCTGATTAGAGATACGACCAGCACGAGAAAAGAGTAATGTTTCATGGATCTTCTTTTACAGAAGCGTTATTTCCAGACAATCAACCCTTTATTCGTTATCGAACGAGCGTAACGCATACGAACAAATCCGCGTAAAAAATGAGCTGGAGTCCGATCCTCACGCGCGATATATCGGTCTCACGCCACAAGACCGACAGCAGCTTCTCTTCGAACGAGCTACAATTTAACGAACCATACACGCGAATCGTGAATCGAATGGTTACACGCTTTCCTCTAAATAAAATCAATTACCCGGTCTCGTCTATGTTATCGAATCGAATATATCGAGAGAATTCTCCATTTTTCGTCAATTTAACGATGCGCGATTCGATCTATTCTAGTATAGATGACGAAAAAAAGATGCGTGCTTACGACGATCGAAGAGATCGGCCGAAGCATCGTATATACATACATAGCGATTCAAATACGATAATACGAAGCTAAATATTAAAAATGAGCACATATGACAAATTACGTTTTAAACAGAAATTGAACATGCTTCAAAATACGGAATTAATTCGGGGGAACGCGTACAGAATATTAATTCGACGGTATTAAAAAAAATATCGCGATATTCAAGCGACATTCGTCTCCTTTCAACCCTTTCGACCGACCATCTTTTTTCCCTTACTTCGTATGACACTCTGTCTTTACTCGATGAATCGTAAGGTCTCGGTGACTTCCCGAATGCGCCGGTCGCATGCGTGAGCGAATAGAAATATACGCGTATATGATGAATGCCGGTACACGCAGATACGTCTATATAGGCTGTAATTACGAGAAACACGAAGAAGCCCGAAAAGCCGGTCGATCCTCCCCCTCGCTGTTACCAAGCGAAAAAAAAAAAAAATAAAAAAATAAAAAAACCCGGTAGGCAGCGACAGGCGCATTCGTCTCGAAAGCGACCAGCAGGTCGGCTTCCTGGGCCGGGATTTAAAATTTAAACAAATCAAAGAGAAAAATGAAAAAAAATCTGTAAAAAACTCACGTCATTTCCAATCTGACCCATGTTGGCGGCACCACCACAATTCGCGATCGTATCCGCCTTGGGGTAAGACTCGGTCACGTTAGCCACAGGAATTTTGGACGATTTTAATAAATACACTATATATATATGTATATATATTATACGTATGAAAGAGATATTACACGAAAGACTTCGGCAGACGTATATAATAACGTAAAAACGTACGCGTATATGTTGTACGTAATAAAAAAAGGAAAAGGTCTCTTTTCAGTCCCTTGACGATCTAAAGCTCTTTCGGTAAAAAAAAAAGCGACGGGTATATACGTGACGTCGCGAAATTTAGAAGAATCGTTTTCACCGGTAAGTCTTAACGGTAGGTTTTCCTTTGGGATAGAACGTCCGTGAGTTATCACACGCGAGGAACACCGGCGAGAAATTACCAATCATAATAAATATCACAGAAATATTGCTCGTACCCTGGCGTTGGGTATTATGTATGCGACAGGCTCTATTCGATCTTCTCGTACGGCTGCACAATTTTTTTATAAAAGTACGATCGAACGGTAAAAAAGCAGTAAATGTAATAGAAAAAAGAAGAAGGTAGAAAAGACTACGATCGTTCACAACACCGACACATAATTAGGAAGAGCACAAGAATCAGGTTACACTGGACATTACGTGCTGGGGGTTTGCTACGGTGAACGGTGTATACGGTAAGAGAGCCGGTTGCTAACTGACGATAACTGATGCTTCGATAGTCGAGCTAAGCTACGAGCTGCGATCATCTGGTCGAGGTGGCGTGGTGGGGAATGAACAGCTGGTGGGGAGACTTGCCGGTTCCCTGGACCTGCCATTGGTCGACAGTGCCGTAGCAACAGCGCGCACCATGCCAGAGTCGTTAAAGCGAAATTCTGATAAAGCGCATAAAAAGACGAGGGTTTTGCTTTCAGATAATTCGTGATTCATTGCAACGTTTCGTGAATATCTAACTTGGTTATGCGTTCGGTTAAAGTCAACGGGCAACAGGGGAGAGGGGACCATTGGTAGGGACGTTAGTGTAGGTAGCTATAGATACGGGGCTGGTGCACGCAGGCAGCCGGCTTGATCAGCTGATGCCTTAGCAACAGGAGTACGAACTGTGCTAAAAATATCGATCCCATCTGATTATCGGCACGATGTAAGTTGTAACGTGTTATGCGGTCCACTGGTAAAAGTGTAAAAGTAAACGAAGAACACCGGCCCGTTTCGTACTTCCCTTGACTTCTCGGTTTAAAATATCCAGAGAAAGTCAAAATCATGGGTTTGAAACGCGTGTTGCTGCATACGAGCAAGAAAGTAGCAGAATCTACACCGGTTGCTGTCCGATTTGTATATCTCTACTCTAAATACACTTTCATTGTCGTTACCTGGTAGTCTGTCACCGTTCTCGCGAAACGACAACCGGTAATCTCCCCTTGCATAATTGAAAAGTATATAATCCTCGAGAAGGTGGAACGTTCGCTGTTTATCAACGTTAATGAACAGGCTCTTTCTCAGTGAAGTGGCTACGTTATCGCGATGGGTGTATGTACATACGAGGACGATATGATTCGCGAATATTCCTCCTAACCGTTCGGATCAATGAAACTATCCGGTTTCTTTGTATCCAGGGAAGAGAAGATGAAGAATCTTTCAGGGGCTTTAAGGTTCCTTTGTCTTCCAAGGACAACGTGAAATAAAGACTCGGCCGGAAAGGAAGAAGGGCTCTCTCCCCTTTTCATTTCCGCAAAATACTTACGACCCTTTGTCGTGAGTAGGAAACGTCACGGTGGCACCGCATCACGGAATTTTTCATGCGAACAAACCCAAAAAGATCCCTCGTACCGAGTCGCGTGGCCTAACTAGACGTCTCCTCGTCGTAAGAATAGAAGCACCGTGTCAGCAGCCGCGATGTCTAGCACAATGACGCTGATTGCGTCTAGTCACTCGGCTTTTCGATGACGATCGATGATGACGAACCATTAATCGAACTGCGTTTGAAACTGTTCCAGAGCCAGCAACGAAACCATTCTCGGTTTTCGAAACTAAGAAGAACGTACCAGTATCACGGTCGGTGTGTTAACGCAAGGCTAATGAAACCTCTGGAGGGAAATTCGCTCGGGGAACGTATTACAATTCTTTCATTGTTTCAATAAATACCCTATGGATGTTAAAGTTTTCTTTTAAATTTTAAAATACTCGCGAAGAAAAGGGAAGCTCGCTTAGAGGCGAGTTCCGAGAAAAGGCCGGTTTAAAGGGCCGCAGCAGCTTGCTCCCGGAAACAGCTGCAGAACCTCGCTTCTGCGCGTTCGGTGTAAAATATAATAAATCTTAATATACAATATAGAGGGAAGGGAAGGTCTTTTAAAGCGTGATCGAGGTCTCGAGATGTTCTCGGTCAATCGGTTTCCAGGAAGACCGACGATCTCTCAGCTCTCAGCTCGCATGTCGTTGCGACGAGAGACACCAAAGTTTCTACATATATATTATGTATTTCGTATTCCCGGGAGCGGGCATTTGGGCGAGGTTAGTATTGGAAGCGCGAAGAGGTCAACGTTCGGGAAAGCGCCTCTCGTTACGGCACTGCCATACGATATTATAGGCCCCGTCGCTCGGAAATCCCCTTCTCCCGATCCGCCACCGTCCCGTACACTCCTACTTCGCTCTCTGTCCTTCTTTCACTACCGATTCCTACTACCTCTTTTCCTCGATGCCCGTTTTCCTCTCCTTTTCCTCCTTCCTCGTATATGTATAGCTTCTATATCTTTTTCTGTCTCTTTTTATTCTCCTCCCCCACCATGGCATGCACTCTTTCGTCGTGTCTCTTTCTCGCGTCTTTCTCTTGTTCATTCCCTACATCGCGATATTCCACCGTGCCTCTTTTCTCCGTTTCCACGCCCTCCTCCAACATTCATCCGTCTTTCTCATGCCGCTTTAATCCCCTATTTCTTTTCTCGCTCTTTATCCAGTCCCTGTCTCGTTCACGTGCATCCCCCGCCTCCTCCCTACATCTCCCTACGCCAAACGACCGAGCAACACTCTCGGTAGCTTCGTTTTGTTCTTGCTTTCTCCGCTTTTCCGCTTTTTTTCCAACCACCCCTCCACTATATTATAACCACGCGTCATCGTCTAACCCGTGACCGATCTATCTATCCCTTTCTCTTTTCCTTCGTTTCTTTCTCTTGCTCGTTCTTTCCTAGCGTGCAATAGCTTTCAGCCGGTCGCACGCATTGTGCCGTTATAACGGAAGAGAGAACTACTCTCTATGCGTTGCAACGGTCAGCTGTTGCTAGCAAAATCATCGAAATGGTCTCGTCAGCTGCCACTAGACGACACGGACTGCCTGGTTGATGTTTGATCGAGAAAAACCATCGGTTGTATCGTAGGACGCTGAGTCACGTTATCGAAATCATTATACTCTCTATACAGGTTCCTGTAAGTGCTTTTAGGTGCATACAAGCACCCGAAGTAATGGATAATAAATAAGCCGCGGATGTTTGTGCATTAATGAAAAATTTAAAGATATAAGAGTGCAAAGAGCGCGCACAATATATAAAGATATATAAAATCTTCAAAGTATAGTTCATGAAAGTATAGTGTAGTTCAATTTCGAGTCGGTATTAAGTTCTATCTCTTTGCGTGTTCATAAAAATATGAGTGTCTATAAAAATCCACGGTCAACAAGTACAGAAGAGCAATACGAAGTCGTTGCAACTAGACAGATTTATATTCTCAATGATGTAACGTACGCGATCATCCGATCTCGCTGTTAAAGCCACGTAACGAACTGTATCGTGATAATAAAAAAAAAAAAGAAGTGTGTCGCAGCAAGAACAGGAGCACGACAGACGCGAAGGAAAATAGCGGAATGATTGATCGACGCGTCTAATCGGCCGCCATGACTTAACCGAAGTGCTCGTTCTTCCTTTTTTCTCCCTCTTGCTCTGAGCGAACTCTCATCGAACTGGCGGATCAAGGCCGCCGATGCAAAAACACTTTAGAATCCTTTCGCGGCGATGAGTCACATCGCGAACCCGGCAAGGTATTACGTGGCAATGAAACGTTTCAGCTGTAACGTTGCGAACTATCGTTCCATTACGTGGTGACGAACTGCAAATCGCCGGTGTAGATTAACGGATCGCGTTCATCTCCGGTTGCAAAATAGACTTATCTATTCGCGGGAATTCCTTCCTCGTCATCCCTCTCTTATACGTATATCAAATTTCTCTTTTTTATTTTTTTTTTCTTCGTATTAACGTTGGGAATTTTATAATTATGCCGACGCTTCATCGATAGGAAATTATCTAGTCTGTCTTTTCTACATAAAATCATCATGCATTGTCCTATGCTCTTACAGTGAATTCCCTGTTATTCGGTCTCGCTTTAACAGGTCGCATTTCAGTTAAGATAAGAACAATTGACCTGCAAAAACAATATTGACACGTTTTACGACGACTTCTTGTCGTCAGAGTTTTAATAAAATCGACAAAGTACAATAACAATAATAAGTTTTGATAGTTTGTGAGAAATTGCGCGACGGAACGCGAAGGACGTCGATGTAGCTTCGAGTCGCGAGGGAATGAGTCATCACAATGTCCTACACTAAAACGACGTCCGATAAGCGACGTTACAGTGCTTGTTGCAAGATAAAAAATGGTCACGAATTAGTTGATGAGGGAACGAGCAAACAGACGTCGAGATGGTAGACGATGGACGAGCACGTGCCGAAGACACGCGAACCGTCATGACCACGGAAAGAAACACAACTGCAGCATTGGAAAAGAACCAGCGCGGAAGTCAAGAGGGCTGTTTCCGGAATAGCGAGTAAATCTAGAGGGAAGTTCTGTTCGACTCTCTTGGCTCTCCCTCGTTTTCCTTTTTTCTTTGTCGTTCGTGTTGTGCAATAATGCCTTACGGACCGAGAACTCCGAAGGATCGTAAAAGTTGCGAACACGCACAGCCTGACACTTTCACCCTTCCATGCTGGAACTAGTGAAACTAGAACGTTCTTTTTTATCCTTTTTCTGTAATCTTGAGCGTTTTCTATAACGATGTTATGCTATAACTTTCCTTTATACCCCTATATCGTATCTGTGTCTTATCGCTTCTTACAGGTCTACTCTCATTCCTTTTATTTTCTTCGTACATATGCATTCTCTGTTCCTGCTTATCTCTTTCATTCATTTTTTTTTTTATTTCTATATTTATTTGTCTGTCACCTATATTAATCTGTTATATCAAAGAGCAAAATAAAATTTTATATATTCAATAAGCTAATTTTAAAGTATTACAAGTACATAAATATTAATAATGTGCCCGCAGGTGTCTTTCTTGAATTAAATTCCAACACAGAGAGCAATATGTTTCATACATACACACGCCGACACTGACAATAATCGAATGAGACACAATATCGAATTTAATTCGATACATGACTGCAGAGGATTAACAATTATTGAAGTAAATTACGTAATATTTTTTAAGAGATCTTTTAATGAATTCTTCTATTTCATATTGATAATTTGTAATCTCTGATCTTTGATATTTAAGTAAAATATATCTAAATCTAAACTTTGGAGCTGCTGTCGACTGCTTATCGATGTAAAGTATAAGAACCGAATAATCTACACGTGTGGTATTAACATGTTTTTCAAAAGGAATTCAAAGGTGCAAATATGTACCAACGAACTTGTGTACAGATATTTCGACCGATTAAAGATACCTTTGTTCTAACCGTGACTTAATACTCGAGTCAAGTCGCCGACATTTTCTTTGGTTAGTGCGTTATCGGACTGTGTAAAACGTTTTTATGGCACGAGCCACGCTTTTGGACCACGTGGCATTAGTGGATCATCTTTATCTTGGCTAATGACGCATCATTGTACATAAAAGCCTTCGAAACAATGGAGACGTTATTATCGGTCGAAGTGGAGCAAGAAACCACAATGAAGCAAAAGAGCGAAATCCATGAATTTTAATGACACGAAACACCATTACCAAATTTTACTGCCGAATCGTGTGTATAATACTTTAAAATTCATACAAATTCTTTCATTTTGTATACATAGGAGCCGTTCAGAAGCCACATGCATAGGCTCCACAAATTAGAATTTACTATTATTTATTGCTCTTTATGTCATTTCTTACGGTAAATAACTTATAGAAATAATTCATTTGTTTATCGAGAACTGAACATTAACCGTGTACTTGGGCAATGGAACTAAGAAATTAACAAAAAATGCTTCTAAGAAACTCGCTAATTAATTTAGAAAGCTGCAGCTCTCTTCCATTTCGATGATTTTTAACATGTTGTAGAAATCAATATTTTGAACTTTTTCCTTCGCGTGTTACCGCCAGACTCTTCTAGTTTTCGAGATATAAATTTGTAAAAATTGGCGGTGTCGCTACAGTGAATTTTGCCCGTATGTGTGCGTGTCTGTGACACAGTCGCAAGTTCGTTGCTTGGCGATCTGTTTACATCCGTCAGCCACTGATATCCTTTATTTTTGTTCTATACTTTACGAATCTAAATAGTCATTCACAATCGCATATACGAGACAGCAAGAAACATCTTTGAAAATCTCTTCCAACGACAACACGATTTTGACAATCCAATAATTAAATGCCACGAAATTGTGACTGGAACGTTTCCAATTTCAGATAGTAACAATAAAATATACAGCATAACATGAATTGTAATTATGTTATTGTTTGTCATTGAAACTTATGACCGGCTGTCCCACATCGGCCGGATTTAAATGACTAATCCAAACCTAATCCAGGTCATTAATAGTGTTACGTTCGGTGACTCTTTTTTATGTTCGAGGCGACCACCAACTGTGCACATAGAATTAAGCGGATCGCAATAATCCTAAGGAACTGTTATAAAAGGAGGCTTTTCGATTTACTATTAAGGCCGTCAATTGGCATATAACACCTTCTAATCAAGAGGTTCCTTATGGTTATTGCTCCATCAGATAAAACTTGTATGTTTGGTTCTAGCCGAATCTAATGTTTAAGTCTAAAGGGTAATGTCTTGTTAGTCTGCGGATCTGGTCCATTGTGAAGAAACAGATAATCGCTTTTAATACGCAGTTGTATACAGGATTGTAACTTGAATTGATCCCAGAATACTCAAGCACACGCAGTTTACATGCACTACGTATAAACAAAAGATAAGAGTTGGGTTTGGGTTAGCTTTTTAAATCGTGGCGCCGCCACCACGCTGCAAGGCGGCCGATAACCGATACCAACGCATACTCACAATTATAGACAGAATTCACTGTAGTAGTAGTACCGACAGATTTTTGCCTATATCTCGGGAACTAAGACCGAGCGGCGGTTACGCGTATTGCAGAATCTTTATAGAATCAATTGCTGCCAATTGGAAATCCAAGATGGCAGCAGCTTTCGAAGTAATTAGCAGAGGCTCGTATATCGTTCGAATCTTTTGAAATAATTTTCGATTCAGTAATTATGTTCGTAATATTGTATCATTACCATTTAGTTAAAGGATAGAGTGCAACGATCTGACATACACCGACGATGACTCAACAATGACCAACACAGAGGAAGGAGAGCCTCGATAAACGAATTCCTCGAAGGACAATAGTTCGATTCTTACGTCTAATCGGTTGCATCGACTTCTTAATTAACCGGCTGTCAATTAACGCTGCCGAGTCAGCGAAAAATCAATTAGAAGAAATTGTGTCATGCTATCGGAGCTTTGCTCCGGAAGTTTCGCAGAATTCCAGCGTCTGTTATCAGGGGGCGTAGCTCAGATGGTAGAGCGCTCGCTTAGCATGCGAGAGGTACCGGGATCGATGCCCGGCGCCTCCAAGTTGGTTTTTTTTTCCTGTCAAAATTATCATTAAACGAGTCATTTTCAACGATCTTATAATTCCATTAAGCATGTACGAATCTCGTTTCTAAATACGAGTATCGTTTTCAAACGAATGGACGATTTTATACGATATGAAATATGTAGATTACAGCGGAGAAACGTGACAAGTACATTTCCTGGTTCCAGTGTCATTACGCGATCAGGGGAGGAGAATTTGAGCGTGAGCAGTAGTCGAAAATGAGCATCTGCTAGCTCCAAAGACGTGTATTTTAAAAATAGCTGACAAATTGACAAAGTTTTGTGGAAGCCAAGATATTTTATAAATTTTGGACGGGATGAAAGAACACATGTTTAGCTTCGAAAATAGATTTTGGAAACACGGGATTGGTTGAGAAACTGCTTCTCTGTAAAAGATAGAAAATGCGACTTGTCATGTTCTTCCTCTACAGTCGTCACATATTGCGATACTTCGTCCTACTATTTAGTTTTTTACGTAGAAAAGGAATATGTATGAGTTATAGGCCAACGTGATAGGTTACATAAAAAATGTGCTACTTGATACAGCAGCTACTACGTTACAAGAATCGGAGCCACAAATTGAAACCCGATGTCGGGTAGCAAGGGAAAGGTGCAGAATATTTGAGCACGTATGGTACTCCATAAAGCGGGCTCTAATGAGTGAGAATCGAACATTTGTCATAGACGAATATGTTCCCTACCCTCGTGTCTATCACGGCCGGGTAGTTTGACAACTCCTGATAAGTCACGTACATGTGACGATGTCGTGGATACTTGAGAACTATGTCCATATTCGGTATTAATAAGCACGTTGTAACCTCCGTATACATTTTCCGAATGGTTTCGAATTTTATCAATAAGGTTATTGTTATCGCATCTGAGTTTAACGTTAATGAAATTTCAGGAAGTTTGACATTGGCGAGCGCTGTATGTACACGAAAAATATCTACTTTACAGAATAACTAAATCATCGATTACATATTTATCATTTTTTATCGACACGATTAGATCATCTACGCACACAAAAATAATCGCATCTGTGTTTGCACGGGAACCACGAAACGTATACATAAATAGTCATCGCAAATATAGATTAGATCATCAACTAAATTTCGATAGGGGATCTATTTAATAAGATTTATTGAATAAGACGGACAGCCACGTTTATTAACACGTTGTCCATGCATCTGTCACGCTACAATATCGATACTAAGCCCAATTAAACAACGCGATACGTATTGTTTGCCCCTCGAATCAATCCGATTTTAACAGCGACAAGTAGTAGCTGTTCGAAAATTTGCTGCATTATCATATCAAACAGCTGCGGTACAAAGATTTTCTCTAATAACACGCACACGAATTGCCTGTTCCACAGATACACAAACGCTCGCTATGGCGTATAAACGCTTCTCTACTTCATCATAAAATAATACCGTGACGCAAAACGTATCGCGTTGTTCCATATTCGGGGTTACTCTGAAACGTGGTTTTGCCATTGCTATAGATCGCTGCCTACGACCAATGGCTAATTCAGACGGAGAGGTTCGGAGAGCAAAGGGATACAATGGGCAGAAACCAGTGGCTTGGTTACCCGATGCTCCATCGTTTGGCAAAAAAGCTCTCTTGTCGATCAGGTTAACTTACCGTAATCACCGCGTGTGAATGTAGATTTTGCTTTTCTGTAATTTAGGCTTCTTCATTCCGAAAAATACAATTAAGGTTACCAGACGTGAATATTCCTGTAAGAAAATGTCAAGTCCGAACGTCTGGGTCGACTACTTGGTCATCGTTGCCCTCGGCTGTAGGAAGAAAGAGCGTCAACACTTGAGGGTGGCATAAATTTTAAGCCCTCGCCCGTACGGTGTCGTAAACTAGCGGATCCTGATACTTTGCGACTGCGACGTCTAGTACGTTCGATTTATTCTTTGTAGAATCGTCGACAAGGGCGAATGGAACTGACTATTTTACACGTTTCCTACCATCCTGAATAAAAGTAGAGTCTCGGATAAATCGGGATACGTTCTGTATCAATAATAAATTATATTCCCTTAAAATTGACTTACATACCTGAGATAAATTATCTTATAAGTAGCTAACGAGGTTCAATACCATATCTATATATAACTACATATATAGCTATGTATAATGCATTAGCAAAAAAGAAATAGAAAATTATCATCTGTTTCTAGTGCTAACCTCTTGAAAGATATCGATACGTATGTGTAGGTTTACTTTTTGTGTAATTGAAGTATAATTCTGGAAGATACGATCATATATGTGTACACTATGTTTCTGATGGGTATCCCGCTAGGGATAGCCATCCACGTGTTATTTAGCAATTAAGTTGGAAGAATTTACCAAATGTCCAGCTGGACAAATTGTAAAGTATAAATTAAACAAACAAAAAAAAAAAGAAATTATATTTCTTAGACGTATCAGTATTTTCCTCGAGTATTGTATCTCCCATTTAGTATTCACAGATATACAGAGCTATAAAGTGTGACGGTTAAATATTGTGGAAAATATTGGTGATACAATACGAAAGATTTTCGTATTCCTTGTCTTTCATACGATAAGTTTTAAATACATTAAAGCTAATGTATCTTTTTATCTAATCGCTTTCCGATCTTATATTTTCGATTTACCTTATTACTTGCTTATGAAGAATTAAAAAGCGCATCAAGCGGTGTATAGAAAAATGTATAGTTCTATTTAGAGAAATAGAAGGGACCTTGAGATATCCTTGATTCCTTCATGTACAAAGAATTCAATTACGCGACAAGTCGTGGCTCCTAGGATACTAAAAATTTCCTTAACAACGTTTTATTCTATCGCCAATATCTACGACGATGTTCAGCTGTCACGCTTTACGTATTTGTATATTTAAATAAACACTTGAACAATAACGAGCAATTATCTTTTCCTTAAAAATTCGCCCTTGAAGAGGTTAATAGATTCGTCCGCAAAATAGTTGATCACAGCAAATGTGTAAAGGCATAGGAATGTCGAGCGATACACGTGTCTTCTTCAAACATTGCAAAGCTAAAACGTGAATGTGAAACGAAGTACAATCAAGGAGTGAAACGTGATGTATCTAGATAAGAAGATTAGATCTTTTTTTTTTTTTTCCTGATCAACGATATCGGCTGACTCGATAAATAATACCGAATAACAATCACCGAACGTCCTCTGACTAATGGAAAAGAGAAATTAATAACGCTGTGGTAATCGATCGTTCGAACAAAATTATGGGACATGGCTGAAGCGACCAATACATAGCGGTATTGTCAAGTACGATTCATCGGCGTGATTTCACACAGCAGAATTTTGCAATAACAATGCACGAGGCTGATAAAGTACAGATATCCGTGTCATCCCGACACGCGTTAGTCGACCGTTCGTTTCGTTTCTCGTTTCCCATTTCACGAAAACATCGTGCTGAACATTATCAGGGACTGGTGAATACGCGAGCATATTATCTGCGAGTCTATTGACGACGAAATATCAATAATAGAAGACGAAAATGCACGCTCTTCTTATTGGTCGGAAGACAATAAAGCGGTATCGGTCGAACGATCGATACTCCCGGCCAATCGCTGCTGTGACGATTCTTCTTTCGCCAATCGTTGGTCAAATCTCGCTATTGCGACACGTGGTGAAACGTTCGATGCGATAAATAAAATGTAATTATACGAAGGTTAGATGCGTGCATTCTTTTTTATTGAAAACCAGATAAATACAAAAAATGATGCATAAAATTTGTATTTATTTACGGGATTTTCTAATGGGGTTTCATGCATTTATGAGTACCTACAGCGATACGTTTTAAGACTCAAAGTCGTACAAATTTTTCTATTACGATTTAACTTTGCTCGAAGTTTCTTCAAATTAAAGATCTCGTCAACTGTTCCGCTTCTCCTCTGAACTATAATTCTTTGATTAAAGAAACGGAGGAGCGAAACGAAATAAAATTCATCGAGTAGATTCTGAATAGAAATGAAAGAAAAATGAAAAATAAGTACTCGAAATGGCGAATGTGAGAAAGACAAAGTCTGGATGATATCTGATTGCCACTGTGAAAAATATTCGATTGTTTTGCTCCGTCTTACGGTCAGCATAATCGACACTTACAAGCAATTTTTCCACTTACGGTCAGCATAACCGACACTTACAAGCAACTTTTCCACTTACGGTCAGCATGAAATAACAATCTTGCATAATTTGCATGGTACATCGAGTACAAGTGTTGACCCGTACGTAATCTGTTTACTGAATATTGCCAGAATCATTTAATTGCTGCACTTTCGCGCGATAAAGACAGTCGACTGTAACACCTGATAACATCGAGCAGTCATCGGAAACAGGACCGTAAATCATTAATTATTAACGAAATATAAATGTTTCATGATAACATAATACAATATATATCTTCGCATGGTTTCGTACCTTTTTTCAACGCGTCATAGGACGATATCGATATATTATAATATTATGTTACAATAATTACTAGAGTTAAATAACAGAATTAATAAGAATTCCAGCGATTAAGGTTTTAGAAATCATTGTGAATTTCTAAAAAAATATCTACAGTCACTGCTAATATTGTTTCACATTGATTACAATCTCGATATTATTTTGCTAATAATCGATCTGATGAATGATTTATTCGTCTAATAATCACGGTTCACTTAATCGATAATCTACGATCGAACATATCATCTACTCCAAACGAAGTCTTTGTTAGTCATAAGAATTATGAACGTCATTCTGAGGTTAAGAAGCAAAATGAATTCCGCCATAGGTCACCTAACGTCTTGAATGACTATGGAACCATGTACACTCTACCTCTTAATCGCTTGAACTTTGATCGAAGTACAGAAAGATTAATGTTACCCTTCATTTATAATCGCGTTCAGTTTGCTGCTAACTCGCGTTCATAACAAGCTAATCTATCGATTTGACCGTTTGAACGAGAATCGAACCACTCATCAAGAATATCGAAAGAACGACTGCCATAATACTTCCTATTAAGAGTAGTTCCTAAGTACCGGAATTTAGTCGCGGTATCCTATTAACGTTGGAAATACAAGAAGAACGGTTAAGGAGCTGTTCGTAGAAGTTTCATTCAGAAAACTAGTGTTATTCGTTGAACTTGTCGAGAAAAAAGCCGATCGTATTTGTAGAAGTTTGAGGCGGTATATTTGATGGTCGGATATTAAGTAAATCGGTGTTAAGTAAGATTAATATAATCGATATTAAGTATACTTTTAAGTATACGTACTGTCACTGTTGACTGAAGTGTCCTGTCTATCGCTTTGAAACCAAAGGAGATAGGAATTCAATCATTTTCTCTGTGTCGTCTTTATTTTTCTTCGTTCGATTAAAGATATTAGCTGGCTAGGAAGTATGATTAATATTTGAAAGGTAAGAAATACCAGAAGCATCAAATATTTCAACATATCTGGAAAAATGAAGAAATGCTAAATAGAACGTTCTGACTAAGGAGGGCAGTATAGGTGTTATATAAAAGATCGGACGAATTGGATACTCGAAAAATATCAGAAAAAAATAACCGCCTCCACCTTAAGATGACGTAGGCAAAAAATTATCTTCAACGTTTTCAAGCCTTTCCGCGTATCAATGCTCGTTCGACGCAAACACTGGATGAAAATTTCATAAACAGCGCTATCAAACAGCAAATAGCCTCGATATTTTCTTAGATTGCTTTGAAAATTCGTGCAACGATATCGTTTTAAAATTCCAATATCGATTTCCTTTTCTCTCCACTTTCATTATTCATTGTCATGACATTTTTTTTTGTTTCTTTCGTTTTTATCTCACTTATATATTCCGACTGATTTAATTTGTTCTTCTGAAATAGACAGATCGAATAGTACATTCTAATTGAAACTTCCTCTCGAAACAAGCAAACTAAATAAAATCGGATGATATCGATGGAATATGTTTTATTTTATCTGCCCATCTTGTTCATTTCGCGTACTTATTTTTCACTATATTGTCGCGGATTTATCTCTGCTTTGGCTTTGAAGAAACTTAATAAACGATGAGTTTGTCGTAAATAGATCTCATTGAAAGAAGACTATGTTGCAACGGGCGAAAGACAAAGTTTAACTGAAGCATACGTTACTCCAGAGATTCTTAAGGATTTCATAAAGTTATTACAAAATTCCACATATTTACAGTTCTTCGGGTACGAAGAATTCGCTAGAATTACTCTTTCTTATCTCGTTTCTATTCTATCGCTAGACCGTGAATTTTTATGTAAACGTTTCCATAAATACCATGAAGCAAATAAAACTTATTTGCTCGTATGAAACATCGAGCGTGAAAGATGAAATTTTCTACGAATGCGTAAACATTTCCAGTCTACTCATCTATATTCGAATCGAAGCGACGAAGGTAGCTGTTCCCATTGTTATTACCGTTATCAGTGTCTTGTAGAACTTTGAAGCGTTCCCACGTGCGCCGCAAGGGTGGTTTTTATGTTGGAATAAATTTATCAAATTACATTGTATCACAATAAGATCAAAGGACAGCGGCGTCCCTCGACGCAACATGGTTCCTTTTGTCGCGGACTCTGCCAAATCGATGCGCACCCTTCACCGTAGCAGTCGACTTTTATGCGATAGTAAATTAACCGAAGCTCGTAGAGGAAACGCGGGAAAGCGTGCCATGATGGCGAAAAACTTGCCTGTCCGGGCATAAAATCTCATGACGTAAGGTGATTCACAAAGTGTTGGGCCGCTTGCCATACAAAACTTTCACGGATATATTATGCGCGTTAGAGAAAACTTTTTGGAACTTTGTTAACATCGTAACCGGACAAAATTATTCTAACATATTGGGAAAGTTTGTAACAAATCCGACAATATATACAGAAGATATAAGACATTTATTGCAGCTACAATGCATAATTTCACTTCGCAAGAAATTAATATACAGTTGCTTTACCTTAGTTTACCCATCACGGAAACGTTGCTTTAACGCAACATCTCATTCGCAATTTCTCTTCATCGAAATTTACATTAGAATTTACATCGTCCAACTCTGTTCTTTTAGCATCGCAACTACGAAAGAAAATTCTAAGGATACGGCCGATATTTTCTACCTAAACTGAGACAATAAATATTTTCTGCGACCTTTAAGATGATTTCTATAACCTACATAATGTATATCTACATAAGAGATTTTTCAAATACTTTCGTGAGTCATAGTAGACACATTTAGCCATTGATTTTGCGCGTCTCGTCTAACGTTCTTCGTTCGATACGACCTATAATCTATAATCTATAGGGTCACGGAGGATCGAGGAACGCATGCGTGATGCATTTTACGATCGAGATATAAAACCATGACGAATAGTATATATCATATCCTTGCCCATTTTCCTATGATCGTAAAATACCGAGGTCGATCGACCGTTCTGAGAACCGCCATTAGCAGCGGATTAGGGTAGCCATCAGTAGCGTAGAAATATCGAATTGCAGCAAGCATAAGATTAGATTTCCGACTGATAATTTAACTTTACAATAACTCTCATGCAACGCGACTCGATCTTCCCACCCAGTATCTTAAATAATTCCACGAAAAACGACGATACGGAGGAAGATGGAAATAAAGCAACATTTCTATCGCGATGAACCGATACGCAAGGATCGGTGAAAACGACTGTGGATTAGAAGACGCAAAGAACGAGAATCCCTTACAAGTTCCCCCGTCACGAAGTGAGCCGTGACTGCGGAAGGGTGCAGAAGTGATTGCGGGCCATGTGTCAACGGAATAATAAAAGGACCCCGTCGAAAGACGTGGCTCGTTTGAAATTGCGTGCCTCACGAGTAATAATGGCTGGACGCGGCGCAACGCGATAGCTCGGAAGAAAAGATCTTGCAGCCGGTCTCGTGGCGGACCTTTTATGATCCTCGAAAAGAGAAATTGACTGATTCCAGGCTCTGTAGAAACAGAAACACGTTTCGTTTCCGGTGGAACGAGAACAGGCTCGTTGAAAGGGAACATGGATCTCGTTCTTTTAATCTGCTCGTCAAATCCTCGACGCTCGTTCAGTGATCTAATACGAGATTAAAATTGAAAAATCGGAGAATGTGGGGTCGTCACACTCGAAGAAACGTTAGAGCTCGTTGCTCAGAGAATAGCATGTGAGTAAAAGGAAAAAAAAGATACGTATTTCCTGCTGTCAAATAATAGATATACGATTTTATTTGTATAATGTAAAACTTTCGAAACTTTCGAAACTTTAGATCTACGAAAAATAATTATTGCGTTCCATCTACGATAACTGCCTCCTTCCGAGCGACCAACGCAAAATGCACTGTGTTCATCGTCGAAATAACCAACCTCCACGTGAAAATGCGTTTTTCTGGCAATCGCGATTCGTGCTGATTGACAGAGCGAAAATAAATCGAGTAGTCGAATAAATATTGCACCCTTCGTTTCCGCCGTTTCGTACGGGATGATCGAGGTTGTATTAAAACCACCGGTATACGTGAAACGCATGAAAGGCCACTTACGACCCTACCAAATTTCGACTGGATCCGGCGACTGACAGGAGACGAAATTTCCATGAAAAATTAAAGACACGGTCAAATTATTTACAAACAGGAAGATGAGTACGGGGTTGGTGATTTTATGTGTGCGCACGACGGGATTGGTAAGAGCGATCAGCTGTTTCCAGAGGCGTAGGATCGTCGTGGATCTCTGGGAGGAGAAGCTGCTTCGTGTTACGGTCGCAGAGCAGAAATGGTTTTGGGGAACTCTGCGGGCGCATTAGGGTGCTGCAACGCCGTTCTAATATTTATGGCAATGCGTAACTTTCGGCGGATGAAACGGTATATGACGAAATAATCGATCGGTTTACGTGAAACGCGGATTGGGATTGGATGAATATTCGAGATGAGACAAGAGGGATTCTTGGCTCGTAATCGAGGGTATCGGTGTTTTGACAAGAGAGATTTGACTTTGTGGAACAGATGACGAGAGAGGAAGGAGTGAAGATAGATCGAACGAAAGAAACACAGCATAATTATCGACGATCGGTAAACAACAAAGTCGGTTATCGGACGACTGATGCAACACGGAAACGAGTTTCGTCAGCTGCTGCAAATAGACTACGAGGGACTATAGATAGACTTAATCGGTCGTAATTGTGCATTTTTCCTCGGATAACGATCGTATAAGCCTGACAGCAATCCGATAGAAACACGCTCGACGTATCCTTTGTTCTTAGGGGAACGAACCACGATGATTCATAAGAACGTCGAAGAGAAAATTCAATTTACTCTTATTAATATATCGAAACTTTCTCCTCACGATAGAGAGTGAATTAGGAGCAAACAAAAAGCTGATAACTTTAATCTATTCCTTTTTTTCGTATTTACCGAATAAGGTTTATCTTCAAAGGTTCTCAAGTCGTCACATATGACCAGCGGATTAATCGACGTTAATCGATACTTCTATCTAGAATTTAAAAGAACCTTCTAGAAGCGAAGAAGACAGTACGAACCATTGATTGGGGATGCTGACTAACGCGAGAGACGAGAAACTCTCGGTATACAGACATTTATCTGGAAATTTGTTCTACAGCCTGCAGATAAATCTGTGCGAGTGGCTCCGTTGTGTATGTACACGTCATTGGTCAACACACACGGTTATCCACTGCTTCTATCGTGACCTATATTTGTACGAAGGGTGATTATTTCCCCTTGATTTTTTCCCTCCTCGTTGCTCGTTCAAAGAACAGGCCATTGTTGCACTGGAGGGGTACCGCGTGATTCGAATCGAAACGTATTTTTCTTTCTTCCATCTACTCCAAGGTTCAGCCCTTTATTCGGAACGCGTCATAACAAAATTCATGGATAATTTGTTACCCGCTGTTTTCCGACAGGCAAACTTTCACGCACGAACGAACGGTCCCGCAGCTTTCAAAATCATCGTTTACGATCTCTGTCGTTTCGAAACAGAATTTCTCTCACACCATCGCAGCGACACGTCGAGCTAAAGCAAATATTGAGACTTCAAAGGTTCTACCATTTCATCTTCGATACACAGCAGAACAAATATTCTCTGTGGAACATCGTTCTTTACGTTTCGAGATAATTTGAAAGTTCGGTCGGCATACAGTGGCTAAGGAAAGTATGGCGCGTGATTACAGATCTGTAAATCGGTAGATTTGAGCAAGCAAGTTCGTGTTATAATCGCGAAAGAGAGGATTTAAAGAGCCGTTGATCCCTTGCATTGAAATCACTATGATCGACCATCACCTTCTCTTCGCCAGACCTCGCAACAATATGACTAACTTTATCGTTTCAAAATAGCGTTTAACGCTTCATCGCAGCGAGGCAGCCGGTTTCTGAAACGTATGTACATACATTAAAAATGTATACACGCGTAATTGCTACGCAAGTAGCCGCGTTATCTCTTCACGCGTAATACAACGATCAACCACGAACACGCGATTTCATTATCGAATGCTGTGAATCGAAGATTTTGTCGGATATTTCGAGAAATGAGGGTTATTTTGAGAATTTATGACCCTTTACAGGAACCCTTCGAGCGCCTATATGTCCCAGCGAATTTAAATTACTCTCTACACGGGTCGGTCCATGCTTTTTCTTCGTTCACAGCTATATTCGCCCGTTTCTCTTCAAAGACGGAGGGATGAGACTTCTCTGCCTCTTGAGAATCTTCACGAGATCTCTTCCCTTCGAGGATTCATTTCCCTTGCCCAACAGGGGTGTCTCGGTTGTACTTTGCATACGTTTCCCAAATCCTATGCAGCGTTTGGAGCTCAGTCACCTACCTTATCTCGTAGAAATAAACGTTCTGACAGCAACGATGTGATTAATGACTCGTGCATAATAGTTGCAACAATTATTCTCGTCGAGTTTTTTTCATTACGTGAGAAAAACACATTCGACACACATGATCGCTGGCCGATTTACTGTGTCAGATGGATATCAGTCACGTGAATCTTCGTGTCCAGCGAGAAATAAAACTAATAACACATCGTTCGAGGAATATGTTAATGTGCTGCACAAATCCCAAGTCCTTTTGCATCGATACGCGCATGTAACAGATTCCGTGACAAAGTCTACTCTTACTTGCTTCTCTCTGATAAATCAAACACGGGAGATTCGATAGACGTGCATAGTCCTTTGTGACTGACCATATACGCGTACACCGATTTGGTTTTATCCCCGAGGCAAGAGCGTAGCTTTTGTTTCCACTCGTTAGCCCAATTTCGAAGTACGTTCGGTATCAAGTATTTTTAATTTCATATTGACACGTCGAGTCGCGCACGCTCGAGTAAAAAAAAAGAAACGTATCGAAAGATACAGAGGACGAAATACGAGTAACCAATGGTTGTTCTCCCTCCGTTACATTTAACAAAGTTACGAAGAGCGAAATTTGGTGCCACCTTCGCGATTTACTTTGACGACCAGCTAAAACATAAACAATAAGAAGAGGAGGAGGAGGAGAGAGAGAGAGAGAGAGAGAGAGAAGCCATTAAACTCGATCGATTCACGCGCAAATGAGAACCTATATTTGCTAATTAAATTGGAGACTAAATTCAGTCATACATATGTAGCAGTGGCTGCCACACTGTGGTCGGCGTTTACATGGAACAAAGAGACTCTCTGTGAAGCTCGATCCAGTAGCCGTGATCCGAGATTATAAGCGAGGCGTTAAAGTCACTTTGCAAAACCGGTCTTGCATACAGTAGCCTTACCAACTAACCGAAGAATGCAATAAAATTACCAGGCAATTGTATCCACGTGTCGGTTGACGACGAAAGAGCAAGTAGTTTTGGTTTCCCCATCTCTGCAACCTACCAAGCTTGTAAACGATGATTAATACGCAGCGATCGAATCTACGCGACGTCTCCTCGACAGGGAACTTCGTTACACAGCCTTCGCGTTCCTATCAGCATACGTAGAAAAATTCGTTGTCTCTTTCGGACAGGCGTGATTGATGAAAGCTTTTTTCATCTGTCTTTTTTACTTCGAAGATGTTCGAAATTAGGTTCATTCTTCTTTCGTTACGAGCTGTTTTGAAATAGTTACACTTTCGAAAGGTTACCATAGTTCAGACTAAAATAATCTGGAAATTATTTAACCTCGTTGCGCAACATTAGTACGCGTCCGCTTCGTCGGACGAAATTACAGGGTGAAATGACGAAGTGAAACTTTCCATTGGCGCCATTTTCTGGGCCGAATTATCGTTAAGATTTCTTTTAAGCGAGCCATACCGTGAAAAGGGAGGCCTGGTAATGGAAAGAAGCTGTTCCGAGGGTTTCCTTTCAGTTATACTTGCCCCCATTTGTTGACCCTTCTTGAAACAGTTACGGCTGATTTAAGAACACCATAACGTTCCTGCTTCTATAATACATTCAGGACATGCTTCATGAAAATTCATGCAAATTAGACGTCGAATAAACGAGCGAACGGAATCATCGTCGTTGAAAATCCGTCGTCTCGCGAGAACAAAAGTGTGTCACTGAGAAGAGACAGCCGAAGAAAGTGGATACTCAATTAAAACCAAAAACGTTTAATCGTGATCATATAGAAAAAGAGAAGAAGAGAAAGTCTTTCTTCTTTCTTTTTCTAAGTAAATGTTTCGACGATTGAAACAATACCGAGGAGAGGAAAAATTCTTCCAAAGTTTTCCTAACAGCGATCAAAGAAACAGACAATAATATTAACGGTGCATTTTTCGTAATTTTTTTTTTTTTATTATTATTTTTTTAAATTTTACAATTTGTCCAGTAGGACATTTGGTAAAATATTATAGCATTTCGTAAAATTTGAAAGTACCGATGAAAAGAAAGAAAACATTAGTCTAAGTATGTAAATACATTAACAGGGAAACAAAGAAATAGAGCAATGAAATTTTGGCGAGGAACGACTCTAAAATATATATTTTTTTTTTTTTTATTTATTGTTTGTCTGCATTTTACAATTTGTCCATTAGGACATTTGGTAAAATATTATAATTTAAGAACTCTAAAATATGGTAAGTATTTTTCTTTCAGCCATTACGTGTTGTAGAGGGACGTGGTCGAGAGTAAACGTGTTCGTCTATTCGGACCGCCTATCCAACTTCATTTCTACTCTTGGTAAAACCGTCTTGGAAAATTCCACTAATCTTTTGTGCTCAGAACACCGAACTATAGACGCTTCGTTCAGAAGGGACCCAACTACACGTAAACGCCCCTCTGCACCGTTGAACCGAGACCAAAAATACAGGTAGCCACGAGTTTCGTTCAGAACTTTCGAAATACTGAACGACGATGGACAAAATACGAAGTTGGAACTGTACAGATTTTATATTTTCTTTAAAAGATAGAGAATATCCTTACTCACAAATTGTGCAATCATTTGCAGACAAATGGAACGACGATTGTGAACGATGTTCGAGAAGAATGCAGTGAATTGTGTGGAAATTTCGGATATTGATGTCTTTTTTTTTTTTATTTAATAATTTACATTCACAATTTGTCCAATTTGGACATTTGGTGAAATTTTTTAGCTGTATATCGATGATATGAAATGCAAGATAACGAAATGAATCGTAAATGATTCATTTATTTTATCGCGTCTCGATCGACATGGTGCAACGGTGGTTGAACGTTTCGTTTTCTTGGCGAAACCCCTTGCATGCGTTGCACAATAGTTAGCGTAGACAGTGCAAGGTATTCGAGTCATTGTTTTAATTGGAATATTGACATTTCTTAGCCATTGAAATACATTGTTAGTATTTCGCAAATGAGCGTCCAATGCGGATAGTGGGAAGAACGCGTGATTAACGGCGGATGAGTGAGAGGGAGAGAGAAAGAGAGCTAAAGAGAGCGGAGTCATCAAAAGATCGGTAGCATGAACACTAATTACGTAATCACAGCCAGTAGTAGAGGTTGTATTTTTTTAGTTTTTAACATCCTCTTCGTCCTCAACATGCTAGTAGATTTCGAGTTAATGAAAAATGAAACGAGATTAATAAAACTTTTGATTAAGAAATCGTAAGTATGTGAAAAAACATTGAATATCTGGTCACTTAAAAATATTTTATAAACAAAATGGAATTGTAAATAGAAATCTATCGTCGTACCAAAGTTTCTATTAAACAAACCGAAACGGAATAATGATAACGTGCTTCGATTCGATTCCCTGGTGGAATAACATCGTTCACGCCTTCACGGGACGTTTAGCTGAGCACGTGTTCTCTACCGAAGCGAGCTGCCTCGATTAATGCAAATATTATATTGCCCTCGTTACGCCCCGGACTTCTGTTCATATAATTCGATTATTTTTAAGCGGTCGCATACAATTAAGCCATGCACCGTAACACCGAGGTATTATATTCATTCGACGGCTGCTTTTTCATTAGATGATCCGTTAATTAAAAGCAAAAGCTGCGCACGTGCATGCCATGCGAACCAATCATCTTTCGATCGACAAATCTTGCTTGCCTCGTTTAAATCGTTATCGATCTTCTTTAATGTAATTTTCGTTCTATGACATTTAAAAATTGGTCGGATATTCCATCTCAAATAGAAATATCTTTTACGATTGATAGGATATGAATACACGCAGAGGATATAACGACTTATTGAAAGTAAATTTTATTGAAAATAAATTACAGATTCTTACGTAATCGCGTTTTATTCCCACTATATTGGAATTGTAAATAATATTTGTCAACGGAATACGAACACGGGCTCGTTATTCCACGAATATTCATCTAAAACGTTGAGAGCGTAAAAAGAGAGAAAGAGAGAAATAACAAAAGGAGCGAAACCGTGTCGAGAAGTAGGGAGATTCGGTAAACAAGGCAATTCCAAGACGATGAATTATTTAAACGAAGTACGATACGAAAATAGTGGCGCCATTCACAATTCGATTACCTGATTCGAAACTTTTCCACTGGCACGAAGAGAAATATGTTTTTTCCGCGCGTTCCCGTTTAATTAGTCATGAATTGTCGATAACATCGGCAAGGTTACTCGTAACCCGGTACAAAGGCGATCCGCGATGACTTAATTCGAAATCAGGCTCTCCTCGTTCGTTTTTCTTTCTGTCCATTCTTTTATAAACGTTGCGTGTTGTAAAAATAAAAGAGAAGGATATAAGTCTTCTTTCGCTCGGAGAATCAGGCGAGTAATTAATATTCTCGCGATTGATAAATGAAAATAAATTGTTATACAGCATTCTCTACATATGATTTTTCTCATTCTCTCTTTTTAAATGACCGATGACTACCATTTTTATTTACGTATATGGTGAATAAAAAGAGATATTACGTCAAGTGCGATGATAGATTTTACTTGTAATTCTCAATGAGAATTGATTGTAAAATTCTACCAAATAAAAAAAAAAAAAAGAAAAGAAAATGCAAGGGAAGAACGGCAACACATCCACACCAGCTGGTTGCTGAAGCGAGCAAAACCCTCATAGAAAGAAGACTAAAAAGAGAACACCCCACTGATCTCACTAAAGAAATAAAATAGTCAAACTCGAAGATGGTATCTCGCTGGGGGTAGCCATCCACGTGTTATTTAGCAATTAAGTTAAAAAAATTTACCAAATGTCCAGCTGGACAAATTGTAAAGCACAAACTAAATAATAAAGAAAAAAGCTTTTAAAGAACCACCGGTGCTGGTACTTACACCGTCGACTAAAAATTCTACAAAGAATGTATCAAAAACACTTGCTCACTGCCATCTGTTGTTTGTCGTTCGGTTGTCAAGCTTCCGTGCATCTCGTCGATCGTTACTCAACCGGACGACGACAGACATGGACTTTACGTAAACGTCCTATCAACTTTTATAACCGTAACACATTTTGGACATAATCAGATCGCTTAATAAAGCGGATTGGCGCTTGAATAAATTAATTATATAAAGAGCGCAGTGGGAAAATGGCACAAGTACATTGTTTCACATACATGAATTAAGTATGAGACGATATAATATATTGTAATTGTACCATAGTATCTTTATCCGCGGTCTTCTTAAGTTAAACACTTTGTCATCCTTTTTCTTACATTTCCTTTGAATCTATAGTCTGCTTCAGATACGTAGTTTAGACAAGTTAGCAAGTAAAGCCGAATTGACACTGTTAATTCATCGACAAACGTTCGTTTTCATCCTCGTTTAATCCGCAGCGAACCTCCAGTGCACAGTGTATATTTGGCTTTGCTTGCTACTTGACTCAAACTACCGGCCGTGTCTGAACCAACATTAATATTTATACTATATATTTAGGCGAATCCGGAAGAACAGAGAGCACGAGTTCCGAAATCAAAAGAGAAACAAGAAAGCAAAAAAAAGAAAAAAGAAAAGACGTGAAGGGACAATGAGAGGCCATTATGCCTGCGTTGCATCGCGAAATGCAATTCAGACACACCTGTAACGTCGACACGGTCGCGGCCGTCGTTCGTAAAAATATTCATCCAGGTCGACGAACGAAAAATGAATTCTTCTGCGACGATCGAGGCACCGAAGACGGGAATTTCCATACGGTAATATGTCACCGAACTGCATAACTCGATTGAATACAAAGGACCGACGTTCTTTCACCGGAAGCGGCATGGCAACGAACAGAAAGGCACGTGAGCGAGGAGAACCAGAAGAAAGATAGCGAAAAATTTGCAAGAATGAGGAAACAGAAATTTTTGTATTTATTTAGCTTCTGGTTAAAATCCTGGAATATCTAGAAATTGCGATTCACCTTGACGGTTAAACGCTGACCATGTTTGAGCAGTAAAACGGAAAAACAAAACAATTCGGACGACTAAATTAACGAAACAAATATTCCATCCACGAGATCATCCATTCCAACGATCCTCCACGTTTTTCCACGTTCCTGAAAATAGCATTTTTTGGTACTTGTCACAAGCATCTACCATTGACATTACAGCGATCAACTACTTCCAAGCACGACTTTCACGTGGAAAATGAACAAACGTTAATGTGCAACAGAAAAGTGAAAATAATAAATAGGTAAGAAAATATCGCCAGACAGGCCGAAGTGATTGAATTCGCGGAACCGTTATCGAGATATATCTGACAAAAAGCGAGAGACAAGAGATAATGAACGGAAGTGTGGCAAACGCGTGAAACTGGCCGAGCGATAAGTGAAACTATCGGCTCGTAAATCATCAGGATGACATATAGGAAGGGTGTACGTTTATTGGCACTCATGCGATCCGCGTGGCATCAAGATCGTCCTGCCAACCCGGCTACTCCCGTATTCATGCTATGCACAACCATGTGCCGCATTGTGTACACGTTGCACATGCAACTGCAGATGTATGCACATGCATTTAGGTCGGGCCCGGTATCTCTGCCGGTGTGTATGCACGCCGCTGCAAAATTAGCTCCCAGTTCTGTCTTTCGTTCTGTTACCAGGCGCGAGACTACCGAATCTCCCCCGCGAGGGCTTCTTCCAACTTCCGCTGCCGAGTTACCAGCCACCGCATCGCCACGTTAACTGACCGAGATTTCGCCTCGATATCTGGCCATCGCGATTCTTACCAATTCTTGGAACTGATTTTCGCGTCACGCGCGTCTTCTTTAATGTCAATTGTATCTGATGGAAAAGTATTCTTTTACACTTTGCCTCTTATTCTGCTCAAAATTCTGCCAAAAGTTCCACAACATACTGGAATCGAATACTCTTGACGAATGAACGTCCACGTTCGAGTAGAAATGATCGGCCATACAGAACGGGTGGCATTCGTCGACCCGGCAACATACCGTGGAAAAGTTCCACAGGAAATTTACGTAATGCAGACTAACACGTGTATACATGTACCAACGTTGATTCAACGCTGCTTTGATATGTAGATTGCAAACTTTTGCGGCACGTACATAGTCGCAATGTTCAATGTCGATATAGGAAAACTATAGTGGCCATTATAACCAATAACGACTACTAATGAAAATCCATGTTCTTCATCTCCACGATTGCGCGAACGACACTCGGTCAATTAGTTTGACTGACATCAGCAAATAGGAAAATAGTAGATTCAAATACGGGATACGTACAAGTTGTATTCGAAACGAGAAGGAAATTTGTATTTGCAGCGATTTAAAGACACTCAACAGGAATAAAGAAAATACGGAGAAGAGCGCCTACACGCGTTGCTTCCCAAACGTTCAACGGGACAAAGATAGAATTCTCCGCTGATAGTATCAAAGAAATTTTCTTTCCACCCTCGAATACACGAGAGAGCGAAGGCTACCCTTGCACACGTATTAACATCCCTACAGAAGTTAGACGTGCTCGAACGCCCTTGGCGCACGCGGCGAGTGCAACGATTGCCGCAATTATACACCAACAGATAAGATTACGTAAAAGCGCGAGTTTGGCTGCCTTAGTTTGACCTCCGAGCTCACAAGCGACCAGAGAAGAAGGAAATAGATGTAACAAAGAAAAAAAGGAACGGCGACGAGGGAAAAACGGTACAAAGAGATGGAGAGACACCGGGCATGAACGTCGAAGAGAGAAGAAGAACACGAGGAGAAACGGGTTGGAAGAAACGGGAAGACGAAAGAGGGAAGACGAAAGAGGGAAGAAGGAAGAGGGAAGATGAGGTATAGTGCAAAAGAAAAAGAAGAAGAACCGAACGAGCAAGCGAGATAGAAGGCGAAAGAGAGGGATACGTATGACTGCTGGCACCAAGCAGTCTGCTCCGCTCACCTCGCTATTCCCGCAAGCAATGCCAGCCCGAGATTGCTGCTCGGTACTTGACTCGCGTTCACGAACATTCACGAACACGTACGAACACGTTTGAGCGTGAATCGACGTGTACACCGACTGCGACGCGACGGCCAGTTGCCCCGCAGAGAGGAGGGTCGTCCATCACAGTTCAACTCACAAATATTCCAAGTCCTTTTGTGGAACACGTGTTTATTCCCGAGTATCCCACAGTAGTTTCTTTGAAGGAAACTGTCCCTTTTATGCGATCCACAAAGAACCGTATTCTATGCGGCTACTCAGAAAAGCTAGACAATTTCGAGGAAAATAAAAAAGCAAGGACTTTTCCTTTCTTCCTTTTTTATGATTCAGATTTCCTTCGTTTTATTGGTCTTCTGTATTTATAAAGAACGTTGGTAAATTATTGAACCAATGTAAACACGTTTATCGTATTTGTAAAAGAACTATTGCATGATAGATAATTTTATATTTTTATGTCTGACGCAATGTTCGTATAAAGTAACGTTTATGATATAACGTATTATGATCATACTGCAATAATATCGTCAATGCGATTTAATTTGTATGCCAAATAAATGGAAAACTGCGTCATCTTGGAATAGTTCGAATACGCCTTCGGTTCAATAGGTATCTGGAAATTAAAATTCAGTAATAAGCTTTATCTCGTTCTTATCGAGCGAGTATATCGCGCGTCCTTGAGCAGTTGCACTCGCGAAATCGTACCCTTCGCGATATCAGCCACGAAATTTCATTTGACAGCTCTATGGATTATTCATATTCCTCGGAGGAATCGTACGAACAATGACGTCAGACGCGTCGAATACGACAGAAGCCGAAATATCGTGCGAGAAATTTCTGACAAAAGAGGTGAAATGCAAACGATTGCAACGATCAGTCTTGCATATACTTCCGGAAATAAATCCGTCGATATCGAGCAAAAATCAATGATACGTCAAGAAATTCGTGCTCGTGGCAGCATGAAATATAACGAAAGGGAAAAAGCTGGAATAAAAGAAGACGGTACGTGGGAAAAGTAAGTAGAGACAGCTTAGTTGGAACGGAACGCCAAGACACGGCTCGATTCTAAATTTGGTCGAACCACGAGAGAAATGCAGACACACGAGTTGGGAAGAACCCCGGCAGTTACGCGGGGAAAAAGCCAGTGTAGAGGGGCAAGGTGTACTCGAACAGACCGTTCATTGTTTGCAATGGACCGCCTGTATATACGACTCGTTCTAATTCCCTTCCTGTTTACGTTGCTCCACGACTGACTACCGTAGCCTGCTCTTTTCTGCTTGCCAGTTAAACGCGTTAGGTCATACCTCGGAAGTAATGTCGTTTCAGAAACCTATTTCAATGAAAGGATAATAGCGGTAATATAACTAAACCGTATGTATACATTTCTGAAAATTATACGTTTACGAGCAGTGCGAGGTAATAGAAATTTCTTATCTTCAAAATATTCCAATAAGAAACTTACCTTGAATATGTTTTATACCTTTGCCTTTCACATTCTGATAAGAATCTTACCGTGAAAATTTCGTACATATTTATTTACATAATTAAAATTTTCTCTAAATTGAATTTCCCCAACATCGATTCCTGAGAGGAGACTATTTCCCCATTCATCGACTAACTTTCTAACGCTTATCTCGATAAATTTCTTATCTCCCGACTTCGTTTAACTTTCAAGCTACCGTTCGACGCACTTGGGACTAGCCTGAGCCTAAAAAAATATTATTTAGAATCCATCAAATCGAATGTAATACGTGACGAACGTTAATTGGAGTCACGCCAAAGATTAGAGAGACAAACGTGGCGCAAACTTTCCACGCCGAGTTCCGGGGCCATCGTGATTCATGTATTCGCGAGATAGCTCTGACGTTGCGATAAAATTGCAAGGTTCCGATAATCGTAACGATGTTCCTCGTTCATAACAGTCATAAAGGGAAATGTTTTTTTAACGCGTCTATTAACACAGGGTTCCTGGCTGCATCGAGTAAAACACGGTACGAACATGATACAGACACTGCAACGCGGATAGATGTACACGATGTTAACGGTTTACGCGCAACTCTGGATCGCCACGGGTCATAACTTTGAATCGGAGGAGCACAGGTGTCGCCGGAAGTCGTTTTACGAGCGAACGGAAACGTAAATCGGAGTACGACCTTCGTCACGGACCGGAGGGAACTGAATACACGCTACACATGACGGTGCCCATCGAACAGTACTTATTATTTATGCGTCTCGATAAATTTTTACTAGAAGCGTCTGTGACATAACCAAAGTTACATAGAAAAAAAAACAGTGACATTTACGATGCAAAAATTGTTATTTGAATTTCAAGTATCTGTATAACGTAGCATTATTTATATTATTCCGCACAGAAATATCCCAGCATTTTTACGTAATAATAAAAAAAAAGATCAGGTTCGAATGTAAACGAGCTAATTTGCCTATGGTGTGCAAAAGTGTACTTGATTTTTAAATTAAAAGCATCTAAATTACAAAATACCGTTCGTGTGCGATATTCCATTTCACGATCACATGTATCCAAAAGTCACAATGAAAAAGAATCGAGAATCCCAGTTCTAAGAACATTGGAAATGTGTACGTGACCGCAATCACGTTTACCTAGAGTTTGGATTGTGGTCTAGAGTATTCCAAATAGGTTGGACAACTCGGTGTGAACCGAGCTTTAAAGGATCGACGAAAGCATGCTGTAAGCTCTTGAATAGATTCAATCGCCGGGAGTGTCTTCTCGGAAGTACTCGGATGCATTTAAATGCCCCTGGTCAAATAAACAGGCCGCCGGTTGAATACCGATCGTCCGGCCGATATGATTTTTGCATTTGAATGCCGCGATCGCTTCCGTTTTATGACGTGCATTCGCCCGTTGATAATTACTCGTTTAATTGCATTTGCTTTTTCTCAAACACTCTATGAATCTTTAAATGTATACGATCTTCTTACTTGTATTACTTTATGGAAATATTACGCATGGAAGGCCCGTTGAATTGTTTTAATTTTTAATCATTGTCTTAACCAACCGTTATTTTACTAACAAGCATATTTGCAACTTTATCGCTTCTAAAGGAAAATCGTTATTTTTTTCATTTTTCGTTCAAAATAATAACGAGTATAGTAATAATAGGTTATCCTCTGGCCATTATTTTTAAGCTTCAACAGAGATATATTTTACGTAAGAGAAGCACAAAAAAACCAGATATTCTAATATTTTCAATGCTAATTAGCTCCAGCTGTTTAACGTTAATAGCTACCGAGTCTGTTCAAAGTAATTCCACGAATACGATTAGTAAAAGTCCTCTGGTTTTTCTACGAATCAATTTACACGTATCAGCGTTCTCTCTTGATAACGGGATTTCCTAGGTTTCATGAATAAATAAAATACGAATCTGCCCAAAAAAAATGTACTTAACTCAAGCGATTTACGATGACAGAGGCGACCTGAGCCTTAATCGTCTAAGACAAAGTGGACAAAAGTAGCGGAGCAAGAGAGGCGAATAGTTGCATCCGGTGATTCGCGATACCGGAAAAAAAAAGCGAGATCGTCACGTTGCCACGGCTGTGAGACGAATAGAGAAGTGGCTGAGCTGAGTAATCGATAATACTTGTCAGGCAACGAGGAACAATAATGACAGGCGGCTGCCTCTGATCGATCATAAACGTGCAGTTTCAAGGATAATGCCTTGAAGCGTTTCGCGGGTCTTTGCCAAGGACACGATTGCCAGCGTACCTTTGAATAGGATTGCATCATAATCCTCGCACCTGTACGGTTCATCGCGATGTCTGACGAGGAACTTTCGCGAGAAACACGGAAAAATACGCGAGCCTCGAGCATCTTTTCTCTGAAAGCACTGAATACGTTGCGGGTTTCATCAGTGGAACAGACGAATGTTGGAAATTTACGGAATTCTATTTATAGGAAGGAACTTTATTTCGGTTATTTGAACGCGAATTCCTATTGCATGAAAGAAAAATCAATATGATAACAGCGAAAAGAATCGGTATTCTATGTGATTAGTGGATGGACTTAAAGGATAGTGCAATGTGACTCGTAGACTTTTCGTCTGTTTGCGCAACACAGCAGGGGAGTAACAGGATGTAGGTTTAAAGAAAGTCGTAAATTTTGTTTAACTTTTAAATGCCAGGGGTGAAACTTCAAAGAAAAATGAAATAAAGATACTCATCCTGGTCTGATAGAACGGTAGCACACTCTACAGTGTTGCATGTATTAGATACGTACTATGTATTGGAGTATACTTTTTCTGATCGTGACGCAGATACTATTTACGACTTACGATCAGTGTCATTTAGTTTCCCTTCTACATTGTATTCGTTGAAAAATATTGCCATCGTAATCAGCGCATTAATGCTAACTAAATGCATTATCTCTCTCTTTATATTTAACAGAGAAACTCTTAGATAATGAGAGTTCCACAAAACATGCGAGACGCGTAACAGTTCAAGATCTATTTTGACTCGCAACGAAGACAAAACTTTCACCGGCAAAGCTACAGGCGAAAAGAAAATTGTGAGCAGGATCTGGTATTTCAAGAGAAGAGAGCTTTGTTTCTCGTAAGCCAGAAGATCCCGGTGAAAAGCGTAAATATATAGTTGGACGAGGTAAAATGAAAAACAAACTCTTCGTTTGACGTAATGCCACGTGGTAACACGCGCGATGCACATCGTCGGGGAGTCGTATCGTGTAAAAGAACGCGTTCACAGAAACGAAATTTACGAGGGTCGAGGAGAGACATGTGCGCGCGGAGCTTTCTTTCGGTGGAAGTATAGGGAACCAGAGAGAAGGGTGGAAAAACGTGGGAGCACCATCAACACCCATGGTATGTGTACAGTGCATAGTGACTCGATGCCAGAGACAAAAGAACTCGCGGGGATACGACATCGTTAAAGAACGCCTAGGAAAAAAATAACCAGCTGACGGAATAATAAACTGAAACTATCCGTACAAATATAGAGCACGGCCATTAAATTCGTGGAAGAACAAATAAATGCATTCTACGAAAGCTCCAGTATTTATTCATAGTGGTGCTAGTTCCCAGTTTATTTTTCGATAATAGCACCAGTCTTCAATTGTAAATAACTTTTTTTTTTTATGTACATCTGGTACGATGCACACGCTGAAATGCTATATGCAACGTAAATAGATCGCAAAGGGAAAGTCACGATCGAGACAAGCCAGAGATAAGACATTGAATTAACGGTAATTATTTCTTGTCTAGCTGTATTTTTAACGATGACGAAACGATAGAAATGACAGAAAGGAATCGATAAAAATAGACTCGGACGATAACGCATTCACGAGAAGTATCATCGAGACTCGCGATCTCATTGTGTACAATTTATCGTGACATCTGCTATCTGCACAAATACACGGCAGTTAGAGCCCAAAACCGTGGCCATGTAGACGATATTATAATAAACATTCTGATGAAATTTTTCGACGATTTACGTGTTCCCGTGTAATCAACTTTTCCACTAGATACGGGAGGGCGGAGAAGAGACAGACACGATTCTTGCACAATTTCTCTTGTTTTTCAGCTTCGTTCGCATTTCGAACTAGATAAGAGCGAACACGACCATTTTCGCCTTGAAACAGTTTGTCCTTCTGTCCAATCACGTACATGTACACGGATGCGTTCAGTTCGCGATCGGTTATATGCTATCGGTCGTATATGCAATTTGAAAAATAAAACATCGTAGGCGACGAACATCACCGTGGAAACGTATACGAACACACGTGTGTCTGTCATTTGCATTTATACTATACAGATCGTATTCCGGCACCATCGTTTTATATTCGCCACAGTAAAAAAGCATACCGTTTCACCGTTTCGTCGTTTTCTTTATTATTCGACACCATAAAAAAAGATCTGCCTTCCCTCGCGTCAGATTAGATAACCACGATTCAACGTGATCCAACGACAGTCCGTGAAAAAATCGTCGGACATAAATATGTTATTTTGCAAAAACTTGTAATTCGAACTATTCTCGAGTTAACGTCCATCGAATTTGACTGAGACATTTTATTCAAGTATATAAACAGAGTGAACGTTGCGCGAAGAAGCTGAAGATCGTATTTACGGACGACCACTTATTTCGTGTTATGTTAATGTCCATTGTGTCGATGTAAAAATGCCACGTTATTTTTTTCCAACTCCATCAACCCTTACCAACTGGACGGTTATTTGGGAGCAGGCTAAAGTATGGTAAATTATAGCGTTTCCTAAGAATAAAGCAAACGTGTTTTCAATGACCTCGATTCTTCACATTTTTTCCCCTCTTGCAGGAAAATATCGGTATTGAATTACACGGCGGCCACTATAATATTTACATGTTGGATATGCGATTGGAAAGCAGTGTGCAAACATGTTCCATTCTATGGTAGCAAATACGAGAGAGGAACGCCACGGAAATACTCGCACTATTAGCGTTACACTATCAGCAAACAGTGATTATTATTTTGATACGCTCGATGAAACCCATGTTTAATTAATTACATAAACTATAATAAACGATTATATTACGTTATTTCATTGATTCGAGACGTTATTAAATGAATATTTGAGTGAAAAAAAAAGTCGCCCGAACAGGGACTCGAACCCTGGACCCTCAGATTAAAAGTCTGATGCTCTACCGACTGAGCTATCCGGGCGCTCTGGAAGAACCGTAGCTATGAAAAGAACATGTTCTTCGAGTCGTATTAGAACTTGGCTCGATATCTTCATGGTACAAAAGTATAAAAGAATTTTCGCCCGAACAGGGACTCGAACCCTGGACCCTCAGATTAAAAGTCTGATGCTCTACCGACTGAGCTATCCAGGCGATGGAAGCGATACTTCCTACAGTATTTTAAATACACATATAACTTCTTTCAAACCGACCCCTATAATAATCTTATTTTGATAATTATAAAATTTTCATTAACTTTTTTTCAACTAAAAATATTTTTCATAGTATGAAATCATATAGGCAAACATTAGTCATCTTTCCAGGTAAAATAAGATGTTACAATTTTAATGGCTGAATCAACGTCGACTGACTTAATATTTATAGCATTATGATTTATCACGATGCATTCATCGGTGCTGGAATATAAATCGAAAGGTCTAGATATCAGAAAAAAAACGTCACTTCGCGGAGGATAATTATAAACCAAGCAAGATAATATTATTTTACCCCTTCGACTCGAACAAACGCTCGCTCGCCGACGAGTAAAAAAAGAAAGGAAATAAAAATAAGGAACATTTTTTCCACGCGTGTAATTGCTTAAGATGGACTATTATTTCGCTTTACGATGTAGTTAGCAGTTAAAGAGACGATGAAACTAATTGCGGCGCAATCGTGGCAAAATATTAACGCACAGCTTGCAGAACTTTATCTTTCTCTACGCGCGCCGATAACGAAAAAGCGAGTCGAGGATCGTGACAGATGCGTCCGTATACCTGTTTTCTTAGCAAACAAAAGATTCTTTATAAGGATTGGGCGATTTATGTCGAGATAATTAACCGCCTACCGAGTTCCATCACTCTTGTATTGTAGTTTCTTCCTTGAAAAATAAAAAATAAAAATCAACCAGTCAACAACTTCGCACACAGAGAACTTTTTGTACTCAGAGTTATAAATGTTCGTCGATTCAATAACTGTACAATGCCTCTCTTCTTTCTTTTACATTTTATATCAACAAAAATAGTACGAAATTTAGTTCTTTGCATTATCAATGCCGCTATAACAATGCCAATGAAGTGTAAAGGGTTAACCAAACGAATATTAACCAACCACCTAGTAACGACATAATAATATCGTTTACCTGTGGCAGCCGATCAAAGAGGCGAAATTAATTTGATCGAACAGATACTATCGAGAAAATTGCCAACGCCAGACCCACGGAGTGGAAAATCCGTCGACCAAAAAATCTTGGTCCACGATAAACGCAGCGAATAATCGATCTTTTCCTCTTCGTTTCTTCTTGTAAATTACACCGTTGGAAGTTTCGTTCGTTGAAACAATAATTCTTAACCTTTATTGTTAACCATAAAGTAGCAATAAGATTAAACTATCAGTACTTGCTGTATTCAATCTTGGGATATAAGGACGAAATTGAAGCTCGTTTGTTGTATCAGTGAACAAACGGATTATCCATTAACTAGCTGTCTACGGCTTAACTTTAGTTCCGAGACATTTTTCCACGAACTGCTTCGTAAGTTTTCCGCGACATTTCTCCCCACTATGCTAACGTTATATTCTCCTAATCGTCGCTCGTTTCGACAAGGAAAGTTTGCTGAACGTCACGTCGTAATCACTGTAATTGATGTATGATTCCTAACAAATTACTTATTTCAACCTCGACTTCACTGATTATCGTTGCCCTTGTTTTTAGTATTTTTGTTTTCGCGCACATACACTTGGAAAGACATTACGATACCACAATCTGTATCCTGATAACAAAGATACGAACACTGGCATGATATTATATTCCTTTTACGAAAACATCAGGAAAAATATGTTTCTATTATTGCGATAGGAAAAAGATCGTTTCGCAGAGAGAAAGGAAATTGGATCTGGTAAAAGGGCTAAGAACGAGTGGAAGAATCTGCATCGTCAAACATGTATAACGCATCTATACACACCACTATTATACCACCGTCCATCAAATCGTCTAACAAGCAACAAAACCTCTAGGTTCTAGATTGTAATCCAGAACTTTCATTCCTGTTACTTTGTAGCAATCATATGGTAAACTCGAAGTATTCAAGGAAACTGGCCACCGGTGCATAAAAAACACGACAGAGTGTGACCGGTGTAGCGATCGGTTCGTCGTTGCAATGTTGTTTCGTGCAATTGACTTTGTTCGCAGCAGTGAACCGATTACATACTTCGAAACCCATGCCTTTTTTCTTCCATCTCGTTGTTTCTACAAGCTTTAACAACTGCCATCACGACGAACCTTTTTGGACTTTACAAAAACGAATTTCCTCACCAATCGTTGGTCAGAGCTTTGCAACGAGAGCCAAACTAATCATCCAGGAAACGCGTCACGGTTCAGGTGGTTGTATCGATTCCAGCGAATTTTTAAAGATTCGCGCGGATGATTTCAACGAAATTGATGGAGAATTGAATCGTCAAAACGTTAAAGGACGTTTTGTAGGTACAGTGGTTCGTGAAAATATCTCAAGTCTCGCCATAGAAAATTTTTATTTCCTATTCGATATTTATAAATCATTTTGATATTTAATTAACATCGTAACCAGACACGACTGTTGTGATTACATTGGTAAAATTTAAAGCTTGTTTGAAAACTGGAAGCTTCTAAAAAATAGTTCCTCGTTTTCCCCGAAGAACTCGTTTAAGTTGTGTGTGTCATGTCTGGAATACATGTGTGATATGGTTGTGCGACGATTCAGGGTCGTCGTCCAGCGGAGACGAGGAGGTTTCTCGAAGAGTACGGCCTCTTGGCTTGGAGCCATTAACTTCCCGATGTGTCAAGTTCTCAATATTAGAAGTTACGCGCGGATCTACGGACCACCTTTGTTTCGTGACGATTGACGACTTCGCTTGAAATTTGCTTTCCTACGCGTTTCGAGAAAGCGCGCGTGCAATCACAGTTACACCCGCATCTAAAATAGAATCGTCATTTCTTAAGCCTGCTTTTCTCAAGCTTCTGTCTTAATCTCGATCTCTCACTTTGTTTTGGCAAACCGACAGATAAACGACGTTATAACAGAGGGCTGAGACAATCTTTAGCGTAAAATTGAAATAAGGCAAGGCATCAAGCACATGAACAACGATTTTCAAATATACGATTATAGTATGAAGTCTGTTCTAATAATTTATTCGAAACAAACTGCAATGACTTTAAAATCAAATGGCTTTAAAATCTAAGTAAGATTTTACGATTGCCTGTATACAATATACTAAGCTCTTATTTCTTAACCTATTTTTTTTTTTTTTTTAACAACGATGTATTTTTTTTAACGTCGACGCAATAAAAGATTCTAATATTAAAAAAAATCATATGAAAATTCCATAAACGAAGAATCACATCTATCACAAGTTCGTGATAATTAATTCCAAAAAAAAATATTGTTTCCCTAACTGCATCATTCGTCGAAAAGAGATATGTAATATCTGAATGAACGTAAAATCGTTAATCTCTTTCCGAGAACTTTAAGTGACAAAATTTCGATTACACGTGTAATTTCCGTTTAGCGCAACTCGTCACTGTTGCAATCGAATAAAGCAACAATGTTCCAATAATCTGGTCGCGACGCCTACGATGATGTGACACGTACTATATATTATACATATGTCGTCGGGATTATATCTTTGTTGCGTACGATATTACGTCAGCAGTGAATTTCATCAAGGAACGTTGGAAACTCGTTCTCGCGTTGGCTCATCGTCGCTTTAAACAACGATTTCCCGGCCATAACAACAGAGGAGGCCGATAGCGCACGATGCACCGTGATTCGTTAATTTATTACTGTTTATGCGACACACAGGACATTAAGTTTATCAATCGTGGCCGTGGGAAGGATGACTAGATCACTGAAGCATCGAATCAATCGTCGAAATCGACAGTTTTCCGCTGTCGTTATGTATACGTGTGTCTGAACACGTCCGCAACAATCATTCACAATAGCGATATTAACAATTGATCGATGAGCATCGACGATCTCTCACACACGAGTACAAACGAATATATACATACTATCGGTCAAGAGGTTTGAACTACTATGAATTTCATGAAACTTAAAAATTTTATCTGTTAACTGGGAAAAATCAGTTATGTCGTCGCTCGAATTTTTAATCGTTTGCAGACAATATTATTAATTTAGGAATTCTCTTTTTCTTACCTGGCAGCTCATCATATCGCGAAATGGATGTCTGTCGCTTATCGACTACCAGCAAAATTCGCGTGACGTGGCGAGATCTTATCGATCGTGAATCGTATCGAAGATCTATTAGAAGCTCGTAAATACGAGCTACGTCTGCGTGTACGTCGAAAAGTTCGGTGATTAACCTAGAAAACCCGATGATCGTGCAACGACCTGCGAATATACTCGCGGCAAAAGACGGGGAAAGAGCGAGACACAGAGAGGAAGAAGAAGGGGAAGCAGCCTGTTTCTAAGAATCCCAACGTGCTAGCAAGCATCCCTTGGAAGCTTGCCAGTATCAACCTATCGCAAATATAGGTAGTTAATGCTGGCTTCACACCGAATCTCTTCAATTTTGCGTGAGAAAATTCATTTTACCGAGATGTCCCTAAATCTTTTGATTTCTCCATTTTTAAATCCTTTCTTGCGTATCCTGTCGTGCATCCTTTGTCTCGATATCTTCGACAGATGATTTTTTGTATTTCAGTCGTTGTTAGTTCTAACGTTAACAACAAGAAGCAACCTTTAAATGACATTAAATAAGGAGTAATGATTCTTTCAATTGATCGTGATAAGAGCAATATTATCGACTCTCTAATATCTCTATTTTGTAGAGATTATTCATTTAATTATTTGTCGGGCGATAAGAGAATAGATATAATTAGTCGTAATTATATATCCTCGTGTGTAGAATATCTTTACCCTTATTAATTCCTTAATTCCTCGCGTAAACCTCCGTAAACGCATCAAGTATTAATTATCAAGACTATAAAATTCGACGAGTAATTCCAAGTTGCAGATAAATTCGCCAACAATTTCCGATCGAACGTGCTTCCAATTCCCAAGGTAGCCCGGCTAGCTCAGTCGGTAGAGCATGAGACTCTTAATCTCAGGGTCGTGGGTTCGAGCCCCACGTTGGGCGGATACCAGTCTTTTTTTTTCTTTTTCTCAAAAAACACACAAAACTAACGACATGTATACTCGAGATTTAACTCCACAAGTCTATCTCGAAAGAATTAAGCATCCGATAAGGGTCGTGGGATTTTTGCACGCGCACGAAACCGAAATCATGTCGGAAATTTTTCCCGTTTCAAGGTACAAGTCGCTCGAAGAATGTAAATAATCGAAATCTTCGCGTAATCTTATCAGAATCAACAGACTAATGGATTCGCAAAGCTACGAGAGAGAAAGAGAGAGAGAAAGAGAGACGTAGAAGGGAGGAGAGGAAAAGGAGAGAGGGATAAAGAGGAGAGAGAGAGAAAGAGGGAGAAAAGCACATCAGACACATCACGCCGTGACAAATCCGATTTCGTTCGAACGAAATAACCAGACACGATGACGTGACGTAACGTCACCTTCGTGTAGACGAAACCACAAATTCGTTGCTTCCTTTAAATGGCTCCCCTGGTCCGGTGCCTGCATGTCATCCGGCAAACCCTCCTATTAGAAGTCCCCGGGGTGAATTCAAGTTTTCAAAGGCCTGTTGCCCGTGGTGGGGATTAGAGGCAAGTGAAATTCGTCGGACAGGTGCGCTCGTTGGTGGAAAAATCGTTGCGAGGGCACAAAGAGAAGGAGAGGATAACGCGGAGAGGAGGAGGCGAGATCGAAACGTGCAGAATAGACAGGCCGAGGTGCCAGGTGTTTCTGAAAGTTATTTTCGAGTGCAGTTTCGATGAGAGTGCAGAGGGGGATAGGGCTGGTCCGCGGAGTCGTGTATTTTTAGGTGGTGCACGGCATGCGGCACACCACCGCAACGTTTCGACACGACCCGAAATAAAGTGTTTATCGAACGACACGGTAGATCGCAGCCGGCACCACTGCCTTTCGTCCCTGGCCAGCGAAAGTAGATCGGTTTACGGGACACGTACGGGAGACAATGCGTAATTAATAGCCCGTGGTTCCTTCCGTTTCCGATCACCACTCTCTGTCTCTGTAATAACGTCAATCTAGCTGGGAACGCGTGACTCTAATTGCCGATTCCGACTGTATTGGTTGGAGAATGCGAGGGATGTGCTATGGAATATAATTGATTAGTTGAATAGTTGATTATTACATTTGAACCCTAATAAACCTAAGGACCCACCATAAACTTACGCTTTTAGTTTACCTTTTGTCTTGGTATTCATAACTAACTTCTATCAACCTTGAAGGAATCATCGTTCCTGTAAGTGTTATCGGTTTATGGATGGTCCCTGGAACAGTCCTTAGGTTTATTATGCATTCGTACTAATTACGGAAAAAGCGAATATTTCCCTAACGGGAAAGCTGGTTTTTTCCATGAACAGAGAACAGTCACTACAGGTCAAACTCTGTCTCAAATTCTCTTCCTCGAGTCACATCCGTCAATCATTCTGTGTCTTACATCACCCCTATTATCTTAACGGAAATCAGGAGATCGATCACCTCGTGGTGTCGATTATTATAATCGTAGCGGAAATTTACGACTCCCGTTGACGTGATATCTCGCGAACGCGTCTCCCCGCGATTGGTTGAACAAATAGCATGCTACCTATACGGATATATTCGATTTTTATAGTTTGGGAAACAGAACGGCCATTTACTAACCAAATGATTGATACAAACTCCGAATATGTATCTATATACAATGTACATTTCCAATCGTTGTTTATCGAAGTCTGTCATTGATTACAATACGTAATCATCACCTTAATAGCCACCTTGATAACGCTGTTTTCTTGTCGTGCACCGATTATGACAGTACAAAGTAACAGTCTAAGATTAACTCGAACACCGTCGCGATTAAATAGTCTAGCTAATAATGCTCGTGATCTATACATAACTCGAGCAGTTATAACTTTCATACTATACACGTAAGAAGAAAACACGCGGATATTTCGGTTTATAGTTCGATTGGTAGAACAAGACGAAATTGTCTATGAAGCGGAACAGCTATGTTTACGATGTGAAACGGTTTAAATCGAAAAGCGAAAGAGAACGAAACAGGGAAGACGATCTGTCAGAGAAGACAAATTTCACGCGCGTGTCTCGTTCGATCGCTCCAAGAGATACAGAAGATAGAATATCAAGAGTATGTTGAAGTAAAAGATGATCTTGCTTCGATAAAGAGTGTTGGCGTACTTTATACTGAATTTATCGCGGATTGGCAGATTTCATAGGTGAGAGGAACCCGGCGGGTGAGTGCCAATGGGGGCCGCCACGGAATGGACACGTGATAATGCCAACAGGGAGTGTAGGTAAACGCACGTGCGACACGTAAAGACGAGCGGCGAGAACGCGGGATCCAAAGTAGTGAGACGCGTTATAAACGCGTCCGAGTACAGCTATTTTGCGACTGGCCTAATTCTGACGTGGGAGACTGTTTGTCGACAGATTTTCGTCGAATTAAATTCGGATAAATGTCTATCTACCTACATAATATATACAGTCGTAGAAGAATTCTACGTTACATTTACAATTTCAGTTCCGTCACTTTTGTATTTATCTACGAATACAATAACTTACTAACTAACAATTGAAAAGCTATTACGAGATAGATTGCAGACTACAGAGTTTTATCACGTAAACAGCTTTTACGATCTTACGTCTAAGAAGAGAAATGTCTAGTTCATTTTACTACGTTTTTTTTAATTTTGTGCGGAACTTGACTTGTTGTATTATCAAAATTTTCCCTATTACGGTACGACAATTTCTTGTCGTATAATTACTAACTCGTATAATTACTAACTTACAAAATTCCCTAAAAATATTTATTCAATAGAAGCAGGTCCATTAAGTAGTTTGTAAACAACAACCAATCCAAGCTAATGGTAGTAAAACAAACAATCTTAAATTTCAATGTTTGAACAAAATAAATAACGTAGTAAAAGCATCCACCTGAACAACCAAGAACTGGCTGCCAACAAGCTTGAAAACAGTCGAGTAACTCAAAGGACGGTAATAAATTCGCAAGATGTCTACTTTTGAGGACAGCTCGCGAATTCACCCGCAAGATTTAACCGCGGGGCTGAATGATTCGTGGAATCTTCGGTATTTGTTTTAAATAGAACGCAGCCTGAAAATAGTCGATATGTTATTCGAATAAGTCTGTATAGCGCGCGGTCACTAACGTAACGAGGGCTTTCCGTTCCGTGATCCTGTTGGATGGACTCCATTGTCGCGTATATTCGGCCCTTGCCGTCTGAGAAATTGTGCTGCTGAAATATTGCACGGCACGTTTCCAAAACTCGAATGCGCCCGTATTCGCGTGTACTCTCAAAAAGCATCGCGTCACACGCATACGTGACTACCGACAACGAGCAAAACACGCTGCGTAATAATAGAACCGAGGAAGATTGATTAATTTTCGACTCGTTTAGAGACCTATCGGTGCCATAAATCGATATAAAGTAACTCACGAAAGTATTTCAACCATTACCGAGACTTTTTCTGAACCTATATATTATATGTAATATATTACATGTAATATATTATATGTAATTTATTATATGTAATATATTATATTACACGAGCTTCTCAAAAGTCAAACATGGGTACACGAATAATGTTCAATTCTCAAAGAGCAAATTACTTGCTTCAAAAATTATTTTCTTCATTACATAATAGCAAACTTAAAAAATAGCGTTTGCGAAACGTCATCACTTTTTTCTGCTTTTTAATTTATGAAATTGCTCGATCGACTTCTGAACGGCTCGTATATTCACAAAACGATGACCTACGATGACCAAAAGATACTCTTGCATAGTCAAGACATTGCTGCACATTTGAAAAGGCACTGCACGTGGTCGAAAATTCGATTAGTCATAATGCAGCAGAGTATGAATCATAGTTGCGGTTGTTTCACGCTCTTCTAATCGCGGCTATAAAACGAAATATGTCGAAAAAAAAAAAGAAAAATGAAAAATAAAAGATTCACAGAGGAAAGAAGGAGAAGCGGTACTCGGTTGGTTACCAGCGACCGAGTGACTCATCGGCAACAACTCTTCTTCGCGCAATGTTATTTCAGCGTCGACCGAGCGAAATGATAGGAGTGAAAGTGCTATTAACGCGATGCGTATCGCTCGATGCAATTGTTAATTAACCACGCCAGCGTCGACCGGCCGCGCTTCGTGTGCGGCTGAAAAAAAATCCATCTGAGTCACTTTTAATTGGGAAAAGCCGGTCGACGAATCGATCTCTCCACGGTCCTTCGTTGCCATTCTTCACGCGAATTTTTCTGCTGAGTTGAAGAAATTTTACGCGAATCTCACGAACGATCGAAACACTCAGAAATTCGATCGTCAAGTCCATATGACATTGATAAAGGTTTTTCAAGAGTTCAAATACTTCTGCAGTACGATACTTGATCTTAAGACAATCGTTAAAAATATGCGGACACAAAATTACACGAGTACACATACAACTGTTACAATATGCGATGTTCTACTTATTTTCAGCAACTTAATTGATCAAGAAGCGTCGCGTCGTTTAAATGTTCTGTTAGAAACAAGTTGTTAATGTGCGATACATCACGACTTGTATTTACTTCGATTTTGTTGGCAATCTAAAGCGAACTGTTGGCTAAGATAGTTCGAGTACTCAGAAATTAGCACTATTTTAACAGTAATTGTTCGATTTCGCCGATGCAACTCGATGTGTACATTGTTGTTTTCGTACAGCGTGTGTTTGACGTCAAGAGACTGTTTGAAAATACGATCCATTTAAGCGCTTCAAAATACATTCCACTTGACTCAAGATTTCAAACATAATATCTATACTTTCGAACGCCTCGTAAAGTTTAGAAGATTTATGGATTATTATTCTGGTACAATAGCCAATATGTGCTGTAATATTTCCTTTTTCGTTTCATAATTGCAGCCAGTCTTTTTTAACATCGATTCATGTAAACAGCATAAAAAATTACCATAACATGTTTCGTTCATAATTACAAATCACGTAATAAGGCCTCAAGTTTCTTTTACGATTTTATTAAATCAGAATCTTTACCGTGTATCTCTGAATAAAACACGTCAAAAGCTTCTTTCCGTTGTTTCGCTATTTTATACATTTTCATTATTTTCTCGACGGTGCGAATAATTTCTGTGTATGTAAATGTATGTGATTGTATATCTCTACGACTTACATCGTACTCGTATGGATGCAACCTTTTTTTAACTTGACATGGGATTTGGAATGCAATAAGAATGCCTACGTATATCAATAAGACGATATATCGATAAGAAAACATAATAAAAATTAGAAAACACGTAACTTTCGAGTTACAGCGTTATAGAAGCGTCATAGAGCGAAATATCAGGAGACAGATGAAAAATGTGCGGAGAATCACGCGAGATCCTAAACTCGGGCAGTGGGTAATTATAATTTGCCGTCATCCTGACGAATCTAATGATTCTCGAAATTGTTTCGCAACACGTGGGCATAAACAAGCCAAAGATATCGTCCGACGTTAGCTCATACGCGAAGGTAAAGATAGAACCTCCTCGTTTCGCGTTTGCATCGTTCGCGACTGTATAATAAGTGGCAAAGGTGTCTTATTTTGGAACACCGGGTGGATGCCGCGAAGAGAAACCAACCAAAGCCATTCGATGCGGCCGATCATCGACTGTTTCTCGTAAAATCTCGACATCATCGACATCGCCGATAAACCGTCGCGTCGTGTCGATCGAAACGGGCCATCGCGGATCTCTCCTGTTTATTGGAACAATTCCAAAGACATTTCCGTTTTGGCCGAGTACAGTAAATCTTCATGCTGTAATATTCGTATAACTTTGCGACCCGTGCAACTTTGTTTACAGCTGTGTTCCATCTGGATCTGTTCTCCGCGAAATATTTGGAATTTTTTTAATGCGAAACGCCACTTTTCGTAATCGTTAGGTTACTGTTTAGATTGCAATAATACTGCTAAAATTGCGAATTGATCATATTTTATAAGAACTTATAGACCGATAATCGTTGATGGACATTTAAGGCACGTACAATTTCTAACCGCTAATATATACAAAACAGTGTTCATTGTTCCAACAAAGAATCGTACGTGTTAACAATAGAAAGGAAGTCTTAGCTTTTATGATGGAAGCGAAGTAAAGTATAGAAGGAGCATAGTTCGAGTAATTAAGAGTGGTACTGTATAATAATAGACAAAGGCTTATTTTTTCCTCGCATTATGTATCCTTTCGTGTATTTTCCATGTGGCTTTCTATGATGCAAATTTCACGCCTTGGTCGTCGATAACTCGAGCGTTAATTTATTCGTTTGTTACGTTTATTTATTTTCTTTTTTTTTTTTCGTTTTCTTTTTCGAAGCGAAGGGAAATTATTATTGGAGCAGAAAGGCGTGCGCGTATAGAGAATAATATTTGACAGAGGAGTGTTCTGCAATCGCTGTACAAACTTTACGACACGACAAACAGAAGACGAGTACACCATGTTTTGTTTCCAAGTGCTAAGACAAATACACTCGTTCCTTCTTATTTAATTTTTGATACGAAGAAAGAAAGGAGGAATAGCCGAACCAACCGACCTGTAGACGACGACGATGACAAAGAGACGCCAACGTTGACTGAAATTGAAATTTTCATCACAGATTTTTCATGCAACGTTTCGCGTTTTATATGCCACGATTTGGAAACAATAACGATTCGAATGTTGAACCTGACAAATTTGCATGCTAGAAATCGGACAGTTTTAATACAGTGTCTATATAAAGCGAACAATCCTTCATTGTATCGATCGGCTCGTTTAAAATGACACATCGTTTATCCGGCGAGAAACTCGCTATCTATCCCTTTGATCTGATGCCAGTGACGTTCAACAGATGTACGTGTTCCGTTACTAAATCATCGTTAAGGGGATACAAATTGCGCGCAATTTTCCAAACCAGCTCGTATATTAATCAGTGTAGAAATGAAAAGTGAAATAAAGGGAGGAACGCACAGGGGAGGAATAAAGCCGAGCGATCGATGCGTTGATAAACAGAGTAATTGTTAACGTTCGCGTAAAAGCCGATTCGCGTTCGATATCGTCGTTACGTATCGAAAGCCGGTAACAGTCGCGTGAAGAACAAAAATTAAAGAGGAGAACAAAAGCAAATTACTCTATAATTATCCGTAATCCGATGTCGTTGATTCTCGTTACAATCTGAACAGAATAGAAGGGATTGTCGCAATAAAGAGGCAGCTCCAATTTCCAGTAAATCGAGTAAACCAACAAAAATCAACTAAAAATCGATCAAAATCAAATCGTTGTTTTCAAACGTGCTTTAAAGTCATAGCCAATTGATATTTGTAATAATAACAAATTTCTCCACTTTTCGATACCTACATTCTTATTTTCACCGCCAATAAATCAAATTCAGATAGTGCTGCAAATGTTTCAACTATCGGCAAACAGGCCGAATTGCTCGATCGAATAGAGTAACACGAAGGGGCGCTGAATCTTATCGACACGCTACTGAGAAAAGGCAGTGTACTCGCGGATATTATGCAATCGAGAGAATCTCTGGCGTCTCGCTTGATGCAACAAGTGTCTTGCGGAGCGGCAAACGCGTCGTTCCTTCCGCGAAAGACCTCACCGGTTTCGAAGACCGCTCCTTGTTTTTCTAGAACGTATCTTATCGATGACAGATTGCAAACCGCCGTGGAACACTTTACACGTGTTTTCTAGTCCACTCTAGTCGATACCAGACTACCTATATCATATATTACAACGTATATCGGAACACATTTTAATCTTAAATTCTTAAATCCTTTCCAAGGAATCCTTAATTTCCTAGCTGTACCAAATATTCCGCTATCGTTATCTAAATATCATCGTCGTTCCAAAGGTATCAGCGTTTCTTTCACTCGACCTTACGGCCGAAAGTCAAGGAGACCGCGCCTAGATCTAGCAAACAGTATCGTCACGCTGTGTCGTCAAGAACAACGGCGTCTTTGAGAAGATTCGACGCGTTCGATCGACAGGATCCGACGAGTATATGCCCTTCGCGCGAACGTAAGGTAAATACAGCGGTAAAGCGAAATGAAACGCACCGTGCGATGGAATTTAGTCTCCCGCGATAGAGAAACGCTGCTAGAGATGTTATTACATAAAAGATAACGGGTGCGAGCAACCTACTTTGCTCGTGAGAGATTATCTTTTTACGTAACCCGTGGCCAAGCCGAAGATATTTAAAGGACTTTGTACGATTGCCACTGGTTACGGTCGTGTTTTACGAGGCGAGAGGGATGATTCGAGCGAACGGGAACGGCCAACCCGAGGATGTTTAAATTTCATGCAAAACGTTTCCTGGTACGTTTGGCCGATCGTTCACCGTTCCAAGAATTTCCTCGTTAACCGGTGGTACACACCTGACTTCCTTGGTTCGAAAATCGGGGAAACAATCCTCCAGCGAGATAACGACGATAACCGTGTGATTTATAGTAATTCGTGAAGTAATCACGACTTGGATAAGCTGCCGCGAATGTGATGGGAAACAGCGATTCGTTCTTTGACTTTGACATTCCGTACTAATTATTTATCGATGTAAGTATATATATATATATATACATGATACTTATCACCATTGTGTAATAAGCATTTATTTTTTACTCGTGAAGATTTCCATTTCTGAGTCTATTGGAAAGAAGAATGATTAGTAATTGTTAGAAACAGATTGGCAGATAACGATGTAATAGCGTAATAATAAAAATGATCGAAGTAGTAAGTGTATGAAGTAATAATTAAAAATATACATATATAAATACGTAGATTTTAAATCACAGAATGTCAAGGATCGATTTTAAACATCCGAACAAGTTATATCAGTCGAGTTAGAAGCGATGGAATTTTGCGCTAGAATTCAGTACCTACACCACCCACTGTAACGGGTTGAAAGAAACCACAAATCGTTCGGCCCGATAACTGTTGTATTAAACCTGCGAGCAAACAAACAGATAAACGAATCGTCGACTCGTTGACCCAGTTACTATACTTTGTGGTAGACACTCGTGCGCGCAGTTCGACTAACCCGCGAGAAAACCAGTCGCATTTCTATCTGAACGACTCGACATTCCGATCCCTTGTCAGATTAAGGATAATAGAACGAATGACAGTCGATCGCGGATCCTCTCGGTTATCTTCAACGAACAGTTCGCCGATCGAAAATCAACGACGAAGCATGTCGAGCAATTTCAATTTTACAGCGGAACGACGAATTGATCAAACCACACGCAGACATTCGACTTATGTAACTGGAATAATGTACAGTACGGATTAGACCAATTAAATGTAGCTATTTGTAACATCGCGACTTTTATTATGCCACGCGTTATCGTTAAGCGTATCACGTAAAAGATTCGTTAGAAAGTTGTGGTGTCGAGTCGAGACGTAAACACGCATGTGCTTGACAACATACCGATTCATTTCTAATGTAATTTCCAATGATCGTTCCGAGTTCGTGACAATGTAGGATTTGTAGGTACGAATATTTCTTCGATGTTACGATAATACTTGAAAGGTAGGCCATTATTCAAGTAGTAGGTAGATTTATAGCCTTTGCAAAGTTTCCTTCCTCCATTCTATTATTTTCATGCTTTCTGTACTTACATATTATATCTAGCGAATGAATTGCAGGATGTCAAGAAAGAAGCCTAATCCATCCTTTAACTGTTAAAAATAGTCACGAGATTACGTTTTAAAGGACAAACGCTACACTATATAAATCATAAACGACTGAGATATACGATAAAAATAAAACTATCGTCGTTTTCCATTGCTTTTCATTGTAGAAGAATTACCTACAGATACCTACAGATAAGCACGCAGATCACATAGAAAAATCGGACCAATCTTCATGGAAGAATCTGTTTTACGATTTTCTAAACTCTCCGATTTTTATCAAGGAAACGATTACTCGAATAAGCTGTTAGCTCTATTCGAATGAAAATGGAAGCGATGGAAACGGGCGAACCTATTAATAAAAATCACTCGTTCCCTTCTCCTTGAGGTCTACGTGTATGCATTTCCTACGTGTGTTCAGCATGCGAACGATAAGCCGATCGTTAGTTTGCACGTGTTCCCCGGTGCACACGCGTAAGTACTTTTGATACGTGACATCACTCAGCGGCGGATTGCTCCGTCAATCGTGGCTTCCACGTTCGCCAGAACAGCGTCGGGGCTCTTCAAGGCCTGCTATAAAATTCATCAGACAACCATAAAGCTCTGTAAATTCAGCGTGTGGACGAGCGCGTGTATCGCGACGGAGGAAGCAAGTTTCGAGGCGATCGCCGTGCCGAGTACAAATCCATCGTGAAACGGTAAACAACGGCCATCCACGCGCATTCTGATCATCGTAGGCGTAACATTACGCGAACAAGCTGACGATCACGACAGGGAGTGGTAAAAGGTCGAAGGAGACGATTTGTACGCATTGAAATTTCATTATTTATGCTGTATCAAATATTTTCTTCGTCTCTATAAAGCGTATAACTTCAATACATATCTTGTAATTTCTATGTGCACATTCAATTTCACTTTGAAGCTTTCAAATCTTCAGTTTTTGAATTTTCATGCGATAGTTTTATTATCGTCGGGGACATCTAATCGAACGTACGAGAAGATCTATAACAGACACGTAACACGAACACTCAAATTCCACGATGGTTGTTATGAGCGTTCGTAGAGGAGAGCGTTCCAAGAATACACTGTTTGAACGCATTGTAACCAGTTTCTCGGATCTGACTGTACGAACGACGTCCCGAAGATCCGAAATTTATTTCCCTTCGTAAACACGCTGACCACTATCACGTTTTCAACGTCCGATCTTTGCATCTACCAATCTCTTTTCGCAGCCATAAATTCTTTGTCAATTCCGCGAACTCTGATCTTCGAAAGAGAAAATAAAATACTGATGAATTTTTCGAAAAGTATCCAAGGATCGGCCGTTCGATTTTCGTCGATTTTTTCCGATTTTCGCCTGGCAATTTCCCCGTTAGGACGATGCACAGCGGGCATCGGGATGCAATAAAGTATGAAACGAGCACAGATAATTAGTCGGAACGCGAACATGGCGTAATCGTGAGGAAGGGAAGCGAAACGGCTTTGATAAAACGCATAAAACTCGTGGTAACCGGTCGTAAGATAAAACCGTACAGTGCAGCAGCATGATAAACAATGCAAAAAGAACAGGCTTTTTGTCGGTCGAGCCGATAAAAAGAGCAAGACGATGTTGGGGAACGCGCCGCCAACAGAATCGCCACGATTCGCTAGCTGCAGATAAACCGCTAACGATACGATTGCAATTTTTGTGTTAAACAGATAATTGAAGAGTTGAGATGGTACGTAAAGTAAACGCCACGAGTAGAGGATTCTTGGTATAGATTGCTGGTTTGAAGTCGAATTATTCTAATACTTTTAACGTTTACGCGAAGTCTGTGCTCAGCAAGTTGAAATTCCTTGAATTTAGATCCTCTTAGTAGAAAGAAGATCGTTCTTTATTTTTCGAAGAATCTCGTGATCCATATATAAAAAAAAACCCAATTTCACTCCTAGGCTGTGATTTAACTTTACATTTTCTCGTCGTAAGATAATCGTTGACAAGCAGGGTCGTACGTTAGAGAGACAAATATTATCACTAATAAGACAAAATTACAGAGGACGTTGAGGATTGCTAGAGCGTCACGCTGGCCATTTATCGATTCGTACATTCGACTTCTTCTGTTTTGACACTAAATAGTTGGCCAAAGATCGTATGCAGATTTATTCGATGAAAAATAAACGCACACGGTGGATAGCAACAGTCCGACAGCTGACTATTTTCGAGTCACGTTTATCCCTGGTTCGACCACTAATTTCGCGACCGGAATTCTACCGATTCGATCGAGACAACGTAAGTAGATGCTATACGATATATCACGTCTAAAACATAAGAGCACTAAGAACGAAAAATAAATCAGTAGGACCTTGATGAAATCCTACTATTTACCATAATTCTCATCTAAGAATTCCGCTATTGTTTATGACGCATCATTGTTTACGAATCATAGAATACAACGTGCGTGTATACAGAACGTGTTTCACGTGGAGGAGACGCGATATGCGACGGTCGAGGTAAGTTAGATTCGCATTTGGCGGAATGCCCGGCTAGTTTATCGCAGCGGTTCGTATGATGTTATATCTTACGTCGTTACGCGCGTTCTTTCTCGTTTTATTCGACGCATACGCGCGTGCCTGTTGTCGCGAAGGATTACGCGGAGGATCGCGTGGGTGAAACAAAGTCTCTGACGACGGGCAAGAATTCCGTAAAACAAGATTACGTAATCGACTCTTCGTATTGCAAAATTGTAACCGGTCATTGTGAACGAACTGCAATCTCCTTTACACATTTCTGCAACAATGTCGGTGACTCGATCGCAAGAGAAAATTTTGTCGGCATTCGAACTACAAAGTACGGAATGTTGTAATAAAATTATCATTTTATTATTATTATTATTCACGGTTATATAACCCTTTAGCATAGAAATTCGATCGTAAGTTTTTTGTGCGTGACAATAGTCTATTGATATTATATTTGAAGGAGAATTGCAAACAGAAAAAGTTAATCGAATCAGAAAATTTATTGGCGTTAATTATTATGCGATTAACGTAGTTAAGTTGACGAAAACTCGTACGGCGAGCTCCTTCATGCAGTAAATTACGAGTTCTTCTGAATAGCATTGACATATTTAACTTAAAAAGAGATATTTCAGAGTATAAGATAGTGTCATTTAATATTTTATGCGCCATTAGCGAGTCAAATATAATTCAAGAGGCCAGAAATTTAACTGACTTCGCATGTCCAGGAAATCATAATGATATGTGAACGGCATTGAACGGCGAATTAAGGATCTAAATTTTATGAGCTTGCAATACTCAATAAGAAGATAAAGAAATATTTAGTCAACACAGATTCTAAGATCAAAATTTTTGTCCAATTAACGTGAGATAATATTTAAACGAAGCTTTTGATACAGAGGCGAGCGAGAAAGTTTAATACTATGGCCTAAGTCTATTCAATTACTTAACTTGAATCCGCTGACCTGGTACTCATCATCGATAAATAACGTGGTAGACATACAACGAATAGGAAACACGTCGATAAATAACATAGTGGACTCCCAACGAATAGAAAACATACCGATAAATAACATAATGCATTTACAACGAATGAAGAATGTGTAACGTATAACACGAGACACAGTAAGAATACATAAAAAAGTAACATCGATCCAGGATATGCAAATAACACTGTTCCATCGAAATGAGAATACACTGAACATTTTTTTCAAACGTGAAAATAAATTATTGTTGATTTCGCGTGTTCGTGAAACGAAAGAATTCATTTTTAAATTTATTAAGTTGTAACATATATTTGTCCTGCTTTTTCCGTTTGCATATAAAAATAGAAAGGAGATACATTTACGGTTACAACATAATATATCGATTAGAAATATTTCCTTCTCTCGACGAGCACTGTCAGCTCGCAAAATTATACAGCGAGCGTTCACTCGCGCACGATTTCGAGTCGCGAATACGTCTCGCGAATTACTTTAAAAATATAAGCATCTTGGATGAGTGCTAATCGATGTAATAATTTTATAGCGGTGGGGAACGGCGCAATATCTCGACACGTGTAACGTTGTTCGCCGAATGCGAACAAGATCAGAACACGGATCTATCACACGTGCGCCGCGTGTACACTACTGTACACCCGTCCCCACACTTGGCGTAGTTTATTTGTTGATAGATTTCAATTTCGGTCGGTGTATTTGCTAGTCGTTAACGAGATCCTAAAGATATCTGAAATTGTTTGGCGCTGACCTAGAAATAAACAATCCTTGTTCTATGTAGATACGTGGCGTATGTTTGTTAGGTCTGTATGCGCCTAGGTTCGATACAATGTGAGAGAAAGAAGATCTAAGAAGGTAACCGGTACGAGATACTATAATTTTATAGAAGAAAATCATGTACGTTTAACAAGAACAAGGAATAAGATCAATTAAATCGGAGATATTTATGCAGTGTGGGAAATCTAGACGAACAAAATTGTACTGAATCCACGTAACATTATCCGACGATATTTAGAAAATGAAACGAATCTCTACCTAGATTCTAACTCTTCATTTGAATTCATAATAATTTAAATTTGCATACACATCCGCGGTACAGATATAACACATATCCCGGAATAGGTAACCATTACCCTCATAAAAAGTAACTATATTATTCATGCACACAAGTATCTATTAAATCGGAACCTTCTCTTCTATTCACCACTACGTTTACAAACTACAATACAAACGAAAGGATCTCTTTTTGCAAACTCAGCGATTTATCTCCTTCTTATCCAACCTATTTGTGATCCACGTGATTTCTGACAAACGACTATTAATCGTTTATATTCATTTTCGGTAAAAAAAAAACAAGCAGTGTCGATTAACAACAGAAAAAGGAACGAGATGTTCGAACGGCGAGCACGCATAATTAATTATTACGTAAACTTACAACTTGTAAATTCTCCACGTGAGTCACTGAGAGAGAGAGAGAGAGAGAGAGAGATCCTATGAATTCGAGTACATCTGGACGATCGAATGAGCAGAAAATCGCGTAAACGATTATTGTTATCGTTCGCTATCGGTAGCACTATCGTGGTATTCACCGAGCGCGTGCGTGGCCGCGTGCACGCGAAAAATGCGAGACGAGCTGCGATTTGATTAGCAGCAATCGCGATGTAACGCATATAAAACCGGAACGTACTATACTTTCGACTGACCTACTTGTCTTGTTTTTGTACGATACGCCCAGTTAAAGACCTAGGGGCACAGATAGAACGTACGACGATAAGTAAACGATGTCTATGCGAACATGATGAGCTTATCGTAACTCGAAGCGCTTTATTGCACCTCCTAATCAATTTTGCGAGTCGATTGGCTTTTTCTGGTTCAACTGAAGAAGGTATTTTTGTTGTAGTTTACCCGTTTATCATCGACTTCAAGGTTTCTAACTGAAAGGTTATCTAACCTGTTAAACCGTAATAGCGTAGCGCATTGAAACAACAATAGAAAAAATCAAAACTGACGCACTGATCTATGTAGAAGCTGATATTATTAGAAATATACGATAGAATAGCTAAATTTCTAAACCCAGCCCCATGACCAGTAAATGTCCTATTCTACCTGATTTAACGTTAGTAATGGTCAAACTCAGAGGGTGAACCGGTTTACCCCTCCAGAGAAGGTAAACCAAATGAAACGGCAGGTTAGACCGAACAGGTGTAACTAAATGAAAGCTGTATGGAAATATACGTGCATTTTAGAAAGAGTCGTTCGATTCTTCAAAAATGCATTTCAACCTGCAAAATCTCAATGAAAATTCACGAATCGATCATTTTAACCACCGTAATAGTTTCAGTGTTAAGCTAGATATTTAATTAAAGTAGAATAAATATCAGAATCATTGCAGAGAAATTTGAATACCAACGATATCGTTTGATAACCAGTAATATCGTGCGATAGTATTGTTTCGTCGGGCGAATCCTTGCGTAGCCCGGAATCTATCTCTCGGTCGACGTGGCCATCCGCCACGTCAACACAATTAAGCGAATCCCAATAATCCTAAGGAACTGTCATAAAACGGGGCTTTTCGATTTACCGTTAAGACCGTCAATTGGCATAAGGTACCTTTGAGTCAAGAGGTTCCTTATAGTTATTGCTCCATCACATAAAAATTGGGGAAACGTCGATTTTTCCATGTTTCCCAGGATTCCACCCGCCAGCGACCTCCAGTGGTGGAGCGATCACCACCGAACAAGAGTTTTCCTTTGCAACAGCATCGTCAGCGAACTTCACTGATTCGTCATTTTTAAAACAGTCAACATCTCTTTATCGGCTTTACACTCTTAGATCGTTCACCTACTTCACTTATACCTTACGCACCAGCGTAAGTATCTTTTCTACAAAGTTGTTGGAAATATATACCATCTGTGAACTGTTAATCGAGCATTATGCTCATTAAACTACCTTTATTATCCTAATCGAAATAGGGGATTGATCTATTCGCCGCGTCGATTATTCTAATCGTAACGGGAATTTACGACTCCCGTTGACGTACTTCCTCGCGTTCGCGTCTCCCCGCGATTGATCGATTAGACAAGTATCGCTCATCTGAATTTCTCCTGCGAAAAATATTCAATCGCCATGAAGATTATTAAACCTATCCAATCTTCGACAGCGTAAGAACGAAGAAATTTGAACTCAACGTAAGATGATCAACGTAAGGCAAGCTCGAGAGGCATCTTTCACGAAGATACTTTGATCTCCGTATACGAATAATCGGTTGGTGAACGTCAATTAGCAAAAATCGATTAAAGTTACGATGTATTTACGCGTTCACGTATTCTCATGCGAAGGAATTGCGATAACAGGGCGTTTGACCCCGGTGTATCGCGGCTGGACTATAATCCACTATGTGACGTAGTTTGGTATTACAGAGAAACGCTGGTCGTGCAACGAGTATTGTGTGCGGAGCGGATTTACGCGCATACCGTACACGCTCAGCGAGTGCAGCCTGTACCCGGCGTCTAAAAAAAATCTCGACGCTTGATAACGAATAGGGGACACAGTTGAACATGTGACGATGACTGGCATGGGTAATTGGTGATATCCGACCATCGTTTCAGCCGGACTTCACGAAGATCAATGCAATTATGCGCGCAGTGTCGTCGCCTGGATTCCATCCACGAACAAATCACCGAATATCGTTCGTTTCGAATCGCGATCTTCGTCGAATCCTCGAGAACGATCGTCGAACACTTAAAATCCATAGTTCTTGGTTTGTTGCATTAATAACGCGAGATTCCAACAAAATATAAACGACTTGAGATATTAATATAGATAAAAATATTCAAATATTCGAACTTTTGAATGTGTAATTGGCAGGATGATAATCATCATTGACAGGACCTTTTTAAATCCGCATCTAATCGCGTATTTCAACTTCTGATTAATTACGATTTTATTCTTTAAGATTTCGATAAAATGTGTATTTGTGGATTTTGTGATTTTGTATTTTAAGATAAGATACTCGAGATGCTCTCGATAAAATTACCAGTCACGAACGTTTTAATAACAAGATAAATAAAAGAGGAATTTAAGCGAATTAGCTTCTATCATAAACGATACTTCCACTCCAAAAATAAACTTGCGTTCTCCATGAGTAGATTAAGAAACGTTGACGCGACACGAACTAAAGAGTATCTTGGAAAGTCAAGCGACAATATTCGACGATTCTCGTGGGATGTGCGCTGACATCGAGAACTGTCAACAAGGGCAGCCGGTTGTCTGACACAATTACTGATTGCCAGTTTAGCCGAGCCGTCAGAGCAGAGGGTCAATCGAACGATTAAGTGCCCCTTTCACGAGGTCTTATCGAATTTTTCCTACATACGTCGATGAAACGACCCTCTTTCCCGTCTCTCTTCCCCCAGAATTCGCAATACTTTCTTTTTCCTGCATCGATACGCTCGCGGTGCCATTCTGCACGCAGCTCGTAACGCTTTTATCAACACGCTCGTCAATAAATCGTCGAACCCTCTTCCAATGATAAACAACTCGATGAAAAAATCGCTGGCATGCGACTGCATCTTTGCAAATATACAATATCTAGCAAAAGTTTCGAGTTATATCGTCAGTCAATGGACTAACTTTATTTTCAAGTACCAAAACGAAGGATTTGATCAGAGTGAATTAGGTTACGGCTAAATTTGAGTTTCGATTATATTCGCGAAGTTTCTTAAATTTAAGATTGCTATTGTTACAGATCGATAAAAGAATTCCAAAATAAATTTCAACTGTTAATTTCATTATTATTTGAAAATTGAGGATATCAATGAAATCCTCTTTTAGTTTGATAGATCTTTGTCTGAAGATATCTCCTGAAGGTAGCAGAAATTCTAGGATTGCAGATGTATAGAGAAATTTTCTTTAATTCGATAGATCTTTGTCGAAAGATTTGACCAAAAAGTACAAACTTCTAAGACTCGTAGATATTAATCGAAATTTCCTTTACGTTGATTAATCTATATTCAATGACTTTACGAAAGCAGCGGAATACTAAATAGACATTTCCTTTTGAATTGTAATTTTATATGCAATGAATCTAAACTTTTGACGGGTAGTGTAACATAATTGAGGCGGGTTCGACGGTCATGCGACAACGAGGGAAAGACGCATTTTCTTCAAGTTACATACCACTACATCCGAAGATAGCTAGAGTGCAGAGTTTGTCACAATGTGATGATATGTGTATGAGACATTACGAAACGACGTTTGACTCGAGGTTTTTGCTTCGTGTGTCGTTTCGAATCTGAACGCGCAATTGTTTATTCTAAGTAGCGCGACAACGATGAGACATGTCTTGCTCTGATAGAGGCCACTTAATAAATCCAATCAACCGACTGTCCTTTATTCGAACGACACATCATGGTGGAGGTTTCAGTAAATGCGATCACACAAGTCACTCGCAGTGACTTCTGTGCAGACACTCAAGTGACCTGCGCAGAAAATAACGCAGCAATATTATCATAATACGAGATAAAGCGATGTAACACGTTGCATCTTAAACCTTGTCTAGATTACTACTCGAGTCAATCGAATTAACGTGTATAGCGGTTTCCACAGGAGAAAATAATCTAAAGCATAGAATAACTCTGAAGGTTTTTATTCCTATCGCATAAAATCAACACTCTATCTGTGTATTCTAAAAAATATATAAAAGTGTCGTAGAATATTAGAAGGAAAGATTGAGAACTGAAAGAAAGTTCTCCTTTTTCCAGTATGAAAAGAGAATTGTGTACAATTGTGTACCCAAAGAAAAGAAAAAAAATAGGAAAAATGTTCGATGTTTTCTGACGAGATCAAACGTATCATCCGCGAATATTCTGTTGCACCGTGTGTTTTCCATTATCAAATGCAATAAAGACACAAGTCAGCAGAAACGTTAGTCTACTGTGAAATTCTTCAAACCGAGAATATTTTGGTGAATGTAAAGAGTCCATTTACTCGAAAACAAAACCTCAGGTGAAAAAATTGTATTCCATATTTTCTTCAAAACTTCTTTCTTCTCGTGTAAAATCATCTATCCGTCGATTGTATCATTAGCTACAGGATACTGCACATAACGGAATGTGAACGTCGAAAAACGGTATGATCGAGATCACAGACAGCATGGATGGATAGCCGACCAAGCTTTGCATAACAATCGACGCGTGAACAACCTCACGTTCAAGGAAAGATATTCCGTTTCGTTTGCTCGTGTGCGTCGTCCTCGCGTGGCTAATTATAAATAAAATGAAGATAAACCTCGCGGTTCAAAGGGTAGATGCGGAGAAGAAGGAAGGAAGAGATGGAGCGGAAAAGAGATAGCGTGCGACAAAACGCATTGCGTGGGCGGTGTTACGCGTAAATACGCGAGACGCGAATGGCGACGAGACGACGTGATGAAATCGATTAATCGCCAACTAACTAAGAGATCAAACGCTGTACGCGAGAAATAAGAAAATCTTGAAGTTCGATGTTTCTATCTTCGAAGATAATTGGAAGTGGAGGTGGCACGCGACGATCGTCACCTTGAAATTTGTATATCGATATTTACATTCGTTGTATATCGAATATTAAGGTTGTCACACGAATGTAAATTACATCTTCACCGAGCGAACGAGGAAGCAGAAGAATAAAAGAACTCGAAAAGCGTTCGAGCCGATGCATACGTCACTGGCCATTATCCTGCGCTATTTTTGTTCGCAGTCGATTAGTAATTAGGCGATAACGTATGCGAAAGATGAGATTGATGCAATTATAGATTATCGAGGTCGCGATTAATATGTCGCGTAACGTTTCGATACGCGTACCGAACTCGATCGAAACTCGGATGCTTCCTTGACTCTGATATCAACCGACGAAGAATCGTAGAATTAAATTAACGTGACCATCTATGAAATCCTTGAAAGCCTAATAACAATTCTACGCTCTATCACTGCGAGCTTAACACCTCAACGTACGATAAACGAACGTTGTAACCTAAACTCACACAGTTTATCATCAGCAAGATAAATGTGAAAAATAAAAAGAAAAGGATATTCTTGGTTAATTGCTAATTTCTCGCACCAACACTTATCAACATAAATATACATAACCAACGTGTAAATGGAAATTGTCGCGCTGTCAGAAACCAGTTATGTTTATCGATCCCCACGAAATTGCGTTTCAACGAAATCCACCATCGAATGCATCGCTCGAGTGGCGTATTATCTTTCGAACGACGTGAAACGATGTCGACGATCGGCACAGAAAGTCACCCTATCGCGAAACCAGGATCGAAAATACAACGCACCACCTGCGTATCGCGTGGCGCCTGATGATATCATTGTTTTGCAATGTTGCATCATGTGGCTGCCTCGCATAATTCAATGCAAACAACATAATGCTACGACGAAACAAAAAAAAGATATCTCTTCGAGAGCTTCGGTGAACGATAGATAAATGATAGACTTGAAAGGCAAGCGGAAGAAGAGGTCGAGGATCCTGATGTTTTGAGCGTTATTCAGATTAAACCAGTTCCTTCGGTGATTTTTGTATCGATTAGCTTAATTTATTCCGCTTATTGGCCAACACGGATGATCTAGAAATAAATGAGTTTTAATACGAAGCAAATAATAAAACGTTACGAAATGTTCGAAGAAAATTTTCATTTCGATCGAGAGGCAACACGAAGAATGCCACGAAACCAGGGATAATATCAGATTAGCAACTGCTGTTCCTTTCAATCTTAATACATCGTCTGCAACCTTATTTTTACTGACGTCGTCTATATGCTGATTTAGTCTCGTGCACCTTCTTTCAGGTTTTTGTGTTTTCGCAAATTCCAAAAAATTCTTCGAAGCTCTTCCAATTTCTAGAATATCATCGAATAATTTATTAAATTGGTATATGTCATTTTAATCTTTTTTAATAAGACGAAATTTATACAAAATACGAGAGAAGATGAAAAATTACTTAAAATTACTGGTTGAAAACGACTTAGTATCCAGATGAAGTTAAACAGAGGTTCACGGTAGTGTACTTCGAAGATGCTTAAATTTGAATAATTTGACTAATTTCAATTTTTAGCGTTGTTTTTCTCTCTTGTCATAAAGAAACGGATCCTCCTCAAGAGAGAATATCGTGTCCTTCGCACGACTCGCGAAACCGGCTATTAAAAGTTCCACATTCGTTTTCTCGAGCGGCGGTGGCCCTCTTCCTCGTACCCACGCGTGTGTATATAGCAGTATATACACAGAAGAACGTGAACGGGCCGTGGCCGATTGCGTGATCTCGACAAATAGAATAACTCGATCTGGGACGCAGAGAGTCCTGCTGTCATGCCGGTTCGGCGCCACTCGTTACAAACAGAAGCACGCGCCACGAACGGAACAAGCCGTCCAAGAAAAAGGCAGGGAAACGGGTGGGGACTCAACAAGAGGCTCTTTATCGAATTTCGACGCGGAACACGAAAAACGCGGTGAGATTTCAAAGTTTCTCTTGCCTGGGAACCGGTGTTCACACCTTCGATCGCGACATTTCGTGTTTTCACACGGGTGTCGATTGGACGAGAACGAGAGTGTTCCATCGTAGAACTCATTTATTCGAATCCATCGGATATAAACAATTCGTTTAACTGAAATTCGACGAGTTTTCTCTATGTCTTCTGTTCAAACTATATTTCTCTTCCTCGTGCTTCTCTCGTTCATGGGAAAAGATTTTACATTTAGACAAGGTTTTACATTCAATCAACGCCTTACCTTTAGAATAAATAAATATCTCGCCATGCTCGTGGTAATGATTCAGAATCAAACACAAAGTTTAATCTTAGCTTTGAGTTTAATTCCAGTTACAAAGTGTTACGGATCGCTGAGATAGCAAGTTTATGGATACAATATTTCAATACTTTGCCTCAAACATCGTAACAAAGCCGTAAATAACGTTGACGCGTATATTCAAAAAACAAAGTCACGAGACAAGAGGTTAATTGGTTACTAACTAAAATTTCGTTCAAACGAATGAAGTTTCGATAAATAAATAGTCTTTCGCTCTATGTGCTTGTTTGTTTCGTACATGTGTATATACCCGTTTGACGTCAGAAAGAGTTTTGATTCTTTACTACTACACTTGCTCCCGTGTATTTTGAAATATAATTCATTCGATCAAGACGAAATGGTTTGGTATCCTCGTCAATGCCATTAACACACTTTTCTTATCACAATTTCTGGTAAACAAGAGAAAGCAGAAAGCAGTTGGAGTGAGAGATCGCTTATTTTTGTAATAGCTGCAGACACGTGTCTCTCGAGGCAGAGAAGAAGAGAATGGAAAGCAGATTTAGCTCGAGCATCGAACGAACAGGTTTCGGAATAACAAAATATCGAAGCTATTAACAGAGCTATGCGGCAACATTGGCAATGTATTTCGAGTTTGATGAATTATATCGATATCACGCGTTCCTTTTGTAAATAAATCGAGTTACGAGTGCTCGAGTAAATAAATTATCGACCGACGAATGTTGCAAAACGTATTCCTAACCGTACGATGACCAAAATTAACGTGAGAGCCAGTTGCATTGGAAAATGCTTCTCCAAGTATAGTGTAGTTGTGTGTAACGAGATTGCATGGCAACGAAATCATTTTCGATAGACACGTCAGCTAGAATTCGAAAACGAAGTCGCGTCGCGAGTTTTCAAGAACCATGGAACCTGAAGTCACGCCTACAATTTTAACGTTTTTATTTAGAACTCGATGATAACAAACGTGCCGTGAAAATCCCTACTTATGGTACATCTGCGAAAGAATGCACGGTTAACTCGTCTCGATTCTAATACTTACGACCTATGCAACGGAAAAGGAATTACTTAACCTCTTCAGGGTCGAATTTATTAAGATCAGAAGATAAATGTTTTTCTTATTTCTCTGAGAAATATCGCGTATTCTACATGAATATCGCCATAAAGCATCGAGGTTAATTATTCGTGAAACGACTCGGTATACATTATTTACGATAATTTTCATTGTTTCTCGTCAAATCATGCTTAAACCAGGCATTAACATATCCATTGTTCTGTACATCAGATATTCGTTCTATTTATTCTTTCATATCATATGATTCTGTTACAGACTACTCATAACTAGCATGAATTTCATATGTCTAGTAATTATAACAAGTTTCTATATATTTACGTCTGTTACAAACCTCTTGTTAACTTTGTGTAAATTCCAGTGAATTATTCGTGAAATTCTACTTCTTAGGCGAAGGAAAACATCGCTCATAAACAAGCGATACGGCGCACAACACGTTAATAAATTATTCAGCCATACTTGTAGCCAAGAAATGCGACTTAGTTACAATTTTCTAAACCACCCACTTCCTCGTCGGATTTTCTCACTCATCCTATCATACTTTATTCTTATGCTATCCTTAACCTAGTTACTACGTACTAAGAATCAACGCTAAAAATTCTTCCTATTCTACAACTATTATTTCTGTCAACCATCCCTGCTGTTAATCGTCTGCTTATTGCATCTTTTAATCTCTGCTATTTCCTTCCACCACTTCTTTCTCCTTCTTTTTCCTCACTTACTCTTTCTATTTTCCTTAACCATTTCTCCATCTGTTCCTATACCTTATCCTTCAGAATCTTTGCCACGCTCGTTTTTATTCTTTCTGCCGCTATTCCTCTCGCAGATTCTTTCCTTTTCCGGCCTCCAATATCTATTCCCCTCTTCTACGTTCCCACATCTCGCACTAGCTATAATGCTTTGCTTGCCCCCGCTCTTTTCTTCTTTAAATAGCGCGACATTCTGACGTCTTGTATGTACAGAGCATGGGTATAAACAGAGTATTTGAACGATATTTAAATCGACGTGTTTACCAGTATCGTTCAAGAGGTTAATAGAACAGGTAAATTATTCGATATATCAACGATGGAATATTATTCGACGCCTATATTGCACGTGTAATAAGCACTAAAGCGAGCCGCAATAACCTGATAGTTTCAATCTGAATCCAACCACGAGTAATTATCATGCGTGTGCTACACGGTATACATACATACATAGCGGGAATACGCAGAGATAAAACGATCGACTTTATTAGCATCTTAGTTGGTTGCACCAACTTCCAGTGCGCTCGTCACAGTGTATCGTTGCGAGCAATCTGGACGTAAAGCGATCGAATATCGTTCCAGATGTGCAACACCGTATCATAATCGTGCTCGAAAAATTTTCCCCGCCACAGTTTATAGAACGACACCCCTCAACGACGCTCGTTCATACGTTCACACGTAGGAATTCGCATATGTACATGTTAGAAATTTCAGAAAGTTCGGATAAAATGGATTCCATAAGATTCCATTTAATCGGGTGCTAATTGTAAATACGATTTTGTACCAATGAATAGAATTCGAATAAATGGGCTTCTATTATTATTCATTTCATCCGTGGATCTTAGTATATTCATTCACCTAGCGATCATTGAAGGAAGATTGTTCGAATACGATCTACAGAAAGCGTTGGCAAAATCTGATCACCGAATTTAACAAATCTATTGACTATGCCCACATTTTGAGACATCTTCAAACACGATTTTCGTGGGAACGAAGCCTTCAACGAACAAATCTTACTCTACACTTGTAGACTGTAATATCGCGCATAGTATTGTGTTATTGATAAACAATAAAATCTAACATTGTATATATCTCGTCTTGTTTTCTCACATTTTCACCCTTGGTCGCCCAGGAACTCGGCCGACTGTTCCTTGAACGAACAAAAACGCGAGACGCGATAATGAAACGACGCAGAAGTGGTTCATTGAACACAAGTGTCCCGTATAGTTTGTGTTACATTTATCGGCTGTTCAATTAATGTTGTGTTCACGGAACAGACCCGCATAGTGTTTACCATTTTGCCTCTAGTCCGAGGTCAGTTTTCCTCGAGGTGCACCTAATAATCGTCTATATTTATCGCCGGCTAAAAGACACGTGGGCAACCTGAGAAAACCGCAAACAAGCGAACACCGTCTGCATCCGAGCAAACATTCGTTTTGCGTAAGCACGAAACGGTTAACCGTGAACAGGTACTAAGAGAAACGATCTATATACCAGGCCATCGCGTCATTCAATAATAATCGGCAGAGGTATCTGATCGATCGTAGGTAGCGATATTAAAGCACTAGACTGCTACAAGTAACCAACAAACATCTATTTATAACCGCTTAATTCGATCACATCAATGAGACCCTCGTCATACATGATTCATCATCATTCTATAATTATATAATGATATATCGACCGTACAGACGATACAGTATATTACAATGCCCTTTATAAACAACCTACGATTTTCTTTTTTTACTTTTCAGACAACGATTGACGATCGCTCGAACAGATATCGCTTGGCGCTTGGGTAAACCACGTATGACCAATTTACTATGATTTTCCAGAAAAAAAAACACTGTATCTGATGAATGATAAAAATCGCTACTTTTTTATAATTCTATTCCTCGATCGTCATCATCCTTCCGGGCCATCAATTTTTAACAAAACTACTAAATATTTCTCCTGATCAAAGATCAAATCGAAATGGTCCTAACCAAAGACCGATTGATCGTAAAAATTCGCGACCATCGTTACGCAAATGATTAGCTTACATATTTATTAATAGCAATGGCGATTTGGCAACCACTGTTACCTATCAAGACCAACCATATACGGGTCGTTCGTGTGTGTGTGTCGTGTTATTACACGATTAATAGGTGAGCACCGCGTGGGGTTGTTTATGCCGATCTTTAGTCGCGTTTGTGCGTACACGCGTTCTTCTTCAATTTGCACACAATGCGTAAAATCGAGGCGTCGTGACCAACCGCCACCGCTCCGATTTAAACAGAACCACAGAATCCAGGCCAAAGAATTGTTGGAAATAAGGAATAATTATAAAAGAAGGATGTTTCGTTTCGCGTGACAATTATTCAGGGGAATTAATTAGGAATTTCGAGGATCAAGCTTAAGGACTGTAGACGATTAGGAAAACAAGAAGTGGTACAGTGAAGTTACATAAACTTCCTAAGGAGCATGTTTATAATTTGAAGAGATACTTGCTAACTCTGCGAGAATTTCGAAGAGGACTTAAGCGTACTTAATAGAATATAAATGGAGCATGCTTTGCGCGTGTCTTTATTAAGTAAGTGATATTGACATCCTTGCGTTTATTTCTTCTTTTACCGAATATTTAAGTTTCATCTGTTCGCTGGTATGACACTGCGTAATTATACGTAATTTCTACTAATTCTTATACTCTTTCTTTGTACCTGTTCTATCTAATTCTTGCCGAAGAATTGAAGCTGAAGTCGAAGTTGAAACTCTAAACTTCGTCGCAAACATATTCCTCTCGTGTCCTGACCACAACCCGTTTCGCGATTGCGATTTAATATTATTACACGCGTAAGACCAGGATTTAATCATCGATGAAACCTATCAAAATCGATCTCTCTATCTCGAAGATACGAAACTTCCCGAATCCCTGCAACAGTCGGCTACAGAGCCGACGAAAAAGAAAGAAGAAATGTACGTAACAACTTCTTTCGATCGTTCAGTTCAGACATTTACTTTCACCGAAAAGTGGTCGTTCCTCCGTCAGACTTTGACGCGGAGTAGAAGTTCGAGCTCCTCGATCGAACCACGACCTCGATGCTTCGCTGCAGCAGGCGCCGACAGTCGCTTGAATATGCATGCAAATTCCATCCTGTATATAACGACTATCTGGCAACCGGTCGACCAATCGGTACGGGTGACACAGATATTTTCTTAACCTCTAAAGGCACCTACGGCCGGTTCTAAGCGTAGCCAGTCGCGCGCAACACCGCTCGTGTACATATGCAAACGCGGCTGTTCTCCGCGACGGATCTCTCGCTAGCGTGAAACGATTATGCAAGAACGCGCGCGCGATTTAACTTTCAAGGGAGTATCATAGTATCTTCGGTGTCTTTGTATCGCTGCATATGCTTTGGCCGGTAAATAATAAAAAATATTAGATGACAAGAAATTGTATAAGTTAGATCAGCATTAGAATCGATGTATTTCGATGATTGAAATAAGCAGCCTGAGATATTTCTGAGACTGTGAGAACTTAAATATACAATACATATATGTAGTTCAAGGCTTTCTTCCTAACGCGAGCATTCTAATCTTTAGATCGAATATAGAATAGAAGATTTATTTTTGGTATCTACGATCTTAATTTTGCGATTCTGCTGTTAAATATGGAAATATATAGAGGCAGGTTTATACAGGAAATATATAGATGCTCAGTTGGTTTTTATAGGTTTGCTCAAATTACAAGCAAGTGGAAGGAAGTGACTTCTTATTGCAGAGATTATAAAGGTTGAAAGGGTTGTATACCACGTATAACCCTAAATACAATTGCGACAGTGGGTATCGCCACTGAATGCTCGAATTTTCGTCCTAACTATATCTGTTCCACTAACCAATGCGTATTACGACTTCGTAGTTATGACCGTTTCACGCGTCGAGGTTGATTCCCGTCTAGCGATTCGGAGCGGGGTCATCGAGCTATTTCGCACGTTTTCCACGCGTGGGTTCGAATTGCGGATAATCCGTGGGAAGAGAGGTCCGTCCAACGTTGGATCCAAAAGGAACGAAGAAAACATCGAATTGACAAATTCTGGATGGTCGTTCAAGCCTACGACGTAGCCTGCCGGGGCGAGCAACTGTCGCGTCCGTTGGCACGAAAACTAGGGCTTCTTCTAAATTCGATATAATTAGCGACAATGTTTGCTGATTTCTGTCTGGTTTACTTCACTAAGTGCCAGCCTATCATGACGGCTATTGTTGTTTACGACAAATTGCCCGTCTCGAAAATGAGCATAAACACCAAGAAAAATTCTTCCCTGGCGTCTACGTTATGTTTATCTCAAAATTTCGAAATATTTTCGCGTAACCGCAAAAATTGAAAATATCTAATCGCAAGTACTAAAGATTTTCCATAACTTGGTAGGTGAATGCTTAACCTATTAATGGTATAACTAGAATGCCTGGAATTAAAATCGTAATTACTTTTCTGTTTGCAATTACTTTGCAATTACTAGGTGGTGAGGGTAAGTGTTTTTGCCAGTACTGATGTTTACTTCCATCGAGATAGAAATACGATTGCATATACTTATTTATTTTTATCATATTGATTTGCCAATTAATTATATATAGCACACCCTAGATACATAATATTAAAGTACTAATGTTAATCGGATCTAATCGGAAGACAATCTAATAATAAGGTGACGAGCTAATTTTGCCTTCCTTGACGAACGGATTAAATTTGAAGTCTTGTCTCAGAATTATAAATTGATTAATGGAGACACGCTTTCCTTCCGTGATTCCCTCGCTATTTACATCGTACCGTGTGCGAAGGCGCCCTGTTTCGAAACACCGTTGCAAAACCGAAATTTTGGAATAAATTTCATCATTTCTTCTAAATTTCCTCGAGCTCAACGACCGATTCTCGGCTGCCAAAACGCATTAACCCGAATACCGGGAAACTTGTTACGCGAAAATCGCGTGAAAATCGCGTGAAGTTCGCAATCAAGCGATCGTTACGCGAAACAGCTGGCGAACGTGGATCTCGTTTTTCTTTCTATTTTTCCTTCCTGTAATTTCGAAGAAAACGCAGCGCAGAAGAAACGCGGGAACAGCGATAAAAAGCAGCGGAGAGTTCGATGACCGAGTTAAGTAGATAATGAGTAAAGTCGCCGTGGAATTGGAGGGAATTATTCCGCGAGCTGAATTGCATAACGCGGTGAGGACGATTACGCGTGGTGTTGCGCAGGTCTAGGTAAACGCACGCAACCGCGAGGACGTTAATCGTTTAGGAAGATTACGATCGACGTGGTAAACTGTTCTTACAAGTTTTCAGCTTAATACGAATCAGTTGATTACAACGATCTTCATAAATTTCGACCTTAACCTTTAATCAGTTACAGCGCTATACGTCAATTTTTACGATCGGCTGAAATCTTCAGATTAAACGTTTTAATCTCAACTTGCGAGTTATAATCGACGATTCTTGAGACTTTTATTTCTCTTCAATTTCTCGTAGAAATATGACATTGCATAAATATCCACGGTTTAAAACTCCTTCGCACGTTACCTGAAAGCGATATAATATTACAATAACATCTATAACGTTCGAGATATTCCAGTAATTCCATAGTAACAGTATGAACTTGATGTTGCAGTTGGAAAAATGAAAACTCGATTATACTTTTACTATATATACGTATGATATATACATATATGTGTAGATGTTATATGTATGCGGATGAAAATATTCCTATCAAATGTAAGGTTCGAACAATTCACGGAACAGCGGAAGAATTTGTCACGTTCACGTCACAGTCCAATTTCTCCGGGCTCTCGAAACATGTATAATTGGAAACGTTCGTAGAACTCGTTTCCGGAGGAAGAACGGTGGTCTCGTTGTTCTACGAAACTAATTCGGTTTCCGTCAAACGGTGTTTTCCAAGTAATCGAACACCAACGATGCTTGGAAACGACGACACGGAAAACAAACAAGAGATAATGTATGTACGTACGTTTCTCGATCGAGAACGTTATTTCATTTTAATAGAACGTTCGATCGAATTCGTTTCGATTAACCGAAGAACGTATACATAACAGGTAAGTATGGAAATCACCGAGAAGATCACGATACATATTCATATAAAAGAAAAAAGATAGAACTGTCATAGCAAAATCATTTACACTTTTTGTATGGCATCTCATTAATGGTATTAACGTGACAATAGTCACGTAGCTATTTCATCGAAATACACGTTCTTTGTTTAAACTGCTCTTTGTTTTCGTCAATGTAATTGCATTTCGAGCGAAAAAACACGACGTCCTGGCACGAAATATCGGTGATATAACAGCTATAGTATAGAAGATAGAAACAACGCTTAAATCAAATAATAAACCGTGTTTTTTCTCACGTGTAGCTCGCTGATCGAAGGAGCGCACGTTGTTTCACAATCAATTATCTTAATGATTCGTTTCCGCACTGTTCCACCTATGTTCTGTCGATTCGGCGTGCACGACGTCAGGCTAGTTTCCTCGGTAATCGATCAATTTTAAAACACTTCTAGAAACTGTAGCCTTTGTGGAAGAACTATCCGAACGAACGGCAAACTGTATCTACTAAACGATCAAATTGATGAAAGACAGCTTGATCGTTGTAATAAAACATTAGGCCATTGACCTTCTAACAAATTGTGGAACCATACGATCACATGTAGATAAATTATATTGCGAATTGCTCAGGTAAAATTTCCCTCTTGAATTTCTTCCCGCTGAACTTTGCTTTTGTTAAAAAAAAAAAAAAAAAATTGCCTTTCCTAACATTTGACTGAACGAAGGATTATATAATACGCAGGAGACGTTGATAAATTTCTTTGAATATTTTTAGATTTGTTGGAAGCGTATAATAGTAAAAAAATTACGCTTGAATATAAACAGCTATCAAATAAATATAAAAGAATATGTGTGCGTATGGAAGGTCAATCCTACTTGGACGTACTATATTTGCAACTGTTCGCTATAAATAACGTCAACAATGAACTACGTATTAATAAATGGAACGTATCGACTAAGAATTAATGTATTAACGAAAAAACACCTGCGCACTTTACCAAAGTTGATGGACGATTGAAAAGACAAAGCAGGTGCGATTACAAGTCCAAATAAATAGCCCCGATAAGAAAAGTCTTTCAGTTTCTTTCCTGCTTTTAAGTTTATAAACCTGTCGTAAACAAATTAATGAGTCCATGCCAGTAAATCGAAATTATAAGATCGATCTTATCGATTGCTCGATGACTAGAATTACTGTGCGTTCGAGGATGCTTAAGAACGGGGTTCGGTGTTCTGTGTAATAGCCGATTAAATGACTCGAGAAGCGGTGCATCGAGATAGGCTACATTCCATGCTCTAACTCGCGAATGATGAAACGGGTATTAAGTTCGTACACAGGAAGACGAGGCAGGAGCGATCGGCTCTCGTGCAAGTTTGCATTAGAGTAATTGCTCCTAATACCATCCTTTCGCTCTAATACTGTCGGAACAAAACTCAGCAAAACCGAACAAAACGATGCTATGGAGATTCAATGGACCTATTTGAATCCTCAAATGCAAGCAACCTTCACTCCATAATGGATGATTATTAGGTGAAAAAATGTTAGAACGGAACCTGTATGTCGATGATTTTCCAGGATTATTCCTCGATTAAGGTTAATTACAAATTTTACAATAAGATATATTATTCATGGATTAAAAACCTAAATATTGAATAACTAAAAATTCAAATATAACATGCACTATCTTAAGAAGAAGAAAGCTATAAACTGTACTACTATCTAACACAATAATTCTTAATCTCTTACACGGTAGTATAAGTACCAGTGTATCACTTTGGTACAAAAAATACAATCTCGTTTCTAATAGCGCGCCGAAAATAATCCATGAAACAAATTCAGGGGCATGCGCGCGCAGGTCAAGAGGCGCGAGAATAGCTTTCAAAGATGTTTACCAGCATTAACGACGATCGTAAGCCGCATACTTCTGCCTCGAGACGTTCTTAATGGTTTCACGTGTATCTTTTTCACGGAGATTACATAAGTCTCTTTGCGTGAGCTTAATTCATTCACGAACAGCTTATTCGTGATTCCAGTCACGTAGCACTTTAATTCTACCTCGAATATTTAAGCCACCATAAAATCTTGTATCTAACAATTAACACGGATTCCCCTCGAACGTGATATCGCTAGATTTATACACGATATTATACGATATTAAAGAAAACAGGCGAATTTTGAGGCGAGATGAATATCCAGGTTCGATGGTTAGCACGATATGAAATTACTCAAATAGGTTCGAGCAATTACAGAGATATTCATCACATTAAAAACGAAAAGATCTCAGATTTCACTTACCCTGAAGATATCGCGATTAATGTGAGATAGGTGAACGGGAATTCGTTGGTAGCACTCACCTTTTCATCGAGGTTGTTCAGATCCGGTAACTGAAACAAAAACAATCGAGTCGAGTTAGTCCTACGATGGACACCATTTTGCAATGGCTATTACGAAAGAGGGTTAACGTTCCATCGTTTAAAATTCTGATACAATGATAATATTAAGGGTCGTAGAGTAGACGAGCGGGAGAGAAGCGTTACCTTAGTAGGTGATATGAATGGTGTGGGTTCACGTTGATTAACAAACATTAACGAATTATGTATGTACATACTAATTAATTTTAATCGCGATGCGAGCACAACAACAAGCTGACACACATATGACCGTGAACTGGAGAACGAATTGAAATTCACACGTGCAAGCGTCATCCTGCCATCTGTCGACGAATTCGGTACTAACGTCTCCGTGAAAAACGAGACGAAAGGCTATGTTACCTACGTAAGTGCCTACTTTATCTACGCACGAGTTCGGTCGGTCGGCAGATGCCGCCCACGGTACATGAATTTTTTTTTTCAGTCGCTTGCAAATTGAAGGAAATTGAAGCCAATTTGTAGCAATCAGCTGTCATGCTTGAATATATTCCGCAAGAGACTGTAGATAACGTGCAAGGATTAATTTAACGCTTGATACGTCAACCCATCTAATTAACCTTCATTATCCTCGTACGTGTCCCGAACCGAGCGAAATAACGTGAAAGCGAAGAGGAAGGAGAAATTTCCTTCCGTGAGACATTTAAATAAATTGTTTTACAGCGATGACTAGCTCAAAGAAACTTCATGCAAATTTCAACAGTATTGAAACGAATAAAACATTCTCTCTACATTTGAAATTCATGAATTCCTTCGTCATACAGGGACGGTTATAGTCTCACGACTTGTTTTCTAATTCGAAAATAAATTATCGCGATATCGCTGAAAAGCAAGACAGCCGCAAAAACTCGATTTAATTATGAGATCGTCGCTGAATCCCGTTGGGACACTGTTTAAATGTCAAGATACACGCGCTAAGAGACCGATCACGGCTATCATATTCTTTCGCGCGTTCAAATTTCTGGTTCACCTCGATCCGGATTATCCGTAGCCGACCAAACCAATGATTCACTTCGATATGGAAATAACTGACACTAAATAATATATTTAATAACCTTGCCCGCCGTTGAAACACGATAACTCTCTTCGAACTAGGGAAAGACGTTACGTAAATGAGACGAGAACGTCTTTGAATTATGCTTATACTTCGACTTTGCCTTTCGACTTACGCCTCGAATATTCGAGAATTTTTAACTCTACCGTAATTATTTGATCGTAATAACGTTGAATATTTCATAACAAAAAGAAATACCACAAAACAAGAGTCGTATTAGTACGTCAGAAATGAGAATCGATGGGTTGAGGCTTGAAAGATATTTCGGAGGTCGCTGAAGGTCATTTCACGGTCAAGTATATATTTCCACGATGATATTTTAACACGAAGCCGAGAAACAATATCAAGTGCATATTTCGCCTTGAAGATGGCTTTAGCTATTCGAGTCTTATAAATGGTAGGAAGGAATGCATATCAGTGAAATCTGTTCAAACATTTACACTACAATCAATGCGTTATTTACCTGTCTTTGTCTGATACTACTTTCAACGTGTACCGAGAAAATAACACGACGTTTACAGCTGTGTATCGAGCGATACTCTACATAGTACATCATCAAACAATGGCATCTAGTTCTACGAAATCGAAGTTGACCATTGTCTTCTGCCATGATCTTTACAGGGCTTTCGTAATTCTACCGAAACGTTTCTTTTTTTAACTTGTTTGCTGTACAGTTAATGTTAGAAGAAACATTGATCGTTATTATTATCACTGATTGTTTCCATAAAATAGAGATAACCAGGCCGTCTTCCGGAAATTGCTGGCTAAAAGCACGGTCACCGAAATCTGCCCTGATCTCGCGCGTATTCACGAACGAATAAAAGAGAAGCAACGAGAACCGCGATGTATATTTATGCGATCACGTTAACAGGAAAATTAAATTCTCGCGCATTTCATCGAGGTTTACGAGGTGGTGCGAGAATTTCACGGTCAGACGTCAAAGAGCAAGCAGGGTTTGGACAAAATTTACACGACCTCTTTTCTTTTCACCTCGGTGACTTTGTCCTCGTTCCAACTGACGTTTATTGGCTTTTTGCGGGAATATCCCTGGAAACGATTAAAATACCGATGTATCGATAGGATGCGATCCATTAAAAATAAAGGCGCTTCTTTTGACTTACGAACCCAGCGAGGGTAATGCGTAAAGTCCTAACGGTGATTTATCAACGTGTGTATTTATCATCGTCCTACGTCTATAGTCTCTTTGATCTTTTGAACGATTTCAAGAGAAATTTTCAATAAAAGGGCACAACAGCGAGTGGGAAAAGAAGCGAATATTCGATACAAACGGACACTTTTTACCTTGACAACGCGGCTGTTATCACCGGCAACGTATTAAAACCATTATCCAAGTTATTTCGCTTGAAAAGAAAATCTAAACGTGGAATTTGCACCCTGCAAATTGGCTCCGGCTACGCTACAATTGCAAAGCAATCGAAATCGATCGGTGATGGGATTAAAGAACGATGGAAGCATTGTCTGTTTTTATTCCGAAAACTATGCGTGTTATATATATATGTGTGTGTGTGTGAAATACGAAATGCGTGCTCGTCGACGTAGAAATAGAATGGTACAAATGCAAAGAGAGCAACGATGATTAATATCCGCAAAGGGTAAGGTCAAAGGTGTAATATACACGAATCACCAACATACAGCTCGTTCGGGGTTTTATTAGAAATATAAACAAATAGTATTTTACACTGATTGATTGGAATCGTTTGATAGAACCTCACACGTTATCCCAGACGTTCGTATCTTCGTGTTCTCTCCGAATACACCTCTTTTATACACGCACGATCAATCATCGGTTTATATTTAGAAATCTCTTGCTCTCTTTTTCACTCTCAAAATTCCGCACCCGTACGCACAGACGATTTATCGAAGACGCTCTGCGTGATAATCTGGGTATTACCAGATTCGGGGTTCGTGTAAATTGATCGCGAGAACACCGCCACAGTCTACGTTTAAGTTAGTAATCGAAAGCACCGGTGGTTCCAACGATCTTCGAAACATCTAAAGATCCTCGCAAATACAAATTCACAATTTCAAATTCAGCTATAGATACTATAATATTTACAACGTGTCATTTAAAATCGCGTTATTATCGTAACAAAAATCTTTCCAGATCCAAAGATCCAATATGACGTCCAGCCGAAATTTATTCGACGTACCGTTGATTCTCTGGTTTCTGGAAATTTATTCGGCAGGCAACGGACTGTAACGTTATCGATAGTCGACGGGTTCGAAACTTCGCTCGATTTCTCAACCCGACGCCGGTTCGTCGTTCTCCAACTTTTCCATTTGCTGACTTGGCACCGTGGAGAACTTTGTAAGTTTTCTTCAAGTCTTCGGACTGTGCCCGCGAAAAATATGTAATTGATCGGGAGAATCGAACACGGACGTCGGGATAGAACTGGAATCCGCTGAACGCAACGGTAAGATTATTGTTTCGAAACGATATCGCAGGAGGAGAACAAGGCCGACGTGTATCGTGCATTATATTTTTCCGTTCGAATGAGACGTAACGACTCGATTATTACACGGAACATGGATAGAAGAAGAAAAGGAAGATATACGTGTACACGAATGCACGCGCGTTCGGGCCGCGATGCAGCTAGTATTGAGAAAAGAACGTGTGTTTGCGTGTGCAAAAGTAAGCGGACTGCGAATCACGAAAGGTTTCAACGAATATCTCGAGTATTCTACTCTCGTTTGGCACAAGATCGCCTTCGTTTCAGAGACTACATGGAGGATTTGTCGATACCATCAAACGAGTAAGGAGGTTTAATGTACGCTCGGATACACCCTTTTCCCTTTGATGTGTTTTCTTTTTTCATCTCGTTTTCCGCATCTATGCAGAACGTCCATACCGAGCACAGTTTTCTTTCTCTCGACTTGCACAAAATCTACTCGAACCGCGAGTCCATCTAAAGGCCGCGTTTCTGTCGTGGAATCGTATTTCTCGCTACGGAACGGAAACTTAAAGCAAACGACAAAAATCAACGAACAAACATAAAGTCGTAGGATGTTTTAGAGACGAGGTTTAGTCGCTCACGTTCAAAAATACTTTTTTCTTTCGGAGAAAGAAACGCCAAAGACATTTCACGATTCAGAAATTCCTTCGTGTTTCTTTCGTTTCAAGGCAGTCGTATCGATCGTATAAATAATTACATACATCGTCAATGTGTATAAACTGGGAACTCACGTTTTAACGAAACTACCACGTTTAGGAACTTTATCTATTTCTATGTCGAGTCTTTCGATGAGAATCTCTTCAACGAATGCTGAAATCCACTTGATCCTCTTCGTCTTCCATCTATCAGCGATTCTAATAAACCTTTCGAAGTCAACGATCTCTCTGTGTTCGACCTACGCGTCAAACAATTGTCCCATCATCTTTAAGGAATCCTCGGACTACTTCCGTTGCCAGAGGTTATGCGATCACCCAACCCCCCCCCCCCCCCCCCCCCCCCCCCCGCCCCCTCCTTCCCCAAAATTGTCAGTTCGTAGAGGCGTGTTTAACCACCGATCAACAGCCACGGTAGAATCACGGTCACGCAAAGAGCCGCCAAGCAACTGGCACACATTGCCAGCGGACTGGCAGCTGCCTCCGGTTCCGCCTCGATCGTGTAATCCTCGTCACGCTCGAATTCATGGACTTCGACGTCGCACCGGAAACAGACTCGACCGCTCTTCAGATGCGAGCTGTCCCTTCGAAGCAACAACGCTGAACCTTTGCGCTCGATTTTCCATCCAGGTTCTTGCAGCAGCATACGAGTCATCATGTTTGATCCTTCGTTCTTCACCGTATGCATTGACAGAATTCTTTGTTTCTATTCGTTTGCTGTCGTTTTGACGTTTTCCAGGCGAACTGGAGCATCCGGTTTCTTTCGAAAAAGTCACTGCTTGTTCACCGGTGTCTTATTCGTAGAGTCAGGTTGCGTGTTTGGACGTTCTCAAGGCTGAGACCACCGGTGTTCCGCTACCTGCAAGACAATACAGAGTTAATCAAGAGGACACTGGTGTAGATTGGTTGGACGTCAATTACGCGAACAATAGTCGAGTTGATAGATGAGACGTTGCTTAATCTTATCTTCCACCGTTCTAATTTTCATAAAAGATACAAATAATCTAATCTAACTGACTCGAGGCAGTGATTCACCGCAAAACATGCGACACTTATCAGCTTATCGACGACGATAGAATATCTTCTCTATAAGCATTATATCTTTTCACTGAATAGGAATATGTTGACCGACGCTAATTGCTTCCAAACGGAGTGAAAATACGAGAAAAAGAAGTATAGAAAGTACACCGTATAGAAACCGAGTCCCAGATATTTTTATTCACGTTTTAGTGAACTGCAAACTTGATCAGCAAACGGCGTTCCATAAAAACGGACCTAAGATCGATAAACAAAAAAACGATTCTCGAAGAATTATGTACTAAATTGTAGTAAATTGAACTCTTCGTTCCTGAGAATGTGTAACGAAATATTGTAGAATCTTACTATTATTAGTTTATTCAATTTAGATTAACCAGATGTTGGTTAAACAGGAAACGATAGTTGTTTAACGTGAACTAAATACAACAACGTACTATAATTAAGACAGCTAAATAGTTAATTTGCAACTCTCGTCACTACGGTTTCAACGCTCTCGAACACGCGGACCACACTCTCTCGGCAACGCAATTCGTACTCTCTGACTTCTCAACTAACACTGCCTGTGAATTCGTCTTTGTCCCTTAGCATCCCTTTGTCCTCTATCTTAGCCCCACCATGCAAGTGTCTCACAACCGCTCGTGGTCAAGGTCAGGTAGGCCTTTTCCGCATAACTAAAGAACCGACGATACATTGTTGGGGCATTGTCGACACTTAGGCTTTCTCGTGACATTGTTTATTGTTCGACCGATATCTCTTAGGCCTTTCGTCCACAATACTACGATATTAATTACAGCGAGAATTTAAAACTTCTTCGGTAAAAATTCATTGAAAATGTTAAGCTCTCGTTACACGTGGAAAATAGGAAAACACAATATGCCAGCTTTCGCCAGGCTTAATGCGGCCATTAAGCGGGAAACGAAGCTACGAAATTCAACTCGCGACTGGAGATTTAGCTAGCAGGTGCTTCGAATTTATGAGCATTTAATACGCAGACACTGATGCCGTGGGCGCTCCATCAACTTCCCGCGCGGCCAGAAACGAGAATTAATCGAAGCAACTTCAGCTATTCCACCATAGCTTCAGCGAACACCGAGCCAAGTTGACTGCTAAACCAACCGAAACTCGCGGGCTTGGGCCACGAAACTTTGGCCGCGATTCACTGCAGGTGATACCATACGATTACAACGCAAACAACGTTCGGTTCAAAGATATCGTTAACCTGTTAATAAGAAATTCGGTAGGTCAGCTTCGACGACGTTCATGTGACAACGACTATACCCAAATCCTCGCCATTCCGTACTACCTGACAGCGAGTTGTTAGGTTTTTACCTGACCTTTTCACGTGGCCCAACGTTACGCTTTCCCAAATACGTAGGGCAGTCAGGATCTTCCCCTTGCCCCTCAACATCAACAAACGCAACATATAAAAACTGCAAGCGTTCGACCACGAGACTAGTGTTGTGTACAGTTTGGCCGTGATTTGAACAACTATTTCAACCTCGTTACTTCGCTTGTAATATTATACTTAATCATTTTCGCGAATAAAAGCCTACAAAATTATAAAAGCACAGTCGAGTTAAGTTATTTCTCAGCTATTCCTTTTTTATCATTAATTTTACGTGACATTTACAAACGCTTTCGTCCGTCGTTTTATCTTACGTAGCTTCTTACCGTTTGAATCGGGAAAATAAAATTGTATGATACAGTTCTCAGTAAATACGATACAACAAACATTTGCGTGATAAGAAATATTCGATTCACGTTAGGGTACATAGTTTCCTATGTGAAAACATCACAAGAGAAAAACGGTCAGATTTGCGTTTTATCGAGGTTTCATAATCTTCCATGGTATAAATGGTATAAATGGTATAAATCAAATTATGAAATTTTGTTTCATCACAAATAAGTTAACCGCGAGCAAATCGTTACAATATTTCTACAATGTAAGCAATTATGTAATACGACGAACACTTTATGGAGAGATATTGAAATTTAGTAACGCGAAGGTTAAAGATGCTAAATTGCTTTTTCTTCTCGCGGAGAACGGCACAAAGTGACAAGATTCGTAGCATTTAAATAGCATGCTAATTACTCGAACTTGTAATGCTATATTATACCTAATTACGATGTGTACGTTTGCTATGAATAAAGTAAATAACTAATCAGAATTACAAATCTCTTGAGGAAGCAAGCATTTAGTACGTAACACGTTAAGAAGCTAATCGAACGACAGATAATAGGCAATTAAGAAATTCTTACATGAAGATGAGTAAGACGGTTGAAAGGAAGAATTTTAAGAGTCTGACAGGTTCGAGCGAGTAATAAATCTTCCAGCGAAAAAATAAGATCGTTCAGAGTACGTGATCGAGCGAGTCGGCCGTTTCTCAGAAGAAACGAATCATCAATAATAAGCTGTGAAAACTGGTCAAGAGGCATTAAGTTCGGAAACGGAGAACTTTCATCGGTACGGCCTTTCTGCCACGTTCTGCATCGGGCTTTGCCCTAGTTTCGCTTCTTCGACGACTATTAGTACCGATTAGACGAAGTTTAAGGCATTATCAAGTAGGAAACTAGGCAAGAGGAGAGTATTTCTTTCTTCTCTTTGCTTTTCTTGCCGATAAATTAAACGAATGTAGCCACTTAATTAAATCTAGCGCGATACCTAATCAACGTCGCTTGTAATAAATCTCTGTCGAGAACGCTACGCAACGTTCACATGCCACAAAACACAATGGGCTGCTGACTTAACTACGACGGCGATTCAGATTCCGGTCGACTTTAATAATAGACGTAGCAGTGAACTTTGCTCGGTAAATCGGTCGGCTCATATCGCTATAAATCGTTGCCCTATCTTGAATAAATACGGGTCGGTAACTGTGCAAAATTTCTGGCCGAATCGAAAATTTTCTTATTTAGTAATACGAGAACGATCGACAACGTGTAGAATTGTAAAAATGCTTCCTTGTAAAAATTAGCGATTGTGACTTATCACGTTACTCCTCATGTAATCCTCGTTTCTAACGATGCGACGAAAATATAAAGCTGCATCGCGGAAGCCCGTGAGGTTTGGCAAAAACAACGAAACGTTATCGCATTGGTGGAAAAATCGAAAAACGGACAAGCATAGGGGAAAGATATAAAAAATTCCATTACACGCGACTATCGCCCGACCCGAGCTAGAGCAAATGCTCGCAGGGATGCAGTTCGCGGTACTTTATCTCAGTCTGCTTTTGTTCATTGCTCGCTGAAGGATGTAATGAGATTCAGGAACAACAACGCGCTTGACCGTACCCAAGTGGGCATACGCGGCCAGTTACATCACCTTGCCAGCTCTCGATGCAGCTCCATGGAGGATAGAAAGAAAGGAGAAAAAGGAGAGTACACGCGGCTTGATTACAAACGTGAGCGGTAATTATTCGAAAACACAATACAGGAACGCCTCTCTGCCGGTGCACGCGCGCATTTCAAGCTTTAATCCGATCAGATTATCGAATATCGGTTTTAAAATCGAGCCACCGCGATACGAGAGTTATTAACAGCTACGCGAAATTCATAATTCGATGCATCGTTGCGAGTTCGTATAACGCGAAAATTGCTGAATCATAAAGGTACTTTGTAACATCGATAGATCTTTGCGGAAGCTGCGTTTCAACCTCTTAACGCGGGAAGTTATATATATATATATTAATATATTTGAATAGAGAATAATTAATGACGAAAGTGGATGCACATCTTTCATAAATAGCGTGCGGATATTTATGTATTTTATTTAAGGAATTTAAAGATGCTAGAATATAGAGAATGCACGAAGCGTTCAAAATTATATGAAACATTCAACGTAGGTATTGTAATATTTAATAAGCGAAAGAAATTTCTAATTAGATTCCATTTCTCGCGTTATATTCGTAAAAATAGAAATTTCCATAAATACCTGTAATCAGTTTATCAAATGGCAGATATTTTAGTATGAAAGCTGTCGTAGCTTGAATCCACGAAGATCAATGGACAAAATAATCGACTAAACTAAAACAATCTATACTCTGTGTACGCATATGCCTGTCAAGTGATTCATCTTATCTCGGCAAATGTTTGGACGACACAACTGAGATAATGAAAACGAGGAACGCGAATCGAAAATCAGTACAGCGGAATTATAGGCTATCCCTTTTAGAGTATTTTAATCCGTCAGAGAATAAATGGAACAACGGTTCTTCTCATTTATACAGCAAACTAAGGCAGCGAACGAGTCGTGCCAACTTGCACAGCACTACGACACTAGTCAAACTCTAAGACTCTAGGAACGCCGCTTACAATCTGCGGCGGTAACTTGGAAATGTCATAATTACATTACGGATCTTTGTGCGACTTCTATTTTTATGAGCACACGCTAAATGAAATAGAAATTGAAAAATCATTTACTCCGCCTCGTAAATATTCCAACGAATGTTTTACAACTTTGAATATGTTGCACAGTTTTGCATATTTAAATTTCTTAGAACTGCGTAAACGTCTGTAATTCAATCGCGAAGTTTCAATGATGTAATCAGAGTTTTTTCAATGGTAGACTCTGACGTTAAATCCTACAGCCATATACATAACGTTTGAACCACTTAAATATACGAGACTTACTTTTCCTTCAAAGAGCGACTCGAGAAATGTGTCGTTCCATTAATTGTGGTAATTTCGGGTTAAACACTTTGCAAACGGTTCCACCGCTCTCTCGTTAGAGAATATTGCGATAAAAATGTGTTGCGCGAAAGAGGACGTTCTAGAAAGTATAAGCGAGAGTCGCGCGTTCCTTTTTTCTAGGTCGTAATTTTCTTTTTTATTACTAAAATGGATGTTCTGTTTTTATTTGGAGCACACAACGATTTCCTAAAAATTTGTAGTTACTTTCGATTTGCTCGAGAAATCGTCGTAAAAGTATAGAATCGGTAAAGTGTTTTCCAAATTGAGCTAATACCCGGAGCTTCCAACGATTTCACCGCGATGATCGTTGAACTAGTTCACGGCTAAAACAGGAAACTGAGTTTCGAACTAAACTGTCTACAAATATCCAAATGAATCTCATCCCTTGCATTTCGAACACAAAAATCATGATAGCAACGAAACGAGAAAAAAAAAAAAAGAATTTAATTTCCAAACGAAAGAAACATAAGCAAGAAAATGAAAAGTTTGGAAAGTCCACTGTGAGAACTCGGTCATTATATTCGACACGTCTTAATTCGCCAAGTCTTTAATGGCAATTCTCTGTCAAGTTAACCCAAATTGGCGGTTCAGTGACAGTAGTTTCGCAAGCTTTTATCCAGTCAACTAATGGTTTCCTGTTAAAAGAAACAAGATTCTTGAAACGAGTTTCTATCACTCGCCGTATCACTCGATGCAACCAAAAGAGGAAGAAGAAGAAAAAAAGAAAAAGAAAATAGAACGAGGAAGCACACGATTATAAGAAAAACGTGCGTTTTCACGATCAACAATTTATAATTACATTGTTCGGCTTTTCGAGCGTCGAATTAATGCACGACAGGTGCAAGAAATTGCTTTCCGCTGTGTTTGAATATACAATCAGCACATTATTAGATCGGAGAAACGGAATGGCAATCGTTACCGGGTGCGTCGAGTTAATTTCATTGGAGATTCGTAGCAGGGGGATGCAACGAAGCTGATTCGGCTTTAAAGACGGCCTAATAAGAAGGCAACGATATTCAGTCGTGTCCGAGTCACGGCAAACATTTCCACTTGAACATTCGCGCGAAAACATTCAGGTAAAGCGTTGCAATTTAGTGAATTACGAAAGAGATGACACCGTTTGCTTATGTTAGTTCCACGTCGTAACCTTCCTAACTCGTCGTATCCGTGGAATCTTCCGAGTCAGTTATTCCATTTCAGTTATACGCCCGAGTTCTTCGAGAATCTTCGTCGAATCGAGATACACGAAAGATGAGACCGGAAGATGGATGCTAATTAATTGGATTGTTCCGATGGTGAAATCGGCGAAGATTTCATTTTAAAATCGTTTCGACGAGCTTGGGAAGACGGTATTATTTAAGTTGTGAAGAGCGACGTGAGCAAATTGCTCGGGTGCGATGGGACTTTTTAGCATGTTTTAGAACGAGGAAATTTGCACATCATTTGCATATCAGTGCGCGCGTCGTAAAAGAAACGTGAAACCGCCAGACCCGTATGCACCTAAAGTTTCCTTTCTGCAAGCTGCTCGAGAGGTTTTTAAGCGTGACATTATTTTAAAATGTCATCTAAGGACGACCCGAGAATGACCATTTACGGCTATAAAAAAGGAAAGACTGGAAGAAGAGAGAAAGAAACTGAATTTACATCGGCGTATCACGCGAACATTTCATAAAAGTATACAATACAGCTTTGCCGTGGCAGCGGGCTTTCAGATTACGCGCTTTAGTACGAACTTTGGCTTTTCCTTTTTATCGCTGACGAATATTCGTCGAATGGATACGTATGGAATTTGAATCTAGCGGGCTTTTCGAGGACGCGCGCGGATTGTGTATCGCTCTCGCAAAAGCTTTGAAACGAACGCCCCGAGGTCTTTTGATCGTTTCGCCAGCGAACGTCTACACCGGACGTTTCAGCGATGGCGGCACAATTTTCCTGGTAAACGAGTGCATAAAACGTATTTACGCGCATTTAAATGCACGCGGCTCAAGTCTGACGGGGCCAACAATGTGAAACTTCGCATTCGAGAATTTCGCCAAGATACAGAGAGGAAAGGAGCGCGAGGAAAATTGACGCGTCGAATTGACGAGATCGAAGGAAATTATCGCCACTCTTTTCTTTGCACAATAAACGCACGATTACGATGTCAGAAAAAAACGAGCAAACGTTGAGAGGAATTGCATTACGGGACGATAACGAACGAAATATTACAGAAATAAATGTCTTAAAATGAAGTACTGTCTCGCGATAAATAACATCGATATCGTTGAAGTACACGCTGATGGAGTAACTTCGAACGAAACCGAGCAACTTTCAATTCATACGTGAAATTCGAATTGAGGAGAAATATTTCAACTTCGTGTCATAATTCGCATACATAAGATACTTTACGTTGGCTCGCCGCTTTGACAGGATAAATCTGAAAGCCTTGAATCACAACAGCAAATAATCCTATTACAGGTATCATGGCAGTGGCATTAGTAATTCGGCACGAATCACCTTGCTTACGCTCACTGGTAAATTTGTCACGTGTTATCAATTCACGTTCATCCTCGCCACTGTTTTCGTTCACCATTGCTCACGTGACATACGAAACTGCCTCTGCGAATAATTTACGGCCGCGTAAAACGAATATAAAAATTGACAACGCTCAGGCAATGTTTTCGTCTACGTTTCGATAATTCCATGTGCATAAACTAACCAATTTTATTATTGACAAATCCTTGAGAATTCGAAATGTTCCTGTATAGTACAAACAAAACATTTGTCATATCTGAACGATAGCTTTTTTACGTCGAATCTTCATAGAGATATGACGCATGCTAACGATAATTCACAGGAATACGAACAGAGAGAGGACTGAATATACGATCGACCAAACTCGTAATGAGTTCTACGTCTTACTCCGAATGGTTCACAGTCAGATACGCTTGCACGCTTTGTAATACCGCGCGAGCAGAACGTTTTTCTCATTCAGGTGGTCCCATTATCGGAAAATTTGCAGCTGACATTTTGCGTGGAATCGTGGAATTCGCTCGATTGTCCGGGTGGTGTGTTCGTAGTCGAGGGATCAGATCCTAGTGTAAATTCGCCAGAACTTGGGGCATAAAGACCGGATACGCTTCCGTGGGAAAACATTGTTGCAACGAGATTCACGCTTGCGTGCGACTTATACAATACACTCTTAGTACACGATATTAGCATCGCAAATTTATGGAACGACTACCCAGACGACTTTTACGGCATGCGCGACGCGATATCGTCGCCAAGAGGAAGTAAACAATAAGAGCCATTCTCAACGTCGAAAGAAAAGGTAAAAGTCCGAGTGGACGTTGCTCGATTATTCGAGTAGCGAACATCTAACGAACAGAGAGAGAATTCATTTTGATCGAATAATAACGATCAACAATATGTCATACGATTATCTCGATTATTGCCGCGATGACAAATAGCGACTATCACGCTATGGCACACGCGTGCGCATTGTTTCGAATTTATGACATTGCGGAAGTCACGCCGACTCGTGGCTGGTGGCACGCGCGAATCTACAAGGTCTCACGTTTGACCCGTAAAAACAATGCGCCATTGCGTACTATTCAAACCTACGCATTCCAAGCTAAATGTGGTATCACGAAGGAACAGAGCATACAAATTTCCCGACCGTGACGCAAACGTCACACGAGTATCGATCACGAAAACAAAACTATACAAAACATTGTCTATTTGATTAACCTCTTCAAGAACGAAACAGATAATTATATTTCACTGATCTCAAAAAAATGTACGATGATCATTTAAGGTTTGTTGAAGGTATTTTGCACATTGAGAAATATTTATTCGGTAACGTATTTATTAAATCTTTCGTTACCGAAGAATTTAGACAGTAAACGATATAAGTGGCGAATAATGTCGTGCCGAATATATCGTTAAATGCTGTAAATGTAAATGTAAAAAAGAATTTATCAGAATCTTCAGAAATATCAAAGGTAAAACCGTAAGCGTCAACTTCGCCCCAACGTCCCTCTGTTTACCTAAACATCTCTACTTGTCACTTACATCATTCGCACTTCAACTACCCTCGCGGACCAAAGAGAAACAAATCCTGCGAACGTAAACGAATCCCTGAAGAGGTTAAAAAAAAGCACGTATGTTTCATACACGTTTCTATTGACACGTACCTGTGATACAAGGCAGCAAAATGAACGAGATAGACGCGATCGTCACACGTGAGTCTTCGCTAATGCGGAAACGGGCTGAAGAAGCGAAGGCGCGTCGCGTCGATGCGTGGCGCACGTGGAACGGACACGTTGGCCTTCTTCAACCTCGACAGAGAGGGAAAGAGAGAGGAGATCGCACGAGGTGGAACGTAGAGACGCGCGTCCTACCTCAAGCACGTCTGACACGCGAATGAACACCCGCGAAGAGCGATGTCGCGACGGGAGCCAGTAAGGGGAGGAAGCTAGTGAACGCGCAACAGACGCGAGAACCGGGGACCCTACACCGTTTGCTATCCCCGCCGCCTATACGACCCTCGTGATTCGTCGTTTCTCCTCGAGGCGAGGCTCGATTGGTCCACGAGTACGGCGACGTGTACGAAACGGGTGGCCGGTTTTGCCTCTACAGCCTCTCACTAATCGAACCATCGGCGAATTTCACGACAGCTGACGGTGTTTCTCGATGGAACGCAGGCTACGATAACGGTATCGAGGAAAGCTAGTTCCCAACAGTAGACCAAGCTAACCATGATTGATGCCTTGGTCCAGGCAAGCGCGATTTTGTATTGCGTAAGTCGAAGATCACTTGCAGCAGGTGTGCTGGAGATTTAATACGATGGCTACGTTTTGTAGCATTGTGGCAAAGTACTAAGTTGCGCGATAAATTTGTTTTACGATTTGGTTATATTCCTCGTGATGTGTTTTATGCACACGAATTGGCGATCGAAATGACTGATCTTATCTTATCTAGTTTGATATGGAAAAATGTAGATAAAATAAAGCTGAACTGGGAATAGTATGTGTTTTAATTTCTACGTTGAGGAATATTGAGGAATCGTAAGCAACGCGAAGCCTTGTATCGTATGAGTTTCATAAAAGAGACACGACGATAATTATAAAGGTGTTTCATTGTTCTATATTTGAATGAAATGGTTTTTGTCTCTTTGAAAAAGATACTTCAAATTTGAAGGTCGACCATGTCGTTTTACATCCATCGTATCGTTAGGTAAACAATTAATCACACTCGTGATCCACTGAATGAAACAACGTGTCTGACGCGTTATGGTCATATTATCGATTTCGAATTTCCTGAATGGAACAAATATCACATTTTCTAGTTATCTCTCTTTCTTCTATTTCTCTTGCTTGAAGATAAGCTGCCTCCTGCAAACAACCAACACACATTCGGGGAGTCTTAAGCGTAGACCAGATGAACGATACAGCGGGAAGTTTCTTCATACTGTAAGCCGTGGATTTGCGAACTCGAGAAACCACTCGCGTGCCGTGGAGAACCTTAGCAATCGTGTGAACCTGATTTCCGGTAACCTAAATTCTCGTGTTTTCACGACAATCAGAGAAACCACGACATATTATTCTATATCCGTCATAATCTCTATCGATTGTTTAAGAACAGATAGAGAAGCGTCCGGAGTATAAAATGTTTAAACTACACGTACGCAGATTATTTTATTCGATGGAGAAATAAAACTTGGCCGGATATAATCGATAAAACTTTCTTTCGCGTTTAACTCATTAAACGGTGGTTCGTCATATATCACAAATGATAATTCGTTGGTAGGTAAAGACCTACGAAGGTGCAGTCTAAGCTGAGGTGGAAATAGCCCTTACCGTGACCGCAGATCGTAATTAGCTGCGAGTATGTCAAGCTGATACCCAGTAAGACCAACCTAGGCATCTTGTTATAGATTAGGAGCAACTAATGCGTGTGCAGTGGAAGGCGTGTCAGCCATAACGACCAATGGCTATGAAATGCAAGCTACCGAGAAGCTCTGCGACGATAATGTCGAAGAAAATCGAAGATACAATCCTCGTGGAATTAGCTCTCCCTGCGCACAAAACTGGTAACAGCGAGAGACCGAGTACGATGAAAGCAACGAAAGAAAATGCTAGAAAAAATGAAAAAACTAATTCGTCAGAAATAATTGACAGAAATCTAAGTTCACTAAGGATATCGAAGGGTCTAAGCAGAAAATGGATTTTATTTATGACAACTTGCCGAGAAAGCATACGTACATATAACGATTCGTCGCGACCACTGATTACCAGTTTTTCCTCGACCCTTCCCAAGGATAAGAGATCTCCCAATTTCTCTCTCTGACCCTTCCACCTATTTTCACCCCGTCTCCATCCCCTTTTTCTTATTTAAGCTACCGCATTCGTTCATTTAATCTACCTCTGTCTTAATCTAATTCTTACACAATGTACGTGTGTTTATGCCGCGTGTTTATAGATTGGACAACTTCCTAGTGTAATATCTTTATGCTCGTTACGCGGTATTATGTAATAAGTCGTGGAGATAACCTAACTCGAGGTTATATCGATATCCAGAGTGGAACGTGTGGTAACTAAATGAAAAATTCCTTATCACGGAACAACGTCGATATCGAGGTCGTTTGTTGCCACTGGCGATATCGACTCTGGTATCGAATTATCGGCGTAACAATTAGAGTACAATGAGCAATATTTGGGAAAAATTGTATCCACGTCGACGAAAAATATAAGCAGGGGAAGAGGGGAAATATAACGAATGTTTTATCTGGCGAGAATACGTTCGATAAATAACTTGATACTGTTAAACAAAACGAAGTGACATGTAGTACACCATAAAATACGTGAAAATTGCTGCCACGTTTATTATGTCAGAATTTATATGCGAGTTTGACACGAGCCCAACGACAGCGAACAATAAACATTAAACGCGCAACCAGTTACAAACTGGAAATCGAACAAAATTCGGAACGTTCTGTCGAAAAGACAGATTGGATCAAATATCGCACCCATTTTCAATTCGTCTCCGAAAATATTTCTGGAATAATATTCCCATAGGTATTTCAGAGGCAGCAGCTGGTTATTTACGCGAAGGCTTACAAACCGAGCGTGGACTACGTGGGTGGCAGAGGATTTACATGAGAAATTTCGCTATTTCTATCCCTATCCACCGTTTTATGGCTTTCTCTCGCGTCGGATCTATATTTTACGATCGTCCGCCCGTTCGCTTCACAATTGAACTTTCACAATGGCCTTTTTCTTAATGATCTACATCATACGCACTAATGCACTCATGTTACAGCGCAACGATGCGGTTATAAAGTCATCGAGTCATTTAAGAATAGCGCAGTATCGCTATTATCGAAGTATTATTTAGGAAAACCCCGATGAACTACAGTGGAGACTACAGGGGAAAGTGGAAATGCTGACGGGTCGGAAAAGATGAGAAATCCTAATGGGCCATATGACCAACCAATATGCTCATGGCCCTTTAAGACAATAGGTAATTGAAAAAGGTGCACGTGATCATCTTGGGTCATCAACAGCTGCGAATACGAAACACGTATGCGTGGTAGAAGTATTAAAATTGATATAAAAGGACGTTTTGATGGAGAAAGTTAATTAGTCGTCAGTCATCAGTTGCAGTTAGTTGGAGTAGATCGTGAGTTGTGAGTTGTGTGAGTTGTCATTCAAAAGTTGACTAGTTGTACCAATTTAGTTGTTTTAGTTGTATTACACTAATACATTAAGAAATAGTTCTAGTTAAATAATCATGGTTTCCTGCTTCATCGTTATAAATAAATTTATCAAATAAATAAATCACTATAATAGTTTGAGGAAATAACTGTTCTTTATAACCAAGAACAACCCAACGACGTGGAATTTTTTAGAATCGGCATACTTCTATTCCTTTCTTTAAACTCAGCGCAATTAGCCGGACACTCTAACGTTGCGCGCGGTCATCCTAGGGCCTGTTGCTACCTGATGCGAACTCTTTGAAACACGCACTCATCAATTACTTCTTTCCCGAATCAAGAAATTCCTGTGTCCACTCCCCCCCAGCAATTTGCCTAACATTAAACATCGTTTCTATCGTTCTATATATTTTTTTCTTTTTTAGTACATGCGCATTTCCTCTACGCTCTTATGCTGAGTTTCTCCGAACTGCCCATACGTTTTAAAGAGACTCGATCGCATTAAGTTGCAATTTGAAGCAATCGAGTAGAAGTTGGCCTGAACGATCTCTCGCACTACAGTAACTCGCGTGACGTAAGAATGCATCTTTAATTATTGAAGTTCGTTTTTAATAAAGCTAAGAGGATAAATGGCCAACGCGTCAACGTAGCAATGTGTAAAAATTTAAAAAAGAGGAAGGAAAATTCCGAGTAATCAGAGTAAATCAACTAAATATCAAAATCTCCGCCGTTTCTTTGAAACGTATAAATGAATATGTAAGCGAAGTACTGTGCAAATGCTTAGATCAACTAAACATGCTTTTAGGATACACTCCCCTTATAGTATTGCTTATTTATGGTTTCTCTTGGCTCATAAATTTTTGAAGATACTGCAGTAAATAGAGCTCTGATTTAATAATAAATGTTGCAGAATATGTATAAGGTTATATGGAGAACTGGAGATGAGAAATGGGAATCAGTTCTGCGAAATGAATAAAGAATAGCGGCAAATATAAGAACAGGATATTTCAAACAATTTTCGCTAACATTTCTAAATATACTATTGCTACTCGTATAGTAACTTGAAATATTTCTCGAAGTATCAATTATTTGTAATCACGCGACATTATTTGTAGACACACCCACCCCGAGCTTGTCTCCGTAATAACACGAGAACGAACTTCGCTTGTTCTCTGGACTTGAGCTGCAACTATAAAACAGTCACCACATCTCTAGACTGGTTCCACAGTTAACAAACAGTTCGAGTAACAGAAGGAGTAAGAAGTCAAGTCATCAGAGTCGCCAAGTCGAAAACAGTCAATCGACAGAATAACAAACGGTCAATCGAGTCAAAATCATTCATCACAATCGCCAACACGAAACGAGTCTCAGGCCGTACTCACTCGTAGCTTGACAGTCAACATACGCACGATTGTATCAAATATTGAAGTTATTGGATAGTTGCAAATATATATTATAATCTGTTAATGTCAGCGTTATACTCATTCAACCACCTCCCATTATCTAAATCGAAATAGGAGATCGATTTTTCGAATCGTAACGGGAATTTACGCCTCCCGTTGACGCTCTTCTTCGAGATCGCGTCTCTCCGCGAACGGTCGAAACACAAGCAATCGCTTATTCTTGGACAGCAAATAGTATTGACATCAGATATTATTTCACAAAAGTGACAAATTTTCATTTAACAGAGTTATAAATTTTAAGATTTTTGCACAGCGGTGTATACGTAACATATCATAGCTTAACACGCGTCATTTGCAATAGACATATGTCAGATCGTCAACGATGAATAGTGGTCAGACAATTGAAAGACGTATACGAAGAAGTCAGTGACCCCGATCGTTTATACGCGACCCCAGATGTCGAGTGAGAAAGCGGTGTTAATGCAATTACACAAATTCGAAGATTTTAGTTTCGCGTGATCGTAATACGATTTCCGATACAGAAAAGGGGGTGGACGGGAGCGCAAACATCGGTTTTCAATAGAAATACCGTTTCCAATGGTGAATTCAAGCGAGCAGATAGAAGAGTGAGCGGAGAGAAGGCCGAAAAATAAAACGGCAAGAAAGGGATTCAATTAGATCCTTAATGGAGCTTGTATACGAGACACTTGCAGCCACTTGCGGTTGCTGGACCGAGTTACGACTTGCAATGACCTGACCAGGATTCCTCTGAGCCCCCATCGCTCCTTTCCTCTCTATCCTACCTTCCGACACCCGCCCGTTGCCTCTTTCTCTTACCAAACTTTGGGCATCTCTCCAAGATACCGCAGAAATCGCATACCATGTTAGAAATTCAGGGCGGTTTGAACTTGGCTCGATGCACCACTAGCTGAATTCCGCTGCACAAGCACGTGAGATTGGCTAACTCCGAGGGAGCGATCCGGAATTCGCGTGCACGCTTTTCCTCCAGAATTTTTCGATCCGAGGAACTCGATCGGTGAACGAAGCTGTGGAGTCGTGCGAACCGGAAGGCGTGTTATCGATTACCACGTGAGAAGAAACGCGTAAAGCTGCGTGTCTCGCCTTTTACCGCTTGTCTTACGATATCGAATCAACCAGGTGACAAAGTGCAGAAGATCCGGTACCAACAAGGACCATATTCGAGTTGAATATTGCGATTAATTTCAAATTATGTACGATATTGGCGTGAATGAATCTTACGTTATACGGTTATGTAATGAAAATGTTTGAAGAGCGACTGTTAAGTTTGATGAATGTAGCCATAAAAGAAATCATAAAGTAAGGATTAACGTTTATGGTTGTAATTACGGTAAGTGCGAATATAGCGATGAAAAGCAAAGCAAATGGAAAGAAACGACTGACTTTTCGATCTGAGCCAATGTCTGCAGGATGCAGCTTATATATTCGTTTCAACGCACTGAATAATGAGAGCTGCGTTAGCACGCGAGTATCGGAAGAGGTTTGTACACGTAACCTAGTGGCAGATTTACGTAAAACATTAATGATTTCAAAATTGCAAATATCATACCTATACATATGCATAATACAGTATGTAAAAACGCAGTGATGTATTTGTATATTAGCATATTCGAAAACGTTACAAAAACAGAGAACTTTGTAATGCCGGAAATTTACATTTTCAAATATCGAAACATTAACATTAAGTCGGAGCTTATGGTATTCGTAAAGATTGTAAGATACTTTATTTTACACTTACCTGCTTTGTATTTTTTATTTCTCTTCAGTGACAAACGCACAAAACATAGGTAACAAAAATATTAAATGACGCGAAGTAAAAATTCACTTTCATGCGAAATACCGTAAGAAAGGGATTTGAATCGTGACACGACATCGAAGAACGTACATTCGATGCAATTGGCGAAAATAAATTTTATAATAATAACAACGTACATAATAACATGTCGTAATATTTCATTCAGGCGCAAAATTATTTGATACGTTATGATAAACATGATTTATCAGATGTATAGATGTATAGATTGGAAACACCTGCAAATCTACGCTTCCATTCGTGTATTCCCCCTTTGCAAATTGACGCGCATATTTCTATTATTCAAACAAATTGTTCTTATCAGAATTACATACCGAAAACATTATTCTTTCTATTATCTAATCATGTATTAGCTATGTACACGGTGATTTTAGCAATACACATATAAGAAGATTAATTCAGATCCATATCTTTCAGATAGATAAGAACAAAAATATTTGAAAACATAACCGGGATCGTTTAAAGAGTATTCAATTTTGTAATTTATCCCGCTAAATGAATTTAATTGGCTCGACAATTTGTATGCAACGAACACCCGCGCATAGCGCCATCTATCGGTTACCGCAGGAATCAGTTTGAACAGCCATTAAACAAATAGTTTAAACAATCGTTAATACATTGGTCAACATGCAAAATATGTTCGAATAATAAAATAAATTCGTATTATGGAAACGCAAAGTTAAATAGATTATCGACGTGCGTTTAATTACCAATGTAAAAAATACGGAAATTTGATAATTACGTTAATGTAAAGATCTTGATATAAATGTTAATAATTCCGTATTATTTTCATAAAATTAATTGAATTAAATACTTATGGATTGGTTGATAAAGAAGGTTCCTTTAACTGACATGTTGCAGAGAATTGCAATTTAAGCACCGAGACTAAGTACCTAATTGCTCTTAATTAGACTAAATTGAAGGTTACCAGGGGACAAGTAAACGTGAACCAGCCCGTGGCATCGTCTTCCTCTCAACCAATCGTGAGACTCGTTTTTACCGACAACTACCAATCATAAGGCAAAACTTATCGGCGCTACGAGCGCCAATTCGATGTCCCAGATTAAACTGACTATAATGGTTTTGTTTTTCTTGCCCTAATATTTCATATGTAAATTTCATTAAAAAACCGCATAGCTACGTATCAAACGTTTTTTAAATTCGCAACGAACCTCTTGCATACCTCATAAGTTCGAGCCTTCGAACATTTCATACATGCGACGATACCATCGTTGATCGATCAATTTCGTTGCAATGTTGCAATGAAAATAAAAATAGTGAACAAAATATTGAAAGAACGAAAGGATGCAAAGAACATTTTATAAAAGTACTTACCTCGGACGTAGGGACGAAGGCACTAGGTCCATCGAAAGCCGGCACCGGTACTGGAAGTCCTCTATCCTGCAATAAATATTTCAATTATTCGAAATTTCATTAAAGACGCCTAAACTTGCTGTAAATCAAAAATGTTCCTCGAATGCCCGGCTAGCTCAGTCGGTAGAGCATGAGACTCTTAATCTCAGGGTCGTGGGTTCGAGCCCCACGTTGGGCGAAAGTTTTTTTTCTGTTTTCGCATTCAAAAAGTAAAAAGATATTTAACCACGATACGCTTTAATTGCATTTTACGGAAAATATATTAAACAATATATTCTTAGAAAAAGAAAAAAAATTATCGTACATCTTGGAATTCGACTGAAGAGTACGTTTCACGTCGCTAAACTTTGTTTTATGATCTGCATGTATTTTATATGAGTCATACGGAACTATCGATCAGGCTTTACACAGTAGGCTCGCTATATCGATTGTAAAAAGGACTTCCAAAAAGCCGTGACTACAAATAGCATAGCCGACTGACACATGTTTAGCCCCATGCAACGAGCAAGTCAAAATGGCTGACATATTTTTAGGCCACGTTTCGACGCTGTTCCATAAATAGACAGTTAAAATAACTCCATTAACGCAACGTATCAGTTCTTGCCGATTCGCGGTCCAAGGATTATAACATTGGCAAAGTTTGCGCGAAAGCGAACATACATACTATTTTCGACGTTCGAGAAAATAAAAATAACCCTTTCTCAAAATGAAGTGACCATACCGGACGTTTATTTACGAGAGACTCTAAGAAACGTAATACATAGTGTTCCACATACACCGTTTCTAAACGATTATAGCGAGACGGTCGGATGAGTGCTCATAAAACGAATGACTCATCGTTTAGTTTGGAGAAAGAAAAAATATCCTAAGTCCAACTTATCCTAAATAAGTTTCCATCTTTAATTTCATCTCGGCTTTATTTAACCTCATCGTTTCGAAAGTTCGTAAGCTTGGCGAAATTATTATCGCTATACAGAATACCGATCGTACTCGATTACTAGGGGCTACGTGATTAAAGATTTAATATACGCTCACCTTAACCATCTCCAGGATCTCGGCGCATTTGATCCTAACATTCTGGAAGGGGCAGTTCACGCTGAGCCTCAATATTACCGGTAGATGTAGCGTCACCAGGCTCAAGTACTTATTCGCCTGAGCTTGCCTCGGACCATCCAAAGCATTTCCCAGATTAAGCATCCTGCCAACGTCCCCGGGAGTGACGTCGGGACTCTCCAGCACCCTGCCGCTCTTCGAAGAGACATCTTCGTCCTGTGAGAGCGGTCTTTTGATCTGACCCGCGCTAAACTTCCGTTCTTCGTTCTTACGCAAGTACTCCTGCGGTAATTCTGCACGCGTGCAACGATGTCGGCCTTCGTCCAAAGATTCGTCTGCGTAAATTTCGAAATTCTTCAGCTTCGTATCCTCCGTACGATTATCGTCTTGTCTGTGATAGATTTCATTGGCGTTCTCGTTCTCGAAACCATCCAGGGTATTGAAAACTACTCCGTCGCGGTTCCTGATCGTCATCTCCGTCTCGTCGAAAGAGACGTCGTCCACGCTGTCATAACACCGGCGATCGCGCGGCAGAATGTCACCCTTCGGGCGGAAGTTCAAATTCCTGCGGTCGAAATTCGCGCCCAAATTCTCGTCGAATTTCGGGCTCTTCCCGTAAATCCTGATGTCGGAATCCAACTCGTCATCCTCCAATTGCTTTTGTTTCGCGCCTTTCACCTTCACGTAGTTCTTCGTTCTTGGTCTATCCTCTAGACTCACCTCGTTCAACCTCTCGTTCGACGACGAGCCAAGGTATTTTCTCTCGCTCTCGCTGCTCGATCCGAATCGGGTCTCTGAATTATCCTTAAACCTTAGAAATCTGTCGTACGGCTCGATCTTGAAACCCTTCCCCTCGTCGGACGACGTCGAATGCCCGGACCTGTAACTCTCCACGTCACCCCCGTATCTTCTCCTCTCGTTCGGCGTACCGTAGCCCGTTTCGTTCCCAAGTCGGCCGTCGACGCAATCGAACGAGCCCGATGGATATCTCTCGGAGCATTCGAGGCTGTTGTCCTCCAGGAAAGCGGGATTCTCCGTGACGCTCTGAGGGAAGAAACCCTCCGTCCTGAAGGAATCTTGAAGCAGCGGCTGCTGCAGAGAGGGCTGGACATTCTGCGGAGCCGATTTGGTCGGGGAGCGCTCGATGTTCATGTCGTATCTTCGCGTGAAAGGTTATGAAGTTTCTATTAGCGCGCCACGAAGCTTAGATACAGCGGAGAAAAATTCGCGCGGAAGTGAATGGGTGAGCCTCGGGTGACTCGTGAGTTTTCTCTGGCCGTTTAATGAATCCTGACTCGTTATATTATATTGGATAATAAATCTTTCTTACCATGTAGACGTTCGAAACTTATGAACACGCTATGTACTATAATATTATCGTTTGATTTCTATTTTCCTAGAGCTGCCTCGAGTATAAGATTCTATTTAAAAGAACTGAATTATATTATATGTAATTCACACACTGTTTTATTACAGGATCTAAAATTTATGGACGACGTTATATCGTTCTATTCGATACGACGATATATTATTACTGTATATCACACGGAACACACGTACGTAGAAATCAGAGATATTCTGAATATCGACACGCAAAGTTTTATCGAGGCATATCGGTGCAAAATACATATGTATATATGTAACATGCGGGCTCACCTTCCATCTTGGCTCTTGAACTTTCCCCCTACGTTCTCCGGATCCTCCATCTCACCGGTGTCGTCCCAGTGATTTGGACTACCAACCCCTCCAAGCCATCCCTCGACCGTATTCCTAGCCGCCGCCAGGGCGATGTTTCTGGCAGTTTCATCTCTCGCACACAAAGGCGCTAAAAATCTGCTAACGATCTCGACCTCGTCGTCCTTTGTGGAGGTGCCGCTTCCCGAAGAACTGTTCGGATCTCTGTACATCTCGTCTTACTTTCTTTCGTCGATTCTACTCCTATATGTGTGTGTGTATATATATATATATATATATTTGTATATATATGTACTTCCCTCTGTCTACTCGAATTCTCTCGCTTTATACGCGGCTGTCGACGCACGTATCTCAGGCTATACCACGTATGCACGATATAGGTAAAAGTACGTTCGCCTTGATCCCGACGACAAATCAAAAGCGTTCGATATTTAATTTAATCTAATCTAATCTGCTTATGATACAAGCGTGAACCCGTCTAGCTTCCCTCAGATCACCGCCGTGTCCTTGTTCACTCTCGATATTATCCTCTTGTTACGAGCTTTCACGATAAAGACTGTGTAATAAAGCTGAAAACAAGAAAACTCGTTTTGTAACGAGCTTTGAAACGAGATTCGCATAAGTTCGCCACACGAGCTCGTCGTTTGGAGTCACTGTCTGACTGTTCCGTCCGAATTTCTTTTGCCTTGGTTACCAATCCGATCGATCCGTTTACGGTTAATCGATTATCAACCGTATTCCAGTTCTTTCGTAGAACCGACTACGGTTGAACAAAGGAAACGAAGAAACAAGGAAAAAAGAAAAAAAGGGAAAAGAGTGGAAAGAAGTCGATGGAGAGACTCACTGTACTATCCTCGGGTAATTACGGTCGTTTCGTCGCGTTTCGCTGTGAGAATCGGCCGTAAAACTCGTTTCTCGAGGATTTTACTAGCGGTGCACCTCGGGAGTCGTTCCAGGGCGATAGAAAGTAGGCGGTGTCGACTGTCGAGCGATCGTGTGGCGATCTAGCACGATTGAGGTTCGTTTCCAGGGAGAAGAAAGAAAAAGAAAGCCGGGTGATCCCAGCGAGCGCACCTTCGAAAGGAAACGATCGATCGGGCGCCTTGTTTTTGAGGAACCAAAACTTCCCAATTCGTTCCCAATCTTTTTTCTCCCTCGTTTTTCTCGTTCCACACGTGTGTCGCGGTTAGCTGAACGGCAACGGTTTTACATTGTTCTTTACATCGTTGCAAACGATCTCTAACCGTTGAAACGTCTTCGAATTTCCAATTGCAATGGACTGTCCTCGATTCCACCTCTGTTCACCGACGTAGTGACACTAATCCATTGGACGTCTGAAAAAAGATCAACGAAAATTACGTTACATTAACATAGTCTCTGCTGCACCAATTACGTAATTCGTTCTTCAAGTCGCGTAGATCACGAGTGGCATAACTTGCTATTACATCGCGGATGTTCGTACTTTTAGGAAAAATTTCAACGCGCAAATATGCATAGAAGGCTCATAACGTGTAAATCGTTCAAACTACTCGTTATAACACTTAGAGCGCAAATTACCTTTATTTAATCGACCAATAAATCAATAAATTTTTATTTATGTTGCAATTTTTTAATCGTGTTTAGAATAACATAAATTGGCAAATAAAACGCAGCGTAATTATTGCAAAGAAAAACGTTAATGTACAAAATATCGCGATAATTAACGTAATTTAATTTCCTCTCACAAGCAAATGATCAAACAACTCGGAAAAAAGATCATGGATCACGGATGAGCCACGAAACGCAGAACGTGTTAATGGATATTTAAATAGGAACGGCAAAGAAGTTGAACAAAATGCAAATGAATCGGAACAACGAAAGCTTCCCGTTCCACTATTGATTTGACGGTGGCCGCTTATTGAATTTCAATTTACCCGGCAGCTTAATCGTCATCGATCGACTTAATATCCATCGGAGGCAAAGGTAACGCGCTCGCAACGTAACCGAAAGCTAATAGAGAAGCACTTCTCCTCGCGGCCGCGGAGCTGCGAGTAGATTATCGTCGATCGAATCATTACGCAACGAACAATTGAAAGCCGGTAACCCTACCGAGAAGTACTAAACTTCAACCGCGTAATCAGCGTCGCATTGTATCGGTTAATTCCCGCTCGAATCGTTTGTTACTGTTTAGATCTCGATGTTACTCGTTCGTCGTAGCTCTCGTTTCAACGCTACGAATCGATCGTCATTTACACGCCGATTTGCATCGTCGTTGTAAATGTCGATGGAACATCGCTGTTGTAAACGTCGATCGATTCAACCATTCTGATCGTGACTTCGCCAACGTAAAAATTTCATGAGGCAAAACAGTTTCATAGACCTGCACGACTCAGCTTGGAAATACTCGGAACAAACACTGCTATCGAACCATTTACGCAATTAGTCGATGTCAGGCTGCGCCAGTCTTCTCATTGATTGATCGACCCCCGCGAGAGAAGGTCTAGGTCAAGGCTACCGGGGTCAGGAAATAAGAGAGGTCGCGTGAACGCTGCAACTTATCGAGAAGGGGAGAGAACGAGCCCACTGGTGTCGTGGAGAGGATAAAAAGGGGTGCATTCGCTGTTCTCGACGGAAGAAAGTCGACGTCGATTTCACCGCATTACAGCTGTGATTGGAACATGTCAATGTACAGTAGCCCGATATCGAAAAAACACTGATCCAACAATAAAACCTGTTCTCCTACCGTGTAGTAATCACCTGTCGGCTAATTTCTTTAATATCTAATAAAGATAATAGTTTGAACACACCCCTGGTAATCGGGAACGTGTATATTACTGCATATGGTATATAATGTCAGGATGGATTGAAAATCCCAATAATTACGGGTCTTCATTACAAAGACTTAAATAAAATACGTCGTGAAAAAGTAGCAAAGTAAGACGAAATGATTATAGCGTAAGGTCGAGGTATAGCTGTGGCTTGTTGTTAATCGATATACGGCGAATGAATAACAAATAAGTGAAAAAACAAAAGCAAAGAGGAGCGAAAAGATCAATCGCAACATCTTAAGGATAACATAACGAAACAAGAAAAGATAGTATTTAAAAATTCGCGAGTTACACGGCAAATTACACAGCGCGACTTAAATATCCTTCCTCGAATAACTTTACCTCTACCCTAAACATGTGTTCAGGCACGATGCAACAATATAGTAGTAGTTTCTAAGCAGATAAGATGCGTTCCACTTTGTACAAAGCGGAATTGCGTAAATCGCCGGGTTCTAGTCGCGGCATTAGTCGAGTAATAAAAAGCTCCCACAGCAAAGAATTCGATCCCACGCACCGAAACGCGCCAGTAACGCGCGTTTTCCTATTGCGTAAAATGCGGAGAACGCCTGTGGCGGATCATTTCCCGGTACACGACTCGGTAATTCTGTCCCGCTGAAGTTCCCCCGCACAATGCCCATTTTTTCCCTTTTTTTTTCACTTCCTGGTCCCCTCCTTTCCGAGATCCACTCGAAAGCCTTTTCCCCCGGACCATCGATCGTTGGTACTCGATACGCCAAACAACGGCCGCGTTCATCGTTTTCGATTTTTAATATGCGCGCGTCCTTTCTCGATTCTCGGTAGGCCGATGCCATTTCGAGAGATCGTTCGCGGGACAAAATTCGTGAACAGAATTACGTAACGAAAAATAGATTATAATACGACTATAATTTAAAAACCAAATGTAAAAACAGTTTTCATGGCATGTGATCGACGGACGTCATACTTACCGAATTTTCAATAAACTTTCTTGCAAAAGATAAGAAATATGACTTATCGCGTTCTTCCCGTGTAATCTCCGGGCATTTTATATCATTTTACATTTAACGAGTAAAAATCCGGCTGCAGCTCGACGTTCTTACGAAAGGAAGACGAAGATCGATAATCAGGATATAAGAGAGTAAGAAGGAGTATAGTCACGCACGCACAATGTATCCACGGCATAACGGCGAGGTTTATCGGGCATGGAAACGAAAGAAGCAAGGAAAGAGAGAGAGAGAAAAGGAAAGCACGGAAGAAAGGGCAGAAAACAGCGTTTCAGCATTTCTTCGCGGCGATCTCCAGAACGATCTAAATATTTATAATTCCCCAAAGCCTAACTCTACCCCGTTCGCACCGCTATGAATTATTAATGTCGTGCCGTGCTACCGTATGCCGGTGCACGTTGCTATGCATTTCTGATACGTGTACTTTGTCTTCGAGATATAAGGATGGTCAGGGCCTCGCGGATATAAGGGGCGATAAAATGATCGTCTCACGTGCCAGCGGCCATTAGAATTTAATGAAATCAGGATAAATCAAAACGATCGGTTTCGCCACGGGACTCACGATTGAAATACATGCACCGTTTTGTCTACCGACACCTGAGAGTTATTCGTGATGTAAGAGCTGAGTGCCGATGTCCAATTACCTCTTCGTTTTATTTCCGAAATGTTTTCATACGAAGAATCCAGGATAATATTTTTTATTAACCATGCTTATTATCATCTTCGTCGCATGTAATTATCATGCACCGTAAAGAATTATCGCGGATCACTGTGGCGGCTCGTTAAGACGCTCGCTTGATGCATCGTGACGCAACGAAGAAAATGCAATTTCTCTGATCGCATATTTATAAACTGCCGCCCGGTATCACAGGTTTCGACATTCGATCGCGTTCCACTCGACCGTCCGTTTTAACCAGCACATCGCAGCTACGTATGTATCTGGCCTTCGATAATGCGATAAACAAAATTCACGGATAATTCGCCTGCATTAAAACAGATTGAAAAAGAAAAAGAGGAAGGAGAAGAAAAAGAGATGGGATTTTGAGCAAATTATGGATCGCGTGATCCACCTTGACGCGTTCGACGATCCTCGACACCGAAATGTATCGTGCAGTTGGATCGGACAGCAGGGGCCCTCGTCGGATTGTGGGAAAACATTATACATCGGTGGTCGCGGCGTTTCACGTGGAATATTCCTCGAACCAGGCCTCGTTGTTCAGGTAAATAAGTTACAGCGTAATGGGTTTCTCGTATTAACGAGACCCGTCTCGAAACCAATAAGCGAACCAGCACACGGCGGCTGTATCCTGTCGATGTGCTATCTAATTTCCTTGTTACGTAATTCTATGTGGATTCTGGATAGAATCGTAGCATGTAGTAGCCTGAACACGGTCAAAGCAGCAGGGAGAGTCCTTTCCAGTGGTAATTTCTTGCGGTATAACAAACATGTATCCAACCGAGAGAAGCTGAAGCCGATTAACCGATGCGTCGCTAAATTTACGACAACCAAGCCGGTTTACGGCCGCTTTTGAAACCGAGATTAGAAGAAATCGTTATTATATATATAGATATATGTATCATATGTATTATAGAAGTGGAACTGTGTTTCTAAAATCGCTCGATACACGTATTGCCAATTCAGAGCCCGAAGCAGAGTTCACCTGTGGATACCTGAACGAAACTAATCACAATGTGTCCGACGGATCGATCCAGCCGATAATGGTTCACGACAAAAAGCTTGCTAAATGCGAGGCGTTGTTACGCTCGCTCGCCATCGTGCTTAACGCAAATTGCAAAACTGCCGAGTCGGCGTTACGACCTTGCGACACGCGAGACACCCGCGATAACACCCGGTTACCAACGCTAAACCGAGAATCACACTCCCGTCGAGCCCCTTTCCTCACCAAATTAATCACTCTCGTTTCGATGATTCATAAATACACCATTAATCAGACGGCCTGAATGATCGTTATCGGATAATTCGATTACTGTGATGGAATTGATAAAATTGTAGATTAATATAAACGAATGTTGTCGTCCTTTGTGGATGACAATTGCGAGATAAAGTTTGATAGTTTCTTTTGCGATAAACATAATAGCCGTATTAAAACATAGCTACGATTTAATTTAATTAAACGAATTAAGTTTCATATAACTTAATTACGATACTTAAACTTTAATTAACCAGTAGGCGATCTACGAGGTGTTGCAAACGACGTTGTTGATTGAACACGTTGGGTCAAACGAACCTTCCATCTTACCAGATTGCGCAATACAAATAAGTCTTTCTGAACATCACGAAACAACACCGCGGTTCGAATCGATCGAAATGTTCGTTCACAGACGCCGTACAACATACCAACCATGCAACACTTATGTTAATCAACGCGCATCGCGGATCGTTCAAGATAACACGAAACGTTGTACAGTTGTTGCAATATAACATAAAACTTGCTTACTACACCATTTGAAAATAACATGGCTGAAATTACACGAAGATCAGGTATCGAGTAATTTCTATCAGTGGCTATAATGTTTCTCATTCGCGTTGTATCGTTGCTACATGCAACACAAGATTCTCATAATGAAGAGTCGATAAGAAACCTCGCAGCAGGATTCCTAATAATTTGCCTAACGATTTCACCCAACGTTTTCCTTTGCTAGATGCTTTCCACTATCGACGATCAGAGAAACTCGATAATTCATTGCTATTTCGATTACTCTCTGAGATTTTCACGAGAACGTAATGCTTGTACGATTTGATGGATTTAACGTTAAGAATCGTATTTAATATTCGGGCTATCAGACTCGTAATTTATCGTAAAAATTTTATAAATATACATACAGGGGTTCAGAATCATGCGGTATGTTTGTTACGGTATATGGCTTAGCTCGAATCATATATTTTTCCATACACCATGCATTTGAATTCCTTTGATGCAAGTTTTATACTTTTAGTGTTGAACCTCTCGCGAATAATTAAAACGTCGACTTTCACTTTGATCTTTTTGGTACAAGTTCTATACTCTAGAAACTGCTAGCTCCGATGTTAAGCTTATCGTAAATTAAAACACTAACTTTCCTTTTGATCTTTTCGATACGAGTTTCATACTTCAATAATCGATAGCTCTATTATTAATGTTACTATTAAAATAGTTGCAATAAAGTATGGCAAATTAAAACGCCAAACTCCATTTTGATTTCTTTCGTACAAGTTTCATAGTTTTTATCAGCCGTAGTATTCAATGCCTTGTAAATTAAATACTAATGTTCCTGTGCGTAGCACACAGATATGGCAAACGAGGCAACGCGAACGAGACTCGAAATAATGTCCTTAATATAACCACCTATTCCCACTTTTCATTAACCTAAAATTACATCCGCGTCGCGATGCTGAACGTACGATATTCTTGCACGCGATACTTGTTGAACGTTATTCCCAAATCAGAGGGGGAGGTAAATTGAATTTTATGGATTTAACGCCATGTGGATGACCATGGGTGTTTCGAGCGTGTTCGTAGCAAATGCAACTGAAGTATACATATACCGAGTGTCGGTCGCACGGCACCGGCATAACAAGTAAGAGAAACGGGACCTAAAATAATGTACTTAATATCGCTGCCTTCCATTTCCCGGCTATACGCCCTCCATTCGGAACAGAACAGATGTACGGGATACTAATGGGCCGCGTACCATTGTAACGTATGCTTTCCAAGCTATGTATGCAACACTTGTTGAACATTAGTCTCATTCTGCTTGAGAATTTTGTAGACTCGACGTCGTTGATCCTCTTAAGTACGCCAGAAATGTCGCATTGAATCTTTAAACTTTCGCGAAAGGGACAAAAATACTTCAAAACTTCTAATCGATATTTATACCTCGACAATGACGGAACTCCCACGCTGCTGTTCCAATTAATCGTGTCACAATCGATGCATTAAAGTTTATATTAATAAACGATTTAATTATAATATATAATTATGATTTAAATATAATAATGATTCCCATTATAAACGAGCTTGCAAATTAACAAGGAAAGATGTCCAGGATCAGAAGTCTAATGAAAATCTCCAAGATGTCGAGATCTAATTTACAGTCTCTAACTTTTCACAAAACGAATTAGAATATTCGGAAAATTTACGGACTTCGTTTCCTTCGCCGTACAGGGTATACAACCTAGGTTAGCCGAAGGTTACATCGTTAGATAAAGTATTTTGACTAAGTTTGCTCTCTCTCTCTCTCTCTCTATCCGGAAGGCAAGGCCAGATCTCGTCTAGCGTTCGAAACATCGAGTAATCCGTGCAACGACATTGCTCCGTAACAATATGACATGCCGTGCTCCATTCCTTGCGTGCAACACTTGTTGAACGCTTCTCCTTTGAGTCGGCGGACGAAATTTCACGGATCGAACACGCCACTGACCGGTCTAACGTCGAGTCTGCATAACAGCTAGCGAGATAGGTAATAGTATAATACGCGGCGAGAGGGACGAGGCGGAAACAAGGCTACTTCGCTCGAGATAGTCACGTAGAAGGAGGCGGAATACGACCCTGATTGCCAAGGAGAAATCTGCAGCGTGATCTCGCACGAGCTACAACCGTGGAATAACGTGTGTCTTCGTTTCATGCCGCACGCTAGAAGAAGAAAAGGAGAACGACGAGACTCGAGTTCGAATATAAAAGTTGTTACATATTAAGAACGATCTTGATACATCCTTATCGTTGGATATATTCGTCGTTACCAAACAGCCGAAAGGAGCCGCCATTCGTTTGCTTAATCCACTCGTTCGCAATAAAGAGATCGCCTGAGCAACGAGAATAGGATATTCCTTAAGTAGCAGTCGCTTTACACGACCAGCCTCTGCGTTATCATAGAACTAACGCTGTGGCAGATAAACCTGAGAAAATATTTGCTTACGAAACTAACGAACCCTTTGTCGAAATGAGCGTAGCTAAGAGAACATGGTTACGCCATTGTTGTCCCAAGGAAAGATTACTATACCGATCCGTTCTTTGTGCAAGGTTGTAGCTAGTTAACGAAGTCAGCCAGCTAACGCTGCGACAATGTGGGTTACAGATTAAAAAAGGAATATAAAAAACAGGAAGAAACCTTGCTGCTGGTAATGCTGATGGTCTACGCGTATTCAAAAGGAGTGCCGAAACGTTTAAACCCGGCTAATATGATTTTACACGGCTCGGAACACGAGCAAAGTTTCGAAGGAATAAAAGAAGGCGTTAAGTGGAACGCTTGCACGATCAGCAAGAATATACTGCGGATCTCGATAAACACGCTGCACGTTCCAATAAAAACGAAACCATTCGAAACGAAATTACAGGCATCTGGCCGTGGCCATTGATGGACGGGCAAATGGATTCGAAATAAATTCACCGATCCAACGCGGGCTACGTCATTTAATTATAGATAATTATTCGTGACAGCGGTACTGACGCGTCTCGACCAGCCTGGTTATATAACATTCGTAAATCGTGCCAGAACTGGCCGCGATCTTACAACTCGCGAACGTCACTGACCAGTAAGTGGGCGAATAGAGTCATAACACGTACGGTCGAGCTGGCGAACGTGCACGGGGACGAAGGTTTAGTCACGCATTCGACCGGGCTATCGGATCCGTATGGAATCCTTGCCTCGCACACAGGAACACCTGGCCGTAAGCGTCACGGTTAATTTGCACTTTCTATGAATTTTAATCAGCCTGTGAGCAGAGAAGGATCCGGAGACAATGGCACGTAGGGACCGGCTACGATTATCGACCGTATGGGTTCGATCGTGTATCTCGTCAGACGCCGCGGCCCCAAGGAACAATCCCAAACCACAAACCCAATGAACAGTCCTTATATTCCTTATACGCAAAAAATTCAAAGTCCTCTTTGGTTTACGGATTACGACCACAAGGTTACATTTTCGTTTCACCTAACAGCAAAAAGAGCATTGGGAAGGAAGAAACGGCGGAGATCACAGGAGAGAGGGAAAGGAACGCGCTTAATGATCGCGTGTTCCGCACAGGTGATCGCGAGGTCAAACGTTGCTTCTCCAAAGTCCGATAACCACCGACTACGAGCGAAATGATTAACGATAGCCTGAGAAAACCAGACGTAGAGCCAAAGAAGAGAAAAAGAACGGTGCGAGGGAAGAAAGGTGTGCCATATGGAATTCGGTATATAGCAACGGTAAAATCAGCGATGGGATTAATAGAAATCGGAGAGTGTTACGGCACCTCAGGCGCGGACAATCTGCACTTGAAATCTAGACATCGAACGATGAAGACTAGAAGCGAAGAGGAACAACATTTGCCGGCAGCAAACCGTGTAAACAGCAATTCCTTTTTCGTGTTGGTGCAGTAACGTTGCTAAAAAAGAAAATGGCACAATGACCTGGGACACGCGGTGTTACACGCGGGTCACCTACGCGAAAGCGAGCGAATAAGCGAGCAAGCAAAGACGATGCGGAACGTTTGGTACATGGTGCAACTCGCGTACCACGCGGGCGTGCACGCGTGCATATCAATTCCGCGGGCGCGGAGGAGTCGCCAAGATCTCATGTAAATCATCGAGACAAGATGGCTCCTCCCTATTTTCTTGGCGCAATGTGCACGCAACGACGGAGCGGTAATGCTCGAAGCATGTTTGAAAAGCGAAAACGTGGTTCATCGGGGGACCAGTGATCGAGCAAGGAGGAGAGACGGAAGGAGAGAAAGAGAGTGGAGGAGTGTCGAGTGTTACACGCGTGAATAGTGCGTTTCGTTGTATAATGCGCGCGAGGAACACACCGAGCCGACGTGCACTCGCGCAACGGTCGACCAGACCGAAGTATGCTTCATCGTAAATCATGACGAATAACTATTTACTTATCGTAGAATCGTAAATAACGGGACAAAAAGAACGCTCCATACCGGCGAAAATTCACTTTACAATGCTAATGAAATTCTGAAAAGTTCTGTACAAAGGATATAACAGGTTCATAAAAATTTATTATGGTAAGCGTTCAAATTGTTTCCCGAGTCATCGTATATAAGATAAGAAAGCATACTTTTGATTTGACGTTATTATCTCTAAAGCACTTTTTGAAAGAAATTTCTGTTTTTCTTCGTGCAGCGCCACTTAAGAGAGGTAGTCCATTACTTTTATTGCCCGACCATCTGTGCGTTACCTGAATTACCGTAAACTATTTGTCCTCGTTCGCGACACAGCACCGGTATTTTCCCGAAACAGAATTATTTTCCTCTCTAATCTCCTCGAATCAGCCCGGAAAGTATCCCGGTTAAAAGGAACTCACCTATTTCACTCTCGACGATCAAGGAACACCAAGAATCCGATCGACTGCAATTCGTAATCGACGAATCGATGAATGATCGAATTACCGTGATGTTCGACGAGCCTGCTGACATCCAAACATCGAGAGGAACCACCGAGAGTAGACCAACCGTCTGTCGATGTCTAATTACGCACTGATTTTGTCCCTTCTCATTTTCGTTCGGTCTTCACAACGTTAAGTAACTAACGGTCCTGCGGGACGAACCTGCGCAACTTTCGTGGTAGACAGAGAGGATCAAACCGCATCGAAAGCCTCCCCTACCTAAGCTTCGGCCAGACTCCTCGAGACACCCCTTTTTCGCCTAGCTAAGTCAAATCGACCGAACGTGCTCATCGGCCCCTGTAATCGAGACGCGAATCTTTCTATCCCTGAGCAGGTAAAACGTGTGTGTACGTTGCAAAGCGGCCTGGTAAACGCAAACTACACAGGGTGTTAAAATATCAATCTCTCGACGTTTTAAATTACACGCGAGAGAGATCTCGAACGCACGTGTTGCACGGGGACCGGTGTATCGTTAGACTGTGAATCAACGACGGAAAGAAACGGGCGCAGGCCGTAGTTCTGTAGCCAGTTACGATGACTAGGGAGAACGAGGGAAAAATGTAAACGGAAGAAGCGAGCTAAAAGTGCAAATAAGTAAACCGCTAACGACTCTGCCTAGTCGCTTCTCTCGGCAGATTTGCAAGACGTATTTGCAGACTCCACCTTAAACCGAGCCACATGGCTACGCGTATACTTTCTAATTATATAGTATCTTCCCGCCATCAGCTGTGCTCGTTGGCTGACCGAGAAACTCGCCGGTATAAAAAAGAAGGCGGGGGCAAAGTCGAAGAAAACTCGGCACTCAACGGATAGCTCTCGACGAAAAGGTGGGAGATGCGCAACCATTATAAACCTGCGACACGTTGCGCGATTCGCGCTATTGCAAAACGAGAAAATAGAGGGGTCAATGCGCGCGATCGCGACGTTATCCCTGAAGAGGAAAAAGAGGATTTCAAGCGCGATCTTTCGACCATGGTCAGAGGAGCGCAAAAAAGAAACTCGTAAGAAGAGTTAACATCCCGTACGGTTTCGAAATGATAAATAAAACGAACGAACAAAATTTAAAATAAGAAAGCGTGCTGCATAGTGCGCAAAGGGGATATAATAACGCGAAAGTTAGTACGCGCGGCCCCGAAGAAAACAAACGATCGGTGATATGTTTGCAAAAAGGGTGCTAGGTAACAGTGTGTGATACCACTGTGTAGAGTACGATACAGAGGTTGGCCGTGCAACAACCTCGTAGTTCACCGACTACGCCTGCAGCTTCTGTACGCCACGCGAACATACACCATCCACTTTCCTATTTTGCGTTCAGTAGCGACCGCTTCATTTCGATAACGGTAACGCAGCTCGATCGTTCTGCCAATTTTGTTGCCAATTCAACCGGACCGATCGTAAAGACGATCAAAGTTGAAGGCACAGTAAATTGGCTACATAGCGATCAGACGGTCAGACCGACTTTTTCTACTTCCGCGCTCTCCGGAATATGACTCACCTTCTAGTCTCGTTCGGATTAGACAAGTCGCTTTCGAATTCAAGACGTTTGAGTTCAATAACTCTACTTCAACGTTTCTGTACATATAAGTCAAGTTGTTTTGAAGTCGTTTCAATGCAAATGAAATACTTCAACTTCGCTTAAGGCTTCGGAAATTAGGTATTCCAAAACAATTGAAAGAACAGATTCACGTTTGTAAAACGGTTTCAGATAATTCGAACTCGAGTGACTTGACTAATAAGAACGAGCTTATGACGAAGATGAAAAACCTGCAACTCAAGCAAGTAACAGGTTCGTATTCCGTACATAACAAAACCATAGATTCGCTACTATAGTAATTTCAAGACGCTTCGATTCAAACAACTTGATTAATCTGAACGGAGCGTTAGAAATTCTTACAAACAATCTCGTTTCCCGGTACATACATCAAAGTTTAGGAAACGTCGAGTAAAACTTGAGGCACACGAGTAACGCGCTCTAATAGGTTAAAGCACGAAGCAATTACTCAAGCTACAGCATCGAAAACAAGCAGTCATCTTTCGAAACGTCTTTCGAGACTAGACGCCTACGCTAAAAACCACTTGCAGAACAAACTCCATCCAAGTTGTAGCGAACGAAGGAAGTACATGTTATACGAGTATCAAGAAGTAACAGGATGGTTATTCGCAAAACGGTCCCGTTGCTAATGGATAGACGCGTCAGAGGAGAAGGTCAGTTTGGCGCTAGCAAAGGGTCAGCCATATAAAAACGTAGATCGACTCGAGCTTTCGAAGAGAACAGGTTTTTCACAGTTCCACCATTTCTTCGCTCGTGTAACATCGCTCCCGTTCCGCGCATAATACTCGCATAGAAACCTGCGGTGCACCTATTCTCGCCGCGGACCCGTGAGAAAGGACACGGAAGATCGACGATCGCTTGTAAACATCGAGAAGAGTTGCGGAAATTTTCGCACGACCCTGATATTTTACGAGCCGACTGTGCACGTGATCCGTACCGCGCCCACGTACCATCCACACGTACGATTCTTTTTTCTTAACCGTTGTTCCGTTTCTATACGTCGAGCTCGCGAATTCTACGCTAGAGAGAAACCTGTACGCTAATATAGGGTGTTCCAGCTTTTTCTGGCTGAACTTTGTCGGGACATTTTAGGAGTATAAACAAGAAAAGAATATTACACGGACGTAGGTCGTTTAAGGTTTTATCAAAAAATTATAGCAAAAATAAAACCTTAGTCCTCATTGTTGCGATGAGTTAATACGGAGAAACCATCGATCATTTGAGACGAAGTTGAATCCATCTTCGTCGAATAATAAATATTATTTCTTACCACTATCAATCTTCTGTCAATAGACGTCTAACTAATGATTAGTAATTACGTCGATTGTGAGCCTATCAAAGGATTTTCACGTAGCAAAAAAATTACAGCTTTGTTAACGCGTCCTTTATTCTTATATTACAATATTAATGTATTACAACTTGGTAACGAAGCGTCGAATCTGCTATCTTCATATAATATTTTTATATCATTCGTATCTATAAAATATAGTTTGACTAGAAAAAGTCTGAAACACCCTATATTCGTTGAGCATAGAAAAAAAGGTGGTGCAGCAGCAGCAGAAGAGCAGCGAAGTTGAACGAAGTTTAACTTCGTTAAAGGTTTAGAGGGAAACTTTGAGCGACGGTATTTTCAGGCTGTCGCGAGCACGAATAGGGTAACAAGCCCTATTCCAAGTTCTTGCCACGGCTAAACGTGTCGTGGCAAGATTGCGTACCAACCGGGAACGATTCGAATCTCGCAAAAGTCGCGGCGTAAGTTCACGACGCTTGGTACATACGCGTCTGGTAATCAGAAACTCGCGTGCTCGACTTTGTGTACGCGGTCAACGTCTCGAACGTCATAAATTATATCATGACCCTGCGGTAGTTCGTGATCAAGATGATCTATAGGTACTAGAATATTCACATGGGGATAGGTCATGAGCGTAGACGGAAGAAGAGGAACGAGGAAATATTCCAGTTGTTTACGAGATGGTTTCTCCGCGGAAGAAGAGGAACGAGGAAATATTCTAGCTGTTTACGAGATGGTTTCTCCACAGTTGATCTAGGATAGATTCAACTTAGCTAAATCCCGTAGTTGGAGTATCGCCAGAGAGCAGAGAGAGAAAGAGAGCACTTAAGAGCGCAATCTCTTCATCTAAATGAACCCGTGGCACGAAAATTACCCATTGTAACTGAGGCTATTTTTCTTGCACTTCAAAAGCCCGCGTACCTATAGTAGAAAGGAATTCACACGAGCTCTTATATGATCGCGATCTTCAAACAATAGTTCATAAAAATATTCCAACATTTGTAGAAATCCTTTATGAATATATTATACGTTTACGAAATATTTTGCAATTTGATTAACGTTATAATGAGACTCGATTATCACTTTGAAGCTACAAAATATTTAGTGAAAATATCCTTAACACAGTATACATAAGAGCTATTTATATTATCGTATAACGAAATATCTTCTAACTTCTATATAACTTCTCAACAATTTAAAAACGTTTTATATTACACGTATACGATGAAGTATACACGATAAAGTTTTCTACGTCCGAATACTTTCGTGAACCACTGTATGTGTAGGCGAGTGTGTATCCTGAATTTTAGAAAAAGGAAGAAAAAAGAGAAGAACGTGTATTTGCGCGAACAATCATACACCGCTGCGCAAAGAGAAGCCGTCGTCGTATACGAGGAATTAAACAATCGACCGATTGTTATCGGGCGTGACGTCTAATAAATATGCAACGGGAATGCATCTACCCGGCGGTCTGTAAAACAAAAAACATCGGAGGTAGCCCGGAAATCGTTTAACGGCGCCGGCAGCTCGGACACGCCGACAGCCTCCAAAAATTTCTACCTTGCGAGCATGCAATTTAAAGCGAGTCTAATTTGAACGCAAACAAAGAGTTAACATTTATTACGGCCGCTCCTCTCTGCCATCAACCAGTTCAGTTGACTACAATTGTAAACTCATTATGACGAGGCGGACTAAACAAAAAAATATGGAAAAACGTCAATGTCAAGGCTTGTGCGATCTTTCCTAGTTTTCCTCTCTCTTTTTTTTTCGTTTTTTGCTCGTTAAAACGAGAAACAACGAGCGAACAGCGTTTCTTTTAACGACCTTTCCATGCGCGTACATAGAGAACGCGTGATTAAAAAGATGTGCGCGTTTTGGAAAAGGTACGCGCCGCTCGATTCTCTCTGTCCCTCGTCGTTCCTACTAATTTAAATCTCGGCATCGTTATCCAAGAACATCGTTACCCAATTATACTTATACGGTAAATGACAAAGTGATGGTCGTTTTTCGGATGAAGTCACCGATGTCATCTCAAGGTCGGCCTTTTTTACACGGTAATAAAACGCACATGACGATGCAATTTTTCAAATAACCGATAATATTTTTCTTCCTTATTTCTTTTTTTATTTTTGCGTAACACGTTGACCGTCATGAGTAATCGTCATACGTGATCGATATTGGGTTTACCAGAGACGCTGTATGATGAAACATTTAAATTACATAAACGCTGTTGTGCGTTCGTTCTATGTATAAAACAAGGCCCTGTAATTAAAAAAGAATTCTTGTCGCAGCCCACGCGTTAAGTAACATAAACTGGAACAAATAAAAAAGTTGAACGCACGACAATAAAGGGGCGCGTATCAGATAACAATTTTTAATCCACCCTAGGCCTGAGTTAGGTAATTTCGCGAGCCTCAATTTAACCGGGCTACCTCGGTCCCGATTAAGCCAGTCAATCGAGACCCCGCTGTAATTCGTATCCACGTGTTTCCAGCAAGAGAGGGGAGAGAATGAAATGACCCGAACGACCGGCGAAGGTCCTCCGACTTTCCGAAGCACCGAACGGAACGCGTTTTCGCGTTCAAAGACGCGAGACCGATCGTCGTTCGAACGGAACGAAATTTCCAAGGGGCGGATGAGACAGGAATCGGAAACAACGAGCAAACCGAGCTCCCGACTAGCGAAAAATAGTCTTTCCAGGCAACTCGAACGAAACGAATTCGAATGGAACGGGCGTGTTATTCGTATTTCAAGCGAAAATAATCGGCCCAACCATCGCGATATCCTGCCGTATGTATTGTCAATGTTCTACGGTCATGCCGCGTTAACTGACCATCAGTATTACGAGAATTTTATCCGGTCAATTGTAGAAGATGTAATTCTAGGTAGATAGAAAAATCTGACGCGTTTACCACGTAAATGTCATATAAATTTCATAGACCACCTGTCAAACAAAAATGTTTTATTTCAAGAAATGCGTAGAAGGATAACAAGTATCACGTATCTATTTAAATTTTGCAGTTATATCTTAGAGAGTATTAAACGCGAGAAACAGTAATTGCTTCAGCAAATTTCATTAATTAAGGATACGATCTTTGTTTGCTATCTTTTGCTATTTACAAGAATAGTATTATACATTATACATACGTAACGCTAATGGTTAGTTCCAAGAAGTGATGGGGATATAAACGGGCAGTTAACGAAGCAAAATACTAGTCCGCTAACGCAACACTGTTATACCTGTTCGTAGATCAAGTTCAACGACCGTAAATTTTATTTACGAAAATCCAAGTACCTCGAAGCCTAACTCCTATAACCGAGCGAGTGTAGAGACCCGATCTCCACTTGACATGACTTTAACGCGCGTATCGACGAGCCACCGGAGACCGTATAAAGGGACCGTGATTTGCTTAAGCAAACCTAACGGGTCTGACTCTAGATACGAGTCAATGAAAAGAAACATACTTGCACGATATCGATCGAGTAAATTCCATTTGATCGATTCGTACGCTAGATCTTTTATAAGATCCACAGATTCTTAGTCTCGTTATCGGCATTACTCGTTATCTTGCCGCGATGCTTCTACTTTGAGCTTTATGTAATTTCGTCATACTATAAGTCCCGAAATTGTATAGTATCGTAATTTATTTACATTCTTCCCCAGTTTATCTTCATTATCATTTGCCTAGGATATCATCTTTTTTCAATAAGTCACAAGATTTTTGGCAGTTAATTTAATTGTATTAATCGTATGGTTATCAATAAGTGTGAGTGAATAAATTCTACGAGTTTATTGATTTTCAGTTCCAATGCTATCTCCAGGCAGTATCCCTTTTCGCGTATATCTCTAAGTTTTATGTACACTAAAGGTTTAGGTACTCCGAGGCTTCAACTCATTAAATAAATAAACAAACAAATTCAATATCGTTATATAAAAAAGTATTCACGAATAACTCACAAAGTATAAAATTCACAAAGTAAAAAAGTATTCACAAGGCTCACGATCCGATCGAAGGATAAATGAAAGTGGTCCCGAAGCTACCTACCTATGGTCACCAGCGTAAATCAATCTCGTTGCCGGCTGTATGTGATATCGAATCTCAACTATGTATATCGAGGATGGGTGGAAGCCCAAAGGCTCGAGTGGACCGTAATAATTTACCATCGAGGAACTTGCCAATGTGAACGTCCCCTCCAATTGAGAAACACTGGGGTTACTACGGCCACTCGCAGACAGCGAGGCGCACAAGAGACGTTCGCGCAATAGTGTGTCATTTGAGATTGAATAATCGCGTTTCACGATTCGAAAAGCGCAATCGATATCGCTGCGTGAGTCCGCGAACTTGATAACCGATAACGCGATCGACAGCGAGTCTCCGATGAACCTGAACTTTCATCTATCGCTAAAATCGGAGCTAAAATCGATTCACGACCGATGATAAAATCTTTAACTCTGAGAAAACTGAATGTAAAGTTAAATCTGTATGTTTCGAAACATTAAAATATATTACTATACCCGTAATCGTAAGATTTGTAAATTCGTAACAAAATTCACTAAATAAATGAGGATATTATGTATCACTTTTTGTGCTTATCTTATTTTTGCAAAGACACGCTTATACTACTTTCCCATTGAGGTTTTAATTTGTTATAGTAGAACTAATGGATTCGAGTTTAACCGATCGGAAAACTACGAAGCCTAAAAGTCTGTGGTAGGATGAATCTGTTGTGTTAATTGACGAAAAATTGCACTGGTTCTTCCGATTCGTCCCCCATTTATAATTTTACTAGCTAACTTGAATTGGTCCAACTTGATTCGATTGGAATCTAGCTCTCTGATCAACATAAATAGAATTCGTCGATTCGGTTTCTATTCGCTAAGAGATAGGGAAACTTGCAATAATCCTGTATATGCGTCTGTATCAATCCTCCGCGAGATGAAGATAGAAATAAAGGCGATTGCGTTCGACAAAAACTTTGTCGCGAATAGCTCCCTCGTGAATAAAATGCAATCGACTCTCCTGGACGAGCGTATTGTTCCAGACCAGCGTTCAGCCCAGAGAACAATTCAATCCCGTTCTCTGCAGCCCACTTTTTTCCACGATTTCCTGCGTTACTAAATACCGGCAGCGTGACTATCCGCACCGAATCGATGAATTCGATCGATTGAATTTCGACAAATATCCATTATACACCGAAAGCACTATTTCCAAAAGAATAGCGTACCGGTAGCGCTGGAAGCGACGGGAAGACGACAAATCGCATTTCCACCGTTCGTAGTTCTCGACTTTCACGAACGTAACAATGCAATCACGAACGTAAACAACAATCAACATAATCATTACAATTATCTAGAATCCTAGCAATAGTCTCTTATTGTGTTTTAGTAGAGCTTTAAATTACCCATATTTAATAGTGTAATAAAATTGTTTCCTCATTTATATTTATATCCCATAATAAATTTATTCAGAAAAAAAAGTGGAATACCCTACGGGACGAATGAAATATGACAGGGCTAAATGAATTACGTATATTCATTATTGGACACTATTTGAACAGGTGATCCTTTAATTATTTTGAGCGGTGTGCAGCAGCTTCGTGTAATTACATTACAGTTTACCACCAATTATCGTCGCATTGTTCTACGGGTTCCATATTATCGGACGTACTACAACGTTCGCAATTAACCGACTCGTCGTACAATCGGTTTAAAACGATAAACGCGGTGCCATGTCGGTGCGATCTCCGCAACCCCGCCACGCTGTATAAACATGAATTTTATTACAACGGGACAGGGATTCGTCGATGAAAAAAAAAAAATGAAAAGCGGTAACAACCGCGTGTCGCTCTTGCTTCATTAGCCAATCGTGTACAATAAGAAATAGCAAGCCCGTAGCCAGGAGTCCGTAGCCAGGTGACTCACGCTGCGTACCGAGCACGCGAGACCCGATTGCTTTTAAATAGCGATGCATATTATATGCGAGGAAGGTCCACGCTCGCCGACCGATAAATTATAGCCTTCTATATGCTTGCATGCTAAACGCAAGTGAACATTTGTAAATTGCAAACGAGGAACTTTTTTTTCTCCTTTTTTACCTCCTCTTGTTTTTCTTTTTTCACCGTATTCTATTCTAAACAGTTCCGGTATCGAGCTTGCGTGAAACTTTCTTCACGAATAATTCATCGTGACCATGGTACGGTAGTACTTCGCTAACTTGCAACGGGTCACGACCTTATCTGGCCAATTATCGAAACAGGTAAATTTCTAGGGAATCCTGAGTATCTCTATTCTTCGTCAAACAGAGGTAAACTATAGATACCTGACACATTTGTTTATTTTACATACGTGACATAAGAGGTACACTTCTCGAAGTCGATTCCAAGAACCGATGAGGATAGCAATCACTTAACGAAGTAAAATCCAGTCGTTTAACGTGCTAGTACTGTCGGTAATGTCACATAATAGGAAAGCAACTTGTAACTTTCGACACACGGCTCAAACGAAATTTAAACCGATATAAAGATACATAAATAACACTACCTACTCATTATTATTTCAGAAACGAGTAATGAATCACTATTGTCAAGTGACTAACGTCGACCTTTGAATAACATTGAATTCCCCGAATCGAGTTAATTCTCGTGAACAACATCGGCTGACCGTATCGCTATATACCGCGTAGCGACACTGTCCCTCGAAATCCGACTAATTTCCGAAGTAACACGTTACACCCTCGAAATATCGCGCGCGTTGCACCGTGACGTGTCACCTTGAGACACAGAGAGACCGACTAGTAGAGTGTAGTTGACTCGAAGAAGAGCGCACGGTGTTGAACGTGCCGCGAAGAAGAAACACATAAAAGAAAAGGTTCGGAACTGGTTCGGCGAAGTCGAGCGTTCTCGGGTGCGCACGGCGTACACTACGAACAATACGATTTTCTAGGAGGAAACGGTGCAGAAGAAGCGGTCGAGAGGAGGTGGTGGTGTTATACACAGGAGGAGAAGGAGAAGGAGGAGGAAGAGGGAAAAAGAGAAACAGGCATGGAGGGTCGCGGAGCACGTGAAAGGCGATTTAAAGGGAAAAAGAAGGAGGTGGCCTTTAAAAAAAACAACGAAGGAACATGGCGAACCGGTCGCAGCCTCCATTCGTCAGCTGGGAGCTCAGCTGCAGCCGGGCGCGGTGACCTCGACGGAGCTTCACGGAAAACCGAGTCAATTTGCAAGCAATAACGGTGTCATACCGCGCGTACTTTTCATCGGTGATTTAACGAGCTTTTGTATCTTTCACACACACGAAAATGCTATTATACGTTCGTGTTTCTCCACTTTCTTCTTTCTTTCAATTTTTTCTTTTTTTTTCTTTTGTTTTTGTTTTCTTTTTTTATTATTAAATTTGTTACTTTTGAACAGTACATATACATATATCGATAGATCGGCGTGTTCCTTTCGATCGAGTGACCCGCCGACATTCCGCGGAAACACGGTCATCGGTTGCTTTACAGGTGATCGACAGTACCTCCGACCGACTGACAGTTCAACGACATTCGTCTTTACCACTGTACGGAAAAACGCGTTTCCCTTTACATACTTTGTGTAAACGCTCCTATCGATATCGATCACGCCTTAAATCCAGGAGATTTCGACTTCAACGAATCGCGAAATCGTTCGGGTTTCCCGAAACGATCCACGTTACTTAATTAAACGGATATTCAATTCGGCTATGTTTAACAAAGCTTTTATCCATCACTCCCGATTTTGATCTACACTTAAAAGAGATGTGTAGAAACATGTATGATTTTATCCTTAACTAAACATGTCCATGATATAAACAGTTAAGAATTTTCAGTTCACTCACAATTTGTATAACGAACGTAAGAACCACTAACGTGTCTGTTTACTAAGCGTCGTAAGTCCTTCATCACATTCGATCTTAATATACACTTGAAAAAAAAAATGTACAGAAACATAATATATAATTCCATCTATAATGTATAACATCAAAACTGACAAGATACTCGTCACGAACGTATATCAGATATACCGATTTAACCGATTTGACAACTGATTTCCAATTCACTCACAATCTATATATTAAAGTTCAAATCGATGAAACAATCGGAAGAAATAAAAGGCTCTCGCGGACTGTTACAATTAAAGGTGAAAGAGGTTACAAGATAGGGATCGGAGCACCTCTCGGTATCGCAGGAAAACTACACGTATTTACACGAAACGAGACTCCTGAGGAGTTATCGCGATGGCTACACATAATTTGAACGTGAAACGAAGGCGAAGGAAAGGAATTACAGTTTTTAAAAGAAAGACGGTGAACCGGTCGGTGCGTCCGTTCATCAGCTGAGAGCCCAGCTGAACCCAGCGGCCGCTGTAACCTCAACCTTTCTAATAGGCTGTATCGCATGAAAAACGATTAACCCTCAATGTCCGCGAGTCCTCTAAATACGGATTAAGCTAAAATACCTGTCATTCGAGTTTCATCTACGGGCGAACGACGGAATGCACGAAAACACTGGATTTTCAGAGATAAAACTTTTTGAAAGCCCACTCACAATGGAATCTTCCAGTAGACTAGCCGAGCCGGCAAGCCGTTCTCTTTTGCGTGCTCACCCACCGTTTCACGCACTGTCTCACGTTTTACACCGTTAATCCTTCTTTCGTGAACCGTTTCGACTTTTAAAACAGCGGAAGGCTCAATGATAAGGTTTAGCCCTCGTTTCGATCAGTTATAAAGTGCTTATTTGCAGCAGAAACGCGGCGGTATGCATACCGCTGACAGTTCGAGCTGTCACTTTTTGACGACCGCGTACGTGCCGCCATCTGATGACGCTGCCATTAGACATTGATGCGTTTGAAAGAACCGCGCTCAGATCACCTAGCAACAAGATCAATAGACTAAGTTACAGCAAGTCGAGCAATAACCAATGTATCTATTAATGATTTAATTAATTATTTAACCAAGGGTAAATTAGTGAACGTAGAACTTCGTTTACTTTTTGTATTGCTGTTTTAATCGAGCACTTCCCACGGTGTTGAATAACGATCAATTAAAATACTTCATTCGATTGATTGATTAATTTTTAATCCTTAAAAATTGCAATTGATAATTATGTACTTATTCTGATCGATAATTCTAACTATACTTCGATTGAAGTAAACTCTAATCATTAATTGTGACTGATAATCAGCCACTTATAACTGTAGTCATCAATAATTGTAATCGTTGGTCATTAACTGCCACAATATATAGCACAGCACCGAATTCCGGTACTGCTATAAAACTTATACCTGACTTTCGAGGGTTCAAAGGTACAAAGTTCCATATCTTTTTAAAACTGAAGAATTGTAATGAGGTAGAGTAACTGAACAATTGCTCGATTTTCATTTGTGGATTTATTATAACAATCTCGTTCCGCTAGTACAAAAAACCGGACGTCCCCGCAATCATTTACAAGATATAACATTTTATACAAACATTTGTGTTCTAGAATGTTTACGCGATTTTTTTCTTACTTCATACTTAACTCTCCTATCACTTTGTTCCAATACCTTTGTTCAGTGTTTCATATCACAATTGTCTCATATTCTTCAGATAGGAGTGTAAACTGCTCACAATACTCAAGAAATATTCGCAATATCAATCGTGAGTGTATCATTTTCTTCACGATACACAATTACACCTCACACATACCACATATTTTCATTTTTTAAATTGCGAGAAAAATCTTCAACAAGTAAGATCGAACTAACCTTACGTAACAATGATAAAACGAAACCCAATTAATAACAAATAACAAATAACGTCACGAATATTTTGAACAATATAAGAAAAATAAAGTATTTAAACATAAGTATTCAGGAAGATATGTAGTTCCCAAAAACGCTGTAAAATGTAAATTCTAAGCGAAGTACACAAACATTCGATGACGCGTGATAAAACAGCGTTACATTCCTTTTATGAGTAACGTGCTTTTTAAATGTTTTTCTGATAAAAATATACAATGCATAAATCTAATTTTTCCTCCGAATATCACTCTGTGATACAAAGTGAGTAACAACAGAATGCTTTCTATTACAACAGTACAATAATTTGTATATACTATCGCTTCAAAGGTATGAACAAAAATATATATAAGACCTTTGAACGTGGAAGATCAGAAATGTGAATGGTGACATTATTAACACAGGGAATGTGACTGTACATGATTGTTAAAATTATTCTATACTCTGAACAATTTGTTTAACTAGAGATCCGATGCAAATTACTTACACCACTAACAAAAAACTTATATGCCAGCGTACTTGAAACTTTTAGCTACTACTAATCTAATCTTTTCTGAAGTCTTTGTGCGATTGCAGCAATCAATGCAGCACCCTTTCCGCTTCCGTCCTCGGCATGGATCATCTTGAACTATATATACACGATTAATCGATTAATTTCGTGGATCAAAATAAAACAATAAAAAATATTATATGAAAGCATACTTCATGATCAGGAGCTAACAGTGGAATGTATCGTTTTATCCACGTCTCTAGTCTAGGATGATGTTTGTAAAGAGATCCATCTACAGCAATTGTGACGCTCTTCTTATTGATTCGTTTTAACAAGGCTGCTAGACCTAAAGAAATAAATTTGGTTAATAAACTAATATTATTTAGTACTACTAGTTCTATTACATACTTGAACTTACATATCGAAACGAGAAGAGCTGCACGATTAGATACCACTTCGCAAACATATTGTACTATTTTCACGTCCTCTTCGTCCGGAACGATACCGAACTTCATTAAAATTTCCTTCGTACTGCTATCGCCACCGTCCACAGAGTCTCTACATTTTAATATTAACGTATAGTATTGGAAATTTATAGGATAAAGATATACCATAAATTTTTTTAATTGAAAACAACATACTGTTCGATATCAGATACTAAATCGCTTGTGAGATTGCCTGGGACTAAAAGGGATCCGGGTGTGTGATCCCCTATAAATAGAAGGCCTTCTTTGGTTAACTTCGCGAGCACTACCCGCACAATCTCGCCTAAGTATTTTCCACTAATATACTTCTCGAATCTGATAATTTAAAAAATCGTAGTGTAGTAAATTTACCAAAGGTAGAGCTTTTATGTTCCACATTTTTCAAGGGAATTGATTGATACTCACGTAAATGAATTTACAATAAGCGAATTCGCATCATTTTCACGATCGTAATCTGTTTTAATGAAGTCCAGGACACCATTATCTCCAAATGCACCCCATTCAATGTCGATAATAACCTGCAATAGCAATGACCAACTTAATATTCAAGGACAAATGTTCGCCCTATATCAACAAAAAATATTTTAAAAAAGTACTTCGCGTTCTCCGTGTCTCTCAGTTTCCCAATGTTCGACTCTGTCAGCTCGTTCAAGAAAACAGGCATTGCTACCGGTGCCTAGTATAAGTCCAATTGCAGTATTATGATCTAACGTTGATCCTTGCACCAATGTTCCTGTAGTGTCGTTCAGAATCGCCACGACTTTCACTTTAGTGTCTCCTCGACGATCCAAAGCTTCGTGAAGCAATTTCACGGCATCTTCGTTAACAACGTCGGGACAATTGAAGGTTTTAGTCCAAGTCACCAGTACTCCAATATCCAATGAATGTTGAATTATCGGGAAGGAGAACGTAAATCCTGAAATGTATACTCAAATGTATACTCGATGCATATATTCATGCTGTATATTAATCATCCCGTTTGGAGAATTATCGATCACGTATGAAATCAGGATAATCTAATTGACAACAAGTATCATCCACTTGGATTCGTAAAATCAATGTAAGACACAATACTTAAGAGCTGATAGCAAGAAGTGCTTGAAAATATTGAAGATTGACACTCTCAGATAAAATTTGTACTGGAATTCGAAACAATTGTAATTATCCTGGAATCACAAAAAGTTATTTCTGAGAAACTACGGACCACAGACAGAGCAATTAAAAACCTCACACGTGATTCTCCCGATGCCTCAAACGTGATGTATATTGATTCCAATTTACCAAGAGGAAGCTCTACGTCCTGAAGACCCTGTGAAATGACGAAATCACTGACGCATTCTGCTAGGTAATCAAACAGACGAATCCCCGAGCCTACTCTCAAATCAGAGCTAATGTGATATTTCTTCACTTCTTCGCGTATAGGTGTACCATGAAGCAATTCTAAAAGAAGCACTCGGAAATTCGTGCCTCCAAGGTCCAGCGCCAAATACAAGCCTTCCTCTGAAAATATTTTATATTGATCTTTCAACATTGTGACTAACTAGACAAAACTAACAAAGTTAGAAGCTACAATTGTTCCACTCGTATTATTAGATTACAACATATATACACACCAGATATCGTAATAGCTATTGTATAATCGCATAAAATTCCTGCCGATCATATATCGAAAAATAATACTTAACAAATTGGGAAAAAATCTTATCAAAGATTTGAATTATAAGAACCTGTGCCATCGAGAAATTCCGGGACATAGGTATTCTCCATCTGCAGTGACGACGGCTGCTGATGAATTCCTTTATTCATTTCCGACATAAAAACATCCTGGATCTTCTTTACGGTGGCGGCCGAAAAGCGTAGCCGTGCCAGTCTTGTTTCGATCTATAAATAAAATCCTTTAAGCGATCGTTATATGATCCGCGTGATCGTAATTGAAATTGTTTGATCGGGACAATATCGTCGGGAAATTTTCCGCGAGTTATAAATCTTAATAATCCTTTGATAAAGATTATGAGGAATTTTTGTATTTACTCTGCTCTCTGTTACGTGATCCGTAATGGGATTCTAATAGACACACCAGAGGTAGAATCTACGTTCATACTAATCAGATGGCAAATCGCGATGATAAAATGGTTAAATTTTGCGACAATAGAGCATTTGCTACTTGACGGAAGTCAAGTCTAATCGAACAATAGGATACTTAACACGTGCGATAAAATAGTCTTTACGTTCGACTTTATGTAAGAAATGTAGTGCTATCGCAACAAATGAACGCTATTTGTACATTGTATATTTCCATTGGATATTTTCGCCTGTACATTCTACACGGATCAAATCTACAAATTTTTAATATCCTATCTCGATTATTTTCTATTTCGGAGTTCAACGTACGTATGCAAGCAGAATATCGAAAGCAGACTTCTCATAACCAGGATAATACTAATATTTCACTTCCTCAAGGGCAAACCGGTTGCATTCATCACTACCAAGGCAGAACGTACAAATTCTGAAAATCGATATTAAACCGACGAGTAAAAGACAAGAAAATGTCTTGATCAAATAATGCCATCTTGTTGTGGAAATTACGAGCTCGTCGCTAGGAAAGAAAATATCCGCGTACTGTTCTATATTCGTACGTAAACAATCTCCGGTAATGCACGAGACAAAAGATATTAAGCGACATGACAGTTTAAGTGGAAAGAAATTTATTGCTTGTTTCATGGATTGAATTGTCAACGCGATATACAGTGAGAGCAGTAGATGAAATTATTACCATGTCGTGTTCTCGTGACGCTTATCTGCTTTATATCGATTCGAAAAAGATCAAGGAAGGAACTCGAGTCATGGAGAAATAAGAATAAACAGAAATTAACCATGACATTGCTGGGTCTACTTTAATCAAATACAAAAAGAGCGCGTGGGTAACGTGTTTCCAGTTGCGTAACATTCTCTATGAAAACATTTATCGTACGAGCCCACACGGACGTTTGCATTGTCGATTGTTACGAAATCCTATTCAATTAAAGGAAACATGAAAGCTTTGTTATTTTTTGATCTCCAACCGATTGTTACAGCGGATCAATAGAACTATTAATTATTCTCATTCTATCCGTTTTATCATCGCATGAAGCAACGTATCTTCGTCGATAACTTATTTGAAAATCTTGAACTCTTTATAGTAAAAATTCCCTATGATAACCCTATGCCCCGACTCATGATAAGCAAATGACGTACGGCTGGTTTGAGGCTAAACGAATGATAACTGGTCGAATTCGGTTTAATCCATCTTAATTGTAGTATCTTATAGAAAAATATTAATCACATCGTATATCGGTAATTGCTCATTTTGCGCTAAATTTTTTGATTATCGAGCTACAAGATATTTGCTTCGCAGAAGAAAAATTCCCTTGAATTCTCATTAAGACACAACACACATATTGTCACGAATTAAACGATTTCTATATAAACGACAAATGGTTATATAAGTAATCATACACGTTCAAGAAAAGTGCATATACCAGACGGAATAAATTGCTCTTAGCGGGCATTGCTACAGAGATCGGCGGGAACAAAAGTGAAAGTATGCGTGCAGGATCGATCGGTGCCAGTAAACTCTTAACGAGAATGTCGTAAGGTTAAGGACTCGGTGTTCGCCATTTCTCGCTCGGATTTCTTACATCGGAAATGATTCAATCTAGTTGACATTGATCGGTCAGATATCGATCAATTATGCAAGAAGCGTATAGACTAGCTGGGAAAAAAACATATAAATACATAGATACAACGTCGAAGCACGGATGTTTTTTAGCGATCCGATGACGTATCGCTCGACAAATTCTTGAAATAGCAGGGCGCGATCAAATAACATTCGTAAGCAGTAAGTATGATGGATGTTTGAATCCATGATTTTCATAACTTCGTCTTGTTTCTTTCAATGACATCCTTATCGAGCGTTCCCACCCGCTCGATTACGACAGAACTACGAGTTTCCTCTGATTCGTGTAAGTCCAAAGGATAAAAGTTCAAGACAGACAAAATATCTTCTAAATAACAACGTGGACTGTAAAATGCAAACGCATTATATCTACTCACTTTATGTCTCTTTACATCGTCCGAAAGTACCAACGGCGCTACTTGTATCGCCTCGTTAAGAGCATGTTCCGTAGGGACGACCATGTTTGGGAGTTTTTATTTATCTGGAAAATAAGAAAATCATCAGCCAATATAGAATATTTATGGAACTTGACTAATGAAACACGAAAAGAACGAACAACGCATAATAAGAGTTCTGGTACAATCTTTGGTCTAATGTACAATAAGCTTTAAAAGATCAGTGACAATAGAGTCATTAGAAAAAAAATAAAAGTAAAAGACACATATCTCGTGCTCACCTGATTGTCACAAACGTTATCGTTAGATAAAAGCTTCTTGAATGAGAGAAGCGATGCTACAACGTGAATGAATTTTCCGTGACGGCTGACAAGGTAGGTGTGCGCGACGAAACGAGTTGTCGCGTGGTTCTTCACGAGCACGAGAGACTTTCTGATGTCGAGTTAAAGAGATCACTTCATTTACTATTACGCTTATTTATTTTCCCTACTTCCACTCTTTTCCTTGACTTTCGGCTAGATGATAACACAAGAGAGTTACTGTTAAACGAAAAGTTGAAAGTCCATGATGTTTTATAACGTTTGATAACATCGTAATCGAGTCACGTGAATTATAACATCGCGTTCTCAAGAAACAGCAATCGGACGTTACGTTTAGCATTTCCTTTGAACTAATCCGCTGTTAACTATGACGTAAATAATGATTAATTCTACACCGTTCGATTACATTGCTTAAATTAATTAATACCGGATATAATGATAATTCTACAAGCCAAATAAATGAGGCACAGGATAAGTTTTTTGGATGTGAAAACGGCGGTTCATCTATTTGACAAGCCTGAAGAGAATTTAACAATCATATATCGTGCACCTGCAACTATATAGAGCACAATGGGAAGGAAAAGACCATTTTATCTAAAACTTATAGGAAGACATAATTGCTTGACCGATATCATTACCAGACAGGCACTCTTTGCTCTACAGGTCATCAACCATCGTAACATTATCTCGTCACTAATTGATAAAAAGGAAATATACGGTTGCTTGATGTAACTCGTACGAACATTTCTTCTGACAATTTCGCGATAGCCACGATACATTGGCCAAAACATTTTGCTCTTACAGACAGTCTTATCGACCAAATAGAAAACCTTAATGATAATGAGGAGTCAATCATGTGAATTCGTAAATATATTGCAACAGTGGCAGACAAGTACTGCTGATAATACCGATCACAAAATTTAAACGAGATCCATCAAGAAGAAGAAATTCACCGTTCACTAATTACACCCTGTCGAGGTTGCGACATTCTTCAAATTCGATGCGAAAGAAGTACAACGTACAGAATCACTCGCCGCAATTTATGGACGCGATTCTTTATCCGAACTTCTTGTGTGTTAGATGTCTCTGTAGTTGCATGTCGTCGCTACACAATAAATACACGCGTATGCGAGAATCAGAATACACGCGTCGCGCTTGCGCATACTTACATATTACAAGTGCATACAGTCTTATGCATAAACTGACCATTTGAATCGATCGAGTAGTTCACCCAACTTAAAAACTTAATTGAATTTTAAAATATTATCTGCTCCGTTATCGAGATGTTTTAATACTGAAATGAAATGGAGATTATTCATTTCTCGAGGAATAAATCGTTCGGTGCATAAAAAAAGAAGATAAATTCCAGTTTTGACGTCGATATTAAGGACATAAAAGTTGAAGAACCCGTTCGGCGAGCAAGATTGTTCGAGCTACATGTTCCTCGCATATCAATGACATACATACTTCTTTTATTATCTCTTTACCTGTTTCTTAGTTACTTCCCCTCCACGGCTTCTCCCTGATATTTCCATTGTTAATGTTAATTAATTTGCAATTATTTATGGGCAGATAAGAAAAAATTGAACGTAAAAGAATGAAATGAAAGAAAAGACGCTGACTAACTTCCGAATTAACAGTCCACAAGTAAGAAAAAAAGACGCAAGGAAAAACGTACTTATAAAGTACGAACGATAGAATTGCTATGTACTCGTCGTAAATTGTACCTAAACGTTAGAATCCGCGCTGTAGCCGTATAGAAGCAAGCTCGATTACCGTGTTCTTAGCTTCGAACCGCAACGGTTCTTGTCTGTCTGATGAGTCGGTTAATTTGATCGATGATCATTTAAGTTGGTCAATTCGCGATAGATTTTTCACGGTCGATTACCAATGGGAGAAGAAATCGTGAAATGTCACCAGAACGTTCTTCGAGACAGTAAAGTCGCTTCTGAACGAAGCTCCATTAAAATCAATTGGAAGGTGCAAAGCATCAACCAGGATAATTTAGCCACTTGACTTGACGTGATGATTCTAATCCATAGTGCAATACGCACACTCGTCACAGGGACCATGTCAATCGTCACAGCACCTTCTTCTGCGAATGATAGTCCCATTGAGAAATACGAACTCCGTTAAGCAGTTCTTCACCTATCGCGATTAAAGATCTTCACTGTATCTTTTTTTTTCGTTTATCGTTAATTTATCGTTAATTTATCGTTACCACGTTCGATTTATCAGATTAACGAATATGACGTAAGTAGAATGACACGAGAGTTCGACGTACGAACAGCGTGCAAAACGTACGTTGAGCGCAGTGTTTATTCAATCAACTTGTTGTAAAATTGAACTCATGAGCAGCTTTTGACGAAACGCACTTTACATTCACGATAACGGACTGCCCTTTCGTTAAGAGCATGCCCAGTTATTATGTATGATCTTTACCGCTTGAATTATAGAGCTTCCGTGAATTACGGGACCATTATCACCAAGGTCTCGAATAAATCTTAATCGAATAGAATTCCCTTGATAATGCAGCGGCTCGTTTTACGTTTCGAAATATTGGATTTCTTCTTTTCTTTGTTTTTCCAAAAACTTAAGCAAAGTATTGGGCGACGAATCTAAATCTCGAAATTGTTTGTCTGCTACTAAAGAAGGAAAAGTCGTTATCTATTTGAGCGATACCGTATCGTAATAATACACAAGTAGTAGATGACATAATTAATGTAGTAAAATTTTGCAATTAGGCGACAAATTCGTGATAATATCTTACGGTTTACGCCATCAACGCGTTATTTTTAGAGGCATTTTAGTTATTGATGAAATCACTAAGTCCGAAACACATTCATAAACACGTGTTGCTTAAATAGCTGTCAATATTTCGTGTTGATTGGTCGCGTTTATGCGCCAAGGAAAATCTGACAGTGACGACTATTTAGATATATACAATACATTTAGAATATCACGACGAAGATAAAGTACATGACTTTAATTTCAAAAGGTATTAAAAATCATGCGATAAGCTCATACGTCTCTCGACACATTGTATTTTACAAAATTAATTTCTTCGATAACGATCGGACCAGAAGATAAGATATTTATCAGAAATAGTCGATGTTTGACAAACGGTAATACCCGCAACATAATACATGAATCGTCAATGACAAAGTCTAATATAGTGCAAAGAAAATGCAGCGTGAATATGTACGAGATGTGACGATGATAACGTTTGAATTTTGAACAGTTCGATGAGCGTAAAGTTAAAACTGTACTCGAGTAAAATCATAGGAATACGTTAAAGTACGATGACAACACCTGCAGTGTAACATTTCAAGGACCCACGTGGTCTCGTCAACAAAGTAAACACTAGAAATAGATGCCTTCACATAGAATTTCTCATGCCGCGACAGCGACATCAACGTTTGAAACCGGTTAGAGAAATAATAAGTCTGCGTTAATCGAGGACTCGGAAGCGATACATGATATTACGATGACATCGACGCCGTTTGAACAAATCAAACATACTCCTGTTGTCAAGAATCAACGAGCCTGATGGTGTTGACTAGCGCGTGCGCTCCGTTCTAGGAAAACAAAATACAAACTCACCCTAATACTTTCTACGTACGACTGTCGACTCGCGCGATTGCTCCAGCTTCTTGATCCTTTTCTATCCTACGCTGGGTCCAGTTTCCGGTCAGTGACTGTAAGCTTCTCGAGACGTGACAGAGCTCACTCACACGTACAAACACGTGGGTGGGATACCGTGAAATGTACTCCGCCTCAGAGTAACAACTAGTCGAGCCTCCAGATCGTCGCTTTCCCCACTGCTCGAACTTTAAAACCATATCGGCGCGTATTACGTGCGCGCGCCTTCGTGCCCATACACGCGCTTACGCGTTTCATACACGCGACCACTACATCTGTCCTACGCTTGTCTCTTTTCGTGCACAGACAGTCTTAACTCGTGACAGTCTCTCTGATGTATCGCGTGAATGCGGATACACACACGCGTTCTAGAATATCGCACGCATTGAGACCACGTGATATTGTACTCGCGATGCAAAACCATGTAACACGCGCATAAACGTAAAGATTTCTCAAGCGTCGCGCAACTGATACCTCTCGATTTTTTCCCACAATCTTTTCGGTAAATCCATCGATTCTCAATTCCTTCGATAGTCTCGTGATGAACTCGGTAAAAGATGAGAGGAATCGAGACTACGTAAAATATATATATATAACTACTATACATAACAATAGGAATTTATTTAACGTAAATGTGATAACGTAAATGTGATACAGAAGTTTAGAACAACGCGTTCCCAATGTCCTTACAGGTTCGCATTATGTCAGTTGAATGGAGTTTGAACATAGCTGCAATAAAATAACATCCGTCTCCTAAGCTACATAGGCTGAATGGAGTTTGATTGAAGTGGTCAGTGTGTTTAAATTTAGATCGTTACAATTGCTCGACCCTCGTGGTTTCGTAATGTATAGTACCATTCTATAGACAAGCAACTTGCACTTCGAAATGATAATTAATAAAACCACGATATTAAGACTCCAGTATATTCAGACTTGACTTTGAAAACCTGATGAGAACATGTAAAGGAACGGTAATAACTCCATTTCTGAAGTTAAACTCTACGATATTGATGAAGTAGATAAACGCGCACGTGAGGTTTTTAATGTAAGCCTAATGACTGATACCAAACGAGATTAACTCAAGTGAAAAAGATGTATAAACTTATGTCTCTATTTTTATTTATTCGTTGCCATAAAATTAAAACACGTGAAATATTTTGCTCTGTACTTTTAACTAGCATTACGTTTATAAAAACAATAAGATAAAATATAAAAATGATAAATATAACAAATTCATACTATTCCGGTAACAGATCATCCCCGAGTTCTTCATCGCCAAAATCATCATCTCTTTTTCCGGCAGACGTCATAGGACGAACAGGTAACGGGCCAATGGGATCAACATAAGGAGTACCTACAGAAAATACTTTACATGCACTTGTAACACCTCTTTGTGTAGTATTTCCTTTTAAATTGTTTAAAAAGTCGATAATAAACAATAGGATGCCGTACAAGTTTGGGATTCATTATTGTATACAAGGATCAAAAATAGGCTGTTCAAAATAGCTAGACTCATCTATCATCTATTCAATCCATTAGCGTAGTTCAACTATCATCGGTAAATCATCCTTGTTAATGTTCATTTCAAATAAAGCTACATATTCCCGACACTTTGATAACTGTACTAAGCATTCGTATATCTACTATTTTGCAAATTATTACGATCATAAAATTTATTAATTTTTTGTAACGATTTCAACGTAAAAGAGTGCGTACCTGTTTGATCAGTGACATCGTTTGCCACGTCCGTAATATTTTCAGTTGCAGAAACTCGATTAGGTCGCGTGATACCAGCACTACTTAAACCTTGATTTTCTTTTCTATTAAATGTGGGACTTGACCTATGGTCTGATAATAGGCTCATTCCAGAACCAGTTCGTGATGATGTCCCACTATTACTCCTTCTTGATCCTATATATAGGTATTAAATATAGTAATAATACCATGTTTCATACAGTCAAAGATGTACACCGTCTGTACCTGGTCTTGCTGATCCTTGTCTATCCTTCAATTCTTTCGCTTTCTCGGCGCGTTTTAATTCTGTTGCATATAATTGTGCTTCTTTTAAGCCGAGATCACTACATAAACGAACCAAAAATTTCAAGCATTCAATATTCTCAGGAAACTTATTATGAATATCTTGATACTCCAAAACAGCTTTGTGAAATTGACCAATTCGTCTTAAACATGCAGCGACAAGTAATCGCCATCTTGGCTCATCAGGAGCAAGTTCTACTGCTTTCTTAAAATAAACTAACGCTTTCTCGGCAAGTTGCATCGATACGAAATATGATCCAAGCCAATCGATTACCTCAAAATTGGCGGGAAAAAATCTATAAGACTGGACAGATATAAACTTTAATAATAAAATATAGTAGAATGAAATAAAATATGTGTACAGTAAAAAAAGTTTACATCGCTATAAAATTGATAGGCTTGTTGTTTATCTCCACCAGCATCATACATTTCGCCCACTTTTTGCAAAACTCCAGGATCACATGGTATTATACCAAGTAATTGATTGTACCTAATATAAATTCAAATATTAATTGCTCAAATTAAAATCAATTTCAAGATGCATATAAAATCATAATACCATTCTGTTGCTTGGTCTGTATCGTTCATAAGTTGATATAATTGACCAATTTGATATACTGTTTGTGGATCATGTCTGACAATGTTACGAACTTTCCAAAAACATTCCAATGCTTCTTCATACATATTTTGCTTTTTATATACTAACCCTATTAAATGAGATTTCATAAAATATTTGATATTTATACTTCCACGTTAGTAGTAATAATTACCCAAATTATAAAGAGCTTGCACGTGACTAGCATCCGTATCTAATGAGCATAAGAGAAGTTCTCTAGCAATATCTAATTCACCCTTTCTGATTGCACAAGCTGATAAATTAACATAAGCTGCTGCATTGTAACTGTCCGCATTTCGAGCAATTTCTCCGCATCTTTCCGCTTGTTCGTAATCTCCTTGCTGAAAGTGATATAAAAATTATTTTATCGATATTTTATTCATAATCAACGAAAACAAATATCATTTCTTACAAGAAAGTAAATAAATGAAAGCATTGTCGCAGCGGAACTATTAGCTTTACTTTCACGATTTTCAAACATTTTTAAGGTATCAATAGCCAACTGTGTTTCTCGATTATGTAAAAATACCATAGCTTTACTTATTTCCAAATCAGCAGCTAGTAGTCCATAAGCTGAAGACTTTATAGTATCCACACACCTATAAAAAATTTGATTGTAATTAATACACAAAGAAAGTTAGCAGTGTTTAATTTAAGTAGTATTTTAATCTTACCAAGCAAAACCAGCTGTGAGTGTATCTTCAATTACAGGTGCAATGAGTTTCGCAGCACAAAGAATAGTTTTCTCTGCTTCCAATTTTAGCTCTTTCTCTAACTTAGACAAATCATCATTTTTTAAAATTTCATTCAATATGTTAAAAGCAACATCGTCCTACAAAATAAAGTACAAAAATTTAAAAATAGAACTAGAACAAATATTTTATTGGGAACTAGCAATGTATTTACATTGTGCTTAGTGGATACAATATTATCAATAAACTTAAAATTGCTACACAGAAACATTAGTGCATAAAATTATAATCATTTTTCAAAAATGTGTTTCCCAATATGATTTAAAGCGCAAGACTAAATACTTATATAGCTATTGAGTGTGGGCAATGCTCAGAAAAACACTTTGCATAGTGATATTTATAAACGTGCCCAACTCACTGTACTTATATTATATCTGTCCTCCTGATCTATGTTAAGTTGAACCTCTAATAACTCTAAAAATGACCTTTTCATTTTATCCCTATGAGATAACGCAAAGTGGCATAAAACAGCATGCAAGCCTGCTTTAAATTCAGCTCTTTCTTTCATGACCCATTCAAAACTATTAGCTGCTTCTTCCAAACGACCCATTTGTACAAATAACATTCCAATGTTATGCATTATTTTTATTCTGCGAATTATTTAGTAAGTTAATATAAAAATAGCAGACATAAAAATTTAATATTAATAGCCCAACAAGTTCTTATAATAACTCTCAATCATCTCATTACCTTAAATCTTTATGAGCTGCTGGAGCTTGATCAAATGCCATTCTGTACATTTTAATTGCTTGAGACAATTGTCCCATTTTGACATATATATTCCCCATATTCACTTTTAATCTGGCACTATTGCTGAACATCCTATTTCTTGTTATAGCTTGGTAAGTTGCTATAGCTTCAGTAAACATATTATTGTTAGTATATTGAGTTGCTAAATTAAAAATGACCTGAAAAATGATAAAACATTAACAGTCTTCAATATTTTTGGTAAAACATATTTCGAAGACAAAATTTAATTCTTACAGCAAATGTTAAATCTACATTATGATTGTCACTAAGCCCAGCTTGTTCTTGTAGTCTAATAAGAGCTCTTTCCCTCGAAGAAGCTTCTCTGGCTCTCTCTAAAGCAACTCTTGTATTGTTTTCATATGATGCTTGTACTGAACTTTCTATTAGTTCCATAATTTTTCTTTCAGCCACTTTTATTTTTTCTTCAGGCCTTTATAAAGTATTAAAAGAACTAAAGTATTACAAGAACTTGTTAAAGTATTAAAATACTGCTCTTCAAAAACTTAATACAATTTAATTTTATTTTATTATCAATCACTATGATCTTACGTGTCTTCCTTTCCACTTTCTAAAGGTGGTGCAGGCCCTTTGGTAGAACTATTCATATTCAATGGATCAAATGGTTGACGATTACTACTAGTATAACCAGCTCCTCTGACTGCAGTCATTGGCCTTAGTCCACTAGTATTAGGACGCATTGGTATACCAGTACCACTTCTGTGAAACTAAAAATGTTAAACTTCATATTAAAACAATATTATGAAATACAATACAAGATAATATATTCATTTACCCCAGTTGAAGTACCCAAACGCATAGTACTTCCTGGTACTTTTGGTGTAAACTGCATAATTAAACGTCAAAATATTTTATTATTCAGTCCAACTATTCTGTTTTATTGTACATGTATTCATTATCACTTACAATTGATCTTTTTGCATAACTTGTATGCAGTGTTTCTTGAATTAATTCATCTTGTTCAAGATCTTTGATACTATATATTGATGGATAATCATTATATCCATCATAAATATCATCATCAATTTGTACATTAGACATTGCGGATATTTTTGTAAATTATATTTTTTAATCGTATTTTATTCTTCTACAAAGCAAATTTATAAAAGTGTATTTTAGGCAAAATAGTTGAATAAATTTATTAATTCTCACGATACAATTAATATTTTGTGATAGTTTTTATCATTTTTCCTTTATAGAAAATACTTAGAAAAACGAACAATAAGTGTCATAAGAGACGCTATAATTGATTCATGTCTGATTCATGCGCTGCAGTACAAACAAAGCTTATCTAGTTACATCTATGTTGGAAATGTCAATAGATTTAGATTGCTCTTATATTATTATAGATTATAGTTTTATTGTAATTAATTGAGTAAACATGACTTTTAATAACAATGATCATTGATAGATATCAGATTGTACGGTTTTTCTTGTAAATAAAAATAGACTGCACTGTAATTACATTCAATTGCATTCTGCAACGGTACCTAACATTTATTGGTTGGCAATGTAGGCCTTCATACACTTTTTGGACGACAGATCTATAAAACCATGAACGTAATGAAGTCTCATATAAGCTTTACGTAAAAAGAATATTTTAACAGCGTATAACATTTTTTATAAAAGAAGCCAAGTCTTACAATTTAGTTGATTTACAAGTATTAAATCTAATAACTTTATCTTGGCAATTTGACAGTACGTTCTGTATTTGTTTCCCAAAAAGGTGGGGTTGCTTTATGCAGAGTGCCAAATAACCTGTTTTGTTCATCCAATAATGTTGATAAATAGCCAAATTTGACATGTGTTACATGATAACAGATAAGTTTCAATTCTTGAAATCATGTGGAAATATTTTAATCGTTGACTCGAATACAATATAGTTCGAGGCTGTATCAGTAATGTGATTTCGAAAAGTAATTTTAAGAAATTTTAAGAAAATGACAACTGAGCAAAGTGCGCACGATCATTCCCTTGCAATTAGACAAGAAATACAACGTTTCGAAAGTGTTCATCCATCAATTTACGCTATTTATGACTTAATAGATCTGATATCCGATACACACATTGCAAAACAAATCCGCGAACATGTTGTTGCAATTGAAGGTATGATACTTATTGCGAAAAAAAGTAATATATATATTTTTTTTATTTTAATATTTCTAAATATATTTTTTTATACAACAATAAGCAAGTTATTATTTTTTTGAATTACTATGAATTAAAACCTTTGTTAATAGATTCATTTGTCAATAGTCATGAGTGGACATTGGCTAGAGATGTTCCAGAATTACATTTGGGAATTATTGGTTCATCTGACTCAGGGAAATCTGCTTTAGTTCATAGATATTTAACTGGTTCATTTATGCATGAAGAATCTCCAGAAGGTGGTCGCTTTAAAAAGGAAGTCTTTATCAATGATCAGAGTTATCTCTTGCTAATTAGAGATGAGGGTGGTGTACCAGAGTCACAAGTACACAACAATATATTATATATATAATTATCATATAGATGTACATATGTGTATTTATGTATACATATGTTAAAAAACATATTATGTATATTATTGTGATAATATTCTTTATTTAATAACATTTAACACAGGCATCACTTATTTCAGTTTTCTGCTTGGATAGATGCTTTATTACTTGTATTTAGCTTAGAGAGTGAAGAAAGTTTCTCAATAGTTTGCAGTTTTTATAATAGAATGTGTTCATTTCGAAATATGTCAGAAGTACCAAAAATACTAGTAGGAGTTCAAGGTAATACTTACACATAATTATAAAAATATTTCTTGTTACATGAATTTCTTACATATTACAATATACACTAATGTATTTTGTATTAAATCATGTTTATTACATTATTTAGATTCAATTAATGATTCTAATCCCCGGGTTATAAAGGATGGTAGACCACGAAAATTGGCATGTGACTTGAGGTGTCCTTATTATGAAACATGCGCTATTTATGGTTTGAATGTTGAAAGGGTATTTCAAGATGGTAAATAGTTTAGAACAATCCCAATGTTGCATGCAAATTTAGTTTCATTACAGAATAGTTTATAATGTAATAGTTTGTTTGTACTAAATTCACAGCATGTATAAATATCATTCATTTTTATTGTATTCTTTCTTACATCATTACTATTATACTGCAGTGACTTTGATAAATATTTTGAGAGTATTCTGAATATTACAGTGTGTCAAAAAATTATACAACATATATCTACAAAACATTATCGATGTAATGGACAACAAGCAATAGACAATGAAACAAAGTATCCTGTTCCAATGATTGCCAAAAATACACAACTTCTGACCAAAGAAATGGAAGCAACAAATTCGTCAAAATTAAATGTGAGTTATTCTCTTCTTTCAATGTACTGAATAAAAAAATTTGTGTAATAACTTATATTTGTCCAGGTATCTGATAAAGATGAAGATTCTAGTAGATCATTTCATCATAGTTCTACCCAAAATGATTCTGGAATAATGGGTGACAATTTTCATAATGCACAGAATCAACATGGAGATTTTAGATCCTCAATATTAACACCAACCACTATCAGGTTTAATTTTTGTAATACATAATTTTTTTAATTACAGAAAAAATTTGTCTTACTCAAGTTTTATGATATAGGAAATTTAGAAGAAAGTCTAATATATTTACTCCATCAAAAAAGGAAAAATATAATATGGGTGAGATGGGTGTTGGTAGGGAAATACCTGTTAAACAAGGATACTTATTTAAACGCAGTAGTAAATCTTTAAAAGAATGGAAAAAGAAATATGTTACATTATTGGAAGATGGTCGTTTAACTTATCATTCCAGCTTACATGTAATTGTATCGTAATTTAATATTTTTATAAACATTATGCATTATGTTTAAGAGATTTACATATGTTTCCAGGATTATATGAATGATACTAATGGTAAAGAAATATTATTACAATATGTGACTGTAAAAGTGCCTGGAAAAACGCCTAAAGGTTCTAAATCATCCAATGCTCAAGGTGCTTAAATATTTATTCAAATTATCCTACATTTTATATTGTAAACAAAGTGATTTCATTTTATGTGCATCTTAATTTACAGAAGATAGTTTTGAATTTTCTATCATTTCACTAGAAAATAAGACATGGCATTTTGAAGCAAATAATGCTGAAGACAGAGATAGTTGGATTTCTGCTATAGAACAACAGATATTATCGAGTTTACAAAATAGCGACGGTGATAAAAAAAACGAAACTGATGCTTTCAAAATGCATTGTATAAAGAACAAGGTATCAGGAAATGATGCTTGTGTAGATTGTGGTGTACCTAGTAAGTAGTTCACTTCTAAATTTATTCGAGAAGTCTTTTTGATTTTACTCCTTATATTCAATTTATAATTGTATCTTAGATCCGGACTGGGCTAGTTTAAACTTAGGTGTATTAATGTGCATTGAATGCTCAGGAATACACAGAAATTTAGGTTCACACATATCAAAAGTTAGATCCTTAGACTTGGATGATTGGTCGTAAGTGCAATAGTTACTTATTTTATCGTTTCAATTTTTCGATCTATGTAATAATGAATACAGCAAAAATAATAATTTTATTAATAAATGATTTGTTCTTGAACATATAATTATATTAGTGTATATTATTAGTATTGCATGTGAACTATGCATGTATATACAGCATAAAATAGCCTTGACATTAATTTTAGCGCAGGTCAGTTAAGTGTAATGTTAGCCCTTGGTAATGATATAGCAAATAATGTTTGGGAATATTGTCTAAATGGGAAACAGAAACCAAATTCAGATTCTCCTAGAGAAGAAAAGGAACAATGGATCAGATGGAAATATGAAGACAAACTCTTTTTACCACCGATTAATCCGAACATTTCTTTAGGGAAGCTGCTTATTGATTCGGTTTGCCGGTAAGTATTTTTAGACTTTCGGACGAGTTGTATTGTTATAAATTATTATTGGATGATTTGTTGTATTAAATGTAATGTAGGGGTGATATGAGAGCATTTACATTATGCTTAGCCAGATGTAGTTATGAAGATATCAATATGCCTGTCAGTATGGAAGATTTAAGAACGCCTTTGCATTTGGCTTGTGCCACAGGAAATTTAGCTATGGCACAACTTCTAATATGGGTGTGTATTTACTCTTGACTGATTAAAGTATATATACATATGTTATAAAAACCATATAAGTACTTGTATATTATTGAATAATTACAGCATAAAGCAAATCCACAAAACTTAGACCACGAAGGGCGTACGTGTATGTCGTATGTACGAGCACTCGAAAGAACGCTTGACAATTCATCGGATTCTATGGAAATGCAGAAGCTTCTTGAAGTACTTGAACAAGCTAGTATTTCTGGAGTAGATGATGTAGAAACTTCTCAGTATTAAAATTGTTTATGTTATGTACTTATTGCATGGAAGGTCATGCTTTAATTAATGGCTTAGAGTTGATATAATTTTTATCATTATAGTACTGATACTCATAAAGACAACCAAAGTATGTTAAACGAATTCAAAGCATAAAACGGTCTATTTCTATAATATAGAAGATTTACATTGTATGTAACAGTATATATCTTTTTAATGATGGCTATAAAGTTCATAAAAAATTTGACCAGATATTTTAACGAATATAACATACTTTGCATATATATTTGTACATTGAAGAGTAGTTTGAATTAAAAGTATAATTCATACTATATATATAAATATATATATATTTAACAAGGTTTAGGTCAGTGAAAGTATTGTCTAATAGTAAATTGGAGTGTACATTATCAATGACTGAGAGTACAAACACTCATAAATCTAGTTATATTTATACACTGAATACATTTAATGTATTTGAAAAATGCTTTTATAACTTTTATTTTATTAATTATAAATTAAACATATAATTACCTCGCAATATGATCGGATTACTTTTAATACCTGACCAAATAAAGTTCTGAATCTTGCTTGTTTTATTTTGTTAAAGTATGTTGAAATCATAATTTTATTTAATTTTATTAGATGAAAACATTGTTTTGAGCACATAATATCCTTCACCTATTATACTTGAATCGTCTAAAAAAATGTTAGGAACAATTTCATGCATGTAAGTATTATCTTAAATATTATATTATTTATTAATATTTATAATATTATATTATTTTACCTAATGGATATATACTTGTTGGAAAAATCGGTAACTGACTATAGTATTTAATTGTCTTTAGTTTTCTCAGTTTAGACTGAGATGAAAGTGAAATTCTTCTCACACTCGGAATTCTGAAAGCAACATATAATATATATTTATATGAAATTTATATTTATATAAATTTAAATTTATAATATGTATTATTATATTAATATAAATATATATTAAATTCGTTATATGAAAACGATATGATTTACTAAATTATTACTAAACTTACTCATGTAAATGATGCACAGCTGAGATGGGAAGGGGTGCTGTTAAAGTATAAATTTTGTTTTGATGTAAATCACAACTTTGTATTGGCGATTTTTCACTGACATACTGTTTTAATACACAACTAAATAAAATTCTTAAATCATCACTTGAACATTCTAAATTATCTTGTATTAGTAATATAAATTCCAAGGATATATGAATTTGTACCAAATATAATAATCTTTTTCTAAAAACACACACAACACATATTTATGTTGGTCAACTACATAAAGTGTTCAAGCTGTTTTCTCGGAAACCTTAACAGATATTGACTAATTCCTTTTTTTTTATTTCAATGGTACAGGAGGATTTTTTCTGTCATAATTCTTTAATTATGCAGAATAATGCAAAATACTTCAAGTAAATGCTATTCAGTTTCATAAGAGGTATATAAATGGACAAATATTAATATGGCACGTCACTCTTAAAAAATAAAGGGAGCTCTCCTTGTCTCCCCAGCAACCTTAGCAGTTGTATCAGAAAAATCTATTGTTCCTCAAATAATCGGTCCTCGTGTAATTTAAAAAAAAAGTATTAGTCAATATCTGCTACGGTTTCTGAGAAAACAGATTGTAATATATATAATGTAATGCAATATAAATAATTTCATTATACATACCTATAAGTATCAATTGTAAACTCATTACAAGATATCTTTTTTAATTTTTGTTGAATATCATGCAATTCACTAAATCTTGCATTTGCTAAAATGCATATGTAATCTCTGCACAGCTTTTCAAAGCCCATGTCTATAACATATTCTAATGGTAAACTACCTGATAATAAATGTGAAATTACTTTCTCCTGATGTGGATTGGTAATAATCTTCGCAAACCTTGTTGAATTTGTATAATTAACCTAATATATATATATCAATTTTATAATTACAAACACTTTTCTTAATCATATTTAATATAAAAAGTAAAATTAATTTTCTTTTTAAATATTAGTATTACCTGTGGCAAACAATCGTTCACTAAAATTTTATCAAGCACTATATGAATACATTTTATCATTTCAAAGTAACTTGAATTCTCTGTAAGCATTAATATTATTTTAAATACACAGGTATAAATTTACTTTTACATTACTACAAAGATAACATATACTCACTTATTAATAGTTCCCATAAAAAGTCTGTAAAATCCAAATTATGTCTAAATGGAAGACTCTGAATATATTGATGAATTTTTGTATCATTTTCTAAATTTTCTTCATTTGAAAAATTAATTTTGTGTTTCTCAATATCACTAGAATGTCTAAAGCTATAATCTCCATTTAACAAAAGATTTAAATTGCTCAATATATTATCATGCTCCTATTTTAAATAATCATCAAAATGACATTACTAAATCTTTGGAATGGCACATAAATATCTCAGATACAAAAATTTTTGGATACCTCTTTATATGGATTTATAAAATTATGTGGAAATTCCAAGGGAATTGAATTATAATGAGAATCTATATTCTTTGTATGACCTTCTATCATACACAAATATTGATTTAACAATAATAATTGTTTCCATAATTCTTTTAAAGGAGTATTATTTGAATTTGTAGCAACTTGAACAATCTAAATAAAACATGAACTAATTAAAAAAGAAATATGTTCAATTCATTATAATTAATTAATGTTACCAAATTATTTTTGGATGTTCTTGTAGGTGTACATGATAAACTACAAGTATGTATTTCTACACTTAGACTTCCTTCGAAGTTACTTTTCATATTATTATGTTTGTCAATCATTTCCTCTTTTATTCCAAATAAATCAAAAGTACTAAATGCAGAGACAGCAATCTAAATACATGAATAAAATTATGCTATAAATATTGTGTATAGATTATTAAAAAGGACGATAATACTAACATCTTGTTTAGATACATCTGATAGCTCCAAATGATTTTGAAACATTTTAGAAGAAGAGTTTTTAACAGTTTCAAAAGTTTCAATACCATCAAAACAAACTTCTATGGTGGTAAACCATTCTCCTTCGATTGTTGTACCTAACAACCTGCTTTTCTTATGATCCTTGCCATCGCAAAGTGCCCATATTGGTGGAAAAGAATCATTTATAAATTCAATACATATATTCAATGCAATACTAAAATAAAATCATGCTGTTACTGTTACTAATTATATTTACCACAAGAAATATCTTTTATACAATTTTTATAAGTTTACCATGCTTCTGTTCTACTTAGTGGTAGGTATTTTTCTTCTTCTTTATACCAATTTTGCTTTATCAAAACTGTGCTATCCTCAAAATCATCTTCTCCTCCAAATGAATACTTCAAAGGCGATCCAGTAAGGTCAAATTCTAAAATAATCAAGTAACTTCTATAACACGAATAAAAAAATTTTATTGTATAAAAAACTTACGTGTTTCATCAATATCGTTACATTCTGAATGATTATTGATAGATTCAGAAGCCTGATAAAATAACAGAGAATATGTTTACTAAAATAATCCTTTTTTTAAAATGGTAACGATTGTGCAACATACTTCTTTATACAGAATAAAATACGGCATATCTTTGAACTCTGGAAAAATACGATTTACATATGACAAACAAATTTTATCTACTTTTACAAGAGGATCTAACTTTTTTCGCAATAATTCAAGTTCAAACATTGTGATAATTATTTGTAATTCAGACTTGAACTATAGTTTATTCAACTTTATCTCATAAAATCGTTCTAAAAATATTTGAATTGCAATTTTAAACGTTTAAAATATTGTGTCCAAGAAGACATCATGATTTAATATCATTTAAGCTATATTTCTATGTGTTATTGTACATTGGATACTAAAAATCCCAAATTTCAATTTGTAAAACTTGATATTCGAATAATTTTAAATATGTGATGTCTATCTATTATAAATATAATTATTATTCAGAACATAGTGCACTTGAGAAAAATATGTATAACTCATATGATATATCGAAAGATAATGTTTAGCTGATTTTTGGAACGGTGTTCAGGTATTCGTTGTTCGTCTAATCCTCGGACAGCCGTTTCGCGTTTGCGCTACTTGCAGTGGATGACATCGATATGTCAATACTTGTAAAGTACGAAATCTTGAAAAAGAGTATGATGTCGTAAAAATAGGAGATACTCAGAAAATAATCATAGTTACGTATAGTGATTAGGTTATGAAAAAGTCGAACAAATATTGGACAGGTGTGGGTAACATTTCAACAGTGTGTTTGTCCGAGGTGAAGAGGGACCGTGAGGACCTCGAAGACAGTGTTCCGAACTTTTACATGAAGGAACAAGATATTCCTGAATATTTGGAAGGCTGTGGTTTAACCACCTGTACAGCCGGAGACATGCCTGAGGATGTGGATGTCCTACGGGATAATAAAGAGCAAACGAAAGAAAAAAAATTATCGTCCGCGTCCATAGCAGGACCAGACACTAAAAAAACAGTAACTGTCAAACACCCGGAATCGAATAAACCGAAGCCAACTACAAAGAAAGGGAAACCAATACAAGCCGATTTAGATGTTTCTAAAGAATTTACCAGATGTAAAGAAGAATGCTTAGAGCGGCTGGATTTAAGTAAATCGAATATTACTCATCTACCTAGTACGGTACGGGACTTGACGCATTTAGTCGAGTTTTATCTCTACGGTAATAAACTCGTTACGTTGCCGCCAGAAATTGGTTGCCTTGGAAATTTGGAAACATTAGCTTTGAGTGAAAATTCTTTGACAAGTTTACCAAATACGTTAGAGAATTTGAAATCTTTAAGAGTCCTTGATTTAAGGCACAACAAACTGAGCGAAATACCCGATGTCGTATATAAACTGACGAATCTCACAACATTATTTTTACGCTTCAATCGAGTCCGATATGTAAGTGATAATATACGAAATTTGACAAATTTGACAATGTTGAGTCTGAGAGAGAATAAGATCAGAGAACTTCCTGCTGGTATTGGTAAATTAGTCAATTTGATAACATTTGATGTTTCCCATAATCATTTGGAACATTTACCTGAAGAAATTGGGAATTGTGTCCAGTTGTCTACACTTGATTTGCAACACAATGAGCTTTTGGATATTCCAGATACAATCGGAAGATTAGTCTTATTAACAAGATTAGGACTTAGATATAATAGATTAACTAGTATTCCAAAGTCCTTGGCAAATTGTAAATTAATGGATGAATTTAGTGTAGAAGGAAACCAAGTATCTCAATTACCAGATGGACTGCTTGCAAGTCTTTCAGACTTGACAACAATCACATTGTCCAGGAATGCTTTTACTGCATATCCATCAGGAGGACCAGCTCAGTTTACAAACGTTTATTCCATCAATCTGGAACACAACAAAATAGATAAAATACCATATGGTATTTTTTCTAGAGCAAAGAACCTTGCAAAGTTAAACATGAAAGAAAATCAATTGACTGCTTTGCCATTAGATATTGGGACATGGGTCAATATGGTTGAATTAAATTTGGGTACAAATCAACTTACAAAAATTCCTGATGATATCCAATGCCTTCAAAATTTAGAAGTCTTAATACTTTCTAATAATTTATTAAAACGTATTCCTGCCAGCATAGCGAACTTGCGTAAACTCAGGGTGTTAGATCTTGAAGAAAATAAAATTGAATCTTTACCTAATGAAATTGGTTTCCTAAGGGACTTGCAGAAGCTAATCTTACAGTCTAATCAGGTAACATCTTTGCCAAGAGCAATTGGTCATTTAACAAATTTAACATATTTAAGCGTTGGAGAAAACAATCTAAATTATTTACCTGAAGAAATTGGTACACTAGAAAATTTAGATTCACTTTATGTAAATGATAATGCTAACTTACACAATTTACCATTTGAATTAGCTTTGTGCACAAATCTCAGTATTATGTCAATTGAAAATTGTCCACTTTCTCAAATACCACCAGAAATAGTAGCAGGGGGACCTTCTTTAGTTATTCAGTTTTTAAAAATGCAAGGACCTTATAGATCCATGTAACAAAATTAAAAAAATTATTTCTGATATGATTTAGATGTCGATTCTTAATAAGAATGATACAAATGATATTTGATACTAACATCTATTAATACTACATTCTCACTGCAATGATCTCACATCAATAAAAATTATATAAATTATGGATATATAATATATGAAAATGTGCATATATTTGTATTCTCATAAGATGAATAATAACTAATCACATGTCTGCAATTATGGATATATAATATATGAAAATGTGCATATATTTGTATTCTCATAACATGAATAATAACTAATCACATGTCTGCGATACATTCTCAATATGAAAAAAAGAAACATATATAAATAAATTATGAAATTGGTGCTGACTTGGAAATATGCACAACCGCTAATAAAGCTATAAGAAAATAAATTCATGATGAAATATTTTAGATATAGTAATGACATAAATTGTACTCATACTTTATTAATATATATAGTTCATATTTCATTCATTTATGTTGTTTATTTTATGTATATTATTTATCAATATTATAAAATATAATGTATTTTAATTTGCATGCAATATATTGTTTTACACTATATTATGCATTACAGTTATCTTGTAACTTCAAATATACATTAAGTTCATAGTTTCTTACAGACAGGTACATGAATATCATTATTATTTTCAAGATTTACTATATAGTAAACTACAATCGAGTGAGATAATATTATTCAATTGAAGAAATGCAATTAAGAATCGGCATCAATGATTTTATATTTTAGTTACTGCTATCCATTGCCATACAAACAAGATATTTTGACGAAAGAATTAAAATTATTTTTAATGATAAGTTTACCTTGTATTATAGCGTGAAAGTAGATATTGTGTTAGTTATTTTATGTTATACCACAGGAGCTTCAGTTTTGAGAGGTTTCACAAGAAAACACTCTTCCAAAAGGCAAAAAAATCTATTTATATATCATTTAGCATACTGTAATGAATAACGTATTATTTTTTTATTTCTAAGACTAAATATAAACAATCTTATATTTAAATATTCTAAATAATTATTAAAAAAATACTTTTTTCACATTTGTTAAATAAGTTGCAATATTCAGTGGCAATTATAATATACATTTACTTATACATGTATATGTTTACAGAAAAGTTAAAAATTGTGACGTTTTAAATTAATTAACTGTAATAATTAGTGCAATTATGATTTTTAATCGAGTCATTAGTATGCTCTCATCAGATGAAGGAGCTGCCAAACAAGCATATTATTATCTAGTTTTAATATTATATTATTGTAAGATCATTTTTTGCTAAGTTCCATATGTGCTTCTGATGTCATTTAAAAAGGCAAGTATTTTTATTATTAGTAAAATTTTCGTATTTTTTCTGCACTGAAATATAGTGCCAATATCAATTACAAATAATTATATAATAATTGATCACATTATTGAATATGGTCAGTTGTATACAAACTTATATGTATATGTATATATGTATGTTTTATATTGAATTCATAACTGTAACAGTTGATTGGATTTTATTTATAGCCAACAATATATTGATTTTTAAAACATGTTACAGATTCTTACACTCATACACCTGATACTACCTGTTTTTCTTAGAAACTAATAAATGCAATCATAAAAATTTGATTTATAATCCATTTTACTATGCAATGGCTGTGCAATAAGAAATTAAATAATTAGCACAATTTTACTTGTATTAATTGTATAACTCAAAATAATATTATATTAATATGTTGTAAGTTATATATATATATCAAACAGATATTTTTTATTCTTTAGTTAGTATTATTTCAATATATTGGAAACATTGACTATATGCTTGTTAGTAAACAAAGATTATAAGTATTAAAACATTGATGTGTATGATGTAAATGAACAGTAGTATTCATAGATTCTACTCCAATTTTTTTAAGTTATAATATTTTGTAAATGAAAATGTAAAATTATTAATTTTGGGAATTATGGAAACATATAAAACATAAAATGGAACTTAGCAAACTTTTAATTGTAATTATGAGAAAGTATGTCTATTCTGTAACTACTCGTTGACATAAATGTATGATTTGTTATGTGTCTATTTACACAATTTTTCTACACTAGTTATGTTTCAACTATAATATAATGTAATGTATTTGCATTAAACTTTGTCTTTCAAACTTCTACAACTTGTCCATAAAATAAAGACCGATAATAATATTGTATAAATAAAACTTTACGTAACTTCATGTTAAAAATTTTTTCTTTATGCAATGACAAATTTTATAGATTATATCAATAATAAGTTTTATGCTATTAATAACTTTCAAATTAATTGAAATTAATTAAATATTAATGTCACTTTATAAATTTCATGTCAAATTGCTTATCTTTGTGTTATAAACAATAATAGTTGTGCATATAATTTACAAAATATATACATTCATCTTCCTTACTAAAAAAAACATAAAATGTTGCAATTGAAATATCATTTTCTTTTAACAGTATATACTTGTGTATGTTTAACACACAGTAAAATATTAAATGAGTATCAGAGTATATCTAAGAGTTGCCAAAAAGAGTGCTATAATACAAATTGTTGTGATAAACTGTTCAACAGTTCTAAAATACATAAGTAATACTATAGTATGATTAAAAAATGATTAAATTTGTATGAAGATGAAATAAATTACTTCTCAAATTATAATCTTGTTGAATAGTCTATCAAGTGCGACATTACGTATATATAATTTTAAAATGATATTAATGTAATTCAATGTATATGAATATATAGGACGCTGTATATTTCTAAATATATAAATATAACATAAACGGTTTGGGACTCTGATTTTATTCAAATTATTGTTTAATACTGAAATTAACTTATAAAATACTTTATTATATATATTAGTAACTTCCGCGATATTGCAATTACACTACATTATTTTTACGAAATGAAGTACTTCTACAAATACGTTAATTCATTTCTCTCATCCTGAATTTCTTACATTTTTTTTTCATATTTAAGAGAAATAAGACTTCGTGTTTTCATAATAAATCTTCCGAACTTTACATTATGTTTAATGTTATGACACTGCAATTTTAAATATGATACAATGAAAAATATAATTTCATATAATAAGTAATAACTATATTATATACTTCTTTAGATTTTTCAATAATTTTGGATGGAGAAACAATATTTTCAGTTAAAGCACTACCGCAAAAATTAGATCTTTGGAACAATTTTCTCGCACTCGTAAATTCTTCCATTAGACTTGTACTTAATTTCCGATTTATCATTGTATTGTATACATTTTTCCCTGAAGTAATTATTAATCTAAAATTAATATACATCAATGTAAGTCACTCTTTTTTATTGAAGATAAAAGTAATATCTATAAATATTAATAATAATACCTTATAAGTTGTAATATCTCTTCCGAAAAAGATTTTAGATCATCTAAAGTAGATTCACAATATTTTAAATCGGTTTCTGTATTTTTGTTACGAATAAGTATTATTTCCTTATTGGTAATATCAATTTCATTTTTTAATTTTAATACTTTATTACACATATCAACTTTGTTTAAATTTTCACCAATCACAGTGTTGTATTTACATTTGTGAAGTTCATCTACTTTTGTAATATGAGAATTTTGATTAAAAATAGAATTAAAATTATGCCTTAAAGAAAAATTCCAAATTTCGTTACAAAATTCATCTTCTGTAACCCATACTTTGCAATTTATATTATCCTTTAAAGTAAAACAATGTTAAAATAAATGTAGAAAATGTATGATGTATATATACATATTTAACAAACAGTTCTAAATTTATTAATAATTTACCAAGTCTTTATATCTTTCTTTGAGTATTTCTCTTTTAAATCGTAGCGTATTAGTTTTTGTATTTAAAGTACCTCTAATAATTTTTAATTCTGTACTCTTATTAATATATTTCATTAAATGTAAATCGTGTTTTTCATTATTTTGAGACATCATGATTTTCATGAACATGTATATATACATATACATATTAATTCATAAGATAAATACATTAATAGTCATTAAATTTTTTTATATAATTTCCTTTAGAATATTGTCCATATTCTTCTAAGGATTTACAACCGTCAATTAAGAATATTATTTTTCTTAAAAGATATATTTCGAAATACTTGCTTACTATAATTTATTTATTAAATCTATAAAAAGTCACTGAATAATATTAAATATATAAAATTAAAAAGTTTTCTATATATATTTTTTCACTTTATGATGCTTACTATATATGACTCGTGATTGGTAATTTCCGTTAAAACATTTCCAAATAACCTACCAAAAGCAATTACATTTTGTATTATGGCGTGTTGGAAGCTTATTCAGTAAAGTAACCTATTTTGCATGTAAACAAACTTCGTTAAAAATTGTATTGGTCATCAAATATAAGCTATTAACGGATTAAATATAACAAAGTATGAATATAAATATAATATGAATTCAAGCGGCTTGAAAGTGTTAAAGAAAAAGTTAGTATAAAATTAAGATATTTTTATGAATTCTTTACTTCTCAATTATTTTAGTAATATGTTTCTCATGAAAATGTTATAATGGAAGAATAATGGATGCATAACACTATATAATTGTAATTGATTTAAACCACTTTATAACATTTACAGTAATTCTTGCCCACAAAAGGTACGATGCCAAAAATGTCTGGAAATGGGACATTGGAGTTATGAATGTAAGGGAAAACGAAAATATTTGCATAGATCTTCACGTACATCGCAATTGAAGAGAGCCTTACAGAAGCAGCAAGAATCTAATGGGTAAATTTGTAAAAACATGATTAAATTATTAAGCTTCAAAACGAAAAGTCTTATAGCTAATGAGAATCGTATGTCATATTTACAGTGAAGAGCAGAAAAAAGAAGTGAAGAAAAGTCGTTTACAAAAAAAAATGAAAGAAGAACCTAGTAGTTCTAGTAATACAAATTCTAGTGCTGATAGCAGTAGTTCCAGTAGTAGTAACGATAGCAGCAGTAGTAGTTCATCTTCAGACAGTGAATCAGATTCTAGTGATAGCGTTTCCAGTAGCAGTGGTAGCAGCAGCAGTAGTAGTAGCAGCAGCAATAGTAGCAGTAGTAAAAATAGCAATCATTCTAACAATTTTCTATTTTCAAAAAGACGTTCTAAATAAACAATTTTAGATAAAAAATAAAAAAAACTTATGATAAGTTTATTCATTTTTTAAATATTTATGAAGTACTCTCTTTTTCTTTGTTGATTCACATATAATAAATGTATGTACAATAATTTCATTGCAAAAAATTGAGATATCTAAAGTACTTACATGTAACATATATTTTAAATAATAATTTATATATCGCGGCTTGTAATAGAATTTTATTATTTATATTATGATACCAATATCCTCCTAATTATATCAGATATTTGTAAGTAAAAAAGATCATAATTTTGTACTAATGACTTTTTCATAAATTAAGAAATATTTATTATAAAATCAAAAGCGCGGAATATAAATGTTAAGAAATTAAAAAAAAAATAATTTTTTATTGAACTATTACATCCAAACATAATTCACTGTATAAGTTTATGTTTATATAACAAATATTATCATGTTGTAAATAAAATTATGATTTTATTCTGACAATTTTTGTGTTTCATTAGTCATCAATTCCTTCAGGAAGTGTTTGTATTATTACTTTTCTCTTTGCATCATAAAGGAAATTATTTGATTTGAAAATCTCACTTTCATAGAATGGATGAAGATTGCATATATCAATTTGTCTAGCCTAAAATAAAATAGCGATTTTAGTACGAGGTTTATAGATTTATAGGAGAAGAAATGAAATAATCCATACCCGATCCAATAAGTCTTTTTCTGAAACTTCAATCGTTGTAATACAATTTCCGTGTATCGCTTTTTGAAACGCTAAAGTATCTAATGTAAGCTGCCTAAGTATATAATACAGAAGTTCACTGTGATCTTTGTTATATGACAGATATTTCTGGAATGTCTAGAAAATAATAGAACATTTATTATAGTTTCAATAAAATCATTGTGTATACATATGTATTCATAATTATATTCACGATCATACCTGGCGCATACTTTTCATTACCGAATATTTTTGTGTATCAACAAAACTATCAAGCATCATTCTGATAGCAAGATTAATATCACCTTCTTGAACGTGATCACGTAAATGCATTTTAGCACTTGCTTCGGCCATACGTATAATACTTTCTATATGTCGTACGGTAATTGGTAAACTTCCAGTGGCCTATTAGGATGAAGTTTATATTATTATACTTTGAAAATTTTTGTAAAAATTTATGAATGTTTTTAACTTACCAAACTTTCTTGTCTTAATTGGCTGTATAATTTTGCTACCTTATCTTGATCAATATTTGTTAATTTAGGATGAATGTTTTGTCGCACATAAACTATGTATTTTTTTAAAAGATCTTGTGGAATAGATATATCATTTGTCTTTTCTTGTGTTGTTGATGTTACTTTTCCTGTATTTGACGGATGATGTCTGATATGAGAATTCACAACAAATTTAGCCAAATGCCGGTCTTGCATAGGATCTATTTCATCTTTTACTACACAAAGAATATCAAAACGAGACAAAATTGGTTCTGATAAATCCACCTACGTAAAAAAATTATATAAATATAACTTATGATATATAATACATAAAATAAAATAAAAATATACTTCCTCATCTTATATTATATCTTACATTTTCTGAAAATGTCATACTAGCATCATATCTGCCTCCAATAGGATTGGATGCAGCTATTACTGAACATCTAGCATTAAGTGATGTAACAATTCCCACTTTTGAAATAGAAATACTTTGTTGTTCCATAGCTTCGTGAATAGATGTTCTATCTTGATCATTCATCTAGAAATACAATAATAATTATATTTTATCACAAGCATTTCATATAAAATGTACCTTATCGAATTCATCAATAAGACAGATTCCATTGTCGGCAAGGACTAAGGCGCCAGCTTCTAATGTCCATTCTCGAGTAGTTGGCGACCTTCTTACAAAAGCAGTCAATCCCACAGCTGAAGCTCCTTGACCTGTTGCAAATACTGATCTTGGTGCAATTTTTTCAACATATTTCAAAAATTGAGATTTAGCTGTTCCTGGATCTCCACATAATAACACATTAATATCTCCTCTTACTTTATGTTTGTTACCTATGTAAATATAAAACTTTTATTGAATAGTCTTGAATACTCTTCAAATATATCCAAAATGATGTTAGAAATGAAAATACCAGGATTTTTTGATTCGCCTCCAAATATTGCTAAAGCTAAAGCTCTTTTTATATATTCGTGACCATAAATTGAAGGCGCAATACTTGCGACAATGCGATCCAAAATTCGATGATCTTTACTTAAATTAATGATACTAGAAATATCTTCTTCGGTTAAGGATTCTACAATTTCTTTCGAATCTTTTACTTGTAAATGATTAGCAAGAAGGACCGTTGCAAATACAGGAAAACCCTTGAATACAAAATTAATAGTAATTAATTGATATAAAATTTTTAAATAATCATACGCAAATATCTTTTACCTGTTCTGTGTTCAAGGAACCATCGTAATTATTCGTATAAATAGCGGTAACGTCTACTTCATCTCCAGGTTTACAGCGATCGCAGAGATCTGATAAAAGAATACATTCTTTGCTTCTGGGTATTCTCCCTGCGGGAATTTTGCCTGGTGATTCTTGAATTGTAATTTTTTGATAGTTTCTGTATATTGTTTGTTCCATATTAATCTGTAATTAGTATTACTATATTTATAGAATGAATATATTGTTTATATACAAATAAGATTATATTTAATATTTGAACTTACCATAAAAGGTCCAATGCTTTGACATTCAGGGCATGAGCCAGGTTTAACTTCAGTGTTTTGATGCTGTACAAAAGGACCAAGTACATATCCACACTTTGTACAGTCATATTTTACAACAGACAATTGTGGTAATACTCCTGTGGTTGCAGTAACAACTCCTAGAGTACGTACTAATTGGTTCAAATGTAATTTCCTAATTTTCATCATAAATATTATGTTATATTTTTGAAAAGTGAAACATTTTTGTTGATATATAATTACGTTTTACCTAAATGTACGAATTTCTTCTATTAATGGCAGTTCTGATATTCTGACATGAATTTCACCAGTAACTCTTTCATAGCTGGGAAATATATTTAGTACTAGTTCCTTTGCAACTTCATCAAATATTTCTAACATTTGAAATGGAGCTTCTGGTAGAAAATAAGCCAAAACATGTTCTTTACTAGCAAGGATAGGGAACTCCACAACAAAGCTAGACTATTAAAAAATAATATAAATATCTTTTATGTCTTATATGAGCATTATTACAATTAATAATACAAAAATATTACTTGATTACTCTCGCACATGTGACGAATTCGTTCTTTGTACATATATTGTCCTTTTGAATTAGTATGTGTACGAAGAAAACTTTTAAAACGATTGGAGATTTCAGTTTTTGGTCCTAACATAGACACCCACTCTTTAACTGAATGACCTTTTGTATCTTCCAAATTCTCAATAGATTCAATCATCTAGAATGAAAATAAATATAGTTATATAACATAATAAAATAAATTGTACAATAGAACAAAAAACAAGTAAGATACTTACCTCTGTATCTTCTATCTCACCTACTGCTGCTTTTTCAGCCATACGCCTTTTACGGGCATGTGTTTCTTCTTCATCACTGTCATCTTGAATATTTAAAATCTATGTTGTATGATATATTTGCAAAGTATATATTAATTATATTATTATAATACTAAAATATACCATAAAGTAAATATCTATCATCTCTGATAATTCCTGCAGCTCTGTCTCTTTTAAGCATAATGGCTTCAGCAACTGCACGTTCTCCTTGAGACATTTCTGAGTACTCTTCATCATCCACTACATCTGGATCATATCTATCTAATGCTGGCATTGGACGATAATCACTGAAATAAAAATATATCGTCCAAAGCCCAATATCACATATATCGTATTTAGTATATGAAAAAATGAAAAAAACTTTACGCTTCCATATTATCTCCAAATAATTCTTCTCCTTCTTCTTCTTCTTCTTCCTGATTAACATCATTGTCATTACCAAGTAAATCTGCTTCATCTTCAAATGGTTCATCTATTTCTGGTGCAGGAGATGTCATTGCCTCTGTATGTCTATCAGAGCGTGCTGGGCTACTAGAATCCTAAAAAATACATAAAACAGAATAAAAAATAAATGAATTCGAAGATTTAGGAAAATGATACCAAAAGTAATAGGATACAATGAAAAGAATATATTAGAAAGGAATTTAATTTTTTTTTTTACAGGATTTTTATTCCTAATATCTTACCATTACGCTTGTATTAAAAGAATCGGGATGACAGTTAAATAAATTTTTGAATAAAAATGTAAAGTAGATTTGAAGTATCACTTTTTCGGTTCTAAGACTCAAACCAAAAGGTAGGAATTGGCGGGAATTTCCTTTAGGGATACTGTTTTGTCATACCAACAATTCTTCACAAATAACTATGATGAACCAATAGTAAACGTTCTTCGTAGGTAATAAATGAAATTTTTAAATCGTATTGGGTAGCAGACTTTATCACATGTATTTTTATTAATTACAATTGTTTTGATATGAATTTTATTCATACAAAGAAATATTTACAATTACAAACATAAAATTTTTTTGTAAAAAAATAGCTAATAAGATAATGTAACAAGACAAAATGACAAAACTTATGTAATTTTTATATTTTAGTGTCATTTGTTGAACAAGAAGTACGTTTTAAAAAATATAAAGATTGTAATTTATCTACTACAGAAGCAATTTCTGCTTGTATATTTGCTGCTCTCACAATAAGATAAAGAGATTCTTGAAAACGTTTTTGTGCAATTCGTAAACTCTGTGGGACTAATACTCCAAACCATTTTATAGGATCTTGTATCTCGTCTTCACTTTTATCCAATCTCTTTAAGCTTATGTCAAAATTTGGAACTATTTTGCCAGTTTCCTCAGTCAATTTTGTCTCCAATTCAAATAGTGTAACTACTCTCTCATTGTCAACAGGAACCTGCAAAACACTTATACTTTCTTTGCCTCGTATGTATTTAGCCTTAGCTAATTCAATGTAACCATCACGTAATATTTTCTCCATTTGGACATCAATATCAATCTTTTCCTGCATTAACTCCAAATTACGCAATAAATTTTCATCAATAGCTTTACATATGTCATCTATGCTTTCATGCATATTGTGTACTATCAGATACTATTAACACAAACTAGTAATACCTGATTACAATGTATAATACTGTGGAATAGTACCTAAAATATACAAATAAAAATATAATGCATATTTATGTATATTATAATGTACAATGTAATGTTATATGCTCTTCATTATCATTTTGTTAATGACAATAATATTTATCCATTAGATTCATACATTTTTTTATTTGATACATACCAAGTATGAAAATTATTTCTTTTTATAGCTGATAAATTTATAACAAATTGATATTTTTTCATAAGTGATTGTTCCTAACTTTAAAAAATCTATTATTTCAATAATTTTATATGTAATTACGATTCATATATATTAAATTTTTAAAACAATAATATAGTACACAATTTTCTAAAGCTGACAAGGTTGTAGCATTTGGCTACACTGCTTGCACCACCATTGGTGCTAAAGAATGTGAGCGTTATAAAATTGACGCATCCTGTAATTTTATGAAAATTAACAATGGCAGTTAAAGAGAAACAAACAGATGCTTCTGTTGATGAAATAGAATGGAATGTTGAAAATGAAATTCAATTATTCTTTGCTATGAATGGACATAAACCTGTTGGTAAGATTTCAATTCACACAATGGCGTTACCTAGGTTATGTTTACATTGATAGCAAAAACAATATTCATAATTTCATGTAATATATATAAGTTTATGCAAAAGAGATATAGCTATCTTAATTTAATTTTTAAGGTATTAATAAATATTTTCATATGGTCTGCATATGGGAAAAATTTCGTACTGCCATTCACAAGGATGTGTCATTAAAAATAATTTGGGAACATTTGGAATCAATGTACGATCTAATGGCTCTGGTACTTACTATTATGTTTTAAAAAATTACTTATAATCGTTTAAAATAATGTTGATAACGTATTCAAAATATTCCAGGATGATATGGAGGATTTACCATTTCCCAGTCAAGAGATAGATTTTTCTTTACCGGAAGAGTTTTTGGGACCTCTTAAATCTCGAAAAAGAGAGGAACCAGAATTAAAGCTGAAAGAACAAAGGGAAAAATTTAAGGAGCTTAAGAAAGATAAAGAAATTAAAGATTCTACAAAAAAAGAAACTGTTCTTCGCGACCTTAAAGGAAGTAAAGACATTGATAAAAAAAAAGAAGAATTTAAAAAATATGTTAAAGATATAGAATTAAAAAAGGATAAGCTTAGAGAAATAAAAGATGTTAGGAAAGAATACAAATCTTCTAAGGGCCGGTCAAAGGGAAAGGATGATCTTGAAGAAACAGGTATATATATATTTGTCTCCAATATTTTTAAGCACATTCAAAGGATTACATAGTTTCTTTTTTTAGCTTCAAATGGCAAAAAGGAACGTAAGGATTCTGATTGTGGTCGAGAAAGTTTGAAAAGAGGTCCAAAACGACCAACTAGGCAAAGTATGGATAGTACATCTAAAGCATCTTCCAGTCCACGTGATACACCTCCACCAAAACGAAGAAGGATATAACAATTTGCATAAAATTATTTTACTTGTACCTTATATTGTGTATAAACATTGCATTTTAATGTGTGAAGAAAATGTGAATCATATATTTTTTTTTATACATGATTCACATTAGGTCTCATATGAAAGACTATCTAGAAATCCACTTTTATAAAAAGAATGTAAACTAAATCACTGTAAATATAATATATTCAGTAATCGATATAAGAGAAGAAAGTATTAAATGTATGAAAACTTATAATTTTTTCATAGAAAACATGAGGATATTGATTAGAACCAATACAATTTATTAAGTAACTTGCTGTTTGTAACATCATATTTGTAGAATCAGATATGTGAAAATATGAAAAATAAAACAAAATTAAATATTCAATCAAATATCAGCCAGTATTTATTACAGAAGTTGGAAACATCTTCATTGACAGGGATTTTTTGAACGAAGGCAGCTCGTGCTACTGGAATAGTTGGATAGTCCCCATTTTTATTGATGGAATGAATTGTATCGTTAGAGTCCAGACACTATTGGTGACGTTCATGTGCTGGCAATTAATTCTCCATATGTGCTTATCGAAGTCTTCTTGCTTCACGTTCAGATTCCAGCAAGGTTAATAGATCGCCTTCTCGTACAGGCCCTTTCACATTCCTGATTATCTGTCTGTTTTGTTCACCCAAAAATTCAACTTTCACTTGGGTGCACTGCCCTTGCGAACCAGTCCTTCCCAGGACTTTTATAACACGAGCCAAAACTACTGGCTTGTCCATGATTTCTTCACGTGGCTTGGATGCGCTAGCAAAGAGACGTTTCAGGCGAATGAAGGAAGTTCTCCCGCTTCGCAGTCCAGTAAAGATGCCAACTTCCGGCGAGCTTCTACATTAGTATCGTTGAATTTAATTTAGAAAATTTTAAATGATAATGGTTAATGTAAAAAATATAACTATATAGTTAGTGATATAGAACGTGTATTTTGTAAAGATAAGAATTATTTAATTGTGTTAAACATAAATAATTAATGTTCTATCCACTAATGTATAATACGTAGATGGCGTTTTGAATTTAAACGTGTCTTCAATGTTTCCAAATGTAATTTAAAAGTAATAACGAAAATGTTATAACTATTGCTTAATATTATTATTTCATTTAGTTATCATAGGATTGAAAACATTTAAAGCATGATTGATTGCTCAATTGTTATTGAAGTTTTATAAATTATACATTATACATTTCTTTTTCTATATTTTGACAACGTGTATTTGTACTTATATCAGTTTTACAATATGTTAATTTTTTCTCGATGCAGCAGCAAGTCACAAGTCCCAATTAATTTAGATTGTATGATAGCTCATAATTATTTATAAAATTACATAAAAAAATCTTTTTACATTTTTATCATGCATCTTTTCTTCAACTACATGATCAAGTACATATTACTTGATAAGATAAAAATTCAATTCAATAAAACACGACTGTGACGGATAATATGTTTAAAACTTATTGTCAAGTTTCAATATTTATCATATCGTATGGTAATAAATTACATAATTTTTCAACAGGCAAACATCCAAACCTGTTTTACATAGAATTTTAATTCTCATCAAACAATCAATCGTAATTAAAATTTAGTTCTAAATGCATAAAATTTAAAATCATAAGTTTTTGTAGTATTTCATCTATGCTATAAGAATCAAAGTGTAGATAATATGTTTAGTTTGTTAAGTCTCTGCCATTAGATATTAACAAAAACACTAAATATATTTTGACAAGACGTATTAATAATACTTGCTCAAGAATATTAAGGTCTAAAATGTTCTTTAATCTACAATTAACGTTGCAGTTTGGCGTTCCAAGCAACACACTACTGAAATAGTAACAATATCGCTAACTCTTTAAAACACAACACATAGTTTTTCCAGTTTTTACATAAATCAGTATTAATAGGACATAAAGGTAGCAAATAAACTTTAAACCATTCAATACATTTTGATTATATACAAACATTGCAACGTTATGCTAGAAAATAAATCTGCTTTTGGAACGAGAAAAGTCACTGTTTAAGTAAATTAGCCTTTTATATAGAACTTATCAAAGAACTTTAATAGTCCGTGAAAACTGTCATATACCTGATTTTCCTTTATGTTTCGGGGTAAAAATGAACTATGTCGCAAACTATGCTTATTGTACTAAGGATGCTTGTACTTGTTTAAGTATAATAAAATCGTTTGCTATAATGAAAGTGGACCCTGACATACATTCATCGTGAATATAAAAGCACCCATTTTTAGCAAATAATACAATTACATTGTCAAATACATATATACTGTACGTCATGAACAACTCTTTATAATCAGTCAAAAATTCGTTTTTATTTGTAGTTCCCACTTTTCCAACAATAACGTTGAAAGCTAGCAAAGCTTTAGAAGAAAAACCTTTTAGGCTCAAAATACTGTATGCATTCACGAATTACTTTTCAAAAGTGACAGTATTCGAGTACTCTTCATTTGTGTCTTTCTTGTGTTATATCCCAGAGATTTCCAAACTAATATGGAAATTTAATCATGTTGGATAACAGACATTCGACACTAGTGTACAACACTGAATGGAATAATCAATCAACTAATAATATCCATAAGACTTTTACTGCCATAAATTGGTGGAAAGCGTTTGTCCAGGAAGTGCAGTAGCTGTAGATTTCCCTGGGGTACTTGAAAAATTCGTGCCACCTAAAGAGAGTTGCGCCATTTGTTGTGGTAACTGAAATGTAAATATAGTCATCATTGTCATTACAAGAATTTATATTACATATAAGTAACAAATTTATATACCTGTGGGCCAAATGTAACAGATTGTTGCTGTTGTTGAGATGTTAAATTGAAAAAAGGATTGCTACCAGGAGCTGGTTGAAGATTTTGTGTTAACATTCCACTCCAACCATTGTTACTATTAATATTAGACTGTCCTAATTGCATCACCTAACAATACACAAAACAATTAGTTTATTGACAAATAACTCCAACATGTGTAGCTTGCCATACACAAATTTATGTACCATCTGGGATTGCATTGTAATGGCAGGGTTAGGTACACCATTCATCTGATTTATCTGGCCTACATGTAAACAGTTTCCTAAAGTATTTGATGCCACTGGTCCTAATGAAGTAGAATTCACTGTAATTTGATTCTGAGTGATAGGTAGTTGATTAGGTGTAACAGACATCTGGGTGGGAAGTTGAGTCAAGGAACTTTGTTGATTTGGAAAATTAGTTTGTTGACCAAATGGTACTACAGTTGGTATTTGATTATACTGAACGGTAGATTGTTGAGCATACATTCCACCTAAAACATGAAATACAATTACAAAAAATACAAAATAAAAATTGTATCCATATTTCAAACTCAGTGGTGTATTTAAATTAGCAAATGTATGTATACCAGGAACTGCAAACATTGCTGATTGTTGATTACTTGGTGTACCATACAAGGCTAAAATACTGTCTTTGGACATTTTATTTTTTTCTTGAGGTGATGGTGCTGGTTGATCGAAAAAACTTTCTTCTTCACTTTTACTGATTGTTGTTGATGCATTTGTAGTTGTATTAGAAGTACTATTACTTGTTGAAGCTACTGAAGCTGGAGGTGCAGATAAAAAGGAGGAAAATATATCATCTCCAGCACCATTTACACTTGTTTGATTTTGTGTTGGAGCATCTATTAAAAATTTGTGTATCTTTAGAAATATAGGTTACATTTAATATCATTATTGAAATCTAAGGGAAGAAATATATACCTAAGCCCAATAGGTCTAGAGTTGCAGAATTATTTGCTCTATTAGGTTTAGGACTAACAGAACTTTTAGGTTTTGGCAACTGAGGCACTACTTCTGGTTTTTTTACAGGTGGAAGTATAGCTTGATTATTTGAAGTTTTAGAATTTTCCTTTTTCCTCCTACGTTGTCTTTCTGCTTCTTCATCAAGCTCTTTATCCCAATTGACCTACACATTTATTAAAGAATTTATTTGTATTTGAATTTTTATTATACTTTAAGAGCAGTTGATTTTTTTTTAATGTGATAGTGTTACCTTTGGTAAAGGAGGTGGTACCCATTCCCTGGCTATATATTTTTTATGTTCATACTTTGCACGAATAAAACTTTCAAGACTACAAACTGTTTGAGGTCTTCGAAAACTATCTGGAAGATTTGCTTCATAAACTGCTCTTGCACGGGAGTTGCCCATTTGTTGTAAACTCTAAAAATAAAAATGTGTTACATTTATCATATGTTACATTTGTGTTATAAATAATATTCATAATTAGGACCTATGAAATAAAGATATAGCTATAAACATACCACTACTTGCTCTGGTGTCCATGTATCTAAGTTAACAGATTTTACTTTACTTATATGAACTCCAAGATTTCTATGTATTCCAGCACAACGAATACACAAGAATATACCTAGATTCCAACTAGCCCATCTTGGTCCTATGAAATATACATAAACGTGGAACTAGTGCATACAATAAAAGAACATATTTGTACTTAATTTTTAAACAATATTTAACAATATAGATAAAGAAATACAGTGTTATAAAATTTTATTTGTACAGAGCGTATATACCAAAAGAAGAGTACAATTTAACAGAAATTTGACATAAAATGAAGCAATTAAAGATTCAGGTTATTTAAAGATTTATTGATATATAAAATACACGAAATAAGGAAATAATAAGGAATGGTAAGTGTCACTTGTTTGAAAAGTTTTTTATTAGAGATTCACAGAAAAAAGGAGAACACGTAAGTATACGAATAAAGAATGAATAACGAGGAAACCACGGTGACGTTCACTCGTAATCGCTGTCATCTAAGGTTTTGTCACAGAGGAATTAAAAATCTATAATGTCTTACTAGGCGGAACTAGGTCGTTTTCAAATCAATATCGATGACTTAGATGAACCGTTACATATAAAAATACAATTTTGTAATATTTGCAGGGAGTGGATAGAATAATGGGGGTTCATCGGTCGAAAGGAAACAAGACATCGCTAGAAAATATACAATTGACGCACGAACCTTTCGCATCGCAGTCGACACAATACTTATTATCCTCATCACGTAGCATTTGTATCAAAAGATTTTGACATTTCTCTTGTATTTGCTTGGAACGTTCCTTTTCCAGGCGGGACGTCATTTCTATACAGTGAAGAGGTTTTCCTGCACACAGATCCAAAACAATGTTTTCTTCTTACAATGCTGGACACATACCACATACGAGAACCGTCAAGTAGTATGCTGTAATGGTCAGCGAACGCCCCCGATAGTTCAATTCGTTACTCACAGAAACGTCATGTAGTTGAAAGAATTCTATTCGATTGTACTTACACTCTCGTTCCAATATCTGAAACGAAATAATGAGTAGATCGTCAACGATAACGACTCTAACATCTATCTCGTGTTTCTATCTATCGATACCTTTTTGAATCGTGTAGTCACTATAATTCAAGTAAGCAAGTATATACCCTACTGCTCTATCGATAAGCCACGTAATCAATTCGTATGTATGTGAATTCAACATGTGCTTCATTATAACACAGACGATGTATATACGATAGATTTAATATTCAATGTATTTTGTATCATACGATTTAGGGGATTTCCAATCCTTTTATTAGTAGTTAGTGGTTTAGTTTCGTTTTCAATGATTCTTTCAATGTTACCGGTAGAATATCGTTATAAAATCGTTAAACAATCGTAGAATAGTTCCTTAATTTTAATTCCAATCGCTACTAACGTCGTAATCTTGTTCTACATCGAATAGGTAACATCACGCATTTGACACAAAAATGAGAAAATGATTTCTCTATTTATCGACTGTTGGATTTTTTTTACCGGCCGTCAAGATTACAGCTCAGCTGCTGCTATCTAGTGGAGAAAATGTGTCTAAGCCGGGGCGTACTCGCTTGATTGCGTCATAAGAGAAACTGATTTTCCTACGTAGTCAGCCATATTGACTCGCGCGTAAGGACATTGAAAGCAGTTCCATATTCGTTGTGCTCACGGTTTGAATTAAATAGTGCGTTGTTATCACGGAAATTTTCTAATCCAGTTGCATTTTCTATGAACTGTGATTGCTCGCTGTGCGAAGAATTGGGAAATATCAAGGTATGTAAGCAATAAATATTTGTACTCGTGAGGGGACTATTTGAAAATGGTGCGAGTATGGGCCGTGGCCGCATCCAGCGTCGCCCCGCGATTCGACGGACCTGTTTCGTATTCGTAGCCGTCGGTGGAATTGGAACAAGAGTTGTTTATGTGCTTATGGTAGGAAGTAATCCGTTATCTGCTGGGGAAAAAACAATTAGTGCTTCAACCCTGTGTATATTTTTTCTTATTATATCTTTATCTCCGATTTTCTCATCGTGGTGCATTATTTAAGAAAAGATCGCGTCTATATCCTATAGGTAAGTTTATTAGTTTTCAGATTTCACTTATTACTTTCGTGACACACTGTAACAAGGTTTTCTTCGACAGTATTAAATCATTTTAAGATATTAGACATGAAATTAGTAACAAATTTATACAGTTTTCTACATAATGCCGATGAATTAGAATGCATGTTTTTAAATATCAATGTTTACTATCATTTTACAGAAGTACATATGTATATACCGACTCTTACATAGTGATTAAATTTCTGTCATTTTATTACGAATGTCTCATTGAATTTTTATATAAAAGTTGATATTGTAAAAAGAATATGTATTATTCACATAATCTCCAGTAATGTCAAAGTATAAAATGGAAAGAATAACATCTATCTACTGTTATACATGTTACTAAAAATGTCGAGAATATTGATACGTAAATATTTCGTACTCTACATATATATATATGTTTCGATCAACAGTATACGGAAACATCTGCTTGGTCCGGTTGGTAGAAATTTCCGATACAACGTTTATATCTACTATCGTAGTGTTTTTCTTAAATTGCATGAATATTACATCGTGCAACATGTGAAGCAGTGTTTAAAAACTAAACTAAAACTATTGATCTGTATACTACAAAAGATATACTACACAGATACGATTTAGATCGAGACGATTTAATGAAAATAAATAAGCATATAGTTACGATTCTGTGTCTATCTTAGTAAAATTCAATATGTATACTTTACCAAATACACCTGTATATTTTTAGTAATTGCAAAGACCATAGTCTTACCATTTCAACAAGTTTGTTACATCTAGTGCTAAATTTGTAACAAAATTTGTTAGATTGTATAATGATATATCGCTGTTTACCAGAAACTATTCGATTAAAGTAATCTAAGAATTCTGACAGACAAATGGAATCGATAGAGTCAAGATTGAATACATTCTTTGTGTGCCATGTATCGTATTTCGTCAGAAAGACTATGTATCATCCATTCTTTTACGAGTCGTGATACGAGACGCGCAGAATCCGTTGGAAATCAGTGTTGAGCGAAAATTAAGAAAATTACGCTGTCACTAAACCGAGAATAATTGACAAATTTTAAACAACACCGTGCAATTTATTTCCATTATCCTATCATTCCCGCTTTCATGCGCGACCCTGAGGCTAAAGTGCTTTCCCGAAGTGTGCCACACGCTTGGTACTTTGCCATGCACACTCTCTCTTTCTCTCTCTTACTTTGTACTGTGGATTCAATCAAACAAGGAAATTTCCAGTGATTTGTCGAACTTGATAAATTTTTGAATTATCTGCCGGTTCTTTTATCGAAAATCTATAGTCTTTGGAATCTATGATTTAAAATTATACGTTAGACGTATATAGATTGTCACTCAAATTATTCTAAAACTATGAATATTTTTAACAAATGATTTTATTGCTATTAGAGCTACATATTGTAGAATAGTATGGTACGATAGAATTAATTTATAAAAATTGATACAAATAACAAAATTAATATTTACATTATAAGTCGTCAGATAGTACGGAAGAATTTTATTGCTTTAGATGATATCGATGACTCATATGATTTTACCTTCTACGAGACCTTTTGTTCGAGCTTTGGGATTTCGTCATTTTGCCGGCGAACGCTTGTTACGATCAATTAGGTCAATTATGTACTTTGTCACAGAAATGCCAGCTTTTCGAAACATCCATTAGCCCGGTTGCGTTTCTAGCTCTTGCCAATGATCGATCAGAGCTTTCTTTTCTGCATTTCAATTCACATACATACATATATGTATACGTTCTTAGAACTCTCTGCAACGACAACTATTCTTCGCGTTATAAAATTTTCTTCGTATGTGTGATACAAATTATTCCATTTTATGTGACAACATGAAATCAAAGAAACATTTCAATCATTCTAATCGGTTCAAATTGTACATGGTAGCGGAGACTAGCTAACGCGTAGATTAACCAATGTAAGTATAGATTCCAGCGTGTATTTAGGATTATTGCCTCAAACGATGCATACCCGTTAACCAGAGCAAGGAAGTATATTCACGAGCGGTGCGTGTAGGGAGGTGTGACGTTGATAGGAGGTGATACACGACACGACCAAAGTTACAATGAACTTGGGGGAACTGAGCTTACACACCGGTGAAATACACCGTATAATGTGGCTTTCTCCCATACACACGGAGCTGCGTGCACGTGAACTATGACACAAATCCCGTTCAAATGCCTTGACTATTCAAATTCTTAAATTGATAGCAAATCGATAGACAGATTTTTAATTATATACCTTGCGAATCATTATCAAAATGAGACGCATTGCGTTTTGTACAGCTTGTTCAAAATAAAATGTTTGTTAAAGAAATGTAAATGTAAGAAGAATGATTTACTTTGTAATTGTGTAAAAGGATCAGGTAGTTCAGGTTTAGAAAGTACACGAAATTTAGTTCAGATTAGTCAAGTTATTCGAATCGAAAGTGTTCGATGAACTTAAATAACTTCAAGCTTATGGTTATATAAGTTCAGTTAATTAAAATCACTTGAATTTAAAACACGATTAGTTCGAAAGATTCAGTATGAACACAAAGAAAAGCTATTCAGAAAAGACCGATGTACTCATAAAAATTCATATATCAATTTGCTGTTATATCAAGTAAATAAGTAACACGCGATTCGTTGGTCGACTGGTACATTGGACAATGAGTGGCATTCATCGCGAACGATAATCGGTGCTATTATCAGATACTTTTATCAGTCTATTGACACTCAGTCGGTATTCTTATCAAGAATTTTCATATTCAATAAAAATTGAAACACGTGCATCCATATTAGTTCGTATGATATAATAATAGTATCTAACAGTTTCAGGCGTATCACACCTGTTAGCATAGTAGCGTATATACTCCGCGTGGTTGGCCGATTCACGTAAAATTTAATTGTACGGCTGGCTGGCACTCGCGTACTATGTATGTATCTGTCTTCCGTAAAGCAATCGCCGGAAGTATCGGCGTTCCCCGCGCGAAAGAAACGCGAAAGATAAATGCGAACAAGGCGTGGCTACGATCTACGATCGTCACGTGCTTCGCTGTACTATGATTGGCACTGTAATTTGTGATCAACTTAAATAGTCGTTCGTGTAATCCTTCACGCACGACATTCAAAGCAACATGTAGAGCAGCAACGTACGCTTAAAACACATTGTATTCTTAGTTTGTATATTCACCGCCGATTTATATTCTTATATATATATATATATATATATATATATATATTTTCTGTCGGGCATTTTATGGGTTACACCATGTTCACAGAATATGTCTACCATACGTTTTACCAACGTTTGTATCCCTCGATTAAATCGCGCATGTAATAATCAACGAGATACGTGCTTTCTTTCTTTCGCTTTTTCTATTTCCGTCATGGCCGCTTGGCGCATCTAATCGTTGAGAATATTTTCTCTTCGGCGAATCGCCGTGGCACGCAAAGCCTCGTTCAGTTAGTCAAGTTACTTGAATTGAAGATGCTCGGTGAATTCAATAAGTTGACTTCAAGTTTATGACCATACGAGTTCAAATAGTCGAGTTGGAATCGTTTGCATTCAAGCAACCTTACTTACGATATCTAAAGCCTCTAGATCAGTCTAAGTTATAAGAATTTAAGCAATTTAATAAACGATTTAGAATGGCTTTTGCCTCGTCGTATCTTGCGTATAGATTATCGTACTTTTCTAACTTTACAATATGATACGAAACGAAAAAACTGGCTCTAGAAATCTAATTAAATTAAGAAATTAATAAAAATTGATTAGAATTGATTAGAATAATTGAATGGGATCGATTGGATTAGCTTCCTGAAGACTCACATGTATGGTTTAAGTAGATATTACGATAAGATTATTACACGTATGTATATCGAATTTTATTAATGCTGATAAAATTCTAGCACGCGAGGTGTGTACAGTTTTGCAAGAATGGAACACTTCTGTGTTTCCACGAAGAAAGGGCATGGAATTAGGGCCGTGAGAGATTCGGAAAACTTTTCACTAACGGGGAACTTGGAATAAATATTCCGCGAATGAAGGCGCGCACTGGGAACAGGGAACGATTTAACCATGAAAAAGCAGAGCGCAATAACGATGTAGAGTAACAGAATCGTAGCGTTATGGTAGGACACGGCCAATTATCTCGGTTTACGCGGGGAAAAAGTGGCCGTAAAAAAAGGCCATTGCCATTGTTGGCACCAAATCACTGTGAACCCAGAGAAACAAAACGGAAAGACTGCTCGTTTATGATTGCGTTTACGTTTGTACAAAGAAATTCTATTGTCCTCGTGAAAATTTAACGAATTCAACAAAAACTGGTTGTTCTTTACACATACTGGAACATAAGTGGCATACTGACATATATAATATTTGTAGTAACGTTCTTGAAATTCTTCTAAAATTGTAGAGTGATCAAAATTAAAGATGACTCATGCGGCATGGTGTGTAACACGCGATCGAGGCTGTATTATACGTTTTCGTCGTGAACGAGCTCTCGAGCTTTTAATTCTACGCACACGTAACAGACTCCTCTTTGAACACTTGTGAACGAATCCTCGTGTAAAAATACACGAGGGAGTCGTAGCGCAGTGTTTAATTAAAGTTCGAACCTTTCACTCATTCTCCGATCTAACGCACACGAGGTCGCTTATTCTTTAGCTCGAGAACGTAATTGCTGGTTAATTTCGCCAGTTGAAATTACGAGGCGAGGCGTTTGCTTGCTCCTTCGACTGAATAAATCTACGTGCAACCAGCGGAAAAGAGCGTAGGGTAAAATTCGCAGGTCTGATTTGAACGAACGAGAGAAGGAGAGAAGAATCGGTATATTCTGGTTGGTAAAATTTTCGACGACGTTTTTACAGCTTTCAGACCTTTAATTTCACGCATCAAAGAATCTTCCTCGCCCTCTGTGTCTGTTTCCCCTGCTCTTGTCTTCTCACCCCTGCAATTCCTACCATTGAAACTCGCGACAGAGGAAGACCTACGATGAATGCCTCTGCGAACGCGGTGAAAGAAAGGGTTGAACGAGAGAAAGAGATGAACGCACGGGGAACCCCGTTGTTTTCGATCGGTGAAGCGGGACGCGTCTGCACGACACCGATAAAAATTCTCTTAAATTGTGTACGCACCCTCGCGAATGAATCGACTCTACGGTTAAATCTGTGCCTGTTTCTATCGCTATGAAAAGTCACCGTCACTCCATCGTTCCTCGCGAAAACGAGCTCTAATTCTTTCTTCCCCTTCGCCATAATTTTCACGCGCGAAAGATTCGTTCTACTCGTTAATCTCCCTCGACGTCAGATTCTCCTGAGGCGAGCAGCAGGTCTGCTTTCTGGTTGAGATCTAAATTTCTTAGAGATGTCGTAAAAAATCTTCCTAAAAACTTTCTTGGAAGAGAATCGTAGCTGACGAAGGGTAGTAGACTGCGAACGTTTATGTAAATTTACATTTTTATGAACAAAATGAACGAGGTGGTATCTAAGCAGAGATTTGTTTCACGTTAGATATTTTATATCTATATGTTTGTGCATTAAGAGCAGCTTAAAATATTCGCAGTGTAGTAACAAGTGGTGTATTTTCGTAATGCATCGAATTTTTTTACCTCCTGGAAGATCAGGTGATTGGCAGGAGGACAAGCAGAGTTCCTTTTTCTCTTTCTAGTCGTATCAGTTGCATGGTTAGTAGCCATAAGTTTGACCGTACTTCAGCAGTCGTTTGTTACCACTTACCGGCCGGAAAATTGTGAACTGGCAAATGAGCTACTCCCAAGTCGCAATGATCAACTCGACGCCTTTCATCATAAACTTCTGAATTTTATCAGAGCATTAAGATTAGAATATAAATTTACAGGAACCAAGCGATTTGTCATGATAGAGATAATCAGAGATTCGACTTCCGTATGATTTAAATATCGCTCGTTGAAACGTCGATCGATCAAACATCCCCTAACGGAGGTTGATATTCGCCTCTCGTGTCTCTGGAAGAACCACGTGCATTTTTATCGATTCGCCGAGAGCACAATGTCTCACACGTGAACCCGAGACTCGTATTAGGTAGAAGTCGACGTCGACACAAGGGATTTAAATGCCGACATTCGAAACGATCGAGTCCACTTGTGCTCGAGTTGGAGCACCGTGTATTCATTCACGTACAGTTGCGAAGTACCACCACCATTGGGTTAATAAACCCTGTGGTGCATGCATATGCAAAGCTGACGTGTTTTCTAATGACATCCTCTGCGCTTCGTGCTCTTCCGCAAGTACGGTTTGCGGTATGATTTCGTCGAGTCGTTAACTGCGTACCTCGATGTTCGATGTGGTACACCTTGATAGTTGAATTACTAAAACGATGTTTAAACGATTGCCTTCCGTTAAAGTTTCGTTAATTGGGAATTATGATACAATGCATATAGGTATTCTTTCATTTCTCGTAACTGGATTTTTATTAACCTTAGGACCTTAACTATGGACTATTCTTTTCTGAGAGGAGTTTGAATTTTTATTTCATTAGCGCAATTCAGCGGAGAATTTTGGAAGCTTTAGCGTTTTTGTATTTTAGCATTTAAGTATCTTCGATTGTAAAGAAACTTCAACAAATAAATACATGAGAAGTTTAGAGCAAAAGTGAGAAAAATTTTCGAAGGAAAATTCAAACAAACTAGTTGATTTAATGAAATAGCAAAGTAATGGCTAGTAAAATAATGACAAGGCTGCGAACGTCTATAGATAAAGGTGAAGGTCGCGACCGAGGATTAAAAAGCTATTTCTTGATTCTAATTTCATAAAAGAGTTTTTGCATGTTTACTTGTCGTTTGAATGGTAATTTATTTTTTCAATCAGATATACTAACTTTCCGTTTCGTATTTTCTTCCATTACCGCATCATTTAGGAATTTGCGCGAACTTTAATAAATTTCAGTCTCGGAGATGGAATAAATAATTCCGTTCAACCGGTCAGAACTTCGATCTCATCTATTTTTATCAAGGTGGAGCAACGCGCCTCGAAAGTAATTCTGCGCCGCCGTATCTCGAGAGGTATGAATTCATTCATTAAAGACGATAGCTCTTTAATGCTTATGGAGGATGAGACGGTTGTCCACTCAGTCTCACCGAACGTGTGTACACGATAGTTGTGGGCGTGTGTCGTGGATCACGCGACCCTCGTTTACGATAAAACTCTTTGACACACACGGCCAAATGAAACCCACGCGTTTCTTGAAAGGATCTCTTCGCGACGTCGACGAAAAAACCGAATTCTTTCAAACCGGCTCGCTCCATTCAACAGGCCTTTAAACTTTCAGCTGACCCGTTAGCAAAACGAGACGATCGACCGGTTTCTTCTACGTGTCTCGTGAATCCATGCTGCCCGTTTTAAGTTTCCAATGTTTCTTTGGTATCTATCACGGCCTGGAACGTGGTCTGTGCAGACGGTTGAAAACCATGTCTCTTACCTAGCATTTCTGGAATATCGTTGATTCACTTAGTCAAGGCTTTAACCTGGTCGATCGTATTAGAGTATATATGTACACGTATATACGTATAATATTGGTCAACTCATCATTGTGCCTGTTAACCGAGATATTACTTCATCGTGCAGTAAAGAGTACTGTAAAGGACGTCTGCTTCCAGCGATGACGACATCAGACTTGTCGAACTTGCACCGCCACGTATCTCTATTTCTATGAATTCCAGCACGATTTCTGTGATCTCTACGTGTTGTATTTAAAAGTTGAATACCGTTGAATCATAGATATTCAATGCATCGCACCTGTCTCTATGTCACACGACTAATTTTATCATTTGTCTAATAAAATCTGTGATGCAGGAAGTTTGTTCTATTTTATGTCAGAGTATAGTTACCAAAGGAGTTTACTCTTTCTTTCTTTCATCTTTTTTTTTTTTTTGCTCGCTGTTCAGTTGTAACGTTACGCAACAACGTAACAGAGTTCAGATTTATGTAATTACTCTTTTGTAGGGATCGATGGTTGCGTGTCTGTGTAACGAGATATTCGGACAGAATTGAACGTTAAACCGTGATTTCCGTTTTAATGATAATGCACGCGGGTCTCTCCCTTTGTGTATTTGCTCGTGCGTGACTCATGGGACGCTCTCGGCTCCTCAAACTATCGCGAAAACTTCGGGGAATCACTGCGAGTGCATTTTTCCGTTCGCTCTCTTGCAGCAAGGCTGCACTAATGGTATTTGCAACGACAAACGACGTCCTAGTATGTCTCCGATTCCATGCAATTGAGGTTGAATTACTATTTGCTCTCCGGCATTGCATAAGGGACTATGCTCAGAGCTACAGACCTGTGCTCGTCGATTTGAATACTATGTACATGGTCTCAGCAGACCGTGTCGGTCAGGGTCATACTGCACATTATTTTCATGGTTACTTTTTACTTGGAAAAGATCAATTCTGGATTTCGAAGGATTTTTATGCTCGATGCTTTTTTATTCGAAACCCTTTACCATCGATTCCACGCTCGAAACACGTTCTCTTCGGTTAATCGTTGAACAGACGCGATATTTTTATAGCAACTTTATCGCGTCTAACAATACCTGGCTTGTGTATTTTGGTAGGCTTGGTGTTATAAATATCGCCGGCTTATTGGCTTTGTATCGAGATATCTTGCGTGGACGTGTATTACCTTCTATCTGTCTCACTCAGAAGGCGAACGACCTGTGACAAATGCGCACACGTGTCTCTGTTGCACGTAACTGCAACTTGTTCTCAAACTTTTTACGAAATCATTTGTCTAGTAGTATTTTTCTTTGACGTATGTCGATATTGGCGGATACTAGACGTTGTAGAAACTCGTGCCGTTGGGATCTAGGTACTCGATGTAACAGTACATTCTATCTACAATGTTTTCCTCTTACTGCCTGGAGACCTCGAAGATAGAAACGAGCATGTTGCGTATATGCATTAGATGATAAAATGAGCAAACGTTCAGATCGTTACAAGAAAGAAATGAGTTTTTATTGCGGAAGGTTTCATTCAAATTATACGCTTGTATAAAGTAGTAAATAATTTCAAAGTACATACTTCGTTGTCTTTAATGTTATTTTTTTTTTCCTGATATTTTCCTTATAGTTAATGAGATAAGAGTTGGGGTGTTTTATAGACCGGGGTATATGTAACTCGAAGAGCTCCGGCAAATATTGATTATTTCTCTACATGGCACCCTCTGGTCTAGACGGGATCTATACTCGAATACACTGAACCAGCACGCAATATTATTTCTTCGATGTAGTTGACGATTAAGAAAGCAGATCTATTTAGAGGATTAATTCGTGCGTCGTTGGTAGCAAAGTAAGGAACCTGCTATATAACATGGATTAACACGCATAAATCTTCTTAGCACAGGATTGAAATATGCCGGAGGAACAGAAGTCCGCTGGTAGTCAACCAGAGGTAACGGCAGAAAATGGGACTGGAACAAACTCGCCGACCAAAAGTCCAGTGAGCAAAGGCAAAACAGCTCTTGCAAGAATCACTTTGCTAGATGGAACCGTGAAAGACTTTCACATAGATGTAAGCTATCAAATTTTTCTTTCATCCTTCCAGAAGGATGAATTTCCTCGACGTCGACGAAAACCGTATGAGAAATTGATTTTGTTCCAGAGGAAGGCGAAAGGCCAAGAATTACTTGACATGATATGTCAGAGTATGAATTTGATGGAGAAGGATTATTTTGGCCTTATTTACGAGGACAGACACGATTTGCGAAATTGGTTAGATCTGGATAAAAGAATCGCAAAATTTGTGAAAAGTACGTAGTCTTCTTTTCTCTTTCTTTTTCCTCGTATATTATGTGATATCATTGTTGGAAGCAATTTGTGTTGGTTTTATATCTGCAGACGAACCGTGGAAATTTAATTTTGAGGTGAAATTTTATCCTCCGGATCCAGCCCAATTACAAGAAGACATAACTCGTTATCAGCTATGCCTTCAAATCAGAAACGATATTATCACAGGCCGATTGCCGTGTTCGTTTGTAACTCATGCTCTTCTAGGTTCATATTTAGTTCAGTCAGAAGTCGGAGATTACGACCCAGATGAGCATGGCCGTACATATTTAAAGGATTTCAAATTTGCCCCTAATCAAACTCCAGAGTTAGTGGAGAAAGTAATGGACCTTCATAAAACGCATAAGTTAGTCTCGTTTAATGATTAGCCATTTATCCAAATGATGGTAGAGTTAATAATAAAGAAAATTTCACCAATATTTAGAGGTCAAACACCCGCGGAAGCAGAACTCCATTATCTCGAAAATGCAAAAAAATTAGCGATGTATGGAGTTGATCTTCATCCTGCTAAAGATTCTGAGGGCGTGGATATAATGTTAGGTGTATGTTCATCGGGTCTTCTCGTTTATAGGGATCGATTAAGAATCAATAGGTTTGCTTGGCCAAAGATACTAAAAATCTCGTACAAAAGGCATAACTTTTACATAAAGATTAGGCCGGGTGAATTTGAGCAATTTGAATCGACCATTGGCTTCAAGTTAGCTAACCATAGAGCTGCGAAAAAGTTATGGAAAGTATGTGTAGAACACCATACTTTCTTCAGGTGAATAATTATCTAATAATGATTTTAAGTAGCATAGAATATATGAATAAAGGTAAAGTATAAGATAAAGTAATATGCACATTTTCTAGGCTCATGAGTCCTGAGCCTGTAAAGAAAGTCGGTTTGATACCACATCTGGGTTCTCGCTTCCGATATTCAGGAAGAACTCACTACGAGACAAAGAAGACTCCCATTGATAGGCAACCTCCACAATTCGAAAGATCTTTAAGTGGTCGTCGTCCTACATCTCGTAGTATGGATGGTAAAAAGACTTCTGATACTTATTAACTTTAGACGCAATATGCAGCCAGTGCCGTTTTGACACTTTTGTCGCAAAGTTATCACTTTAAGATTTTGAAAGGTATGTGTGCATTATACAGCGTTAGGGGGTCCTAAACAAGTTGAATCTTATGGTTCAGAACCAAGTAAGAGGCATACAATGAGCTATGAACCTGAAATGATTCCTGACATGGAGCATATAGATCAACGGCCTAGCCCAATAAAAAAACAGAAAGAAAAGGTAAAAAAGAATACATTTAAATATATCAAACATAGTAATAGTTAGTAGAGGATGCATGGAATCGTCATGCAAATTGAAAATTATTCCATGAGAAATTCTTTTAAAGGCAATATTTCTGCGGTCTACGCTTTCAAACAAAGCTTTTTTCTAAAGAGTTTGATGGTATAATAATAAATTTAACTAATTAATTACCTTTATTGTTATTATATATAATCATTCTTTTTAAGTACTATTGAAATTCTAGTTACATTATACAACGGAGAAATTGTAGAACATCAATTGGTTCACGTATAAGCAAGAGATAACATATTTCATAAAAAGTTGGAATTAATCATTATGCACTATTGTTTTTAAGTCAAACGGATAATATCTGTAGACATGGCATGTTGATAAGTTTTTGTATGCCATGTATTAGAGATAGTTGAATGCATTAGATATCTAATACGTTTACTCCAAAATTATCAAAACAAGTTGAATAATGCACATGCAAGTTAATTAACATGAATTAAAAATTGCACATGTTAAGTTAAAAACTTGATGGGAAAGCTAAACTTAATATTGTTTCTATCCATTCTACATAATATTTAATATATATAATATAATATAATATAATATAATATATAATATATTATGGTTAATTAACTTGTATATATTCATACGGACTTGAAATACTTTTATGCAAGAAACTTAGAAATGTGTAGATTTTATAAAGTTTTATCTTACAATTATTATCGGAAATTGAACACATGGCATTTGTATGTAATAATTTAATTTCACAAATTTGAATTCAATATTCACATCCTAGTGCTTCAACCATAAAAACTAACTGACACCTAACTAACACCGGTAGCTCTCACGCAAAACAAGTGCTGGAACAACATCAGCTAGCAGTACCAGTAGTCTGGAAGGAGAATATGATGCAGATCGTGGCAAAAAGGTATAGAATTTCACCTGGAACATACTGTCATGCATTAACCAACATACTTTTATCCATATTAATGTATGTGACCATTTGGTGTTTTCCTTTTTTTTCGGTGCATGTTGCTATCTTTTATTTATTTTTTGCAAACATTATACGGCCATCGCCTCAAAGTTGAATTTCTCAAATTTTTTCAAATTTCTTTTATCATACATCACATGAGCATACGCAGGCGTAAATATTTTAATAAGCTATTAAACTGCGCTAATGCTTATGTTAGCATGCACATAACGATCACTTTATATAATGATTTATGTCAAGAAACATTCAAGCAAAGAAATGTACCATAGATACAAGTAAATTCTTCAGGAAAGTATATTCATCTAAAAAAATTAACAACTGATATTTTTTTGAGAGCGCAGACCGTAATTAGTTATCCAGCATGAAATATATGCTAAGAGAATGTGAAACACGTAGTTTATAATAGCTTAGCAATAGAAATGAATCGTGCTTATTGCATGAAGCGATGTGTGACTATAAATTTACTTATAGAAACCGGTCGGAGGAATTGCGGTCCTACCGCCCGGTGGTCTATTTAAGAAGAAGAAGGATAAGAAAAACGAAAGCGAAAAGGAAAATCATAATGATCTCAACAATTCTGATTTAATAAATGAAAGTGCTATTATTGATAACAACGACGTGAAGTCACCCAATAAAAAAGAATCGAAAAAGAAAGATAAGGAAACGCTAGAAAAAAGTGACAAGAACGAAATAAAGTCACCTAGTAAAAAAGAATTGAAAAAGAAAGAAAAGGAAACACCAGAAAGAAGCGCTTTTATTGATGAATTAAAGTCACTCACTAAGAGAGATTTAAAAAAGAAAGATAAGGAAATGTTGGAAAAAAGTGCTACTCTTGACAACAACGAAATAAAGCCACTCGGTAAAAAGGAATTGAAAAAAAAAGAAAAGGAAATGTTAGAAAAAAAAGACAAGGAAATGCCAGAAAAGAAAGACAAGGAAATTTCAGAAAAGAAAGACAAGGAAATGTCAGAAAAGAAAGACAAGGATATGTCTGAAAAGAAAGATAAGGAACTGTCAGAAAAGAAAGACAAGGATATGTCTGAAAAGACAGACAGTGAAACACCAGAAAAGAAAAGCAAGGAAATGTCAGAAAAGAAAGGCAAGGAAACGCCAGAAAAAAGAGATAAGGAAATGCTAGAAAAAAAAGATAAGGAATCGTTAGAAAAGAAAGACAAGGAAACGTCAGAAAAGAAAGATAAAGAAAAGAAAGACAAAATAAAGGTAAGTACAGTAGAATTTCATTTATCTGAACACGTTGGGGGATAAACTTCATATAATAGGAATAATAGAATTCTTTTTTATTGATTATTTTCACTACTTATGAATTGTTATAGATGTTTATATAATTGGAGTAGCACTCGGAAGTAGTCTAGATAATTAATTGTAGATAATTAACGTGATGTTGAATGTTATAAAGATTATAATGTAATGTTGAATGTTATGAAGATTATCTGATACGCAACTGATATACAAAGTATTAAATACATCATAAAATGCTTAAATAATTTTATTTTCTAATAAAGTTTGTCACAGTATTTTGACGCTATGAACAAAACGTACAAAATTTACCTAATATTCAATGTGTTCATTGGACATTACCTACAATTTTGTTCCAATAATTGAAGTTTTAAAATGTTATAATGAATGATCCAATTATGTGAACTGTTGGTTCCCTTTAATGGGTTCAGATGAATGAAGTTTCACTATAGGTTCTATTTGCACTGTATGATATTTGCATAAACGATTTAGAGTATTTAATTTGCCACATTGTATTGCTGTTCCATTTTTCCCTAAAATTTGTCCTTCCTTTATTAGTATATGTTTTCACTAAATGTTGATTGAGTATTAGAACTATATTATATATCTCATCTTCAATGAATTCCTTTTTATGCCCCTAATTTCTTGATTTACGAGTTTATCAATTTTAGTTGTAATATATCCTATTGATTTTCTAATTTGAGGTTATTTTGATCTAATAGTTTATCATTCTTGGTATGAATAACATTTACTTTCAAACCATCTGGAGGTAATAAAATGTCAAAGATCCTTCATAAAATTTAAAGTATTAATAAACACCATACTTGGTTGGTAATTAGCGCTTTCTTATTAGTGTGCAACAGACATAATGTGCAACAAACATTACTGGTGCGTTCTTATCAGTGTTTGGTATTTGCTGTTCACTCAATTCTATAGATTCCACATAATTGAGACTAGGAGATCTGAAAGAGGAGTTTCAGATTCTTTGGATTTTCTTTTTTCTGTTAATACTACTTAGTACTTTTTTCTCTTCATCAGGCACATAATTAAAGCCAAATCTATCCCACCTGCAGTAGTTAGTAGTTGCTAATTACGAACTTCAGATACAACTCTGTTTCTTTCATACGAAAGTTTAAGTAAATAATCTTCTAATTGGAGAAATTTCGATTTCTTTGTAATTGTGGCAACTCTATTTTTCGTCTCTTCCATACTTGATTTTTGATTCAAGAATTGTCCTATTTACTTTTTTGACACAGATTCTTCTGTGTCATCTTCGTCCTTTGACTCTTCTAGTTCTACATTATACTATACTATTTTAAAGGATATACGGGATGTAATAAAACCATTTTCTTCAAAAACGAAGAAAATTTTAACTTCAAGCACTACCCCAACAATAGTGAAAACCACAACTAAACAATCTGTAGTGAAGGATCAAGAAGGTGTGACACAAAACATAGAAGAAAAAGTAGAAGATCTTACACCTGGAGGCACAGGCCAAGTAACTGTTTCTACACAAATTAATAAGGTGATGAAACTTTTAAAATTATCCATGATATTAAGACACATAAAGTAAGGGGAAAGATATTGTCAAAAAATTAGATCTTTTCATTTCTTCTCTTTTTTTTTAATACTTTTTATTTAGCTTCTTCTTATAATTTTAAAACAATTTATAGTATCCATTTCCCTTGATTAAATTTCTATTGATCCCAGCTTATTGAAGTGTTTGAATGATATTTATTGAATGATATATTATGGTATATTGTGAGTAGTCTTATGATATAGATAGACTGTAGACATTATTATATGATTCTTAGATATTAAGTACTTAAATACTGCATGTAAGAAATATATGTCATTAATATAAGTAGCAAATGTGATTTTTGAACAAAAAAATTTTTTATTATCCTGAAAAAATATGTAAGATGTAACTTATTAATATTCCTCTATTTACTATAATTTTATATGTACATACATATTGCTGCTTTATTATAAGACATTAGTTACCTTGTAGTTATATTTAGGCAGAGACATCAGATGATGGTAGGGCCCCATACATGACAGCAACTGCTGTTACTACACGCACTGCTACAATGCATGAAGATCTTGAAAAAAATCAGAAAACCAGTCAGGTTTGTAATGTTATTATTCACTTTCTTAAAAAGTTTTAAATGACCTGCTTATTTGATTGCAATTTTAATCTACTTGTTCATATGCATTGTATGCAAATATTTTTAACTCTTTTATATATATTTCATGATATATTTTTCTATAAAGCTAGAATTATTTTTTTATATTTTTTTTATATTAGGTAGAGGAAAAAACTGTAGCACATACAACAGCAACCAGTGCAACAAGACAAGAACAGAGAGTAGTAACTCAAGAAGTTCGAACAACAAGTCATGTACTTTCTGGTGAACAGGTAATGATTCATTAACAGCTTAAAATGCTAAATATATCAAGCTCACCACTAATGGATGAAGCATGTAAGCATTTATGTAAGTGATAATAATCACATACCGTGTTTTGATTGATCCTAACATTAAATCATTTAGAATATGTTCCATGTTAGTAATATGGTCATTGCACATATATATTTAAATAATTTTCTTTAATATTTACGGAAATTCGGGTAATATCATGAAGCTTTTTGGTTTTTATAACATATACTTAATTTTAAGTGTATAATATTCATTTTTTGTGTAATATACATATTGATAAATAAGAATCATGCACATTCAGTAAGCATATCACGGTATCATATGTTTAAACAAAGGGATCATAAGTTTAGTATATCAATAATACTTAATTCATTCAGGATATTGGTTGACTAATAAAGTTTAACCAGTGCTATTTTTTATTTAATTATTTTTTTATTTTTGTAATTAATTTTGCCGGCTTGGTTAACACATTGCATGGTGTAGCTGTTCTCACGAAGGCTCAGTACATCCAGTTCAAGCAGTGATGATTCAGGTACTCCAATTGACCTTGAAGATGATCAACAGGCTTTCTACAACCAATATTATCAGGTAAATTTTTAGGATTGAAAATCACTAAAAAGTTATATTCTTTTAGAAACAAGATTTTTTGAGAATTTAGAAAATTTAGTTCTGAGGATGAATCTTCACAAAGGTACATGCTTAAATCTGTTTACTGTACAAGAAATATGTCCTATAATGGATAAAAATTCATAGAATAATTAGTAAACTATTAACGCCAATTTTTTCATGTAGATTATATATTATTTAGATTATACACAGATACATCATATACTTTTAATCAATATTCATTTTACACTGATACTCATTTGTTGATATTCATGGGAACATAAAAATGATATTCATAAAATCATAGTAAAAAACCTAATCTACTCATTATTTCAAAGGCACTGGTTTTAAGGTATTAATCATTAATCAGTAAAAGTAACATAAATTCTATACTTTAATAATGCTTTGGTTCTTTGTATTATTTAATGTATTTATACTTGTAATATATTAATATAATTGTACAGTAATATACTGCAATATAACTGTTCAGTATATTATTTTTGCATTAGATATATTTTTTATCTCTTCTTTCTGAGAAGAGAGAGAGAGAGAGAAAGAGAAAGAAATATCATTTTATAAATTTAATTCAGGGTGATCCAGCTGGTGTTGTTGAAACAGAAACGCATGTTTACAAAGGAGAGCCAGAAAATAACGTAACAACAACTACTACAGTTCCACTAGTAGCAACTGAAACTAGAAAGGTAGCTGTTGAAAGTGAAGATGGTATGTACAGTGCAACTGGGGAAATAGTTAGTTCTCAGACAATATCCAGTAAAACTCGCACTGTTGAAACGATAACGGTAAGATTCGGAATTTTTTAATTTTTAATTGTTAGTATCTGTTAAGTGCATACGTGATTGCATTTTTAGTATAAAACTGAAAGAGATGGAGTTGTAGAAACTCGTGTAGAACAAAAAATTACGATACAATCAGATGGCGATCCGATTGATCATGATCGAGCTTTGGCAGAAGCAATTCAAGAGGCAACGGCAATGAATCCTGATATGACAGTAGAAAAGATAGAAATTCAACAGCAAACAGCGCAGTAACTTGTAATGCATCAAAAATCACCTTTGTAAGAAGGGCACTCTTTGTCTAAAAGATGTAATGCTCGTAATTTTAAAAAAGATAAAATAAAAAATTAAATTGATATATATATATATTATGTATATCTTGGATATACAATGAATGGCAATTGATTTGACTCAGTTTTTGCTATTGGCAACATTCAATTAACCATTTTATCATATAAAAGGCTAATTAAAGCAACATTTATCATTTAACATATAAGAAACATTTCTTATAACAAATGTTGTTCAATGCTACGAGCTTCAACTTGATTAAAAATCAAGTTCTTACAAAAAGATGTCACGGTACATTGTACCATAAATGGCAGTGTTCATATTCAAAGTATGTATTATTTACATACTCAAAAACATAAATATATATTAAACATATTATGTATACATAGCTATATATATATGTAAACAAAAGCTAATTTGTTTATAACTATAAAAATATGACAGAGTGCCCACAAACTTACATCACTGCTTCACAGCGAACAAAATCATGATATTCACGCGATGTCTCATGTAATAAGCATATTAAGCTATTCATATAAAGTTCGTTTAAATAATGTTCAAATCTTGTTCAACAATATTAGATATATTCAAAAGCTTAATTTTTTAAAATCTTTTGCAGATTTTCTGTTGTAATTTAAATTTCTAATTTTAAGACTTCGTCTATGAGCCTAATATAATAAAAAACATAATAATTAAAAACACCTTAAAAAACATTTTGACAAGTCAAGCATATGTAACTGTAATATGCGTTTACGTTAATATGCGTTTAAACTATATGAACATTATAATATATATATATATAAGTCACTTGGAGAAGAATATATAGAAAGTAACAGTGGAAGACTTATAATATCTAAGTAAGAGACATACAAAATTTTTTTATAAGGCTTCGTATGATTTAAATGTAGCTTTTTTGCAATAATTTTTTGTATATGTTAATTATTTGTGACATATTTTTTTCAAAGTGAATATTACATAATGTTTACTGTATGACAAAGTCAGATTTCTCTAACTATGAAATATTAATATATACATTAAAATAAATACATATATATATATTATATATATGTACATGTACACAAACATTTATGATTATTTGGAAAAGAAAATAGAAATCTACAAAGTTTCCTATAACTTATAGTATTATTATCCAGCAATGTAAATTGAAAGGAGATACACATTGTTAACATTGCTATTGTATACATCTTTTATTTAATAATTTAAAAATATGTATTTGGAAACTATGTAGATTTTCAAAATATACTTCAAAGATTATAAGATTTATTAGTAATATTAAGATAAAAAATCATATGTATGTAACTTCATACCAAGAGCTATGATGCATTGGTCAGCGTATATGTCTAAATTTAGCTGTAACTTTTGTAGTTTTAAGACTACAAGTTCATATAAGATTTTATTTGTTTAATAGGTTATTTAATTTTTGTATGAACAACACATAGATATTGCTAAGAAGGAGGAAAGGCTGATAACCTGAATTTACAATAAAATTATTAAGATGCAAGTTATACTTTGCAAAAATAAAGCTATATAAATATATAATGTTATAAATATTAATACATACCGCTGCTTCATATATTTATGTGTGAATAATATATACGTATATATATTGTACATGCGTCAATTATGAAGCAACATTAAAATATGCATGTCACACTGTAGGAGGCTTGTTTATACCTTTGTTCTTTCAAGTGTTGATTAAAAAATGTCACTATATATTACGTTTGCATTTTGCACAAAGCATTTATTTTATGGTACTAAAAAATATGTTTCACGTTTTAATAATAAAAAAATCTTTTTTACTTTTCTACTTTTTACATAATACATAATAAAATGAAAGAAATATTTACATATACATTAGTTTAATAGCTGTTTATATTTATTATATCTTTTCTTAGTGATTGTGAACTTTGTCCATGTACAGTACCAGTCAGTATTGTTGTATTGTATTGTCACTTTATACGTATAAATAAAAAACATTAAAATTTCTATAGAACAAAGGATAATCATAGACCGTCTACGTGCGAGTTGCATTTCGTCTTATGTGTCACATTCTGTTATACGCTGGCAGCTAATGAATTGTTCAAATTTTATAAAATATATTGATCGTAATCTCATTTTACTTCATAGTATTAGTTTATATTTCAAATATGCTCAACAAGTATATTAGTTCTTATTTTTTTATTTATGAGCAGTTTTAGAAATTTCGTAAATCGAGTTTTATGTCTCGATATTATAAAAGGCAGTAAAATTATGTTGAAGAAGAAATTGATTTCCTACTTGTACCTTTTACACCATGTAATTCCATAATTTATATATTTGTTTTTATTGTATCTAACATTCCATGCTTATAGTGACTAACAAATATGTATTATAAAAGCCTGTGTCATTTAAAACTTATTTATTCGTTTATTCGTATTATTATATTTATCGCAATTTTATATTAGCTCTGCTTGAAGAGGTTTTTCATTACATTCAATTCATGTGCTTCTTGTGTTTCAGTTGTTACTCACAAAGTTAAGCTATAAAGATAAGATACAAATCTTCAAGCAGTGTACAAATGTAGTTAATAGTATTTTGTACTTTAATACTTCTGTGGTTCATTTAGTGATAACACGATGATTATAATATTATATACTTAATATTATAGTTATATAATATAATTATATAATAGTATTTTATGTGTAAGAACGTCATAACTGTTTAACTATGCACGTTTTGTTATTATTAAATTGTATTATTGTTTGACACGCATGAATTTCAATGTACTTTATTTTAATTATGAAAATGTTATGTTAATGCACATATAATATAAATGTCGCCTTAGTGCTAGAAAGTTGTACAAAATAATTGTAATTAGTTTGCCTTCAGCTTTTTAAGATAATTTGCCATACACTTTTTTTCAGCGCGATTTGATCATAGATTTTATTTTTATCTCATACACGACTTTCCAGCATGCAGGCAATAATTAATGGTTCATATAGAAATTATATAATACATAACTATAAAAAAATTTAATGCAAATGAGAAATATACAATGAATTATAAATAATTTTCTAAAAAAAAAATATTAATAAACAAGAAGAATACCTCTCATCCAAAAAGTTTGTTTTCTTATATGTAGTGTATTATGTCATTAATATGTTCCTAGATTCAAATAGGTGGCAATTTAACAATTTCACTGTTTAACAAAGGTTGTACACTAGGAAAGTTCTTAGTCTTAATTACATTACTCCAAAAAGGTTTTGTGGTAACATGACCATTCTTTACAATATTTATACCTAATGTAATTATAAAAGTTGATTAAATATTAATAACATTTTTACATGTATTAAAAATTATTTAAATAGCTTTTTGTATCAAGTTACCTATTTTCCATGATGGAAATATATATGATTGTGTTTTATTCATCGCAGATGTAGTAAACAATTTTGCATCAGGATGTTGAAATATCGCTCTGGATATTGATTCTTTTAATGAAGGCGGTAGATTTAACGAACCTGTAATATGAAGATATTCATTAAAAGTTTACGTTTGTTATGAAAAAATTGTCAATAATCATACTTGTAATATCTTCATCTAGTGTGGTATTCAATAATTTCTTTGTGTGATAAAGATGTTTATTTATCTTAAATCTTTTCATGAAACATTTACATGCATCTGTAACCATTTTTCCGTCAAGAGTTTCTGTAAGTTAGCATTATTTAGAGAGCAAAATGTAAATGGTAAGAAGAAGAAATCCAAATAAACTAGCATACTTATTGTGTCATTATTTGCGATAAGATTTTCTTTGCACCTATAATATTGAGTTACAGGATTGCCTTGTAAAGATAGATCTATTAAAGAAGTCAAAACACTTATACTTTCTGTTAAATCGTTGATATCATCAATAAAATTATTTGTGGCGTCTAAAACTTCTAATTTATGCAATTCTTTAATGCTTTTTAAAGATGTCATTTTATTACCCGAAATGTTGAGTACTTTCAGACAACCCTGAAAAATATTGTATAAGTAAGAAAAGAGAATTCAAAGATAATAATCAATTCAAACTTACAGATAAAGTGAGTACACTCCGTGGATCAAAGCATAATGATTCTCCAACAGATAACTTTTGATTTTCTACTTGCAAAACAGTTAAATTTTTTAAGCATTCAAGACCTTCCACTACCAGTATTTTATTATATCCTAAATAAAGTGTTTGTAATTTCTCAAGAAAATTTAAATTTTCTATTTTACTTATTGTGTTATGTTGCAAATATAAATGCGTCAAGTTAGATGCAAAGTGCAAATTTTCTATTTTCGAAATATTATTATTTTGTAAATATATTACTTTAAGATTTCTATAATTAACAAAATTACCCTAAAACAACATGATTATATGTATAGATTATACCTCGTTATTATTTTAATAAAATTAACTTACGATACTACTGATAAACATATTGTTCATGCGTAAATGAGTTAGACTATATAATTCGTCTTTTTTTACTTTCTTGCTAAGAGATTTACTTAATTGCATTTGTGAACATTTTCTTTCGATATATTCGGCGGTTAATCTCACCATGATTGTAAAATTTTATCAAATATAATAAGCGTAAATATATAAAAAATTGAGTGGTTTAGTCGTAATTGATCAAACATTTGTTGGAATGACGCGCCTTTTAAACGTGACATCTATATATTTCTTCATGAACTGACTACTCTTTATTTTAGCGACACCTACAATCATTTTCAAACTAAGCTTTAAATGGTAGAAGATGAACTTGAATCTTTGATGAAGACGGAGATACATATGAAAATTACAATTTCTCCGGCCTTAAATGTTTGTCTAAGTTGAAAATAATGCGATGATGGATGTGGATTTATTGAGACCAGGCACTGTGCCTATATCTCCTGATACAATTCTTTGGTTTGAATTTTTATTAAATCCATCTTTATTACAACAACATTTATCCAAACCTTCTCCCGGTAAATGACAATCTAACCTCAATTATTTGATGCAAATAGAATAAAGTAATTAATAAAATTATTATGCTAATCATACTGTCATAAAATTATTCTAGATCCTTCAGCGACGGATTTAATAATCAAGTTTATGACAATAAATTCAGAACAAAAGGAAAATGAAGTGAAAATTGTTGATACAGAAATGAATGATACAAAACCTAACACCGCAGTCAAATGGAGTCACAGAAATCTTGCTTTGAAAATTCTTTCTTTGAAAGTAGCAGCTCATTTAAAATGGGATTTGGATATATTGGAAAAAAAATTACCATTACCAATACAGTTAACGCTACTCCAAGACCTTCTTTATATAACATCAGATTTAACAGTTGAAATACCAACTATACCTGAATTTGTAATGCATCCAATTTCTGATCAACTACTATTTACAATTGTTTTATACCATAGATGGCATATAAGAGCAATTCTTTATAGAGCCTTAAATAACAAACAGTCAAAGCAACAATTTCTTCATATGTAAGACTTTAAATATTCACGTGATTAGTTGTAATATCTTGTGCATAACTTCTTTCTTAATTTACTACATATAACAGTCCAGGTATACAAGAATCAACCTATGTACCACCTGGGGTAGTAGATGACATAATTAGAAAATTAGAAACTCAAGTGTCTAATAGTATAACCGTCCTAAATAATGTTCTTGAAAGTAAAGATATAAATCCAAAAATGTTATCCTTTGATACTTTCCAAATGCTATCTGAAGATAGCACAGAGATTAAACAAAATTGGGAGAATATGTATTCTATAAATTTAGAAGAATTTAAATGTCAGGTATGACATGTTTATATGTTTACTATTGTTATGTAATATTTCTTGTATTTTATTATTTATTGTAACATGTTTAGATACATTACGATTTGGCAAGATTTCATTTGTTAAAAGAAGAATACCAAGAAGCAAAGCGTCACATTATACAAGCCAAAGAATTATTTTACAATTTCGATAATTCAGAAGGGAAGTTATATTGCAAAGTTCAAAAAGAATATTTAGATGGTTGTTCCTTAGCATGTGAAGTACCTATAGAAGGAGTTACTTCCAGTCTTACCCAACAATTGCAAGCATCAATTAAAGATCAATATACTGTATGTATCTGAACATAATATAAGAAATTGAATTCTATATAAGATGTTAATAATGGTTATTTGCTTCAGAATATATTGCAAATTCTACAAGCAGATAACATTACAAGAGAAATTCCTCAAGTTTATAGAGATAATTTGGAACTTGATGTGCAAGGAGGATCTGTTAATAGAAAAATTGTAGTAGCTCGCGATCTTTTGCTCCAAATTCAATGTTTAAATTTAGTTAGAAAAATTGTAGATGGTAGTATAATTCTTGGTGATTATATAACAGAAATACAAGCAGCTGGTAGCAAAGGAATGGATGTATTTCTTTCGGTAAGGTAATTTCTCTATTGTTTTAAATTATTTGTTATTTTATTGTCCATATTAGATGAAAACTTTTTTAGGCTCTTGGAAATGTTTTGGAACAAGCTACTGATACAGACAAAAAACGTATTTCTCGCTATCTTCTTTATTTCGTACATACCACTAATATTTATAGGTTTGCTTCTAAAATACTCAGTGATCCATTGTATATGACATTATTTAATGAGGAAGAATTAGAAGAAATCAGAAAATCAGCTACTGTTGAAGAACTTGAAATACCGGATTTATTATTGAAAAATGATTGGGGTATTCCGCTAATAACATATACTCGTCAGTATATGTACATAAGTATTAATTATATAGCGTAAAATATTGGTCATTAAGTGTTATCGCAATAATAAATTATTTAAATTACAGAAAGCTCAAGGATAGAAATATTTGAATTAGAACAAAGATTAATACAGTCATATGATACTAATGAAATTCACGAAATATTGATACATTTAGATGGTAAACATCGAATGAAACCATTATGGAATGTAAATAGTTGTTGGGAATTACCTATACCATTACAAAGTGTTGTAATGTCTCTTCCCAGAGGATTCCTTCAAGATTATTCATATGTATTGTTAGCAAAAAGTAGGGAATTAGTAATGTCTAAAGATTTTGAAGGGGCAATTGAGATATTAAATGTATTGGAGAAAGAAGTGCAGCAGCATTCACAAAGTGGAAACACATTAATATTTAAATTGTGTAAATTAGTAAACTGGGAATGCCTTCTTGTAGAAATTTGGAGATGTCTTCACTTATGGCCGGCAACGGGTATATGTATGTACATTTGATTTCATAATCTATTATAATTTAGATAACTAAACAAAAATTTTGTAGGTGATACGCAAAGTTTAGTCACAAGATGTAAACAATGTCTTGGAGCATTACAAGCAACAGATCAAGTTATACCAAGACAAGAAATTATTGAATATTGCACTGTTTTTCTTTTAAATATGACTGAGTGGGATTATTTAACAAGTTTAGAGAAACGTTGGAGTTACTCAGAGTTTGCAGCAGCCATCAGTAGTGTTTGTCAAGATATTATTAAATACAAAGGTGGAAGGAAATTTCCAAGAGAAGCATGGGATATGGGTTAGTTTTCAGAGCGCCAAATAAAAATTTCAGCATTAAAATATAATATGAAATTATATTTTTAGTATTGACTGCCTTTGGACCGAGTAGAGATCAACCACAGAAACGAAGCAACAGTGGTAATAGTGGAACAAGTACTGGTAGTGCTTCAAGAGATGTTATTGCTAGCATTGGAGGTACACTTAGTAGATTACGCGAACCTATGGTTCTTACTGTTGTTATTTCATTATTAGCACGTTTGCGAAATGTTTTACGTGATGAATCTGGTCTTGAATTACATACACAATATCTTCCTCTTTGGCCTGCTGGTGTACCAAAGTAAGTTTTCACATAACACAAAATGTATAATGTTTTATAATAATGCATAAATGTAATTTTGCAGCGCTAATTCCTATAATATTAGAAGTATTGGAGAATTGCTGTTTCAATTACTAACACAAGCTTTGAAATATTATCCAAGTAATGTTCCTTGGTTGAGATTGATGGGAGACCTTAATTTTGGTAAGTATAAAAAAAAAGATTAATTTCGAAACTAAATAAAATATAATATTTTTAGTTTTAGGATACTATGAAAGTGCAATAAAATATTATTTAGAAGCTATTATGGTAGCCAGTGATTTGTTCAGTCAACCAGTACCAAGATCACAGATTGATGATCTCGTTTATAGGCGTATGATTAAATGTTGTGCTCATTTACAATGTTATACCCAGGCTGCTGTACTGTGTCAATTTTTGGAGGAAGTAGACTATACTTTAGCTTTTAAAATGGCAGCCAGCGATCAAAAAAGTTGCGCACCAGCAGACGCTATGGACGCGTACTATCATTGTATTTGGGATACTACAATACTTGAGTATCTCATTTATTTACATACAAAACGTGGTGAACATCATAGAAAACAATTAGCGGTTAGTAATTATATATAATTCATTTTAAATATGTACATATATATTTATAATTTAATTATATTTTAAGATTAAGGTAATTGGTTTATTGGAACTGAATTCCAATAATAATGAAGAAATACAAAGGGAAGCAGCGAATATTCGGAAAGCAAAATTTTTAAGAGCATTAGCAAAACAGTATGTTTATTAATAAAAATGTATATAAAATTTTGTATGACTATATAATAACTTTATACAATTTAAATATAACGATTTTTATATTTATAGTCTGAATTGATAATTAAAACAATCAAATCTCCCTCCTTTACCGCGTTCAACTCGTACCAATCACAGCTTTTTGTTTTTTACTCTAATCGATCTAATGAAACACGGAATTGATAGAATTATTTTATTACATGAAATATTTTGTTAAATTAACATCACGAAAAAATATTTTTTGAAATATAAGTGATTATTTGTTTATTATAATAAAGAGTTTTTAACACTTTATAGCATATCATCTTTTTCATATGAGTCATCTACGATCAGCCCTTATCGTTGAATACATTGTCGTTGCGTAGTGCGATGAGTGTATATTATTGCTGTACGTAAACGTACACATAAATTATGTTTATACGTTGGAAATGAAGTGTGCAAAAAGAGTTAGCTTCGGATGAAAGATTATAATAAATAGAGCAATTTAACAAATTGTAGGTGACGTGTATAACATCGTTAAAACACAATTCTCATAGAACTGCCTTCGTAAACAAGGCGCCATGATGTTCTTGCAACGCCATAATACTGTTATACGACGTTTCGTTCTTTCTATGATAAATATTTATAATTAAAACCGCATGTAAGATACGAACGAAATCAGTTACTTTTTGTGTACTTCTCTACATTGTAATAATCTCTGGCTATCTGATTTTGGTGAGTACGTGTAAAAGTTAGTGAGTTCTTCCTAAAATTCTGAAAGTTCTCGGTACTATTGCTTATTGCAAATACCCTCATTCTACCACGAAAAGGAGTGAAAAAGATAGAGATTGGAAGACAGAGAAAAGTCGTAGTGGAAGAAAAAAAGAGAGAGAAATATTATGTACGCTACGAGTGGCTGTACTGTATTACAAGAAAATTTGCTCAGATATTTATCGTGTTCGTAGAATTGTTGTCATTAAGAATACGATAAACTCAAGGTGAAAATCGATAAATTCATAGATATTTTTATTTGATTGTGATGGCGAGAGGTTGGCGTCAAGAATGTAGTAACAGGAGTGGGAGATTGTAGTAAAAACAATGCTGGATCGCTAAGCAAGTTCTGCGTGAGTATATATATATATATATGTATATATATATATATATATATGTAATTTATTATTAGTTATTTTATATTTTTTTGGTGCACATTCTTTATATTTGCGATATTTAATATCATATTATTTCGTTTTATATTTTGTATATTCTATATATCAGATTCCTTACATGTCTAACCTCACATCTAACGTAATATCTATTTTTTCATTTAACCAGCGTTAACATTTCTTTAGTATGAATTAAGTGGATCTTAAAAATGCCATAATATCTTTCTGATATACAGAATATTAATTTAAGAAATAAAATGTATTGGAGAAAAATACTTGTGTAAACGACATGAGAAAATTTTGAATAAATATGAAAATTGATAAAATGATATTGAATTACAGGTTGCTACAAAACGGAAACTATAAAAAATTCATACATATAGTTTACATATTACAGTATTTTTAACATGGATGATGAAGAAGGATCATCAAGTTCTGGGCCTATGTCTTCATTGAACAGTTTGTTTTCATTTACTAGTCCTGCTGTAAAAAAGTTACTTGGCTGGAAACAGGGTGATGAAGAAGAAAAATGGGCAGAAAAAGCAGTTGATTCATTAGTAAAAAAATTAAAAAAACGGAAGGGTGCAATAGAAGAATTAGAACGTGCTTTGAGCTGTCCAGGCACACCTAGTAAATGTGTAACAATTCCAAGAAGTTTAGATGGTAGATTGCAGGTTTCACATCGTAAAGGTTTGCCACATGTAATTTATTGTAGAGTATGGAGATGGCCAGATTTGCAGTCACATCATGAATTAAAACCATTAGAGTTATGTCAATACCCTTTTTCTGCTAAACAAAAAGAAGTTTGCATCAATCCTTACCACTATAAAAGAGTGGAGAGTCCAGTGCTCCCACCTGTATTAGTTCCTAGACATTCAGAATATGCTCCTGGACATTCATTGTTACCATTTCAACAAATAGCAGAACCAACAATGCCACATAATGTGTCCTACTCCTCTAGTGGATTTAATGCTGGATCTACTGGTGGTGTAAATCCAACATCACCTATGTCTTCTGTTGGATCTGTTCCCAGTCCAGGAAGCACAACATCACCAAATCCACAAAGTCCATATGGTACTAATGGGCTACCAGAAACTCCTCCTCCAGCATATTCTCCACCTGAAGATGGTTCACAACCTGGACAATCACCACCACCTGATCCAGTAGCAATGGACACAAGTGGATCAGCTGAAGTAGCTCCAGTATGTTATCAGGAACCGCCTTATTGGGCCTCCATTGCATATTACGAATTAAATTGTAGAGTGGGTGAAGTTTTTCATTGTCATTCTCACTCTGTTATTGTGGATGGTTTTACAAATCCAAGCAACAATTCTGATCGCTTTTGCCTTGGACAATTGTCCAATGTAAATCGTAATTCTACTATTGAAAATACAAGAAGACATATAGGCAAAGGAGTACATTTATATTATGTAGGTGGTGAAGTTTATGCAGAATGTCTCTCTGACTCTGCTATATTTGTACAATCTAGAAATTGTAATCATCATCATGGATTTCATCCTAGTACTGTTTGTAAGATTCCACCAGGATGTTCATTGAAAATATTTAATAATCAAGAGTTTGCCCAGTTACTTTCACAAAGTGTTAATCATGGTTTTGAAGCAGTTTATGAATTAACAAAGATGTGCACTATAAGGTAAAATGTAGGATTTAAAAATTAATGTTAAGTAGCGTAAGCAGCAATATGTAAGTTGCAATAAATATATATTTGTTGCAGAATGTCATTCGTTAAAGGTTGGGGTGCTGAGTATCACAGACAAGATGTTACATCTACTCCTTGTTGGATTGAAGCACATTTACATGGACCCTTACAGTGGTTAGATAAAGTGTTAACACAAATGGGTTCTCCTCATAATGCTATAAGTTCTGTATCATAATTTGTGCATCAAATTTAATAGCAAAGGGAGAAAATAGTGAACTGTAGGAAAATCTGATGATTCAAGAACAGTTTTTAATATTATCATATAACATTTTAACTAGTTATTGTAAGAGATTTATGAAAGTACCAGAGAAAGTGGTAAATGAAAAACTGCCTAGTGAGATTTTTCTCATGCAAGTAAACTGAAGCTAATATGATTATGAAAATAAAGGGTTACGAAAGTTCACAATTATTGAAAGTGATCCTTATTAAAGAAATTTCGGAGATTACAGTTTACATGTAAAAGCTGTACAATTTTTTGGCTGTTAAATAGGAGAAGAATTATAGCAGAAAAAATATGTGTTATATATGAAGAATCATATTTTTCAAATATATTCAATTACACTTATATATAATACGTTATTTTATATGGAAAATTGTTATGAAAATATGTCCTAATGCTATATCACGAATGCTTCATTAAATTGTTTCGAGACTTATACTGAAATCTACATTTGCGTAGTTAAAGAGCAAATCAATTGTAATTAAACAAAAGACGATTACTGAATAATAATATACGAGAATGATTCAGAATTACATCAAATAACACTTTAACATTTATAGTTTTGAATACAATATGCATGCTTCTGAAGCATTTGATTTATGCCTAAACAAGTCTTAGAATATTTAAATTTATTACTATTAAGATTATAATCTAAGTGTAATTAATTTCAATTTTACTAATTGTAATACAATTAATATTTTAATATAAACATCAGATGCTGATCTCACGTTAACATTTGAAAGTTAACTGTATCTGATGACATATTGGAATATTAACTTTGATAATGCATATAAAAATATTTTTTGCGCAACGTTTCCTAATATTCGCGAAATGTAAGCCTTTGGATGTAGCCTTATAAGAAATTAATATGACAACTAACATAAAGTCATCTACTTACTACATGTCGAATTGAGAGTAATATAAGACTTATGTGTTAGCTTTGCACTTTTCAGAAGTGTTTACAAATTTCAGGCTTTTACAGAATTTTATGTACATATAAAAAGTATACTATTATATGATGTTATATGCAATTCAAATAATTGGCATTACATTCGATACTAACCATATGAAAATTCTGTGAATTGAATTCTGAAAAGTGCCAAAAGTGTATGTATATAATGCCTTTCATTTAAATCATGTCGAAAACTATTTTTGTTGATTATTAATAGGAAACTTAAGCCAACGGAGGAAGATTTACTTAGAAAATATTCGGTTACAAAAGATATTGCTTGTTTTATATATTTTACTGAATAATATGCAAATTTTATAAGAACATTATAATAGTGAACATAAGAATTATATATCACATACACATTCAATAATGAGCTGGGAAGGTCATATGAATACTTAGTTGAGATTAAATAAAATTAAATCAATGGAAAGTGTTATGCATTGAAATTTCATTACAATCAACTCTCATGTCTGTGTTTTTACATATTTATAACAGAACATTAGCTTTATGATGTAGACGTTTATTGTATACATCGATTCTCATCTTAATTTTACATTTAGGTACGCAGGTATTACTGAAGAAGCACAAATCTCAACTTAACTTACTATTGGAAATACCTATAATGTATATTCGAATGATCTTCTGGCTTGCTGATAAACTTACGATTATAATTCAAATTATTTTTATGTATATCTTACGAATATTTCAATTGTAAGTGAATGAAGAAAGTATACGGATCATATAACTTTAATGGAGAGTACTTGAGAACTGGAACAGAAGTCACTGCCGCTTGCTGTTACTTATTTGTCGATGTACCTAGCTGTGATTGTTTGCTACCAAATTTAGCAAATTACGTATGGGTGATCAACGATGGTAAAAGTATTTGCTTTATTGAATCAATGAAGATGAAGATATGTATTTGAATTTAAAAGCATAATCGTACAAGGAAATATGACAATAACGCTTAAAAAAAAAATACGACGAATAAAAATATTCAATCAAAGGAACATTTATCGTACCACGTACCGTTTTTTCGTGATCACCTGTAATACCTATTTAGTTGAAAAAAAGAAAGATAATAATAATAAGAGAAAAGTATTTTTCATCGAAACGACGCTGTAATTGGTATAGATAATGTCTTAAAATAATGTAAACCTGTTAACAGAAATGTGAATTAATGTTTTAGGTATATCGAGCTTGTAGCACTCGTAACGAGCACAATGCTTTATCGCAATATATATGTATGAATAGCTACATATGTAATAACTATATTTAGAGCTTCTATTCTTTGTTGGTATCGTTTTCAACTTTTTTACTATCAATTGATACACCATATATTGCAAATCTCATTTCCAAATCACCTGACATTGCTTTCTAATTCCTAAGTTTTACAGAACTGGATAAGAGCTTAGTGAGTATTGCAACAATAACATTATCATGCTACAATTTATATACTTAATTATGTGCCGCCCAAGTTGTGCCTTGGATATCTTTTACGCAATATATTTCAAATAAATATACAAATATGAAATGAAAATTTGCTACAATGTGTAGTGAAACAAATGTATTGTTTGTCAAATAGTGCTTACATATATTTTGATCGTATATTATGTGCAAAGTCCACTGCCTATAATGAGATTCCTAAATGCATAAATATATATTTAAAAATACAATAGTTTTATAGAAAGAAATGTATATAGATTATCATGATTGGTGATTTGGGAAAGATTTGTGATTATTTTAGATGTCAGTCAGTGTAAATAAATTCTTTTAGCTGTAAAAAAACATTTACAAAATCCATTCCACATTTATCATGTAGATCCGATAGCTACGGGCTTTCTCTTTAATATTTTCTTTACGTCTTTTAGAGTGTCGGTATCATTGTATATTATTCTAGACGATGATCGTGATAATAAAAAACACAGCTATTTATCATGATCGAAAGTACGATATCAAATAAATTCTGTTGCAGAATCATAAAGATTATCAACAGAAATATCGATCAGATATAGCTAAACATGATTAAAGCTGCATAAATTTCTTTATCCTTGAAACTGATATCATTCGCACATATAAAAATCTTCATACTTTCGATGATGTAACAGCAGATGCTGATTTGTTGTAGCAATCAACATTACGATATCGTACAGCTCTGCTATCGTTATTAAAATTATGAAATTCTTCAAGAGAGACTTCGTACATATTAGAATATTATCAGAAAAAATGTACTCTTGTTTTGTCTGTCAATCTTTCGAAACAAAGTCAGACTTCGTTCAACAATTCAAAAATTTTCATTTGTGCTACTGTATCTGCATTTCTGGTAATTACTGTGTTGTGCAGTTACTGAGTATAAATAAAAAATGTTTCCTATCTGTGTATCTATGTGCAACGAAAACACGGTAGTTTTATTAATCTTATCGATCAACACAATCCGTAATACCCTGTATTATTTCCCAAATTCTCTTATACGACGCTGTATTTTTGTATATTATAATTTTATAAAGATTGAAACATTTGTAAATGATAATTATTAAATTAAATATATTTCAGATTTGAATAAGAAAAGGAAGAGCAGGACTTTTACACTAGTGACTAGTGTTATTATAGGCCAGTTCGTACGCGAAAGTCAATGGTCTGTTTACAAAGAGCGTGTAATCCGATTCGCTGTTTTTCGTAGGAAGAATAGTTCGAAAGTATTAACGGATATTGTTATGTATTTTCTATTTCAGTGCTCTCGTATTAACCTATTATTTGAATTAAGTCAACCAGTTTAAGCCAAATAACCCAAATGGATGATTTTGATCTGGTAAGCTTGCGAAATACAATTTTACGTTTGTTTGTCGTTAGAGGTATGTATTTTTTAATCATGTGTATGTATAAATATGTAGTATTCATTCTGCAAATGCAAATGGGGTAGCATATTTGAGAGGAAAGGTCATTAAATCATTGATAATGTTGTTTAGCACGATCTAATTTTACAACCTCCAATAGGCAACTCTTGTAGATTTTTATGAGCTAAACATGAGTTTGCAAATCGTTTATTTTTCAGAATCCACAGTTTTCGAAAACAACAATTTTGAAAAAAAAATTGTACATTTTCGATTTTGGAGATGTTTTGTGCTTTTAAAATAGCAGATATCGAGTTGTTGTTGGGAAAAATGGATTCTGTGGACTCTCCCGAATAAAATGATATGTATTATTATTACATTATAAATATTTAATTATGTTTAAATAATGATCAAAGTAGAAAGGACACATAAAATGCACTATTTTTACTTATATTTCTTAATTTATTTCAAAAACTAATGGTCTAGTAGAAAATCTAATCATAGCACGCGATAGAGCAGACATTTCTGCTACGGGAAACATGAAAACAACTATGTACTGTTTCCAATATAAAAGCGAAACAGTTTGACAAAACACGCGGCGGCGATAGTGGTACTCAATGTTGGTAGTTGCCTTACCTGCTGCTCGGCATAACAGAACCGCTAAACGTGTGCGACTGTTAACTGTCGGCATTGAGTATCAGTGCCGCCGCTGCATGTTCCGTCAAACTTTTTCATTTTTACATTGGAATCAAAACGTGATTCTCTAGTTTTCCTTGCTGCTTCCCTTAACAGAAATGTCTGCTTTATCGTATGCTATGTTTAGATTATCTTCCAGACATTCAATTTTTGAAATAAATTGAAAAACGTAAATAAAAAATTGTGCGTCTGAAGTATCCTTTTCTCTTTGATCATTATTTAAACCCATTTGAATGTTCATAATGTAATAGTAATACATATCATTTTATTCGGAAAAGTGTACCGCGATTCGATAGTTGCTACTGTAAAAGCACGAAACATAAATCTAAAGCTGAAAATTTGTAATCATTTTTAACATTAATTTTTTTTGAAAAAATGGGTTTTGGGTTCTGGGGAAAAATGGTTTGCAAATTCATGTTTAGCTCACAAATATCTACAAGAGTCATCTATTGAAGGTTGCAAAATTAGAAAAAGATTAAAATGTGTAATTATCCTTTATTTTTTCATCATTAGTAGTTTTTCTATAATTATCATAAATTTCACATTTTTTCCATACATTTCTCTGTTTTACCAAAAATATGCCCAGTCTAGTTTTGGTATGATAAAGGGGTGGGGGAGAAGGAGAGAATTAAAGGAGTCTACGACAATCGCAAAATGATTTTCGACGGTGGCGCTTCAGTTGTCATTTCCATCTCCATCGGAGCCACCGTCAACTCGAGTACTATCTCCGTCACCGGTAATTCCATCCCCTTCTCCATTTCGCGGGTAGCGACGCCTCCGCACAGCGTCGATCAATAACGTCGTTCTCGGCGACGCCGGCGTCGGGAGCGTCGCTGCGTGAAGGCACTCGCAAGCAATCGACGTGTCGCTACGAAAACTTGTACACGGGTGCGATCGAAAAGGAGAGTCGCGTGAAAAAAAGAAACGATTAGGAATGCGACCCCTGCATTTACTGCTGTTTTGCAGAACAAGACTTATGTCAACGAAAAGTACCAGCCATATCCGGAGCCGGAATCAGATTTCGGATTCGAACAATCTTTAGGACCCACCCACGACACGATGGCTAAGGTGAGTTTTGGTCAAAATAAAGGATTAAAATAATTTATTGTGTCGCTCAAGTATGGTGTATTATATATTTCTAGTAATTGTATGTGTTTTACCTAGTTTTAATTGATTTATACTTAAGACTTTGCACCAAAAACGTGCTATTGCTAATCTGTCAACAACTGTTGCTGATTCTTAGAGAAGATCGTTTCCGGTAGGATAACCAATTCAATTGGCAATTATACCTCTTCGAACGAGTGAACGAGTGACTTTATTGTAATTAATTTCTGAATTAAAATGCTATCGGTACGTTTTGCGATGTATCGACTATGCACAGTAGTCATGGTCTATCTCGGCAGAAAAAGTAGTTTGGCGCCGTCATGATCAGCCGGACTGCGGGCACATAGTCGACATTGCTGTTGAAGTATGAGGGAAGGGCTACTGATATGGCGATAATAATGAAAATATTTGCATGATTACTTTAATGATTATATATATCTTCGTTAACAATTTTTTACTGTTAATTAAATTTTTTATTCATATATAAACATTTGATGTATTATTTGAAGCATACTATAAATACAGTACCTACTTCAGATACACGTGGGGCTAATGGGCAGTTAATTTTATTCAATTAACAGTATCCGGATACTGATTTATCAATAGATTCAAGTGTCGCGCTATATATACATGCGTGTTTATATATGCACAATGTATAAAAACAGATTTAATTGTAAAAAAATGTACTAATTCTAGAAAAAGAGTTTTATTGTTAGTTAAGTACAAAATGGTAAGAACCGTAAACAGTTATTTATTCGCAGTAGTGCGGAAACCGTGACGATCTGATATAAACATTTATTTGTGCATTAAAGAAATTTCTTAGCAGTAACCCATTTACAAACGAATAGAGCAGGATTATCTTGATTCCATAACATTGGCTAATGCTTGAGCTCCGACTATCATTATGTTTTCTTCTTTTTTATTCGATGCCATCAGTTTCGACACAATGCAGAATATATATCTCCATGTTACGTTTATACAATGCACGGACGTTCGTATAAGCTATGTCATGAATTTTTGTGATCGATGAACAGTGCATACGTGCCTCGTATAGACAACACCGAGTTGATTCTTATAGTATGTTGAACTGAAAAACATTGTAAAAAGATCATCCACGTTGTAAGAGGAAAAAAATAAGAGGTTTAAATGAAATATATGTAAGAAATTTGGAATAGTATTCAATGATTATTTTCGATGATTAGAATAAATTTATAAATTCATCATGCAATATAATATACTTGTACTTAATATTTCGCGATATTCAGGATGATTTATTTCGCATCATCAATCGAACGCCATAATCATTCGCGTCAATCATTGAACGTCATGTAACTATCATCAAACATGTCAGATGCATAGATAGAAGAGAAAAGACACGCGAACTGGTTGTAAAAGCGGTGTTTACTGACTGACCCATTATACGACCAGGTGCTTTCTTCATAAAATTTTCACCGTGTTTAACGGTCCTTTGGAGACGTGCTCGTTTATACGAACCGGTACATGTGCAAATAGACTTTTTCTAACGTGCACCGACTGCAAATTAGGCAGTTATATCGAGATCGCATCCGTACAAAAGTCGCACGAACTAAATCTCGTGAATGTGGGCGATGCATCCACAAATTTGTTAGACAACTGCATTTAGCGCTTTCGAGTGGTCCTGTGTGTATATATAATAGTTGGCACGAAAACGCAGTGAATTGCGGTCAACTGTATTATATTTCTGTCTAGAAGAGCGAACGCTCATAGATGATATCGGGGTAGGTGAACCGATAATGATCGTCGAAACGTTTTTTATTTCAACTGTTTCATCGCCGTTGATAATTCTTTCACGTGTCGTAAAGGTACATAATTAACGCGTAAAATAATTCTTAATGGCACACCAATACCTTTCGAAGGAAATCTACAACGTGAATTAATTTTTAGGCGTAATTGAGAATTATTATGTAAAAGATTATTTGTTAATAGAATCAAAATAGAAATTTGTTTCACTCTCTAAATATTATAACGAGTACCTCACATTGTACATTTTTGCACGTTTAAATTTTCCATAAATGCATGAACTTCCGCAATGTATTTACCAGACATTTCATTACGATATCGTTTGTGATGTAACCGAAACGAAAGGCTGTGTGAAACTGCAAGTATTTTTGTGAAAAAGACAATCATTTAGCTAGACGCAAATTTCTCGCGTATATGCGGCATTGCATGAAAATGTGCCGACTTGGCCAGTCGGCATGTCGAGGTTAGGGAGAGGCCTTTCAAGGTCCTCGGGGATTTTTATACGGCGGGAAGTAGGAACGGATGTATATAAAGGTCGACGAGGACCGGTCGTGTAGCTATAGAACGAATTCGATCCTAAAATCGATAAACATATCAGATACAAAGGGACCGTTCGCCGGCATGTAAAACATTTGTACTATAGAGCACTGTGAAATTCCAGGCTTGCGAAACACTTGTCGTGTTCGGTGTATTCCAGCCGATCGAAGGTTGATTTTCTTCCGGACGTTTAACATAGTGTTGTATCGCGTCGATATGTTTCCCGTGAAATAACTACTATTCATTAATGCCTCCACGTATGAGCGGTTTTTACATCTTACAATGCCTCTCTGTAACCTATGATTATGCATATAACACGTAACTTCACTTGTTAGGCTTATCAAGTATCAGCGACTCGATTTTATCGTGCGTACAGTGTAGATAATCGTCGGTGAAAGTTGTCTTTTACGTTTATCTCGTTCTCTACTTTCCTACGCTATATTCTTCTACACGAGGGAAAAGAAAAGATGAAAAAGAGAACGTAGAAATATTTTCAATAGCGATCCTCAATTCTTACGAATAAGAATTTTTCATTTTCTCTTTTTATACCTGCACTTGCACTTATCGATAGATAGAACAAAGTTTACTTCAACCTCGATAGAATGAATTCTATGAGAACGTACCGCTAATTACAATCGTATGTAGGAAAAAAACGTGGAGTCAAGCTCGCAAGTTAAACGTAGCCTTGTTCTTCGGTTGATGACGTTCACTGTACAGTCTTCGTGTACATCGGCACCGTGTGTGCTCGTATACGGATTCACGGGCCGGTGAATGCAGAAACCGTGTGTTTCTGAAGAATAGTAATCGTTGTTGCGGAGTGTCAGTCCACATCGTTCGCGTAGTGAAGGTGTATATGAGGAGGGCACGCGTGTATAGCGTATATCTATCTGTTTGGTTGTATGGTTGTGTATCAGTGTGCGGATGCTCGCGGTGGTGGCATAGGTAGTACCAGGGGATCACCGAGCGAATCCGGAACGTTTCATTGTCGTACACGCGGCGGGCGCATCGCGATCGTGCTGTCGCTATCGATCCGGTCGCTTCTCTTTCGTAGTTGGAAAACTTTCCCGCGTTTCCCTGCGGAGGGAAATTTCGGTTCTCGAGTTGAACTCGTCCGCAACGGGACCCCGTTTTATTGTCTCGCATACGTACGTAATAAAATGCGCGTCGCAAATGCGTCGTATTTACGAATTACTGGAACGGGGTGAATCCTCCTCGTCCCGTGACTCAGTACACGGAAAGTTGGCTTTATTAATAGTCCTCTAGCGAGGACTATCCAACCGAAGTGTTTTTGTGCAGCCAGGGAAAGTGGCGTCGAATCAAATTATGAGGCGACCAAATAACCGTGAAGAGGAACGTTGAGGCGATCGTGAGTTGAGCTTCTCTTTTCGCGTGACTGTTCATGTTCTCGCTTTTATTCTTGTTTTATTTCGTATGGATAGGTAAACGGATGGAAATCGGAGAGGGATAGTTTTGTTGTATGGTTTCGTTCGCGTGTTGAATTCGGTGTTCCAAAGATCGGTGATTACGCAAGCAAAGATGCGCTAAGTAACGGTCATATGCTGATGTGTTTCGATTGTGTTCTGCTTTTATAATGTTCGGTCTTTGTTCGACGATACCTGTGTAAATGTTATTGCGACAATGAACATGTATTTTTCCGTGTTTGATACGTGGCCAGGTCCGATGGACCTTCACTTATAATCTTATCAAAGCTGTTACGTGTACACGGAATATAAACGTGTCGGCGTAGACGATCGCGGTCGAGAGCACAGTGAAGTTCGCACAGGTGCAGTAATTAATTCTATTTAAATTACGACAAGCCGGAATTATGTAGCTATGGAATCATAACACGCGTCACGTGTGCTTGTCACTTACGTGGTCGCGCACAGTGGATCGAGTAAATCGTAGACCAACGTTGCCAAACGCTATCCACAACTTGTGCCTGCCGGCTAGTGAAATTATGCAAAACTGCAGCAACTTTTTTATTTCCTCACTCAGTTTCTTTTCCTTTTTCTTTTTTATGGCTGTTTAATTTGAATTAATGACGACATCCGGCAAGCAAAAACAACTGAATGCGCAAATGCGTCGCAATTTATAACTCTAAACGCGGCGGCCTTTTAGAAAGTCTTTCTGCTCGTAGAAAGCGTTTCAGGCATTTTTCATCTCGATGTTGATTTCGCTGATCGGAAAAAATGACATTTATGCCAAAGCAAAGTGTAACGATTTCAAATAGCGAATTGGACCGCTAGTTAAATCGTGTGAATATTTCTTTTTCCGCTTCCTATTCTTCTTCTTTTTTCCTTCTTCTTCTCCGTTGAATGATAGCATTGTGTTGTCGGTGAGATTTCAAGGATTTGCTGTGATTCCGTTAGATCGACGAAAATCTAAACGAATGTGCTCCTAATTAACACAGTTGCTTCGTCTCGCGTGGCAAGAGATAACGACCGGGTAGGCGGCTCGAATTGACACAAATTAAGGCCTAATGGAATAAAGTTATGCTCGGAGCCTGGCCTTTGCTCGTCATCGGCTCGTCAACGCGTATACACGCGTTGATTCCGATTCTTGCCACGTTTCCTTCGCGCCGTCACAAAGTCAGCGCAATATTTAACATACTATTCGTCTTGTTTGATATCTACTCGTTGTCCTGTCTGGCCTTGACATTTTCCTAGATCGATAACAAGCGTTTTGCGAATATCGATTGATTTAGAAACTACCGAGTCGCAATATTGATGTTGTGTTGTAACCACTAGAAAAAGATGGGTACGTCATATATTGTACGTAGACAGCTATATATGTATACTGTGTATATGTATGTATACGTGTGTGTAATGCAATAATGCATGATTCTTGAATAATTTATCGCTTTTGTGTGAAAAGTTATTGGACGAAATATTAGCGATTCGATGTGAATGTGAATATAAAAAATTGCGTTTCAGCAAAAGAATTTGCGCGCAATGTTCGGATCGACGAGAACCGATTCGTAGTAAATAAACTCGCGAGCTGTAACCCAGTTCTCAGCCGACGACGTCGTTCAACAGGATCGTCGGTGAACGCACTCTGTTACTCTGGTAGCCGGTTCCTCACTTTCAGCTAGCCATTGGTAATACTATTATTAGTAACAGGCTAACGTAGCTTTTCGTTCTAGACTGTTACAAAGCTGCATAGCTAAATCTTGTTTCTGGTCGATTTTATCAGTCGGATCACGAACAAATACTCCAGGTGTCTGATATTCGAACTTTGATAGAAACGCTTCAGCCAGCTTAATGTTTGCACGATACTAGATAGACGGGTACATATTATACGAGCGGATTCGCGGTCGAACGATAAAGCTAATCGACCACCGAGTAATGTTTTCGTTGGTCGTTAAACAGGCTAAAGGGGAACGTGTTACGCATGTTCTTACGTACGAAGATGAGGAGGAACAGGAGGCACTGGGTAAAGGTGGCCACAAGAGAGAAGTAACGTGGTTGACCAGGGCTAAAATTAAATTAGCCAACTGCCAGAGAGACACTTCTGATTCACCTCGGGACGAAGGGTTTTATTTGGAGATGGGCCAAGGGCAACGGACTCTTCGTCTTCATCTTCGGGTCAAGAATTTATCTTAACCTTGAAAAATCAGGCATTTTTTAGATTCTTTTTCCTATCAATAATCTAATTGAATGTCGTCTTAACCTTTGACGCGGTCTAAAGACATCAGCGTGAACCTACTACGTCATTGCGACGATCACTACAATGCGATTAAGTCTGTCTATATTCAGTTAACTGAAGCTTCAGGCTATGGAACGATTCAACTAATTAGAGGATAAATGAAGGAATTTGTAACTCTCTCGGTGGAATGTACGTATGTCTGTTGACTGGCTAAACGAATGCGTGAAATAGTTTTATGGTAACCTAGTTTACGCACGCGAATTTATCATTTTGTCTGTGTGATTGCAGAACGTCGGGGAAAGTCGGATACCAGTTCCACGCGCGGCACGGCCGTCTTTTTTCCCGAAATCGAGAGTACTTGCTACGCCGACGCTTGTACCTGGACATCGACGTTCATTGGTACTCCCGGGATGTTTATCATTCGTCGATGCCGAGGACGAGACCAGCGCTCCTAAAACAAAGTGCGGGACGCGAGCTGTGTCTACACCGTCGATCGAAGGTGACAGTAATTATTTACGTACTTACAGACAGAAATAGTTAAATGAGGAAATTTAGCTATTACGCATTTTCTTACTTGATCAACAGATTCGGGGCATAAGACGTTCACGATATCACCTGTGTGGGATATTGACAAAGATGACGTGCAACAGTTGGTTCACTTTGCCGAAGAAAAGAGCAGCTTTTTCAGGTACACCATAACATTTAATTAATTACATTTAAATTTTAAATGCAAAACGCTAGTACCCACTAGAGTCAGGTATTAGAAAAATTACCTAACAGTCGTTTTTGAACCTCCTCATAAACCTGATTATTTAAAGGAAAACCTTTGTTCCATCGATAAAAAAAAATTTCTTTATTATCATTTGTACAGTTTGCTCGAAAATTCTCAGTTGAATATGATCGAGGACGCTGGTGAGAGCTGCCTCTTGGAAACGTCCTTAGGCAATTATAATGATAACGCAGTAAATACACCACACTATTTGATGCTCAATAAGCAGAATTCCTTTGAACACGACGAAAGCCTCGGCATATTGACCCCCGACCAAATGACCGACTTCACAGTTGCACTAGAGTGCTCCAGGACACCATCCTGCGAAAATCTTACGGGATCAGCAGGCTCTAGATTGGCGTTAACGCGAGCATCTGCATCGAGGCCGTCAGCGGATGTTGAGCCGACCGAAGAAGCTTCAAGCGAGAGAACACCATCTCCGGAAGAGTTACCGCTCGATCCCAAGCCAACGGAGCCTGTTAGGGGCACTGTTCCTATCAGTTTCGTTACATCGGTAACGAGTATCACTAGTCTCGAGGCTGGTTATCAAGGTGACGGTGAGAACTCGAGGCCAGCGAGTCGTGGGGCTGATCCACCATCCGTCGCACCACCACCGAATCTACCCGCTCCTTGCAGGCAGGATCCGATGACAGATTCGGATTTCTTTACGGAAAGTGATGCTGACGCATATGAGGAAATCGTACGTGGCGATAGGAAAGCTCAAGTGATCGACGGTACCCTCTTCTGCGCGCCTGGTGGTCGAAGATGTCCGAGTTTTACAGGAGAAGAAATGGATTCGAGTGGGATTTATTCGGATCTCGATAAAAGACAGGACGAACTCCATGTTCCTGAGGAGGCAGTTGTGGAACACGAGGATCACACTCCGGATACCATTGATACGGAAGTCTCACAGAGGAGCCAGCCGACACCAATCAAAGCGGATGTTATTATGGATTACTTACAGGCGAGTCGATAATTTTGTTTATTTGGTATATGCTTGTATATATTTATATATAGCTCGTATATATAGCTCGCCTAACGGATAATATTTAGGCTCCTGTAAATCCTCTGGATGGATCGGCTGACTCCAGCGGCTCGATGAATCCTACTGATATTACGATAATCGAAGTGGAAAGAAGCAATGATAATATGAGATCGAAAACGCAGAACAAAGCTGATTCAGTCCCATTAAAAAAATACAAGATGCCTAAGAGGAACGTTGTCTCGAAAATTAAGGCTATGATCGAGTCTGGACCGAAAGATGAAGCCGAGAAAGAAGCTCGACGTTTACCGAGATCTGCTAGAAAGAGTGGGCGATGGGACGCCGTTATGAGCAAAATCGAGGCTGGGAAAAGCGAACAAAGGACTAGGTCGATCAGGAAGGAAGTTAAATCAAGGGTACTCCAGAGCCTTAATCAACCATCTCCTACGGGATCAACTCAAAAGAAATCTGGTGACGCAAATAATAATAATAATAAGGATAAGAGGTGAGATATTAATTGTCGAGATCTTTGTTTCTAAAAGTTTCTATTGATATAGCCTTGATAAGAAGTTACAAATTATCAGGAGAATACGTGGCCGACAAGAAATAAAATCGCCAATCGAAGAAACTGCCAGAAGCTCCGTTCGTAGCTCCTTGAGTGATCTCAGCACCGGACCTAACAAAGACGCACCAAGTAAGTCAAATTAATATATATTTTTAAATGATTGCAAATTAAATTAAAATATAGTATATTTACCACTTCATGTGTGTGTGTTAATGATGCTTGAATGTTTAACAGAATGCCTGTAACACGTGCCGCAATTTAATTTTAATTAGCGTTTTATTCGTAACTGCTTCATTTATATATTTCAATTTATATATTTCAATGATTGATTGATAGTAAGGTAGGTTATGAAATAGTAGTAGTCTGAACTGAGACCTTGTGTAGATCAGTGGAGCTTGAATAAATATAACACCAGCTGATTTTGCGATATCGAATTATGTTTGACCGCATACCATTTTACAAAAAGAAAGAAAAAACTCAGAACCGCAAAGGTCAAGAAAACCAGTAACCGTTTTGCATGATATTAAAAACACTTCAGTATGCTATTCTTTTTCTTTATGTCGATATAGAAAGTAGAGCTTGAAATGAGAAACATTTTACCGTTTGAAAAATGTTAACACCCATTTATACAAACTAGTAATTTCGTGCGCATTTTTTCAATAAAAAGGTATCGGTAATATCGTCTGACCTACAGAGATTACTCGTTCCTTCTTATGATAGACTAGAAGAATACACTACGAACAACAAAAATCATAAAAATTCGATCTTGACGACTAAAGCCTAGAAAACAGATTTTACATTGAAAAGCACAGGTGCAAGGTAGATTTTCAAATATTTCATTCCCTCTACCGGCTTTAATTCGAAACCAAAATATCCTTGAAGCTGCCGAGACAGAATGGATCAATTTTGGTATTTGAATACACGTGTGCCGTTGATTCGTCGCTGAAACCTTCCGGTGCAGACATATCGCGTAGGTGGTTCGTTCCGCAAAGAAGGGTGGGAGCAGTCGTAAAAGAGGGCGTAGGAGGGTGTTTTGTATCGACCCGTCCTAGGCGCGCGAAACTTAGATAGGAAAAAGAGCGAGGGCGCCGATGCCCCTCTTCCGGCGCCACTGGACAGTTTCGCTTCCATTGGATCGAGACAGGCCGTGAGCAGTCGCAGCAGCAGCATCCAGTCGGCAGTCCTCGGCGGACCTCGTGCTCGCTCGGACGCTGTTTATGCACGCGTGTTGCATTTCCGGTCTTCCATCTTTCTCGCTCCTTCGCTCCTTTGGTTTTCTGGTACTGCTGCGTCTTCTGTCCTTCTCTCACTCTCGTTCTCTCTATTCCCCTTTCTCACGATCTCTTAGTCTATACTCTACCCCATTCGGGTCAGCAGTTTTATCGGGGGTATACGGTAGAGGCTACGTGTGTGCGACAAAAAGAACAGGAGCGAGCGCAAGAACGAACAGCCGGTGTATCGTCGTCAGTGAATGCCGCAAGGTGACGGTGCAAAGTGCATCAAAGTTGTGCTCGTACAACCTCGAGCTTCGAGCTAAGCGCTAATCTCTGTACAATTTCTCCTGATTTCTGTATTGTTTGTTTCTTGTGTTAGGGTAGGGTGTATTCGATACCCTTCGAACGCTGTACTACACATACATGTAATGTGTCAATCGTATTCACGAACGCGCTCGACGTGACCTGATTTTCTACCCATGTCACAAGAGTGTTCGCGTTTTTTCTCACCCGATATAGAAAGAACGATCGAAGACAACGTTGAGTCTGGGCGAATATCAATAAGAATACGGTATCTCGAATCAGCAACCCTGCTGTGTACGCCTACAATATGTTATGGCACATTTCGCATCGATCGCCAGAGGAATCTGAGCCGCAAGACTGAATGCTTTAAGACTGGATTTTACCATCCCCTCTCTGGGACACTCCAATGAAAGTTTCGCAAGATACCGTTACGGAAGGAATCTTTGGCTACGTTCCTGTTTGTACTTGGACAAAGCTATACGCAAGAATAGAGAGATTCAAGGCGATCAGCCTTTCGGTCTAACTCTTCGTTGTACATTAGCAGCTTCACGTCGAGCTTACAGGTCAACGGCACTAGTGGTTTATTTCCGGCATTGCCTTTCTTCAACTGGCCACTTTATACTTGTGCGTACACGTCCTTCGCTCGACGCCGGTGGTTCTCTCAGTATGTCCCCACCCTTTTAGACAGGTGCACCCGGCGACCACGTGCGTTCCCAAGGCCGACGACCACCGGTACGCACCCGGTTCAGATCTACCACTTACGCAATCGCCATCAGAGTTGGATGTTAAACCCACATGGTTGTAGACATCGTCGATCGCGCCGGTGAAAGACAGTCGTTACACTCTGCGATTCAGGTCGCCGAAGGAACGCGCAATCCATGATCGAACCTGTCGATCGTACTTTCGTCCGCATGATTTCTCACGAAGGAATCGGATTCTTCGAGGGAGCGCGAAAGAACATGCGCGACGTTTCGAGAGTAACGTCGATGGAGCGAAAGTGAGGCTGCTTGTGTAAATTGTACTAATTGGTGTCAACCGTAACCGCGATCAGAAAGAAGATTTCTTCTTGCAATTTGAACATTTTCTGGAATAACATTGAAGGATGCTGCCGGATAATCGTGAGCGTTCACGATGTCAGTGTTTAGTTATCGTCACGGAATCCACCCAAGTAACAAGCCTCGCCATGGCCTCGGAAGATACGACGGGGTGAAGGTGCACATTTACCTGGCGACAGTCCCACATAATGATTTTATTGAGGATGAAACGACGGTGAAACGACGGTGAAAGTAGAAGTTTGAAAATGGGACAGCAAGGATCGAAGGGTAGGCCAGCTCTTCGGACGGATTTCGTCAGAGATTCGGCGAAAATGCGACTCGGCAGTTTCAAGCGAGGTATGGTCATATAAATAAAAGATACTGCCGACGTACACTCACCTCCTAGAACGATTTTTATCGCATTCAGATTTTAATCTACACGACGAAAATGCGAATAGGCCGTCAAGCCTCTTCTCCTTTTAGTCAATCGTTTAATTGCCTCCCATAAAAAGAAAGGAAAAAGGATGTCCGTGACTATTCACCAGCTGTCTTTTCCTTCGTGGTTCATTTAACGCTAGAAAGTTGAAGCGACGCGAGTACAAGCGAGACTGACTCCCGATGTGTTGCATAGGCATTCAAAAAGGTAGACGGATCGAACGGTTTCTCTTAAACAAGTCTAAAACGTTACGGCCGGGGATCAAAGGTACCCTACTTACACACCTTGTCGCGTGATTTCTCTTTTACCCTGGCCATCGATTACTGTTATTTTGAGGAATCTTTCAGAAAGTAGTTCGCCTCATTATATCACACTCGTTCACCGGTAGCTGGCGAAACGCAAGTGATTTATGATATTTCATAGGCATAAGAAACACGCAAAAATACTACATAATCGTGACTCGTTTCAATGAACGGCTTATCGTGAAATAATATCGAAGAAATAACAATTAGAGAGGGTAAACTTTCCGATTCTTAAAATAGAATCGTAATGGTTTACTGGATACGCTTAAAGAAAATAAAAATGCATTATTTTGTAGCTGACGTGTTTTATTGTAGGTACAATTAATATCGTCATTAAGGATTGGTGTAGAAATATTGCTTAACTACCTGCCGTTGATTATTTTAAACGCGTGTCTTGAATATTTGCGCGGCTAGTTTCTTTCATGTGTAAGATCGGTTCAAGATATTATGCACACGAGAGCTCGTATAGGCCGTTATATGCAGAAGCTCGTAGGCAACGGCTACGTGCAGCCTGGTATACATAATAAACGTTTTCTTTTCCTCGTTGGTTTAATCGACGAGCATGGTTCAAACTTAGCTCTTCGTGTCGGGCTCGTCCCGCTATATTGCCTCGTCAAGCACGAATTCCGATGATGCGCAAAATGTTATTAAAGTAACTACGACTGACGAGCGAAACAAAATTCCACGGTCGATGAACTATCCGACACGTAATCCTACGTGTTATGGAAACTACTTGTTTTCGTAATTCCTTGTTATAAATAGGCACGCAAGAACGGAGAAAGATGAAACCATCATTATTCCATCGCTTATATGATAATGAAGAAATTCACTTTTACGTTTGTATTTTCAGAGAGATCACCGACATCGGTAAACCCACCTAGAAGACTGGTAGCAAACGGTCGTGGTAATCAACAGAATCGTGTCAATAGTTTCGACACGAAGAAGAACTGTGTAGAAATTTCGCCTATCAATCTCGGTGAGTTATGGAGGGTCCGGTTTGCGCGCCCTAAATTGTGAGACGAGTTTGCACATATCGTAGTCCAGCATATGCGCGTATATACATATGTATATACATAAATGTCTGCTATTGACTGATTGAACGGAGGAAACGAAAGGTCGAGGGCACCGCTGCGTGCTTCCGGTTGGAGACGTTAATGCGACGAGAACGCTTTTTTTCGAACGCCTGCTTCTATGCAACACTCTCTCACTCTCTAGTCGTTTGTATCAACGAGCAAAAATATAAAAATGCGTTCAACGTTATGTCGACACTCGGCTATCAGGGTAGATCTATTCTGATCCAGACGTAGCATTGAAAACATTGGCAAGTGGCCATGTTCGATTCGCTCAATACGTTGTATGATCAATGTTGATGATGTATATTATATTGATATTCTTACGAATTCTTGCTAATTTCAAGTCTTCAAATCTTCTTATTTAGTTGCCTTATCTTATAAACCAATAAAAAAAATAATAATACGTTAGACTTATTTATACATTATTAACAATCTTTTCTCCGGAGTGAAAAATTAGTGATCTTGGGTCGTTGGGTCTGACAGTACTTATGCCAAATCTTTAAATTTTGTGATTTATTTCCGTGTTTCATTGTATGCCTTCGGCGGCAGTTAGACACAGGTATAAATCTTTGTATACAGGTATAAATCGCTTTGTTTATGATATGTATTGTAACGGTATGCATCCCTTGCCTTAACCGTCTAAGCGGCTTAGCTCCCCGACCGTACCGAATACCGTTGATGTCCTAGCAGTCCTTCATCAGCTTTAAACAGGAAACCTTGGCGTGCCACCTAGTCCGATGGTTTGATGGGCTTTGTGTACATCGCTGAAATATTCCACTAGAGGAACGTAATTTATGAACAACTTGTTTGCGATATAACTTCGTGATCGGCATTCTCAGCGGTAACGCGACTTCCGAATGTAGTTTGCTATAGTAAACAAGGATTACGAATTGAATAGGTAGTTCAAATGGCGTATAGACTGTGCTCTCGGAAAATCATGGCAGTCATGGTCTCCACATACCACAGTAAATATCATTTTAAAATATTACTTCGTGTCCGAGTTATCTTATATGAGTGAATGTGTTTATTGCGCTCTCACGTATGGTATCTGACGCGGACAGTAAAACGGTTTACAGCGTACGGTACTTGCAAACTCGATAACACATCATTTAAGGCACTACCGGTGTGTGTGTACCATGCTCTCGTTAACATAGCGAATTCTGTTTCTAGAGAAGAGCCCATCAGCCACGCGAAAGCCGACAATAACCAGAAGATTAACTACTGTCCCAGCGAAGCAGCATAATTCAACGATATCGATAAAAGGTACAATTTCACAAAATATTTGGAAACAATTCTTTATGCTATTTTTGTAACTGTTTTGTTTTTACCAAGTTCTCCATCCATGTAACATATATATATTGAACTTTACAACAGACACCTCAATCATTTTAAACAACTTGTTTTAGTAGATTATTGATTTTTATGAAATAGAAAAGAGCGTTGTTCTCAATGTTGTCTTCTGAAAAAGATAACACCGTAAGGAAACATCAGCAGGTCGTGCTTTCTAATTCATTGACCGCGCTTCTCCGACAGCAGCTAGTTTCTAAAAAAGTCCCACGGTCATTTTGCGGTGCGTACGACCGTTTCTCCGCATGCACGGGGACGCACACGTGCGTATCACTCTGTACTGTTCGTCGTTTCGAAGAAAGTCATAGCTTTCACTAGTCCTCGGGACTAAATCCTGCTTCCTATCCTCACTGGAAGGTGCTGAAAAACCCGCAGGGCAATAGCAGAGGATAAAGTATCGGAGCAAGTAAGGACCAGGAATAGTCGAGCGAAAGTAATTCTTTAAACCGGCAGTTTCGGTGATAGTTTCGAGAGAGTCGCATTTCTGCTTTCAAGATGATTTTCTTATCAATGTTTCATCCTCGATTTCGCTGACTTCGATTCATTATTAATTGTTACTTCCAGCGGATCGGTTTTTTTACTCGACATGTACGCTTATGTGGAACAAATTGCTAGAATTAGAAATTATTATCAATGACAGTCCATGTCCTAGAAAACATTGAATTACGAGTTGAATTTCTACGAGTCACGGTCTTGTACTTCATTTCGTTTTAATTTATTGTTTTATTAATCATTTATGAAGCACTCACAGGAAAATATATCGATAACTAGTATAAATTAGGGAAATGCTTACCTAAGTAAGACTAAGTAAGTAATCCTAAGATCTCAGTAAATTGTTTCGTTCAATCCGCTGTTTTTTTAAGGGCATTATGAAGTATTATACTTTCAAGAAAGTTTTGTTGTGAATTTATACATAATTTTATTAGCATCTGGTTAATCGAAAATAAGAGTACCGCAATAGAAGAAAAACGTGTTTCGTTGCCATCAGCCAAAATATAGTTCTAATATATTATTACATTCACGTTACGATGTGACGAAACAGATAATGGTGAGTAGAATTAACAATTGTTTGCAAAGTCTTCTTAGCGGAAAAGAGCTATCGATCGTCGATCATTCGATTCATTATCTTCGAATCACTATATCCATAGACATGAAGGTATCTCCGTTCCATACGAATACGGCCACTTACTACCATGTAAGGGTAACTAATTCCAAATGGAAAAGCGAATTTATTCGGAGCACGACGTTTTGTAATAATTCATCGCTCGTTCACCTACCGATTTTCATCTTCTACAACCTCACCTTTCCTTATTACTAGAACGAGTTATACCGTTGAAACGGAATTTTAAATCGTCCTCGTTTTCATGATCCATAAACTTGAACAACTGAATGATAAATAAACCAATAAGTAGTTGCTACTGATACTCCTCAGTATTCTGTATGTTAATTTCTTAGTAAGGCGGTATGGCGTAAATTACGCTTCTTGGATTCCCTTTTGCAAAGTAGAAAGAAAACGAGCTACATTAAAGCAATTATGGAAACATATTCAGATATTGTGGGTCATATTCAAGTCGTGCGTACAAAGTGCGTAGAGCGCGTGTCCGGCCAGACACAGCTTTCCGTGTGTCCATCGTCTTCGTATTCTTCGAGGTTGCACCTCATTTCAAGGTGGTAGGAGTGGTCGACAAGAAGGAAGGAGGGATATATCGCTCCGTGAGGCAGCCTGTGGCTCGTGCTAATTCAGTCGAAGTGCGGACTTGGCCAGCAAATCGTTACAAATGACGATCCCGATTAGGTTTCTCTCATGTCTGTTGCTCGATTATTGTTATTCAATGATTCCGACGTGATCGAGTTCACTTGCATTTTTCAGCTGAATCACTGGTGTAAATCGAATAAAAAGAGCTCATTGTGCAAATAGACTTGATTCATATAAATGGAGAACACATACTTTTTATTGGAAAAAAAGTGTAACGTAATCTGAGATATTTTTTCAACCAAGAACGTTGATGGATCGCAGAAACGTTACGATGTTAGAAAAATAGATTGAATGGCAATATGTGTAGATTTACAACTATGTATAAACAAATGTGAAAGTGACAAGTATTCGATACTCTGTAGTCCTGTGCCGAAAATAAGCCGATCAATTTCAGGGAAACTCGGGTAATAAGCGATTTGGATGTTCCCATTACGAAGGTCATTAAGTACCATTAACTTCTTGGATTTTCCGTGTTCACGGCACGACTATCGTATAGTTGACCTTAACCCAGTGCGTCTTCATTGACTGGCCCGTGCTCTTGAACGTTTTCCACTGGGGTTGACTGTTGGATTAAATTCGATCGATCTACCAGCTGCACTTTTTTTAGCTTGGTCCAAGGTGCTCAATAGAATCAAAGCTGTGGTGGTGCGGGGCTACGGACGTATCCGCGTGCTTTCACGTACATCAGTAATAATGGGAGGATGAAGCTCAAATGACGTAGCCAGGCCAAATTGTCGTTACGATTTAATGATCTGTGGATGTGAATTTTCCGCGTGTCACAACGATAATTGCGTTTTCTCCAAAATACCTCCGCATCTGCGGGGTCAATACGTCAAGCCGAATAGCTGAAATATCCTGAAAAACAGGTAGCTCGACTTTCCAAGACTGGAATATACGGTTTTTTCTCCTAAAACAAGTTTTCCGCACAACTTTCTTCATTCTACCATCTAAATTTATTCGTATAAAATGTCTGGACGTAGTCAATTTTATAAGGTATCGGTATTATATCTACCACGATATCTACTTCAACTTTCATCGTGATGAGTTGTACGAAGTCGAAGAATGAGCGTGGTCAAAGCTATTATTCCTATAGATAACGACGGAATTACTTAAGAAGCGATAGGAATTGTACGATCAATAGCTCAAAGGAATAAATCTATCAAATCGAAGTGGTGTACCAGTTTGACGGATAACAAATAACGTCTGCTACGATTTTAACAAGGAATCGTAATGGTGATGGGACCGGTGGCATTGGTTGCAGATCGCGAAACTAAGGAGCACAATAATAGCTATGTGGTGACAAGAGCGTCTTTAGAGACGCGAGATCAGGCCGCACAAACCGACATACCTTATGATGCACTTCGCGTAAAACCGGCGGAACAAGTTATACAAGCCCTTTCTATCACCATACAATATTTGGCCTATGAAGTACGTAATTTTCTCTTTCTTTTGATTTTTTATGTCTTATTTTACTCTCTAAACATATATCATTCAATTTGACCTTATATTCTATTTTACAATCTAATGTTCAGTTGGACGCCTTTTCTACCCCAAAACTAAAGAAAGATTATGAGAATATGAAAAAAGAATGGATATCTTCGTGTACGGAAATCGAAAAATTAACAGCTAGAAACCTCGACATTGAAGATAGATTAGAGTCGGAGAGAGAGAATCATCGAAAAGCCTTGGACCATCTTCGTGAAGATCGTAAGTCTTGCCAAGAATTATTTGTGTTTCTTTTACTTAGAGAAAGCGAGAAACCAATATAATGCATTGTGCTTATATATTGTAACGCGCAGTTTCTAAAATTTGATGTTCCTATTTTTATTACATTTTCAATATCTTTATTTCAACGGTAACGTCGATTAATTTTGTTTTTTCAAATAGAGCATATATGTGAAGTATATTTTATATTTTACATACTCTGTGCCTGACACAATGCATCATATGATAATGATATTCTCTTGGTAACAAGCATAATGATCCTGACGTCGTGCTGAATAGTAGAGCCTTAAAGTAGAGCAATTGTTAATTAAAATCTGCGAGGCTGATGTGCCTACGCGCACCTCGGGTAGTGTTAAATAATTCAGAGATAGAATTTTCAAAAGTGGACACACGCAGGAACTTCACAAACGCTCAATTTAGTGCCCACGTAACGTTCATCGTAGTTAATTATAGGTTGGCACGTTCGACGGACTTAATCCGTTCTCTCGTCTCCTAACTTTGTTTTTCTTCCGTTTTTCAATTTATCTTCTATGACGTCAATCATACTGAGAAAAAAATTTGTATCCGATTTTTTTAGTGGAAGCCCGACACGCGGAACAAATTGCCACCTTAGAAGCAGCCCTACAGGAGGAGAGACGCAGGTGCGAGGTCAGATTGCGAGATTCTTTAAATGAGGTCGCAAAGGAGCATCGTGCCGTAATTGTGAAATTGCGAACCGAACAAGAAGCTGAACTTATACGAAGAGAAACGGAGTTCAAAAGGAGATCTGTCGTTCACGATCAGGGGGCTGCGCTGACAGCAGAGGTCGAATCTTTAAGATCGGTGCTAGAAATTAAAAGCCAAGAGAACGCTTCTTTGAGATCGGATCTCGATAATATTAAACGAGAGATCGAGGACAAGGAAGCTTTGCAACAGCGTGTAGACACTCTTGAGGCCAGATGCGAAGATTTAAAAGCACAGCTTCAATGTAAAGAGGCTGTAGAGAGGCAAATATCTCATGATAACGAGGTACTGCATGAATCGATTCATCAAATATCCAAGCAGAACAAGCGTTTGGCACAACGTAACGAGGAACTGCAATGGAGATTGCGTCAAAAAAACGAAGTAGTGACCGTTCTTGCGAACTTGACGCCTAGGCTTTCGCGTTCTTTAGGCCCGGAGCACGTCGAAAATTCTCTCTCACCCGACAAGAACGGTCCGCAATCTTCGCAATCCATGGTAAAGTTTATGGTGGAGAAAGGTGACTCAGTTTCGTGGACATTGGAAATCGATGATGAATTCAAAGGAGGATGCGATGGGTCGTCATTGGGAACGCCACCCAAAATGGGTAGATCGGAAACAACGACAACAGTGTCCAGACAAGGATCGCTCAGATTGACGCCTAGAAGGGCTTCCGTAGATATGAGAGCGAGATCCAAAAGTATTTCCGTTACGGATTCCACACGAGTCGAGGAATCTGGATGGGCGCCTACGTTTAATTCTACACCGAATGCTCGACGAAGACCTAGAAGCGACCCGTCTTCTTCAGCCTCGTCTACTTCTTCGTCATCCTCTTCTTCTGCGACAGCAGTAACTACGAATTCTGCAGTGGCCGAGGCCGTTGCTGCTGCGGCTGCAGCTGCTGCAGCCGCTGAAGATTGCGGCGCAGGTCAAAGGCCTCAAGAAGCAGGTGGCGAAGCAATGATTTCAGAAGAAACGTCTGCCACGAGCAGTGAAGACGAATCATCCACGAGTAGCGATATTCCTCCATTGCCAATACAATTTGCTTGGGGTAACGTTCAAATCAAGTAACGTTCTCACGGTCCTCTTTAATATATTAGATCAGGCTAATGTATTAGGTTAAGTAATAAGTTCGCTTTTCTTTACAAGAATATTTATATAACACACACCTAATTGATGCATGCACTATTTTGTTCCACGATCTCTTGCCATCTTTTTAGGGATTTATTTATTCCTTCACTGCAAAACTTTTCGTTTTTTTTTATTAAAAAATTTTGATTGTTTTTTTGTCGTTTTAACAAAGAATCGTATATTCAAATTTATTCTAGTAAATTTTTCTCGGTTAATTCGTGCGGGATACAAACATCGGTCTATTTGTAATTCCGAGTTTGTTTAAATGTAATGAAACTGATATCTATGAATATTAAAACTGTTAGTAATGTCTCAAGTTGTGTATCATGGGTTTTGTTCAATTAATAATATTCCTATTTCATCAACATTAATCTTCATTAGTCGTTCTCCCCTATTAAATCTTTTAATTCATTTTTGAGTGGTATGTTTATTAACGCTAGTAACATACACATTACAAATATTTTTTTTTATTTCTGTTACATTTATTTTCTCGAAATGCGTACGCGATTGAGACGAACGAACTTATTACTCAATCTAATAATTCGATTGGAACAAGTTCATTCGGTGATTCCATAATAATTTTGTGGCAATTACTCCAAGTATTTCCGAGGATAACATGATGTCCTTTTACGCAAATGAACGTTCACATGGTTATTTCAAACACTGTACGCGCACTTTTTCTATTACTTTTGTACCTGTAACTTATACGTTCGATTGCAAACAAATGGAAGATGTATCTTTTACCAAACCAATGAGACAGTTTCGATGATGTTTTGTCACGATTATATATATTGGTAAAATCGGTTGAAGATAAAGAAGTTGGTTCTTACTTAGGTATTTAGATTAGAAACGGTGTTTTTATGGTGTTGCGATATTTTTTCAAATTATGACTCTTTGTAATATCACGATTACTATACCAACTTCTCTATCTTCGCATCAACTCTGTTCTTTAGTTGTTAGAGATTTTGGTACGCGAGATCGCACAATGAGAAATCGTTCGCTACATATGCGTTATAGTAACTATGTTTTAAATATATACATACATGTATATACATGCATATATATTTTGCGATCTTAGGTACATACTAAGAATTTTGTTATGTTTTTTTGCGTTTGTTTTATGTAGGTGGCGAATAGAGCGAAATCAAAGTATGTTTTCATCTTTTGTACGTCATTGTCACTGCATCTTTTAGATAGAAAAATTGCGCGTAGGAGTTCGATTAATTTCGTTTGAAAATTGTTTGTTAGTTTTGATGTAGATGTTATGGGCTATTGGCAATTATAAGCCATGTATTTTTCAAAATCAAGTCGAATCGGGTCACTATTTGTTTGATTCGCGACACTTTTACACATGTCCATTTTATAAGGTATGATGCGTTTATATTACGTCTGTACATAAATAACAACGATGTTTATAAATTAATTAGTCTTTATCGCAAATATTGTAAATAGACAACGACCGTCAAATCGATCCTGTCCTCGAAAAAAATGTCGATGAGCCATTCGCTGTGTTTACCGAAGAAAGCTATTCTTCATTGATATGCAGCTTACCGAACAGTACGATTATTATGGTTCGTTGCATTAAATCAATTACTTGCCAATCTTTTAAGACATAATACCAATTATCGTTAAAATTGCAACTTTTGTAACATTGAAATTTCATTTTGTTGTAATGCGCTTACGCAAAGGAATGTATTACACATTCATAATACATCTTCGACATAAAAAGAAGAAATTAATAATATTCTTAACGTCACATGTTTTAATTGCCAAATACTGATGAATTGATACATTTATCTGTATTCCCTTTTACGTACAACATCAAATCTACCAGAGACTATGCTGTTTCAGGTGCGACTGGTTAACCAACTACTATATGAAAAGATAGTAGGTTGGATAAAAAGTTGATAATTAAAGAAAAAAAAAAAAAGAGAAAAAAGAAACTCCGTTCCATGGACAAGAAGAAAAGTACATTCGGTTACAGTAGTGTAGGAATATAAGAGCAAGCAAGTATTAGTCGCCGAGAAGTGTGTTTTCTCTCACTTGTGCTGACAAATTCAATGTATTATATACCTATCAAATAAATACTATCTGAATTAAAGCAAATATTATCAGTGTCATTTCTGTCTCTTACTTGATATTTAACTTCTAAATACTTGGAGAAGATCGTTCTTTGAGTCTCTGTTCAGATTTTTTATTTATATACTAAAAAACTTATTTCTTACCACAAATAGAATATTTTATGTACCAACTATTTCCATACATTACCTTTTTTATTTCAATTTTAAAGATAGGTACATATATACGTAATCAAATTTTGTTTACGTTTACTGTCTCGTCTCATTGGATAGACTGTGTGTGTGTGTGTTGTGCGCATACTATATCTTTATTCTAAGTTCGTTGGGAGACTCCCCAATTTGCCACCAGATGGTTGCTGATTCGATGACAAAAGTACTCTCTCATTCATGCTCTGGCAACAAGCACCATTTACAAATACAATTTCTGAAATCTTATCCTATCCTGGTGTCTAAAGCGTGAACCTGCTAGGTAAAGCCTGATGATGAGCCCTCTAGTAGGCTTTGGACGAAAACATACTCACGCTTCTACATCATCCTTAAAAGTTCTATGCATTATCCCTTTATGCTGTTCAAAATTTACGGCAAGATGTCGTTTCTATGTGTTTATGTATAGTTTATTTTTATGGGAATCAGAAAATTCAGTCAAGAATTTGGATCGGTTTCTATATCGCTTGACTCTGTTGTTTATTATCTTGCTGCACTTATAGACATTGTAAAGCAAAGCGCTGTAAACAATAAAAAAGCAAATGCATTATTCAATCCTTCTTAATTTGTTTTTTTTATGAAAGAATAACTTTGGACGATGGAAGATTCAAAAGTAGGAAAAAGAACAACATTGAATGATTCAGCTGAAAATCTACACGAACCTACTTTAATAAGAATTAATAATCAGAATTACATTCCTCATAGTATTCACATTGATAAAAATGAGGTATTTTGACAAACATGAATCTTAAACTATCTTATTTAATAAATTGCTTTAATCAATTTCTTTTTCTTAATAACATTGATTAAAAATTTTCTTCACAGTTTAGAATAGGTCGTGCAAGAGATAATGATGAAATCATTTTGAATGCAGTAATATCTAGAAAGCATTGTATTTTAAGATGTGAAGAAAATGAGTGGACTATTAAAGACGTTAGTTCTTCTGCTACATATGTTAATGATGTTCCGGTAGTATCTGGTCAGAGTCAAAGAATCTATGAGGGGGATGTTATACAATTTAGTGAATCTGAAGAATTTAAATATCTATTTACCCTTGATGTTAAATATAAACACAAAGTTAAAAAGCCTAAGCTAGATGAACAGGTATTAGACAATATTCTAGTTAAAAAGCCTAAGCTAGATGAACAGGTATTAGACAACGTTCTAGTTAAAAATCTTAAGCTAGATAAACAGGTATTGGACAATGTTCTTGTAGAACGGAAAACATTTGCAGAAAATCAAGAATGTCAAGAAAAAGTTCTTAAAGACAAATTGCAAATAAAACAAAAGGAACAAGATAAACTAAAACAGCAATTAGAGCAACTTTCAAAGCAACAAAATGTTACAGAAAAGGATGCTGAAGATCTTACAAAACAAATTACAACATTAGAAAAGATAATAGAATATGGTGATGTTCAAGAACAATATTTAAATACTGAATTATTAGAAAAATTGAAAAATGAACGAGTAGAATTTGAAAAGAAATTGAATGAAGAGAAACAAAAGTGGCAAAAAGCATTAAGTGTAAGTAAGCTTGAGAAAGGAATGTTGGAAATGAAAATGAAAGAGCAAATGGAAAAGTGGAGAGAAGAACAACAAACTGAGTGGAAAAATATGATGGAGAATAGAGTTAAAGAAGAAAAAAGTATACAAGCTCAACTGTTAAATGAAAAGTTAGTTTTAGAAGAGAAATTAAAAATAGCAGAAAAGGCTTTAAAAGAACAAGAAGCTAAAGTAGGAACAGTAGAAAATGATGGTACGTTCTTTTTTATGATATAAATACTAAATACTTTATTAAGTTATAATAAACTCATTGCTTTGTTACGTATAGTTGCAGGGTCTTCCAAAAAATTCAGTGATAGTTGTATATTTCTAGAAATTATGGATAATCCTTCAGAATATCGAACTATAGATACAATAGATTTAACAAATACTACTCAGCTTACTATAAACACTGAAGAAGAAGAAAGTGTACTTAATAAAGTTAATGATATAATGGATGAACAACTAACTTGTAGTATATGTTCAGAATTATTTGTGAAAGCAACAACATTAAATTGTATGCATACATTTTGTCATCATTGTATACACCTATGGATCAAAAAGAAAAAAGAATGTCCAGTGTGTAGAGCACCAGTATCATCAATGAATATATCAATAGCTATAGATAATTTTATTGAAAGTATTTTAGAAAATTTATCTACTCAATTGAAAGAAAGGAGAACAAGAATTATAAAAGAAAGACAAGGTATATGTATATAGGTAATGTTTAAATGTATAAAAGAATATTTTTTGAATAACTGAAAATGTTTTAGCATTGGAGCGCAAGAGAAAAGATCATTGGAAAACTGCTGTGAGAAGAAAATAAAATTTAGTTTGATATATTATTCATTAATACTGTTATGTTAATATATAGTATTTTACAACTAACTTTTACCACGAAACAGTTGTATTAAAAGCCTTTAAATGTTAATATTATAAAAGTGCAGTGAGGTTGTGTAAAAAATATATGATTTATTTTTGTTATAAATTTTTCTAAAAGCAAAATTTATTCTTATTATTTAGTAATTTTACTATATTTATGAAAAGAACATTATTAAGAAAAAGTGACGCCCTTTAGAGATGTAGTATTAGCACGTTGAATGCCGTGCTAGTTTTACAGCGACTGCCCGTGGCGCCGCGATGAATTTATTATGTGATACATATAATGTTGAAATATTAACTACAAGAAATATGTTAAGGTGTATAATCATGATGAATTTATCTCACTAAATTCATCGCGCGTTCCTTAGGGTTATTGTTCATTAAGGTAAAACACGGGAAAAAGGAATTTTTACCATGTTCGATAGCCATTGGTGGGGGGAGGGTGCGCACAACAGATCCATATTTCATAAATATAATAAAACAAATAATAGTATAAATAAAACTACTTTTATATGTTTTATACTGCATTAATTTCGTCACAACATTGTAGTAACGATGATAATAATAAAGAATTTATAATTATTGATATCTGTTCAAATTATGTATTTTTACAAATCTTGGAGCGCCCCCATGGCATTCAACGCGTTAAATGACTATCGCCATCTACATAGAATTCATGAAAATTTGCCAGTAATCGCTCGTCGACGTACGCACTTATGAAAACAACTTTCAGAGAGTCGGGAGTTACTATACACTAACTACAGTGAACGTCGCGTAAATGGCGAAATATATACTACGATATTAGGGTAAAGTAAGATCTTTTTCTGCGGAGGAGTGCTTTATTGGTCCGTTAGTGTGATAAACTTTTCGTGTCACTGACGGACCAAGCGCGACGATATTGTTACGTTGTTTTTCGCAGTGAAGAACGACACGTCTTTGGAAGGATGGCGACCTGACCCCTTCCGAATAATGGAATACTGTGCACAACGGTACGTTTCCCTCTGTAAGCAGGTCGTATTTATCAAACTATAGATAATTATTTCTTAGACATATTGAATTCATAATGTGCATCTCTGCACAGCAACTGCTTCTCTGAATTCCGTGAAGGTTACACAGCGTTATTAAAATAGTGTCACGCTTACAGCCGTCGTCATGACAAACTTTTTTCACCTTTCTTTGTACTTCATCGACAAGCATAATTTTGCGATATCAAATTTATGACCACTTGTTATTATTTGTAATATACGTAACTTCTTCAACCATAATTCATCGATGATATGCGCTGGTATTTACATAGTCGAATTTTTTTAGAAGCTGTGTTTCATTATCCATAAAGAGACTGAGGAGGGAGAATGCTGTCAATGTAATTCTTAATATAGACGTACCATAAGAAGTTTTATACATTTATTTTTGTTTCTTTTTTGTATTTCTTATTGGTCTTTGTGAATTAAATATAGTATGCTTTAGGTATTTTCGAATGACATTTATTAATTTCGCATTTTTAAGTAGGATTAATATTATGTTAATATTTAATGTACATATATCTTAACTTATTCTTACATATATTTGTTTTGTTTCCAGATTTTCAGTTTGAGGTATACTTAGGTAATTGGTGCTATAAAACTTACAAGGTAAGTTCTGTTATACAACAAAGAAATTTACAAAAAATATATATATTTTTTTATATCATTTCTTTGTAATTGTATAAGTATTAAACATATTCCTTAACACGTTCATCGTACAGTGTGGTACGGTTAAGTTTCCTGCGGGGCCCAAACCCGATCGCCGGTACGTAGAACATAAATAGAGTGACAAGCGGGAATTCATTGTTTATCGCCTTCGATTCATTATAAAGAAAAGATTATTTAGTTCTGAAATGGAGAAAGCGATAAGCTTTCCAGCTAGAGTATTCCGAGGGATTTCATGGCACATATCTCAGATCTTTCATTTAGTCGAGAAGCATATTAGTAAGACCTATATAAGTGATTTTTTCATCCTCAAAATGTTCAGTAAACAGTGTGAAAATATATTTGGAAGTGAGCAGAGTAGTGATGACGGAGTTTACAACTATTGTTCAAAGTGCCCAAAATCACCCCAAATGTGTTTAGAATGTTTTAACAAATACCATGCGATATAGAATAATGTAATATATTATCCAGAATATAAATTAATAAAAAGTATGGTATAATGTATTTTTAATATTTTTATGTTGTATATCCTGTATATAATATTGTATATTTAATTGACTCAAACAAGAAGAGCGTCACCATACTTTGGTGATGGGGCCCCCACGGAACTATACCCGTCACATAGATATGTGCGACGTGGTGATGAATGTGTTAATATTATTTATATAGCAGTATATTAAGACTTGTACTTTCCATATACTGATCATCTTCTTTTATAATTTATATTAAGATGGCTGATGTTGATCCTGAAACTTTATTGGAATGGCTCAGTATGGGCCAAGGAGATGAAAGAGACATGCAGTTAATTGCTTTAGAGCAATTGTGCATGTTATTGCTCATGTCTGATAATGTTGATCGATGCTTTGAATGGTATGTTGAAAACACTGATAATGTTCATTATTTTAAATGAATAAAATATAATAAAATGTATTTTTATTTTAGCTGTCCTCCACGCACATTTCTTCCTGCATTATGTAGAATTTTTTTGGATGAACTTGCACCAGATAGTGTTTTAGAAGTGACAGCTAGAGCTATTACATATTACTTTGATCTTTCACCAGAATGTATACGCAGAGTAATAGCCATGGAAGGTGCTGTGAAAGCTATTTGCAGTCGTTTATCTGGAGCTGGATTAGGTTCTAGAACTAGTAGGGACCTAGCTGAACAATGCATAAAGGTATTATATTATTTGATTGTTCTCAAATATAATATTAAAAAACACTCAACATATATGTTATTTTAGGCATTAGAACTTGTCTGTGCAAGGGAAGCTGGTGCTGTGCTCGAAGCTGGTGGCCTCCCTTGTGCTTTATGCTTTATTCGGGAGCATGGAGCTCTTGTTCACAGGGATACACTACATTCAGCAATGGCTGTGGTGACCCGTTTATGTGGGAAAGTAGAACCTCAAGATAAATCTTTGCCAGATTGCGTTGAAGCTTTATCAATGTTACTTAGACATGAAGATGCACATGTTGCTGATGGAGCACTCCGTTGTTTTGCATCATTGGCTGATAGATTTTCAAGAAGAAACACGGATCCTGCTCCATTAGCCTCCCATGGACTAGTTTCTGAACTTTTGTATAGGTATTATTTTATGATAAATCTTGTACAGATATTTATTTCAGAAGTATCAAGATAATCCTTTTATTTCTGTTTATCAATAGGTTATCAAATGCAGCAGGGCCTGGTACATCAATAGCAACTACTTCTGGAAATCCAAAAACACCTCCACCATCTAGCACAGCTACAACACTTCCTACTCCTGAAGCAAATTCTTGCGCATCTGTTTCTACTATAATTAGTCTTCTATCAACACTTTGCAGAGGATCACCATCTATAACTCATGACCTTTTACGTTCTGAACTACCAGACGCGATTGAGAAAGCTTTAAAAGGAGATGAACGATGTGCACTTGATTCCATGAGATTAGTTGATTTATTGTTAGTTTTACTATTTGAAGGAAGGTCAGCATTAGGCCGCAATACAAGCGGTGGTCCATCCGGTCCCGTGTTACCACGATTTAGGCGCCCAGAAAGCGCTGGTGAAAAATCTCACAGACAGTTGATTGATTGCATTCGGTCAAAGGACACGGATGCGTTAATAGAAGCCATAGATTCTGGAGGCATTGGAGTTAATTTTATGGATGATGTTGGACAAACATTGCTTAATTGGGCATCCGCATTCGGAACTCAAGAAATGGTTGAATTCCTGTGTGATAGAGGAGCAGATGTTAATAAAGGTCAAAGATCGTCTAGTCTACATTATGCTGCTTGTTTTGGAAGACCAGCTATTGCTAAAGTATTACTTAGACATGGGGCAAACCCTGATTTGCGAGATGAAGATGGGAAAACGCCATTGGATAAAGCTAGAGAACGTGTAGATGAAGGTCATAGAGAAGTTGCCGCTATATTACAATCTCCTGGAGAATGGATGTTGCCAAATCAAGAACATAGGAAGCCAGAAACAGAAGCAGAATTCACAGAACCTAAAGGTGATCCTGAAATGGCTCCAGTATACTTGAAAAGATTATTGCCAGTATTCTGTGCAACATTTCAGTCATCTATGTTGCCAAGCATTAGGAAAGCCAGTTTAAGTTTAATCAGGAAGATGGTGCATTATATTCAACCAGAATTACTTATTGAAACATGTGGTTCTGATAGAATGGGAAGCTGTGGTGCTATGCTTGTAGAAGTAATTGCCAATGTATTGGACAATGAGGTAAACATACAATATTTTTTATACAAATTTATTTCCTCTTTTTTAGTTTATACAAACTTCTTAAGGCCCTGCGAGATTGATATAAGATAGTATAATCAATGTTTTAAAATCTTTAGTATTCATGCAGGCAGACAGGCAACAAAACAGACAATGCTAGTGATTTAGTTAAGATTGTTCACAGGAGCTTGAGATAAAAGCACCATCACCACCACCTCCGCCTCTCAAGCCGATAATTGGCCCAAAATTGCGTTGTCTCGCATCGCGCAAGTCTTCCAGTTCCCTGAACTACATTGTTGATAAGACGGTAACGTCTGTTGTATATTTGCCAGTCTCTAGTTGAAACGTCCTTTGTGCCCCTTACATGCTATTCGTAAATCCCACTATCTTTTTACTGATCTCATTAATAATTATGCAAAGATTTCATTTACTATTAACATAATGTATTTATGACACAATTCGTATAAAGGGTGAGATCTAACAAATATGCGCATGTTTTATATTTCTTTGCTGAGAAAATTTTTTTTACATCGCATATAAATACCAAAAAGTGCCATGTGCGTTAATATATAGAATCAACGTGCAATTTGTTCTCTAGCATAAAATGTGATGTAAGAAGATCATTAAGGTTCAAATTTTGTAAATAATAACAGTGAAGGACACACAGATCTTTCAGTGAATGGCCAGTGAAATTGCTCTAAATAGGTGTTAATTATGATAGATTAGACACGAAGCTGGTTGTCCACTTCTATTGACTGTCTGCCTGCTGCTGATGGGATTAATGGGCATTTGCTTGTGATTTCAATGGATCGCGTAATCATTTTGCTCATAAATATATTTGTGCTGTTATATTCGTGCCATACAAAGTATGACTGAATAAAAGGACTATAGATATGTTCTATAAGAAATTGTGCAGTATTTATTTTGTATTAAACTAAGAAAAAAAAGGACCAGAAATCTTTGTTTGACTTAATTGGACTTTCAATATTCATAAAGGATTGTATTTACAACATCTTTATTTTAATCTTAATAGGAGGATGAGGATGGACACTTAGTGGTTTTGCAAATGATACAAGATTTGATGATAAAAGGCAAAGATGAATTTCTAGAACATTTTGCTCGTTTGGGAGTTTTTTCAAAAGTTGCTGCATTGGCTGGACCACAAGAGGCTGTCCCAGAACCAGAAGCAGAATCAAATCAATCTGAAGAACAAAGAATGGAAGATGCGAGAGAACTTTTAATTGGAAGAGCTTACCATTGGAGAGATTGGTGTATTTGTAGAGGTCGTGATTGCCTATATGTCTGGTCTGATGCAGCAGCTTTAGAACTATCAAATGGAAGTAATGGATGGTTTAGATTTATACTCGATGGAAAATTAGCAACGATGTATTCTAGCGGCAGTCCAGAAGGCGGGACAGACACATCAGGTGCGTTCTTCTCTTTTTTAATATCGACACAAAATTCATCACCTATGTCTCGTCCATCTTGCCACTATCTTTCTTGTTGAAGTATTCTTTTCACCCTCACACACCCTTCGCGACAAATAAACTGACTCTGTTGGAACCACATTTTTATGTTATATCGTTTTCATTTGTGATTAACTTCCGCGAGGGGAATAGTTTAGTAAATAACTGGTTTTACTAACTGCCTACAGGAAAGGGGAGGAACACAGAGTCGCTTACCACTGAAGGTAGGTACACACATGTTCAACTTTCCTAGTTATGCACGCTATCCTACCTTTCAGTGTACATCATCAGTTGCATGGAGATTCCTTTTTTTCTGCATGACTTAAACATTCTCTGCCACAACATTATTCGGTTCATTAAAAATCTTTACACCAATCGCAGTTTTACTAACTGTATCAATTAATAGAACGTATACTTTGCAGAAAACCGTGGCGAGTTTTTGGAAAAATTACAAAGAGCGCGAAGTCAAGTTAAACCAAATTCTGCGAGTCAACCTGTACTTTCACGTCCTGGTACGACTCGCCTAGTGGTAGGAAATTGGGCATTATCTAGTAGAAAAGAGAGTGAATTGTGCATACATAATAGCGATGGTCAACAACAAGCAACAATTTTACGAGAAGACTTACCAGGATTTATTTTTGAATCAAATCGTGGTACTAAGCATTCCTTTACAGCAGAAACAAGTTTGGGTAAGTATTCAGTTTTTATTTATGTACTAATATGAATAAATTAATATTAATGTTAATATTTAGTACTTTATTACAAAAAATAAATATTTTATTATCTTTTATTTTTAGGTCCAGAATTTGCAGCAGGTTGGGCCGGTAAAAGAGGAAAAAGATTGAGATCTAAAATTGAAGCTATTAAACAAAAAGTTAAAGTACAAGCTCAAGATATTTATGAATGTTATTTTAAGGCTGCTCAAGCGCAGCCACGTGGAGTAGTTGCTAAACTAGGAGCTATTGTTAGTCAAATAGAAAAAGCTTGTCAAAAACAACAATCGGGAAATCGAGAGTGGCGTAATATACTACAAAGTGCACTGGAAGAACTTAAAGATTTATTAAACGAGGAAGGGAGAGTTTCTGCATACGAACTTCATTCTAGCGGGCTTGTGCAAACTTTACTTTCATTATTAGCAGCTCCACCAGGACCACAACCACCTACATTACGAGCAACAAAACTCAGGATGCAAAGAGTGGCAGTATTTAAAAACTGTTTTCACTCAAAAGACGCTAATAAAGAGCATAATTCTGCTAAAATTCTAGTCCATAAATTGGTTTCAGTTTTAGAATCTATTGAAAAATTACCTGTTTACTTGTATGATACACCAGGTTCAGGTTATGGCTTACAAATTTTAACAAGAAGATTGCGTTTTCGATTGGAAAAGGCAACTGGTGAAAGTTCTTTAATTGATAGATCTGGTCGAAGTTTAAAAATGGAACCATTAAGTACTATACAACAATTAGAAAACCATTTATTGAAAATGGTAGCAAAGCAATGGCATGATCACGATAGGTCAACGTTTACATTTGTTAAGAAACTAAAAGATAGAAATAGAATAACTTTTAAATATCAGTATGATTTTGATGAAAATGGATTGTTGTATTGGATTGGTACAAATGCAAAAACTTGTACCGAATGGGTTAATCCCGGTCAATATGGTTTAGTCGTCGTTACATCGAGTAATGGAAGAAATCTTCCATATGGCCACCTTGAAGATATCTTAAGTCGAGATCCATCAGCATTAAACTGTCATACAAACGATGATAGGCGTGCATGGTTTTCGATTGATTTAGGAGTTTGGATTATTCCAAGCGCTTACACATTGAGGCACGCAAGAGGCTATGGTAGAAGTGCCTTGCGGAATTGGATGTTTCAAGCATCAAAGGATGGTATTATTTGGACAACATTATACGCTCATGTAGATGATTCATCATTGAATGAGCCTGGTAGTACAGCTAGTTGGACATTAGAGCCACCAGCCGATGAAACACAGGGCTGGCGTCATTTAAGATTACAACAAATTGGAAAGAATGCTTCTGGTCAAACGCATTATTTATCTGTATCTGGATTTGAAGTTTATGGAGAAGTTACTGGAGTTTGCGAAGATTTGGGACGTGCAGCTAGAGAAGCTGAAGCTGGAGTTCGAAAACAACGAAGATTAATTAAAGCTCAAGTTCTTCGTCATTTAGTCGCTGGCGCTAGAGTGGCTAGAGGTTTGGACTGGAAATGGAGAGATCAAGATGGTGTCCCACCTGGTATGCTTATAGCAAAATGAAATTTATTGATCAAATGTTGTTTTCATTCAATTAGTATTTGAATTAATAGATTTTCTTTATTATTTCAGGCGAAGGCACAGTAACAGGGGAATTACACAATGGTTGGATAGATGTAACATGGGATCACGGTGGTTCTAATTCTTATAGAATGGGTGCAGAAGGAAAATACGACTTAAGATTAGTTGGTACCGGTCTTGATACGGATAGTGGAACAAAAAGTAAAAATGGTGGCGGAGTTTTAACAGGACGAAAATCCAGTAGTACTCCTAGTTTACCAGATTGTACTGATACTGTGATGCGTGGTTCAGTAGCTTCTACAGATCAAGCAGCAAGTGCAGATAATTTAGCAGTTAAGGTATAATTTAAAATATTTATCATTTTATATGTCTTTCATATATAACGCGGAGCTGGAAAGAAGACTAGCGTAAAGAATGTGGGTCTGATTAATTATTTTGTATAGACTCAACACAAACGTTAAGGTAATTAACGTGTATTGGCTGAAAGCGTTACACATACAAATGCTATATAGTAACGCGTAACGTATCGTCTCGGTAGTCATCTTTCCAGCTCCGCAGTATACGTGATTATATATGTGTTTTAATTACATTTGACATGCTACTATTAATTAGAGTAAAAAATAATTCGCCTAATCTAGTGTCAATTTTGTATTTATAATAAACAGCAAGCCGTTGAGTCGATAGCTGAAAATGTGTTGTCGGTTGCTCGCGCTGAAGCGGTTGTTGCTGTAACTGGTGAAGGTGGGGCAAATTCAACAAGCGAATTGTCCGTTGTATTACATCCTAGGCCTGACACTACTGTGACAAGTGATCTGGCAACAATTGTTGAGAGTCTCGCCCTTAACACTGATTGTCCTGCCAATAGTAACAGCAATCGAGCATCTAGTAGTTCAAAACCATTTTTTGCAACTGTGCGAGGAAATAAGGTGTGATACCCCTATACTTATTAAGATAATTGTTTAATGTTTACAACTCATTTAAATTTAAAATATTTTTACAGCCAGGGTCAGGCCTATTGAGTCTTGAAGCCACTGAAGTGTTGGATCGTGTCAGAGAAGGAGCCGACAGATTACGCAATAATACTAATAGTTTTTTGAGTGGAGAATTACTTAGTTTAGTGCCTGTTAGAATCAGTGTGTCAGGTGAACTAGAAGAGAATTCATTAAGAATTAAATCTGTTCAGAGGCATCACTCCGGAATTACTGATGGTATGATAATTATTATTAATCTTGGTTTATATACCTGACTTTCTGTTTTTTTTTCTTTTTTTTAATATAAAATGACTGTGAAATAAAACAATGTAAAGATTCTAATCCTATACTAAAGTTTTTATAACTCACTTATGAAGAAGTGTATTTTCTTGCTCCTTTTTTGTTATTTACAATCATGTTTCCTCTAAACTAGCTGCCAAAGAATGTAGTCGGGACAAAGAAGCTAGCTCATCTACACAAAATACGGCAGGTGGATGTCCTGTTGTTGTTACCAATCCTATGTCTGTGTCTGTTCCTAACCTTGCTTGCTCTGATGCTAACAATACTTTGGAACCAGCAACTGCATCTGGTTTATTAGAAACCTTCACTGCAATGGCGCGAAGACGAACATTGGGTTTGTGTCTATGTATTGCAGCTTAATAGTATTTGCATATTAATAATTTAATTTTCTTAATTGTATTTTATATAATGCTTGTATTTTCTAATAAATTAGCCATATAAGTTACTAATAAAATTTTTTAGGACCTACAGGTGGACAACATATTGCTTCCAACTCTAATGCTGGTTCAAATTCACGTGGACCCAACTCTGTATCGAGTTTAGTTCGACTTGCCTTGAGTCCTAATTTTCCTGGAGGTTTACTTAGTACTGCTCAAAGTTATCCAAGTTTAACCAGTAGTGGTCAAGTAGCTGGTAGTGGTGTTACGACAACGACTGGACCCGGCCTAGGACAAGCACTTACAATGTCATTGACTAGTACAAGTAGTGATAGTGAACAGGTAAAGCTTAGTATCCAAGAAATTATATAAAAAATGTTTTTATTGTGAAATAATATTTATTATATACCATGAATATGGAATTTAAAGTAAAGTACATGATTCTATATAATGTAATAAGCAGTTATGGCTACAGGTTAGTCTTGAAGACTTTCTGGAATCTTGCGGAGGTATTGCAAGTTCTAGTGCTAGTGGAGGTAGAACAACAGGTGGACCAACTCTTTTGACTGAATTAGAAGACGATGAAGATGGCGTCCTTGAAGAGGAAGAAGACAACGATGAAAATGATCAAGAAGTACGTTAGTAAGGATTGTTTTATTTTAATGTAAAGGAATGAATATTTATTTTTTGTGTCCTATTTTTATAGGAAGATGATGAAGAAAATGAAGAAGAAGGAGAGGGTTGTGATGGTGATTATGAAGATGTAATGGTAAGTCGTAATCTTCTAGCAGCGTTTGTGGAAGAAGAAACCCCTCAAAATAGCAAGAGACGTGCGTGGGATGATGAGTTTGTTTTGAAACGGCAATTCTCTGCTCTGATTCCTGCCTTTGATCCACGACCTGGACGAACTAATATTAATCAGGTTAATTGAGTAAAAAAGTTTAACAGACTTAAATGATAATAATAGTAATAATTTTATTTATATTATAAAATATTTTATAGACCACTGATTTGGAGATTCCACCACCTGGTAGTGAAACCCAGTCAAATACACGCTCAGGCACATTGCCAATGCCGAAACTTTCTCTAACACTAAAGGGACCAGGCCTTCCTGGGGTATCAGATGTTGAACTAGCTCTTACAGAACCACACGCTAGCATTTTCCAACAAGTACAAGAATTAATGCAACTGACAGAATTGGGTAGTCGACAAGAAAAATTAAGAAGAATATGGGAACCAACTTACACGTAATATATTTATTCTTTAATGTATTATAAAAAATTAAATATTTACATACTACGTAAATATATAATAATAAGTAATAATAATAATAATAAATTACATACTATGCTTTTTTATAGTATAATATATAAAGAAGCAAAGGACGAAGAATCATCTGGAAGAGCAACACCAGTTGTTACATTATATTCTCGTAATACAGCACAAAATTCTTCAGTATGTAGTGTAGAGGATGTATTGCAACTATTAAGGCATGTTTATGTATTAAGCACTACTCATGATGATGGTAAATGCATCGATTATGAAGAACTTGAGGAATCAACATGTTGGGTTCATCCAGATGACTTTACTTCAAAGAAAATTACAAACAAGATAGTACAACAAATTCAAGATCCTCTAGCATTAGCTGCCGGGGCACTACCAAATTGGTGCGAAGAACTAGCAAGAAGTTGTCCATTTTTATTACCCTTTGAAACTAGACGATTGTACTTTAGTTGTACTGCCTTCGGAGCCTCGCGATCCATTGTGTGGCTTCAAACACAAAGGGATGCTGTTCTTGAAAGACAAAGAGCACCAGGTTTAAGCCCACGACGTGATGACATTCATGAGTTCCGCGTTGGGAGACTTAAACACGAAAGAGTTAGTGTACCTAGGGGAGAGAAACTATTAGACTGGGCAGAACAAGTAATGAAGGTAAGTTAATAATTCAATAATTGTATTGTATTATAGGTATAAGTATATGTATTATAGGTATATTATGTATATAATAGGTACATGCAAGTCGGAAGAGCATACTAGAAGTGGAATTTGTGGGCGAAGAAGGAACTGGTCTTGGACCAACATTAGAGTTCTTTGCACTAGTTGCTGCTGAATTACAACGTAAAGACTTAGGTTTATGGTTATGTGATGATGAAAACTCGCCTGATACGGATCAATCTCGAGTTTCTGGAGATCAGGTTCGATCGCCTGGATATTATGTAACTCGACCGAGTGGACTGTTTCCTGCTCCTTTACCACAAGATTCTGCAGCTTGTGATCGTGCTGTTCGATATTTCTGGTTTTTGGGCGTGTTCTTGGCGAAAGTTTTGCAGGATAACAGATTAGTAGATTTACCATTATCCCGTCCTTTCCTAAAATTAATGTGTCACGGAGACATCACAAGCAATGTAAATGAAAAGATTGGTCTTAGTGGTGTAACACAAGAAAGTATATCTTCAAGTATGTCGAGTAGCTTTATATCCGAAGAGGATGAAGCAGATACTGCATACTCTTCGTTAGAACCACCTTCTTGGTGTGCTGGATTATTGGATATTGAAGATCTAGTACTTGTCGATCCAGTAAGAGGTGAATTCTTGAAAGAGGTACAAACGGCAATTGCCAAGCGTGATAGAACGCTTTCTGATGGTCGTAATTCTACCGACGAAGAAACAACTTTAAATATTACTCATTCATCCGGAATGTCAGTGCCTATTGAAGATTTGTCTTTGACGATGACATATTCTCCAAGTTCGAAAATCTTTGCATATAATCAGGTAGAATTAATAGAAGGAGGTGCGGAGATTTCAGTTACTATGGAAAATGCAAGAGAATACGCTGAGACGACAATTAATTTCTGCCTTGATCGAGGAATTTCAAGACAACTAGAATCGTTTAAATCTGGTTTTTCAAAAGTCTTCCCAATGGAAAAACTTCATGCTTTCAGTCCGGAAGAAGTAAGGGCTATGCTTTGCGGAGAACAAAACCCACAATGGACCAGAGAGGACCTGCTAAATTATACTGAGCCAAAACTAGGTTACACAAGAGAAAGGTAAGGATATTTGAAATACATGTAGATAACTAATTAATTGCACAATCCAATTTACTAAATAGAATATACTTTTTTACTGTTTCAGTCCTGGTTTCCAAAGATTTGTCAATGTTTTACTTTCATTGACTGGTTCTGAAAGGAAGGCTTTCTTACAATTTGCTACTGGATGTTCAGCTTTACCTCCTGGGGGATTATGTAATTTACATCCTAGATTGACTGTTGTGCGGAAAGTAGATGCTGGTTCAGGTGGTTATCCCTCTGTTAACACCTGTGTTCATTATTTAAAATTACCAGAATATCCTACTGAAGAGATACTTAAAGAAAGACTCTTGGCAGCAACTAGAGAGAGAGGATTTCACTTAAATTAATCTCGTTTCTGCTCAGGCAAAGAGCTGCTGCGATAACACAGTAAAGATATTTGCTCTTAAAATGAGCGAATAGAACTTGGCTCCACAGATTATATTGTGTAATCTATACGCAAAAATCGAGTTTGGTCTTGATGTTATTTACAAAAAGCTAAAACAATTGTTCAATAAGAATCAGTATAGGTTTACAAAAACAATTTAGTGCATCCTGGAACGGAAATATTTATGACATCCAAAATTATTTAAAGGAAATTAATAAGAATTCATAATGTATCATAAGTATTTAAATATTTAATGTTATTTGTTAATATGTTTAAATTTATCTATTTTGATAAATATCTATAATTTAACAGATAACAAATTATTTCTTTATTACTTTATGTTATATGTAAGTTTTATTGTTTGAACTGATATTAGTCTCTTATAGAGTAAACTGATCTTTAAATTAATATTGTGATATGCACTGTAGTATGATATCAAATGCTTATTTAATGTAAAAAGTTAATTTACAATTTAATAACATAGGTTATCCGTTCCAGGTATTGGCTAAAACTATATTATAAATTTTGTCCGGATACAATAGAAATTGTATTTTCTCAACAAATGTAATTTATGCGAGTGTTTTCAAGTATATTTGCTATTCTTGTGGAACAAAAACTTTACAGTTCCTCATTTTAAAACGAATGTTCGTATTGTCTTCTTTATGGAATATTGTCGTGTTTGGAAAGTAATTCATATGTAAAGAAAAAGCGAGTATCTTTAATGAAAGTTTTATTTTCTTTATCAGAATGCCTCTCACATATATGTATACAGCGTTATAAAAACGTATAAGATGTAAATCAAAATTGACTTGTGCAAAGTGCTAAGTTTTTATCAATCACAATGAAAACGATGTTTTTTAGCATCTAGACCAATTTTCACAGCTTCAAATATTTGTTCTTTTAACTAAATATCAATGCATCACCATGTTTATAAAGACGTGCGAGTGTCTAAATATAATACACGAAAAAGAAGATATAAAATGTTTGAAAGCATTTTGATGAAAATGTTATAAAGACTTGGCAAGCTGAGCACTCTGCATCTTTGTACAATATGCTACTTAATGCTCACTCAATAATTATAATTATAGGCGGAAATCAGTATACTTGTAATAATAGTGTCTAGAAGAAGATATGAAAATAATATAAATGTGAAAAGATTGATTAATGATATCGATATGAGGAATAGTTACTATTACTGTAATATAAATTATTATCGATTCTTGGGGAAAGAATAAAAGAAAAAAAACGTTATAAAGTATAACATGTTTTTCAATATAATTTGTTACATGTTTTATACAGTTTATGAATATAAACATATGTATTTAACAATTCCTGTACTAGTTAGGAAAGATGTATAGATATCTCATTAGTTCCCACATCATGTATCATCAATATATACTTCTAACATATTGTGTCTTAAAACCATGAATTTCATACGGCCATAACCATAGTATATTACATATCACAATTCATATCATTAAAAATTTTTATTTTATTCTTTATAATTTTGCTGAAACAAGTAAGTCACTCTCAGTACCATATTTTACTGATGTTAGTCAGTTTTTGTGTAGCACATTATTTGCTTCTGCACGTTCCTCTTCTAATTCTTTGGATGTAATATTTAATTTTGATTTAGCAAAGTCACTGATTGGAAGTCCCTGAAAAGAATTAATGTAAGTAATTGTTTTGTTTCCAAAGTATGTATAAATATAAAAGGTGATATAAAAAAATATTTACTTGAACAATTTTGTATTGTCCATTTTCTATAGTAACTGGGAAAGAGAACACAACATCTCTTGGAATTCCATAACTGCCATCAGACAGCACCCCCATGCTAACCCATTCTCCTGGTTTGGTACCCAACCACCAATCTCTCATGTGATCTCCAGCTGCTTTAGCAGCTGACATTGCAGATGACATTTTTCTAGCAGCTATCACAGCTGCACCACGTTTTTGAATTGTTTCCACGAAAGTAGTATTTAACCAGTTATCATTGTTTATGGCTGAAGGCACTGGCTTAGTGGAACCTTGAAGGGCTACAGTAGCATGAGCTGCATCAGGATATTGAGTTGAACTGTGATTGCCCCAGATAATAACATTTTTTACTTTATCAACCTGTTTAGAAATATTAAATTATTCATTTACTTTTCAAGTAAAAGTATATTTATGCTTAATATAATGTTGAAACTAATTACCTGTACGTTTAGTTGTGCTGCTAAAGCTGCTTGAGCACGATTTTGATCCAATCTAGTCATAGCAGTAAAATTTTGCTTTGGAATAGAAGGTGCATAATGAGAACAAATTAAGGCATTTGTATTAGCAGGATTGCCAACAACTAAGACCTTAACATCTTTTCGAGCATGTTTGTCTAGAGCTTCTCCTTGAACTTTAAAAATTTCTACATTAGCAGCTAGGAGATCTTTCCTCTCCATTCCTTCTTTTCGAGGCATTGCTCCAACAAGAAAGGCTGCAGCTACGTTTTTGAAAGCTACATTTGGATCAGCTGTAGGAACAACTTCTACAAATAAAAAATTCATATAGTAAATAAGATATAAAAAAGGATATATTTGTGTATACATATATAATGCATTTTTATTAAAGTAAGAAAGTGATTTAAAAATATGATTTAGTTTCTTACATAACATTGATGTTACATAATGTTTTCTGTCCATAATTACATTATAAACTATATGATCTTATGAATTTATATGTTCTTATTTATCATATAAAATGAATCATGAGAAAGAAATCTTATAAATTTACTTCTGTATCATAATCTTATGATTTATATATTCTATATATTATTTTTATATTTTTATTAATATATAATTTTGTGGATACTATTTATCGGATGTGCAACAATTTTCCTAAGACATTCAATTAAAGAATGTTTATATATTTTTTCTGGTATGCTTTAAATCCTTACATTGTCAATAATTTCTTAATCATAAATTTGTATTTATTAAATTTATATAATTTTACCTTTCAGAAGTGGAAGAGCTAAGTCTTCTAATTCCATAACTACTCCATCCAATACTTTCATCATAACAGGAATATCTAATAAACGAAGATTTATTGGTTGATTTGGACCAAAAACTGAACCAGCAGCAAGCTGGTACAATAAAGAATATGCAATTTGCCCTGCAGCTCCCGTAACCACCACATTTATTGGCTCGCTCTAAAAAATTTAAGAAAACAGAGATTGTTCACATGGACATATATTTTTAAAAATTTAACTAATAATATTTTCAATTTCCAATCATAAATGTAATAATAAGTTTCTATATATTATTTCATTTTGAACTCTTATATCATTATTAAATAATAGTTCCCTTAATACAAGTGGTTTCATTCAGTATAGTATGCTACAATAATTGATAAATAGTAAATTGAAAGGAGTGATGCTTTGGAAACTTGTTGAAGGTCGAATGTAGGTTAAGCAATTATATTACATAGAATATTAAGTTTTAAAACATCTTCCATTACTTTTACAATATAAAACAATTAACATATTTTTTAAGACTTACCATCTTTTGTGCTGATTTCCTATAACAATATCGCAAATGACAGAACTGAAGACACTTATCGAACTCTCCAGAACTGATTGAGGTCAATTAAAATGATTGATGTAATGATGACTGAACTGGAAGATGGATTTCAATTCGACTGATAGTACTGGAGGCCAAGTATTCTAATTATGTTGTTCCATATTTCAATCGATAAGAACGTTACAGTATTTAATTTATAAATTATATAATGTATATAAAAAAGACGCAATCTTTTACATGATTAATCTAACATTATTATCTAAAAATGTTAATATCTTATTAGAAATAATATACAAACTAAATTCTCGCTGCTTTTATTTCCGTATATGTGAATATGGTTAGGGCTTTGTGCGTGCTTAGTAAATTAGAGACCTATTAATAAGAAATGTGGAATAAACATCTATTTTCGTTTTATTTCAATGTCACACTTCAGATGTAAAATTTTTGTTGCATAATATTTACAGGTATCACGTAGAAATTCAAAAATCAGTATTAGCAGTATTACAGAGTCAATAATCTGTTCAAGTTAGTGGCGTGAGTTCCCCATCTAAATACTGGGTATACACGAGTACCACGATATATAATTTCAACATGATATTGGAATTGTATACATGAGTTTTTATATTTTTCGTTTAAAAATTTCATTTTGATTAATTGCAAATCTACATATATTGATATGCATATATATATTAAGAGTTACTACTTTATTTGACCAAGATATTTTTACCGAAGCAGAATGTTAAATACATATTTATTCATTGAGGTGATATTATCGACGACATGAACAAGAAAATGTTGGCTACTATGACAACCTAAAATTTCAACATCTGCTACGCTCATGGAATAGCAGCACTGTGTAGTCAAGTACCGTGTATAGTGGATCGTGTCGTGAAGAATAAGAGAGACTAGATAAGTGCGGAGGTTACTCCGATTTTGCCAAATTTCGAACATGCTAATTCAAAGATTAAGTTGACAACAGTTTGATAATTAATGTCTAGCTAAGTTTACATCATAATCTACTTCGCGTATATGTACAGATCATAATTTTTATTGTCATTATAGATTATTTTTTCTCTTGTGTTGTATTTAATTTTTTTGTTAATTTGTATTCTCGTAGTACGCATTGTAGAAAATACTTGGTAACAATATGAAGTTACACACAGATGTATATGACAAATTATATTTGTGAGTATCATTCTTACATGCTGTTTTAGTGAAATTAAGTAATTAATAGTTAGTCAGAGTCAAGGATCATGTGGTGACTCTTTAACTATATTGATAATTGATTGTTTTTTCAGATACATAACACCTGAAAAGTTTTATGTAGAACCTATTGGAACTAAAGTGTTGCTTGTAGTTGATAGAGTGAGTCAGCAAATTTATATGCAAGGTAATTAATGACATGTAGATTGCATTTGATATTATTGTAAGATAAATTTCCTAAACACTTCATTCATATTTCAGCTGGTACAGCTAGTCAAATTCCATCAACTGCAAGTCGTAGAAAGATATGGGGCATAGTAGGAACTATAAGACTATTAGCGTGCCGATATCTTATAGTGATAACAGATGCTGCAGAAGTTGGAACAATAGCTGGTCATCAGATTTTTAAACTAGTTTCGACAGACGTTATACCCTATACTAAATCTTCATTACATCTTAGTGAAAAACAAGTGCAAAACAATTCGACATATGTAGAAATGATTAAATCTGTATTAAATACACCTTATTTTTATTTTAGTTACACATACGATCTCAGTCATACAATGCAAAGACTTCAAAACACCCCTCCTGAATTTTTACAGGTTATCATTGTTTTTATCACTTTTATCACTCTATATTGTTGTTGCTGTTTGATGATTGAGTATGCTTTTCCTATCAAACAGATGCCACTTCATGATAGAGCAGACCTTAGATTTGTATGGAACGCTTATCTCCTGCAAGACCTAACATCAAGGCCTGAGCAATATAAATTTTGTCTGCCTATTATTCATGGATGTATCCTTGCAAGCAAAAGAAAACAAAAGAATAGACTATATAGATATATACATACACACATATATATCTTCCTTAATGTTTCTTTAGTTGTATCATTAAATACTATTACTGTAACTGGTAGTACATCATTTAATTTGGGCGTAGTATCTAGACGAAGTGTGCATCGTGCAGGAACAAGGTTGTTTTCACGTGGCATAGACACTACTGGTAATGTTTCTAATTATGTAGAAACAGAGCAGCTAGTTGAATTTAATGGACATCGCATGTCTTTTGTACAAACGCGAGGGTCTATTCCTTTATTCTGGTATCAGGCACCAAATTTGAAATATAAACCTAAACCTCAATTGAGTACTCACGAAGATCATCAAACTGCCTGTGCACGGCACTTTGAAACTCAAATATTTCATTATGGGAAGCAAATATTGATAAATTTAGTAAGTTGATAAACAAAATTGAAGGAAATTAAATTTTTATCACGGCTACTCTAATTCCAATATCGTAATTTTAATACAGATTGATCAACGTGGTCCAGAAGCTGTACTTGAAAAAGCATACGGCAATGTAGTACAACGAATTAATAATCAGAACGTTCGGTACGAAAGTTTTGATTTTCATGCTGAATGTAGAAGATTGAGATGGGACCGGTTAAATGTATTACTCGATCGATTAGCTCCCGAATTAGAACAGATGGGTTACTTTTTATTGTTGGAAGATGGAACATTGTTATCGGCGCAAGACGGCGTTTTCCGTACCAATTGCATCGATTGTCTTGATAGAACTAATGTTGTTCAAAGTATGATTGCAAAGAAAGTTCTTAATGATGTGTTACCAAGGTTGCAGGTCCTTAGAAAGATTGAAGATCATCCTAGCGTCGAAGAACAATTCAAACGGGTAGGAGTATAACTTTAATTGTGCTCTTTTTCCCATTTTAAATTTCTTATTTCTTTAACACATTGGTTCTAGATTTGGACTGACAATGCAGACGTTATAAGTGTTCAATACTCAGGTACTGGTGCATTGAAGACAGATTTTACTCGAACTGGAAAACGAACTAAATTGGGTGCAATCAGAGATGGTTTGAATTCTTTAACAAGATACTATAAAAATAATTTCACCGACGGTTATAGACAAGTATGTAACTCTTTTTTCTCAAAGATTTCTTGTTATTGTTTGCATATGATAAGTTACTATATATTCATTTAACAGGACTCATTGGACTTATTTTTGGGACGCTACATCGTACAAGATGGTGAATGTACATTACTTCAATGTCCTTTGGAATCGGAAAGGAATTGGCGTTATGCTACGTTCCCTTTGGTACTCCTTGTTGCATCATCCATGTTGGTTGCTCACGTAATTTTGCCTTCGAGATATACTACTGAAATTTTGTTGTATATGCTATTTTGGGGTGCTATGGTAGCTGGTACATTTGCAACTATTATCCATCACGGCAAACAATACGTGGATAAACCTAAGCTACTTTAAAAAAATTTTTAAGTTCAGGTAGCATATATTATATAATATTTCTAAGCTGAGAAGCGTTACAAATTTCTTGTTATTTTTCACCATCTAAGTTTTTATTACATTTTCGTATCATGAAGTATTAACGTTCGTTTGAAAAAGCTACAGGGCAATCTAATATTTAGATTTGTAAAATCTAACTTTACGTATGTATTCTCGCATTTTTATGTTCCAGAAATCGTAGTTTTAATATTACAAATGAGGTAAATGTAGTGAAATGGGGCAAATGTGTTCTTATTGATGTACATATATATATATATAGATTAAGAGTGTAGTTGATATCTCTAATTGAGATATTGTTAATACTCTCGCATTTTCAAGTAGAATAAGGTGTAAGGAATACTACTCATTCCTTCTTCATTTAGTTTGACACGTTTTAAAAAATGTAGTAAAGTATTGTAAAGGGTTTTTTGAGCAACATTTTCTCGTATATAAAATCAATTCGCATATAGTATTTAGTATCTACCGTCCATAGATTACCCGCAATATGCACTATTTGAAATTCTGTTTATTGCAGGTGCCTGACGGCATGTAATATATATGCATTTGCAATGTAAGCAAAATCGGAGCGAAGTTAGTAATAAATTAATACATCTTTTAATGAAAAAAGCAGATTTTAACAAGTAATACAATCTTAACAATTGTTCATAATGTGTAAATGTCACAATCCCTAGTTAAAAGAACGGATTGCATTCTAAGACATGCAGTGTTATGTATTCTGACAATTTTGTAGGCAATATCGAACCAAAGTATGTAATGTTTATAAGATTGTAATGTATCATAGGACTGTAATAATTATTAGTTGCAATTTCATATAGTCATTCTAATTATAATAAAAGATCGGGGGATATTCTGGTAAAAGAATATTTTTTAATATTTAGGAACTAATTTTCATAGTAAGGTATCTATCCAGTTAATATCTTTGATCTGTTATGCGTTAATAAATTAGTTTTTCTCTTGAAAGGACGTGTGACGTATTCTTATAGTTGTAATGGGGATAGGTAAGAATAGTTGCATCGATTTTTATTGTAATTCCATTTATTACTTTAATGTTAAATGATTTTGGAATACAAATGTTGATTTATTAATTAAACATCCAACGTTTCTCAGTCTATCTATTATATAAATTCAGCAGCAATTAGGGAATTGTTATTTACCTTGAGGTAGAGGCGTCTCGTATTTGCTTTGGTGTTCAATCTACATGTTTTCTTACACGAAGCACGAGTAAACTTTAACCATTGTATGAAATCCATTCACTTTGTTTAGTAAAGAGCATAGAGAAAATAGATTAAACAGATATTTTCAGTTCTTTATTTTTATTACATTTATAACATCACAAGTTTCTTGCTAAATTTTGACGTTCGTTCATTATGAGAAAGTTCGTAATTTTAAAAATTAAATCAATGCTTAGTTTAAAAAACAAACAGCATCTTATACAACTTCTAATACCGCATTGTCTGTGTATAGACGGCACTTTTCTACTTACGGTATCATAAGAGTGCATTCTGAAAGCCAGGAACCTTTTAAAGGATCATCAAGGACTGTTAACTTTCCTGTACTTCTCCATCCATATAAATTGACGATATATAGAATAACATGTACCTTCAGAAAGCATAATTAATTTAGCAGTCGAGATGTTTACCTAAATAGGTAGAATTGCTGCCCTATTGCTCGCGGTCAGATTCGTGATACGTGTTAGTTTAGGGAATCGGTAAGAGGCTCTAGGAGTTCACCGTATCGAAATGTAGGACGATCCTTGACAGGACGTTTATTTATTTTCTTGTATTTAATCAAGGAAAGGGGACACTTGCCACCAACAGACTTTCTCCGATTAACACGAATCCTATGAATTTATTTTGCAACTTCCATCAATACAAGCCGAATATTTATGAAATACACGATCGACTGTAGCCAGACGTGGTAAACAGACGGTACACTTGATTATACGATTTTCTGAGTATCTTTTAAAGCTAATGGCGGGTCGGCCGCGCGTCCGTCGGCTTCTCGTTTATTCCTATTGACAGAGATGGAGGGAAGAAAAACAGGCGGGCGACGTCATTTCCGAACCGAGGTGAAACTTTCCGTGGCTTTGAGCCTTTGACAAACGGTCGCTCGTAATTGGATTCGTTTTATAAAGTTCCAACGAAACGTGCAGCTTTCTGCTATTAATTGGAGATGGTAAGCGGCGCGCTCCTACAACGATGAGAAGAGTGTGGACTCGAGGTCGACGAGGGTGATTAATTTGATTCAATTACAAACCGACGACAGATCCAGGGCATCGATTTTATTACCATTTCTCCTCTTCTCTCGCAGCCACGAAATCTTCGTGTTCGATGCCCGACGAAGAAAGAAGACTATCCCCAACGATGGGGATGAGGTTCACTTTGTGTTCGCTGTTCGTTTGATGTTCCAATCTTCTCTTTTTGTATCTGATAAAACCGATTATCGTCATTGGAGGTCGAGTATTATTCATTGCTGTCACACACGCGGTGTAAACTGCAAACAGTATTTTATATCCACTTTTTTTTGTAGGGTCATCTCAGGCGTTCGAGTGGGTGTTGAGTTAAAACGAAATTCACGAATAATTTATCGGGTGAAAAGGAGAAATTCGTCTCTTTGGTCAATTTTATCTGAAATCGAATGGAATATCAAAAATCTGGTTGCGCGTTCAAAATTAACGAAATCGCTGAAGGTATTCGTGTTTCATGGCAGAGATGAAAAGAGGAGAGAGAGATAGAGAGAATTTCCTAGTAACAGCGGAGCTGTAGAGGTGTAGTCATTGCTCGGTTTTACACCTACTCGCACGCGTGGCTGTAGACCGTTCACCGGTTTGCATCCGTGGAAAACGCGGCTACCCGCCATTATACGTGCTTCACGCCCCTCGAGTGGAAAGCGATCTGATAGCGGATTTTTATAGCGCGCCAAGAGAGCTTTTCAACGCCACGTGATCTATTCTTTTACACCGATGGAAATTTTTTCGAGAAATGCACTTTCCAGGCGAGTCATCGTTTTTGCTGGCGTAATCGTCCAATTCCATTTCCATCTCTTTTACGTGGTAGCCAGCACTAGCTCATTTTCTCCTTTAGAAATCCTTTCTTCCGAGCATTAAGTATTCAATGATACTCTGACACCATGTTAAACCATAACATTAAGCAAATACGAGAGACACGAGCAATTTCCACCTTCGGCAAACACGCGATACAAGGGACATTGTACGATCCTCGGGGAGACTGGATCCCGTGTAGCGATCTCTCTGTCATCCAGGTAGCTTGGTGGTTTCTGTAAATCTCGCTTTTGTGCCGAGCAATTTGCTAGCTCGAACGTTTTGTGCGTCGTTTACAGTTTACGCGGCGATTTCCCGATTGGGCAAATCGCTGGTAGCATACTTAGGGTGGCTGCCGCGTGCAACCGTGGTCTCTGCTCGCGCGTGTACAACCCGCGTACATGTAGGATCGCGAGGGTATGCTGTGTACGTACGTCGGTTACGTAGCTACTTACGGTAGCTTCCGTGATACATGGAGGTCGCACCTAAATTTCCCCTGGGAGTCATACGTCTCTTCGGCCTCTCGGCAACCCTCTCTATTTTCCTGTGTTTCTAGCCTCCTCTTTTTCTCTCCCGCTCGATCTTCGTGACGATTTTCTCTTCCTCCTTTTGCATCTTTCCTTCTCCAACAGCGATCTTGCCTTTCGTTTCTCCCCTTCTCTCTCTCGAGCGCATAACTCTCGAACGTTTACCGAGAATCAAAGATCAAACGTTGGGCTTGGTTGTGGAGAAAAAAAGGCGCTTTCTTGGTTCGCGACCGGCCGTATACATTAAAATAATTGAACGGGAACAGATTCCATCTGGGCGTCATTACGATTCCTCTCTACTTCGTATTTCAATTTCTTTCCTCTCGTCTGCCAAATCCGCAGACACGACGCGATTTCATTACAAGCGATCGTTACAAGATTTCCTCTTTGATTTTCCGTCCATTTTCGCGATAAGATGGAAGATTTGCAATTACAAGAGTAGTAAGAGTAAAATTGTGAGTAAATTGATAATTAGGTCGATGGCTATTTCAATACATTCGCGGCTAATTTTATAAAAATGTTTAAATAGGAAGCCACGAGCTTCTGTAATTAAGGCAACGACATAAGTATACATTCAAATATTATCTTTAGAGTTGCTAATAACGTAATTGATCTACGAGATTACGCTCGAATCGCGAAAAAATATTACTCGGTTTCTATTAACGCGTTAGTCTGATTTTCGACAGCTTTGCACAATTGCACTTAGATCAACGAAATCAAGGCCGGTCAACGATCGCGTTCTACGCGACTTGGTAGCATCAGGCGGATTAAACGGGTCTCGTTCTCGAGAGATATTAAAAGCCGCGATAATAAAGCTATATCGCGTTGATCCTATCCTTTCCTCGTGTCGCGCGTTTTTAATAAAAACTACTCCCTCCCCTTTCGCTTGTTATCGTGCATCCAAGCAGGACGTTTCAACGTTGCGCGCAATTTTTGCGGATATGCGTCTTACTGAAATTTTCATGCATACGTTATTGTAATGTCTAATAAAACGCACGATACCGCCGCAGTTGAGGGTGGCGAAAGATGGAGCGTGGAACGACGACGTGGTCGTTGCAATTTTTGGAGAAATATCGTCGCGGCTCGCGTAATTTGTGTCGATGGGCCACATCTGGCTAGCTGGGCGTGCGTTGTATACCTCTGGAATAATAAATTGGCTGGCGACCGTTCTGTGCCAGAAGCGACGCTTCTTCGAGGCATGCTCGCGACGAGCTTAAAACGGTATTATTGAAATTGCGATCTACCGCCGCGGAGCTTTTAATAACCCCACGTGATATCGCCGGATATTTTGTCGGGAAAATGGTATAAACAGAGAAATAAGCGGCGCAAACTTGCATTTCATTCCCTAATGACTTTTGCAGTTACCGTGCCGCGACGTTCAACGGAGAATGATTTAAATAATAAATTAAAAGCTTGTCACATTTGTATTTGGTAAATTGAAACGATCAATTCGATGGTAGCAGGAAACCAGCAGCTGGCGGCCGCAAGGGTTAGTGGAATTAGTGGAAGGAGCGAATCAAGCTCTTTTAAATGATTAAAGCGAGCCAGTGTGGCGCGGAGCGACGTGATTCGATGTTGGCGATGCTCATCGATTCCGTCGTATGATCAAAGCGCGACCCGTGGATTAAATTTTTGAATGGATGGTAGTTACCGTTGCCGAGTGAAATCAAAGAAACGAGAAAGGGAGAATCAAAGGATGGTATGCGTTAAGCTCATTTCGTCACGTACCACTAATTGCGTGGAATAGTTCTACGAAGAAATTTCCAGCCCTGACCGTAACAGATCGAGAGTCTCTCAAAGTGTAGTAAAGTTTTATCGTCTGTTAAAATTAGAACAGTCTCCTTTATATCGCAAAGTTACGAATTAAAACATCTAATTGAGCCTATTGACGCAGTGACGCCCATCGTCAGAATAATATTTTATGTTTCTTAAAAAATATCCAGCCAAGTAGTAAGTAAGCTAAGTTGTAATGAACTATGAGACGAATTTTAACGTTTCTGTCTACTAACAAGTTCCAAGTATCTTGAGCATAAACATTGCGTTAACTACGCCGTATACACGCGCTCTAAATATAATTATACAAGCACAACTGTTAACCACTTAACGCGAGTAAATTAAGACAGTTGCAGTTGCAACGGAAGAGACAATTAAGAGAACATTAGCCTCGTGTTGCACAATGTTGATGAACCTTGGTTCGTCGATAGACTGCTTTTAAAAACGGAGGATCTCCACTTTCAGGAGATTTTACCGCAGACATTCCGTTCTGTTCGAGTGTCATTAACGGGAAGTAGCTTAGCCGCTCGTTCTCGCCGCTAGAGTGGATTTTGCAACTCGAGCTTGTCTACTTGTTTTACGCGTGTCACCGTTTCCAGGGGAGGAGGAAGGGTCGATCGTGTGTCAGCGTGTGGATGTGCGTGCACACAGGGAAGGGCAGCAGAAGAAACACTCGTGAAAAAAGGGAGAAACGACAAGGAAAGGGGGTGAAAAACAGTGCAACAGGGGGAGAAGGTTGGTCGTAACGACGAATAGAATAGGGGTATAAAATGTCGCGAGGAAGGCGTGTTTGGTCTCCCGCAATTTCCACGGGATCGACGAACCCAGCCAGCCGGCTTATTAACTTTTATGAGGGAACACCAGGCGGACGAGTGAGAAAAGGACAGAAGGAACACCACGGAGGGAAGCACCGCGTTGAAAAAGAAGCCACCGAGCACCATTTGCAGTTCGCGAAAATATTCCGGCACCCTTTTCTCAACGGAATACACCGAGGGTTATTAATTTCTCTACGTTAGCCCGATTCAGGCTACAGGTGCCCCTACAGGATATATCGGAGAAAATATTACGCTAAATATCGGTATGTGAAACACATGATTCTATAGGAAACGTGTACGTAATATCGGAATTCTTACTGAGCGACTGTTTTAATGATTTCATACTTCAATCTTCCAGTAATCGTTCTAGTCTCTCGAGTACGAGATGAAAGATGTTTGACAAGGCAGGTGTGAAATGTAAGAAGATAGGTCGAAATGCATCGGGGAAAGGGAATGAAAATGTGCAGGAACGAATGAGAAAGGAAAAGCAAAGGAAGCGCACGAAAAAGTTGGAGTTGCAAAGGAAAAAGTCTGATGTCATCGAGCTTTGTGTAATGCCGAACCTGTCCCTGTGAGTCGTAATATCGAGTCGATTCTTTGCCTATCCTCCGTTCCTGTATTATCGCGAATTGGATACGCATTGACGCGACATTTTTCACTCGAAACGACCTATAGAAACGTATCCAGCGATGCGTTAGCTTTTTTACTTTAGACACAAACGGTCTTTGTTTCGCGTGTATTATTTTTTTCTCCCTCGCGTCGGCGAAGGTTGCACGCGGAATATGAAGCCACGTGGAAGCCATTCTCGTTAAAATTCACGCGTATTTCGATTCCAGCCGAGAGATCTCCAATTATGTTAGGTATTCAGGCGAACGATTTCGTTAGTGTTTGATAAACAGTAGTTAGCAACGAGTTCCGATAAAATCTGCCGAAACGTATCGACGCGATCGCGCTTCTAAATTAAAAGTCAATATGAGCGCCGGTTCGCTAGTTCGTTCGCATCACGGATATCCGATCAATTCGTGCGCGCATTATGAACGCAGATCTCGGAAATTTCCGCATCGGATGAACGCAATACTTCTTTTTTCTCTCTCTCTTTCTCTCTCATCCTCTACCTTTTTGAAAGAGATTGTTTCGAGCCGATGAAACGTTCGTAGATTAGCACGTTTCGTGGCCTCGCTGTTGGCACCGTTCTTACCGGTAATTTGTAGATAATTTTCCCCACCTGACTGCAGCCAGGTTGCCGCTGGCGAATTTATGAACTAAACAACGCAAACCGACCGACGCTCGGATTCTCTTTGTTTGTATTCGCTGTGCGTAGCTAAAAAATACCTGACTTTCTGACTATTCCTTTTCGTTTCTTCCAGTGCGCATCGACGTTTTCTCCTCATGAGAAAATGACCACAAAAAGGCCGGGAAAGAGACAAACGGGCGGAAAAAAGGAGAAAAAATAGGAAGAAAAGAACGGAAGAAAGGATAAAGAATGGGACGAAGGAACGATGGGGTTCAGCCAATTACCTACATCCTCTGGCAAACCATTGGCATGGTTGGTCCATTTGAGAGGTTGCAATTTTCTCTATTCTTGTACCGACGACCACAACGAAGGCCACTGGCCATCACGAGTTTCTAAAAAATTTGTACGTCGCGGGAACAAACTGAACCGAGAGGTTTATCGCGTTTTGGCTCGTGTAACAGGACAGAGCGGTAGGCATCAATTTCGAGGCACGCTCCACGACGGATATTCGCGGCATAGTATCGTGTATTTTGATTTGCTGGATTCGTTATCGACTGCCCCCGTTTGCGACGAGGGTGCTCAGTGCTTGGGATTAAGAGATTTCGATGGGGAATTTATGGCGCGGGCTTCTTCGCTGCCGGGACTTCATAAATACAACGCTAGGTAGTTCGGAACACAACCCTGCTTCGTAGATCGGACATTCGTTTCGCTGTCGTTAGTTCCAGTTATTTTCTTAGTCGGAGCAACTGGTGTAAAATATTTTCTCGTTACTTTAATGTCTGTATTTTGTGATGGTTTATCGGTAGGAGAGGAGAAATCAATAGAATCGCTCTTCCAAATCATTGAGATGATAAAAGCCGTTTCGATACGCGAATTTCGAGATTCGGGGAATATTATGTCGAGCTTGCGAGTCTTTGGCCTGGTTCTGGATATATGTCTCGCGTGTGATTCTGTGTCACCACGGGCGTCAGCGAATTTTGAGTTCTCTGTGGAATATGTAGGAGTCGGTTGGCGTGCAGCGCGCGTTCCTTGTCAACGATCCAGATAATCGCAAATATTCCACCGACACGACGTTATTTTCCTCTTGAAACCGAAGAAAATTAGAAATTGAAACCGAGTTCGTTGATTTCGTCGGATCGCTCGTAGCGAAATAGAATTATGCCAGAGGCGTGAAATTACATTGAGCATTCAGCATTATGAAACGGTGGTTCGTGTGAACGGAGCTTAATGTAAAATAAACGAAACAGCTCGCGAGGTCGAAAAATATCCGGCAATTTAAATTGTTTTCCTGGATTGTTGCAACGTTTCGATGGATTTTTCCAAGTCGCGAGTTTACTATGGTTATACAAACATTCGATCGATTATCGGCAAACTGTGTAGCATCCAAGATGTTTATTTTAGATTGCTACTAGGATGGAACAAAGAAAGCGGAAAGTGGAACGACAAATGGAAAATTAAAGAAAGTGAGTCACCGGAACGATAAGGCCCGAAGAGAGGGAGGTAGAGGTAAGACCTTTGGGAAAAATACAAAGGAAAAATCTATATTTTTATACATATATGTATTTTATTTTCATATACATATATTTTTATCTCGTATTTCGTATTTACCTGTCTGGAATCGTGCTTCACGGAGTGGAATTATCGGGGACAGTACAAAGTGAAGAGTATCGAAAACCACTCGAAGGAAAAACGAAGTAGAGGAGGATATGCATAAAGAGTGGGCGTACAGTGGAGGGTTGGTTCCATTGGTGCTCCAAGGTAATTAACTAAAGTGCCGTTACAACGTAATACAGTCGAGCGAGAAAGCCGAAAAAGCGGGAAAAAGTAAAATACAGAAGCACGTGACACAGAGAACGCTGTGCCGTTGGATCAAGAGAATCGAGTCGTCTCTGCCTTCGCGTGTTTTACTTTGCCTCGCGACTGCGGCCAGCGCGTGTTGTTGCCTCTGCTTTTAAATCGAATCGACGAAGAAACCGTTCGTTGCTAATTTAATAAAACCATCAGCCACGATGTACATTTTAACGAGCCTCTACCTGTTGTTCCGCGATCCAACGAATTTATTCGCGTCGCGAGCGAAGGACAAACGAAGTCGGATGGCCATTGCGGCGTACCGAACGGGTTGAAATTCCACGAGAAAATACCTAACAACGAACGGAGGCTTTTAATACTGCAGAGAGTCGTGATTCATCGATTAGGTATATGCGGGATCTTATTATAAATATCTTTTTTTAGAGAAACCACCGTGGCGCCTTTGAAAATGCGCGTCGAGTTTTGCATTGTGAACCGATGGTCCAAACGTTACAATGTCGTTTTGGTTAATGTTCAATGTCCATCTCTATAAATACTCTTCGTAAGCAGCGCGCGTTACGTCGGTTGTGCTAGTAGTGATTGATCAATTGTCGAGGTAAGTCGAACATAGTTATTCCACTGGCAAACATTGATCTTTCGTACGCGTTCGTTGTAGTTTGACCCCCACGTCTCGTAGAACTGTCACAGTCGATGCACTGGCTATATAAATTACTCGAAGCATCGCAGTTATAGAATCATAATCTTGGAATTTTATTTATGTTTTCCTTGGAAAAATATTTTTACGATTAAGGTACATATAATACGTAGAACGCGATAATCGTTTGCTCGTATTTCTTCCGAGTGTTTTTCCGAATGTGTACATATATCAAAGAAGTAGTTAAAGCCAACTGATAAGTTCTTTTTTCAATTGAGCGTATCTGCTGCTATAATATCTTTATTTCCGCAAATCATCTTCATTTCGACGGATGTCACTGCTATTTTGGGGAGAGATAATTCTTTTAAATCATTCGAATGATTTCAGAGTTTTCTCGTAACACTGTAAACTTCCGAAACTTTGTACAAGTTTCAACATTCTTATCGCGTTAACACGAAGGTCGCAATAGCAAGCGTGTGACAGGGAAACGTTAGAGAACATGCACGCCGTCATTTATCCATACACAATCGAGATACGTGGTACCATGAACTCTTTTAAGCTTCTAATTCCAACTGCAGCGGTAAGCCCGGAATAGCGAATCATCGTTAGTCGTTACAGATTGCGTCATAAGCCTGATCTATTACGTAAATGTCAGGCGCGTACGAACAGTGTGACAAGTAATCACTTCCCAGTTCACTTTTGCATTCCTTATCATATCGATATCTAATCGATTTTCGATTTTTTATATGTGGGATGGCAAAGTAAACCATAATTTTAATTCTTTCAATAACAAGTACATAGTTCTACATTTGGAACTTGGACTGTGACAAATCGATAACGAAAATATGGCTTTTTGCAATAAATTATATGGATAGCTTTAACTATGCAAATAACAGCTGCAATTATTATGCCTACCATGTTTTAACTACAACATAAAATGTTTTTAATGCTAATGTTTACAGTAGATAATATTCACGATACTGGTATCGACGTTTCGTTAAACCGTAACTAAATAGCAGTGCAATTTAAAACTTTGGATTTATTTAATAGAGCTTCTAGATTTTTTAAAGTTATCAATACAGTGAAAATTCTATATTGTTTATGTGTACATCTTCATATGTTTGATCTTCATATCAGCATTGTACGATATCATCGTGATATATCATGATATCAGCAATATGTGATTACAATTTCTTGGACATGCAAAATGAATTAAATTTATTTATCTTTTGATGGTAGATAAATTACGTTTGACTTATTATTATTAGATAAAATATTGAATATCGCCGCGTGTCCCAAAATACTGTCCCTCTTTAAATTAAAAACATTAACGTTATTCAAAAGTGATAGTAGTTATCCGTATAATAGTAAACGCCAATAAATTTCCTCATTCGATAGACTTTTTTTGTTCACAATCCTCCTTCAAATATCTATGTTATTAATAGAACATTGTTACGCATAAACAATTTCTAATCGAATTGTACACTAAAGTGTTATATACTTGTGAATAATAATAAAAAAAAAAAGAAAAAAGAAAAGAATGAAATATCATATTGAGTTAACAAGCAGGTGGCAGCAGTTCGAGGTCATGGTCAAATTAAAATGGAACTCCCGTTAAAGAAATAGAACTGTTCGAAGTGACACACGTTTTGTGTGTAGTGGGATCCGTGGTTTCAGCGGCGAATCTGACGTCGGTAGAAGAGGAGGGATATACATATAGCCAGTTCTCGAATAGTAGTCCGTCAGAGTACCGATCATCTTTCGAAGAAGAGGAAAGTTAGTGTGTGTGTGTCTGAGTCCTACCGAGAACTGGAAACTGTTCAATCATGTGGATTACTGGAAACCGAATTATTTGTTTACTTTTCCTGGTGATTCTAACGTCTTGTTCAGACGCTAATAATTCCACGGTGCCAAAGAATCAGCTGAAAATCTTGGCGGTCTTCGCTCACCTCGGTAAGAGTCATTTCGACGTGTTCAAACCGCTTCTTGAGCAGCTAAGCCGTCGAGGTCACGACTTGACGGTAATTTCTCATTTTCCAAGAACTGAGAAGGCGATCGCGGAGGAACCTTTGCCCACTTACAAGGATATTAGTCTGCGAAATGAGGAACTCGGTGTGTTTGTAAACGTGGTCGATCTACATGCGATTGACAGTCCCTATTTTCAAATATTTACTGACTTATACATGCTGTACACTATGTCGGGATTGGTTTGCGATATTGCCCTGAAGAATCCAGAAGTAAAACAGTTGGTCGACTCTGGGAAGAAGTTCGATCTGATGCTTGTCGAGAGCTTCAATACCAACTGCTTCATGGCGCTCGTACACAAATTTAACGTGCCTTTTATACAAATATCCACTCATCAGTTGATGACATGGGCCATCGATGATTTAGGAGTTTCCAACGAGGCCAGTTACATACCGTCGATGTTTACTCGATTGCCAAGGCCAATGAACTTTTTCCAAAGAATGATAAACGCGGTATCGGCATTCGTAACAACGATGGTATTCCGCACTGTGTTCAATTGGCGCGATTACTCCGTGGCAAACGAATTTTACGGTCCGGGAATTCCGGATTTGAAATCGATCAGTAACAACGCATCACTCATGTTCGTCAACACGCATTATTCTGTTCACGGTGCTATCTCGTTCCCGCCGAATGTGATCGAGGTAGGTGGAATTCACATCTCACCGAAAGTGAAACCCTTGCCACCGAAAATTAAAAAGTTTTTGGACGAAGCTCACGAGGGTGTCTTGTATTTTAATCTCGGCTCGATGGTGAAGACGGCCTCCATGCCGGAGGACAAATTGAAAGTGTTTATCAAAGTTTTCACCTCTATACCTCGAAAAGTGATTTGGAAATGGGAAGTGGATGGCATACCGGGTAATTCCGGATTGGATAATTCCAATAACGTCCTTATAGAGAAGTGGCTGCCTCAGTACGACATATTGAGTAAGTATGATACTTTATTCCCTTATTATCTCTTTTTGCTATGTTTTTCTAGTCTTGATTGATAGTTTCATATTATTACGCGTTACTACGATATTTGGAAATGGTATTTGGAGTAACCTATAGCGGGATAATAGAGCGGCAAAAGTCAGCCTAGTATTATGTGAAAGTAATGTCTTGTAGTATCGTGTTCGATGCGAGCGTACACGATGCTCGTTTCGCTGATACGCGGGCATTAGAATCGTGTTTCATCGATAGACCTCTATGTTTTCTAATAGCTTGCCCCTTACTGGAACAGTATAATTTTACAAAAACTGTAGAGAGCTTTCGCCTCTAAAGGTTTTATCCGGATTTTCCATTTTATTCCAATACAAAAGAAGCTTCTATATGATCGTTATCAGATATAGGCTTTACAATGCGACGTTTCGTCGTTGCGTAACAATATACAAGCTACTTGTCGTTGAACGAGATAAACAATGAATCATTGTTTGTTCCATTAAAATCGTCCGGTTATTCGCATGCCTGCATTTTCCGAACTGTATCCGCACGCTAACGAATCCGAGTGTCTCCTTCAAATTTTTCGTCGCGTGCACGTTAATTCTCATTTTTAACTCGTTCCACAACTCTGACACGATATGCATAATTACAATCAGCAGTTTGACGGCGAGTGCATATATTGAAGCGTGGGTCGAAATCTAGAAACGTTTTACTTATGAACCTTTTGCCGTTGTCGTTCATAAGTGGTCGATAAATAAATTAGATTCAACGAATTACAAGGTCGATTTATCTTTATGCGCCTGGTACAGTCGAAAGATTTAAATTGTTTATAAACGCTTCCTCCATTTGGAATTTTGCGAGTCAGCATTGCCACTTGTGCCATTATCAACGGTCGAGTGGGTCGCATGAACGCGTTGTTTCTTCTCTCGATCGCTCCTATTTAGACTGTTACTCCATTTTTCTTCTTCCACTTTCTTCTCATCGGAGCTAGAGCATTGCCTTTTACACGGTGCGTTGGATATAGCAAGCTTATAGATCGCGTTATAAATCGTGTTGGAATCGGTTTGCTCAACGGTGCGGCGTACAGATCATGCAGCGACGCGACGTTGCGCGAGAAATGGATCGGTACTAGGAATCGAAATTGAAATTCCATGCCGCTGGATCGAGCTAATCGAAACGGCCCTTGGAAATCGCGGCGAAATATAGGAAGCGTATTTTGGGCGAGGCAGCGGGCCGATATTTGCCATAGCGCGACGGCCGCGATTCCGAGCATCAAACAGTTTTGAAACTTTCAAAACGGTATGCATAAAGGAGGAGCTTTCGTTGCCTCGAAATGATATCGCCTCATCGATGCCCTATGTGTTATGCGTATACGCGTCATCGTCGATGATTGAACATCAAATTATTTTTCGATCTCGAAATTATTTCGGCGCGTAGGATGACATCGCTTTCGACGCGGCCCTGATCGACTCTCTGTATTCGATTAATCGTGATTACCGTTTGATATAACGTTCTCTCGAGCAATTATCGGTTTCTCGTGATATGCAATATTCCATGAAATATTTCACCATCCATGATATTTCGTACCACGCAATCCTGGACATCGAAGGAAACGATTTGAAACGTTGTCAAAGTAGAACATTCACGTTCTCAGATCGTCTTCCTTTTTGGCTTTCTTCTAGAAGGTAGTTATTTCGTCGAGGGTGCGGTAATTATCGCATCGAAAGGACACTCTTAAATAATTTCTTCCTGGAACCGATGTGGTTGTCAAAGGAGATTCGTTTAAAGAACGTCATACTGTCCTGTCAGTCTCGAATACAGCAGACCCTGGCGCGGATGTTCTTTCGACGAATTGGTTGGCCAAGAACGAAGACACGGGACCACCGAAACTCTAACAGTAAGTAGTTTCGCAGCTCTTGGCCACTGTCGAGTGAAATGACATTAATTAGGCAACTCGCTAACGACTTGCTGGCAACATAAATCACCGTTAAAACCTCCGGCGAAGGATACCTTGGTGTCGCATTGTTCCTGTCGGTTCTTCCATCCTCTTCCGCGATGGAACTCTATCCTGTAACTTGGATACTAACGTGGTCAGCCTTGTGGCATCGATCTCTACTTGATCACGCACACATGCTCGTGAACCTTCTCCTCTGATGGCGCAAAAACCACACGTTGTCCGATGTTGTTGTTCGATTACGAAATTCCTTACGTAGTGGAATTACATCACGTGCGTTGGCCATATTTCACCGAATAATCTTGTGCGACAGAGATAAGCTTAGTCATCTTTATCCATTGTTCGTATTTTAAATAACTTGTGTTAGTCGTGTCATGGGTACAATTACGATATACGCGATTGAAATGACTATGTATATTGGTGTTTTTATTCTCACGAATAATGACACGTACATAACACTGGAATAATATGCCTAATATGCTTGTACACTTTCCTATTAATTTTACAACGGGCTCGTCGTATGTCGTGAATGTACAATTTAGATAACCACGATATCTACGATATCATTCGTGACGTATGTGTGTATTACGAAATATCATTCATGCCTCCTTTTCATGCATCTAGTCGTCACATTACGTTACGTTACACCGCCCTGCCTTCTGATCAAACCTTACTTTAGGATATGGATGGATCGGCGTATTATGTAAGTTTTGTTTAATGCTATACGATCGTACAGTATTACACGTACAGTCTGCCTGGAAAATAAGTTAACGATTGACATCTATGGGTAAATGAAGATGATAAATGTTTAGTAAGAACGTGAATTTTAGAAACATATTCTTTTATTTACTTATATTGCAAAAATAAACAAAACAATTATTTGATCTTATATTATTAAATAGAGGAAAACAAGTAAGAAATGTCTATATCGTTTATTATGGCAGTATCGGAAAGTAAGTTAAACCTTTGATATTGATATTATATTACAAATTTTCAACGTGAAATATTATAAATTTCAATCGAATGAATATCGTGTACGAAATCCTTTCGCTTCGACTATGGATTTAAAGCGTTTTGTTATGTTCAAATTTAATATGTTTGTAAGATTCACGTTTGTGCTGTGCTATCCTGATTTTGATGCATTTATACAAGTATTTTTAATTTTTCTTGCATTTTTCGTGATATTTCTTTTTGAGCGATGCCACAAATGTTTGTTTCGTTCCGAGACGACTGTATATCGTCGAGATGCTTATTTACGACCATTAATCGAGGGTTCGTTATCGAACGTTGTTTTAGAGAGATCGGTGTCAAGACTGTAACGATCGAGTTTTTCAATGGCTGGACGATTGCACAAGATGGGCAGCCTTGATGGTCAGATAATCTAGCTAAAACTAGAGGCAACTCGACCGGAGGCTGGGATCGATAGCTTTAATTTTATTATCTCTCTTCGTGATCGGTGTATCCCGGTCCCGTTTCCTTCGTCTCCTTGCAAGCGTGGCCAGTGGCCATCCCCCACGGTCTTCGTGATCTTGATAAGATCTGTGGCTACGTTTTGCTCCTACCCCTGCTGCTTCGCACGCTTTAAACGGCGCACGCGAAATGGTGCACGAGTCCGCTCGTAACTTACGGTAAGGGTCGTTCTTATAAAACCATGGAAATCGTTAATCCTTGTCCTTTAATTGGCGCCGCGTAGCCTTCCCCGTTCGACCATGGTAACTACACTTTTATCGGGCAAGTTTGTAACGACAGATAGGAGAGCTATCGGGCGAAAGTATCGTGCAAATTTAGCTATACTTTCGAACTGGGAAACTCGCTATCGGCGAATTTTATCCCTTTCGAAGATCGGGATAGTTTAATCGGAGAAGATCATTCGAATAAATAGGATCTGGTACCATCGATACATCGACTCAAAGGCTTGTTCTAGATTCTAGATCGTGGAACGGTTCTGTGTGCTGTTTGCCATCGATCTTGTCAATTCGCATAGAACTCGCTAATGTAATTGACTTTAGAGGCAACGATATCGATGGTATGGGAGATGTGTTGACACGCAATGCCCTCGAGTATCGCATTTAACGATATAACGACAGGGATGAAACGATAGATTACATTACTCCGAGGAACAAGGAGCGGAATCATTCTATCGAGATCCACTTTATTCCTCTTGCTTTCCATTAAGGAATAGGGTATACTTCTTTGCTACTTGTACGATTTTATTGGATTAAACTGGTCAGGCTGTCGCACCGTCCGATAATGCTAACTCTTTGGTGATATACCGCTGAAATTCCAAATACCAATACCAATCGCTATTCAATTTGTCCCATAAACTTATCTTCTTGGGAAATCGGGTGAGTCAACGGTTCAGATAACTTCATCAAAATGGGTAAATTATCAATTTTTATCTTACATCGATACTACTAGATACCGTTCTGGGTTTGCGTATATTTGATATTCGTAGAAGACGACGTACATCATCCCTCGAGTATGGTTTGACATAGTGAAAGGTTAGCATCGTAAACTATCGTTTTGTAGGTCATTTAGATTTGACCTTTCAGTCTTAACGCCTTTAAAGATTGGCCAGTTCTCTTAAAGTCTTTCAGTTTCGTTCTTAAAGCATCGTTCAGGCCGCTTAAGTTTAGATATACATTCTTTTATAAGATATCCACATAGCCCATTAGTAGGTCAGTAATTTATCGTCTAACGGATGATCAGATCGTTCAAATCGAACGAATAAAATACCCTTTTTTATTTTGTATATTTCTTATTTTACAACGATATCGTTTATAACGTAATCAACCTGATATATTACAACACGTACGCTCCTACAATAAAAAACAGCTCGTTGCTCTCATTACATTGGTCTTACGACTAGCTCAGCCCATAGACGGCCAAATATCAATTCTCAGGAGGGGTGGGCTTGCCGACGGTCGTAAAAGACGATGCTAGCTAGCATCGTCGAGGAAATACCGTGGCGTTATTTTCTCGTTACAGCGACGCCGTAAAAATGTATCTCGCGGCTGACGGAAATCTCGAGCAAATCGCGCGAACGCCCGACCGATTTTCTCTCGGTCTCCGGCTGTCGTATTCCCGATGTCGCTCGCAAAAATTCAGACCAGCCCCCGATAGATATCCTCTGTCACGTATCGACGCGCGCCGATGCGACGATGTATCGAGCGAGCGCGAAACCTCGAGAGGTGCTCTGCCGTGGAACCTTCGCCCCTCTGAACCACCCTTACGGTTCTGCAAGGCGAACGTAACTCCTACAGCTCGTCTACATCTGTAGCCAAACCGAGAGCGAGGGGGAAGGGATACTTAGGCGTCGGGGGACCGAAGGGTTGCTACAACGAGGAGAAGACGGTGGAAGGTGTCGTGTGGTAATGGAATTTGACATTAGGATCGACGCCGGAGGAGGTATGGAATCCTGTATGGCAACGGGGATGTGGCAACCGCCCTCTTATAGAGGGTGACTCCTCGCGATAAACGAGGACGACAGGAATTTTTCAGCCGAATACTCGACACTGGGATTTATTTAAAGTCGAGAGATTCCCGAGGGCTCGTACACCTCTGCCTTATTATACCGATTTCTGCCAAAATGCTCATACTACTCTAATCATTTGTATCGCATATTCTCAACGTTATCCAAGCGATTTCCTTTCTATGGGATTATTCATATTTTACATTTTACACGGCGATCGAATGAAATCTAACGTTTGATATTTATGAATAGGGACACGTCACGTTTCCTCTTTTCATCGTGAAACAAGAAAGAGGTAGAATACATATACGTGTCGCGGTGAATTCGAGGCATGGATTTCCGATATCGAGAATCGATTTCTACGGACGTATGGCTTGATTTCGCTTTGGTTTTGACGCTCAGCTTTTACAGTCATGAGAAACGATTTAGTTTCCCTCCGATCGATTCATTAAGTGCGAGTTTGAATGGCTCGTTTTGTAAATGAATCGATCGAATACACGAAACCGAATACACCGAACGAAACTGAAGCAGGTTTTTATTTATTTTACAGATCATCCAAACGTTAAGTGTTACTTCGGACACGGTGGTCTTCTCGGTTTGTCGGAAGGAGTTCAGAGCGGGGTTCCAATGGTTCTCATGCCTTTCTTCGGTGATCAATACCAGAATGCGATCGCGGCTCAAGCTAGAGGCGTCGCTTTGGTGGTGGATTTCGTCAAACTGAACGAACAAACCTTGAAGCACGCTTTGGATGAAATATTCAACAATACCAGGTACGTTTCTTCATCTCGTTTATTCGTCCATGTCGTCCGATTGCGCATAACATTAGACAGGAGAGGAAAAAAAGCGTAGAATTTTACACGTAAAATCGCAGATCACTGTAAGGTTTTACGAAGAGTATGAGAATATTTCTTCTAAAAGATCGTCGAGCTATTTAAATCTTCGCGTCACAATAGTCGCAGCTATGAATGAGTGGAATAGACGTAATTAGTTTCACCTTCATCAGCACGTCCCGCGGTCGAGGAGACACGGATATCCGGCAAGCGATGCGACGAATTTAGAACGTCGAGACTGCCAATGATATCGATACGAATATTTAATGCTACATTGGCACGATAACAGGCCGGTTGATCGCGGTGACAAGGAAGTCGAATTCCGGTCACCCATTTTCCTCTTTTGATAAATATACGAATCAATTTCTGTTACGAATCCAGTTTCGTCTAAAGTGTCAGCTATGAAATTTTCACGTGAAATTTCGGTTATATTGAATACCGTCGATGTGTCAGAGATGTAGAGATAAGATAGGGAATATATGCAGAAAGAAATAGAAACGAAAGGGGGCAAAGGAGGCAGAAAACAACGAAAACGTAGACACGGTGGTGGAGGGAGGAGGAGGGGGGGGGAGACCCGCGACAAAAAGGAAAATCGTATAATCTGTCCGGATATTCGGTCCGTTGAATATCTCACGAGCTGTCCGGACGCTCGGATATCCGGGAAGTGCATCGTCGTTGTAGCACAGGCGCCCCCGTTAATCCGTAACGCGGCTCACTGGCCTTTTTCCACCCTTCTCGTTCCCTCATTCAGCCTGCTACCGATCTCGCCCAAAACCCTCTGCCCTTGTCTTTTCACCGACGCTTTATATCTCGTCTTTCTTTTCGTCCACCCCTTCCCTCCCTTCACCCCTGATCCCACATCTTCGGCCGTGCCATCCCTAGCCGACAGGCATCCCATTTTTTCTTCCTTTCTCCACGTCGTTGGCCGGCCCCGGTCCTAAATTCAAGGCACGAATTGCGGAAAGAGCGGACGTGTTCTCCGGATGGTTCTCGTCCATCGACAAATACCCGGGCTGGTCGTGCAGCAGGGCCGTATCCGACCGGTCGCATGGGAAATTTCACGGCCGCTAAATGTTTCACGGCGCGAATCAACGCTTGGTGCCCGCTGCGTCGATGAGGACAGCGGCAGCCGAGATGAAATTAAATTCTACATTATTCAATGGCTGCCCCACGAATAACTTGTTAACCGCACGGGTCGAGTCGCGCGCCACGCCGCTCGCGTTCGCGTTTACGGACATCACGACGCGACGCCCGACCGTTTTCCCCCGTCCGAATAATTGGTTGACGTTGAATTTTTCAACCGGTTGCGGTACACCCGTGACACCGTGTCGCTGTGAAACGAACCTGTCTACCTCGCTACGCCTCGTCTACCAATGATTTTTCCAACCCAAGCTTCTCCCATCCTTCGCGGAATGGAATGGAACGGGATAATGGTATGCTTTGTCTCGGTGTGTACTCTCTTTCCATCGCTGGTGGGAGGGGTTTGATGGAATAGTAAATTTGTCGTATTTACAGTGACGTAATTTCACCGCTACGATGTTACAACATTAACTGTGATTCGTCGTGTGCGCTCGAGTGTCGGTTGAAGGAATAAAATATAGAAATGTGTTTTCTCGACCTTCGCGAGAAGCAGAAGTCGGAGGCACTATTTTTAATGGATTAGAACGAGAATGGGAAACTCGGTGAACCACGATTTAACTACGAGGTCTTGGCATGCGAGTCTCGCGTCGGAGGATGAAAGCGGTTTAATAAATCAGTACGGATATGAAAGCGTTGGCAGCTTCGCGATCAACGGAGCCCGGCTACTGTCCTGGTAATTACAACCGTCTGGATTTACGAGCTCGCTGTCTTGGACCTTCGACAGGGAGGTAAAGGGAGGATTGAAACAGAGAGATGGTCGCTATCCTACGCAGCGCTGTGACAATGCAGGTGCGATTGTATCCTCGTTATGCAACGCCTTGAATATTAATTAATAAATAGATTCAAGCCGCGTAATTGGATGATCGCGATTTGCATGGTTGTTACGTGATCGAAATATGGGGCTGGGTTAATCGGACGTTTGACGGTTGCCCACAGCATCTCGATCCGACGTCGTTCGGTCGAGAATCGAACGTGGAACGCGATTCGCTTCGACGTGCTTCGAGAATTCTGAATTCATTGTGAGACTTTGTCTTTTTCTGATATTTCATTGGCCAGAATTTTTATCGTCGTCGCAATGCAAATTCCCGACCGTGCAGACAGTCGTTCGCGGGATTTACCTTTCGATTGAATGATCGTCGTTGATGCGCGAGTCAGCGTCGATCGAATATGTTCGTCGCGTAGAACAGAGGCTAAATGTAACGACACGGTGAAATGCGAGAGGAGTACTGGCGTTAACCGAACGTTGTTCTTCCATGGTTCGCGTGCCGCCGCGCAATTGTTAAGCGCAACGTCTCATGCACGAGTGATATAAAATTAACGAACGATTTGGAAACAGTGTTAGCCGGGGTTGCTCGTTGTCGTGCCGTGCCGGTTGCCGTTGTGCTCGCGTAATCACTACTTCTCGGTGATTTACGGCCACGGTTCTTGTACTTTAGAGTAACCTGAAGTCCGATGTAAGAAAGTCGTCGCGGATAAACGTAATAATGCTACGTTAAACGATGTAATTCCGATAGAAGAAACTCTGCTTCCTCGAAAGAGATACCGTATCGGTTTATCATTGAGAATCTTTGATGCTGTAGGATTCGTTTGAACGCTCATGGAGCCACTAAAGACCGACCAGAATCGTGAAATTCGAAGATCGACCAAGTCAAAGTAGCAATCATCAAGTTGCTTCATAGATCGCGAAACACATCGTCCTTTGGTATTTCGGATGATAGATGCGATCTTAAAACGTTATAACCAAAGTTATATTATTGACTGTGGTTCGCGACTTCTCGGAAAGGAGAGACGGGGTGAGAAAGAGAGAGGGTGGCTCGTGACCCGTGTCACCGACGTGCAGCTTGTTCGATTTCCAGTTCTCCTTTTGGATACCGCGAGGCGATGCGAACTGGTCATTCAATTCCCAAAGATCTCTGCGCATGATTGCGCTTGTAAGCCAACTTCGAGTTACAACCATTCCTATTGAGATCAAACAGCATACACGGCTACTGGATGTAGTCGATGTCAGTGATGGTCTCTGTTGTCCGTGGCTCTTTCCCCTCTCCTCTATCGTGTACCAAAAGCGATCATATTCAGCTTGTAGTTGTAGAGCACTAACTGTGAGATCGTAACGATTCCAGGGTCTTAGGTTGGACATAAACGTCGCGGAAATTTCGTCGAATTTATCGAGCCCTGGAGACATTCACGGCGTTCTTCGTCGCAGCTCGTGTTTCCACTTACACACTACCATACGATAATACGTTCTTCTCACCTCTGCCACGCCACCTTTTCCCATGAAAAAGTCGCTCTCTTTCTCTCTGTCTTTCTTACTGTCTGTTTGCCTCTCCTACCTCTCTCTCTCTCTCTCTTCTTCTCGTGGTCTCGAATTATGGACGAGAGAACACGGTTTTTTTATATAATTAGCGTAGCTACTTTGTGTCTCCTCGTTAATTTCCCTCCAGCCAAAGTAGAAGAAGCGTCGCAAAGTCGCATTTAATCACGTGTCCTCGTGTTACTAGCTGCACGAAAACCACTTCTTCCTCGTCCTTCGTTCTCTTCCGTTGATGAACGAAGTTCGAGGGTGATATTAAACGGTGCTATCGAATTCGTCCGACTGCTCGTACGAGGACTTCTCGCAGGCATCATTCGAGGGTACCGTATGTTCTCCAAAATCTACACGCGCACGCAAACATGTACTTTGCAGTCAAAGAAGACAGTATACTTACTATATACGTGTGCAGGTATACTTACGTATGTTCTCGCGTGTGTATGTGCGGTCTATGTACGGCGAGGCGAGCAAGCTGCCACGTAAAGCCAGTAGTCGGAAGGGTGGTAGGGTGGTAGTCAAAGTTTCGACAGTTTGTAAGGAGGTACGAGGCACGCCCCTGTTCCTCCGCTTCTTCTTCGGTTACGGCTGAGGGATAACATAGTACAGCTCCGTCGTCAAGTTAGCCCGACACCCGATTCGCTCCCCTTTCCTTTTCAACCCCTTGCCTCTCTCATCTTCTTTCCGTTCTCCCAGCGACGCTTTGTCCTCTGATTTTTCGCTTAGTTCGCGCTCCCTATTTGGCTATCTTTCTTCTCCGTTTACTCTTCCCTCTCTTTCGATCTCCCCTATCTCTCAACCGAGCATCGCCTCACCTCGTCCTCTTTATTGCCCTGTTGTTCTCGTTCTTATTCTCCCCGGAGCGTAACCCTTTCGCTAGACGAGTCTTAGTTCCTCGACTATGACAGTCCGATCGGCCTGGATGCCAGTTCCCGCGGCTCGTTTACCGACCGTCTTTTCGCTCGGATTTATTCGAGAGGCGAAGCGTAGTCGGAGATTCTTATTCGTCGCGCGCTAGAGGTTGGGTATCTTCTTCTTTGCGAGACTCTCTGTGGCTTCGACGAGTGCTTTGCCGCACCTGCTTGCTCGTAAGGGACGCGTAATGGCCGAACGAGAGCACAGAACGGATTAGAGAAGGAAAAATCGGTCAAGAGAGAAAGCGAGAATCGCGAGGGAAGTATATAATAGAGAGAAGGGTCGAGAAGGGTTGGAAATGAACAAGGCCGGAGACGCTGCGTAATGACGCGTGGAACGTCCCCGGACGAGAAAGTAATTGGACGCTTGCCGGGGATAACTGTTCCGTCTCGGTGTGCCGCTTTGATGAATGAGGTAACGTTCGATAGTCTGCGTCAGTCTGCGAGTAACCGGAGAGCACCCAGAAACTTTGCTTCTGATTGATGTTTCTTAAACTGTAGAGTGGAGGTTTGTAAAGGAACTACGCCCATTGAACGATCTAAACGACTTGCGTCTCCCGCAATGGCGTCAAAGAATACGTTCTCCAACCCCGGAAACTAGATCAACGTTGAATAGACTCGACGAGTTTGCTGTATCGAATGAGAGAACGGCTCTAAGGATCAAGCACAATGCCTTGTAATTGCGGGAATCTTCGTTTTTCGTTGAAATTACGTGCTCGCTGAGCACGAGATGGAAGGATTTGGCAATGCAGGATGTTAGTTTTGTTTCCGTGAGAGGCAGGTTTCACTGCGAATTCGATAGTTAACTCGACTTAGGCACGAAGTTTCAGGGTATCGTTTCCCCCCGTAGGTAGTCTCCGTGTCGGATTAAAAAGTTGCTTATTTGCAAATGGAATTTTCGCGTCTTTGGTATTGCATTTACCGGGAATATATTTCGTTGTGGAGTTATAGGAAGTCCCGGGGCAAAAAGCCGGCTTTCTCGGATCCGCTGAATTTCATTATTTAAGTTACGTGTACGGGTACAAGTGTTTGAATAATGCATTTGGCTCGATGTACACGAAAGCCGCATTTAGAAACCACCCTAATACAGACGTTCGCGAACGTCAACCTAACATCTTTATACCCAGTCTCCTTCGACAATCGAACGTTACTTCGATAGTAATTGATGTTAAAATTGTGCCGTTGGTTTATTTTTATCGGGGCATGGTAATTATTTTAGGCGATATTTTCGAGCTTGACGAACAAGATGAATTCAATTCAGAATTTATGCAATACGTCTTAAAAATCTTCTGTAATTTTAATTAGAAAATATATTTTTGTTACGTAGATATAGTTGAAATCACTCGTATCGTTGGTGGGATAAAAATCATCGAATAAAGACAGTTAAGACTACGATTTAAATTCTTTTTAATCTTCTTCGGTGAAAAATTACAAACGAGGTTCTTAAATTCCCTTGAGGGCAAAAGGAAGGAAAGAAGCGTGCTAATCGAAGTCTCTCATTAAGGATAAAGCTTTCTCGTAGCATCTCACAACTTCGAACGAAGGCGTATCGAAAATCTCCAAGTAGATACGCTAAGACTCTGATCTTGTTTCGCAGCGAGTTTCTTTTTCGTTCGGTCACCATTTCGCTTCCGTTCGTTGAATACCGCCTTCCATTTTCTTCGTCGCGTTCTAGCATTCGACCGATTTATTAAGCTCCATATACACGGCTAATCTTGACAGACGCCTTTGATCTTGTAATAATCGAAACTTCTGAGACGAATTCAATTCTCCCGCGAGAGTTTCTTGCTCTCTCCCCCTCTCCTCCTCGTCTCGTTCGACCGAGAGCGGGATTTACTTCGCTGAATGAACATGCTTTGGAGAAATTCGTCTTCTCGAACGATTCGCCATCGCTGCGAGAAGTACGTTGCCGAGAATCGAGCGAAATTAAACTATATTTCGCTCGACATCGTGTCAAACGAGCAACTTTTCTTCTCCAAACGTTCAACGAGTGTTGCTCTCTCTTCTGGTAGAGAACCGCAATTTTCCACCCTTCTATGGAATATATTTTCGTTTAATAACGTTCTGTGTCATGTCGGTTTCACGTATTCAGAATTGCATATGTGCCATTGATGTTATATGGAAATGGAAAACGTTATCAACCTGCCGATGTATTCTCAGTTTGTTTTCTTATATCTTTATTTGTTTGTTTATTTATCTTTTCAGTTCTTTCAATTCATAAATTAATACTAATATTATTTTATTTACCAATATCTTATCTGTTGGACTACGAAAAAATTAGATTTTTCCAAAATAGACGAAACTATCGAAGGAATATGGAAAATTACCGTAGCTCGTGTAGCGACCAAAACCAGTAGAAACGCAACGGAATATCCGAGAAAAGAATAAGATTTCCGGATTTGGATCTGGTTTTATCATGCCCCTTTCTGCACCCTCTGTCGCCCCCGCTGGCCGTCGAAATTTTCTTCCCGAGACCATCCCCCTCTTCGCCTTACTCGGCTCGACTTATCGAGTTACAAAGACGTATATCGTCGGGAAGCGATTGGATTTTCCCAACCACCGTCTAGCACCCGACGAAGAAGCCTCTGGGGAACGAGATCAGGGTTTTATATACACGCACATATCCACGTGTCTCTACGTGTGTAGACCTGTAAACATGTCTTCGTGCATACACGAATGTACACGGCGTTTTGTATAGGGTGTTTCATTTTCGCGAGACACATTCTTCAAGCAACTGGTGAGCGGTGTTGCTGTATCGAAATCGGATCGCTGTCGTGCCGGAAACGCGAAGCCAAGAATTATCGGCTCTCGCTGCGATTAGTTGGGATGATATGGCGCGCTCGCGTGTTATTATTACGGTGATGTAGCGACGGGTCGTGGTAGTCGATAGGGAATCGACCGAGAAAAAGGAGAAGTTTCTGGTTCGCTTTAATCAACGTAAGTTAGCGATGACGAAGTGAATTTCAATCGAGTCGACGCGTGGCAAGCTTGATTTTACAAGGTTATATATGGGGCGAGGCTCCGGGGAGGAGCCCGTGGATCGACAGAATCAGCGGAATCGAAAGACGGCCTGCATTAAGCGACCCGGCCGTTATTAAAACCGACCTTGCTTCGTTGTAATTTCTCTTTCTTAGCTGGCGAGTAATCCAGCCGTATTTCTACTTATTTTAATTATTTTCCACCAAAATGTTCGCTTCTTTCGATGGGTTCAGTGACACGACGGTGACGCTTTTGTTGTCTGAAATAAATATTTAGTAACTTCCGATTCGATTCGAAGTTTCATTCGTTAAGTGTCACAATCATTTGCAAATTTGTTCACATTTTTTTATCGTTATAGTTTATCATTTTCCTCGCTATTTCTTCTTCCATGATTCTCTACGATTTTATATAGTTTGGAGAAATTGAAGTATTTATAGCACTTTGATAAATTACCGTTCTTTAAATCGTTGAAATTCTTTCTGGGAGAAATCTCTGATTTATCGTGTTGAGCTTCTGCAAAGTATCTATTACTCTACTAATATATCTTTTATATTTTTTAATAATGATACGTTTAAACAACTTTCATGCATCGTTTTAATGTTCAATCCTTAATAAGTTAACTGAATGCGTGACCAATTTCGTTCGTTGATTGGACAAACGTCATGCGTTGAACATGGTGATGGCGGAAATACATATATCATTGGAAATGAAAATATCGGGAAACGAGTAATTTCCATGTCTCGTAAATTCCTGCCTTTAAAATTCTTATATAATACCATCCTCGCGCTTCCCTACAGAGTTAATATGAAACGTTCCTGTATCGACTCTGATTAATTGATGCCGGTGATAAAATCGAGTCGGTGATTTCGCGTTATTCTCTTTGTCTCTCTCCCGCGGGAGAATATTTCTTGCCAACAACTCGTATATTTTCCAGTACATGTTTCACTGGAGTATTTTTCCGGTCTTATTGCTCTGAAATCTGCCAAGGAATTTCGATAGCACGAGATGGCGAGCAAGTACGAATACGTAGATTTTACATCTCTGCCTCACTGCTACGCGATAATTTAGAATCGTTGCCACAGACAGGCACAACTTTATGCATCTACGTTGCTTGCCAACGGTACCGCCCACCTTTCGAACTCGAAATACTTATTTGGAAGAGTAATCGCCTGGAACACGTCTTCACTCGGATCGGTCCTTCCGGTTCTGAGGATCGCCGTTGGTCAGACTCCTCCTTGTGCACTCGTTTACTTAAAACGAGAAGAGCCAGGATATACCAGCTCGATCCAAATGGAGCTCGCGTTCAGCGGATAGCCCTGATTCACGAAATTACTCGAACATCTCGTTCGTGCAATCAGATTCGTCTGCCATTTTCACCGTCGCGAAATTATACTCCAGGAAATATGAATCTTTTCTTCTCTTTCCTTCTTCCCTTTTACGATTATCCTTTTCGATGTGTTCCTTGATGAATCTTCTGGTAAATGTTTTGGTAAACCTCTTGATAAATAAGTACAACAACTGCAGGAAAGTTACCGAATAATTAATGCTACAACGTTAACAGTCGTCTGTTCCCGTGATCGATCAAACTGTTGATCGTTCGCGATTTACTGCAGTTTGCACGAGTGTGTTCCGATTAATAAAAAAATAACTCGAACGACCATCTACTGTTGTGGGAAATAACTGTTGAATCGAGTGTAATGGTGAGTATTCTTTAATGAACAGTGAGTTCAGGGCTACTTATCTTCAGTTCCAAATGTTTGTACAAGTTTGACGGACGTCTAGGGATTATGATTTTTAGGCTTCCGAGAACTGATCGCTATGAGAAATAAACTATTTTTGGCGATGCTAAAACACTAAGTAAAACACTACTATAGTTGCTCCGATGCCCCGCTCCCCTTCTGCTTCTTAGAATTTCAATTTGTACCACGAGCGGAGCTTGAGAGGAGGTCCCTTAACGAACTTATTTTTGAAAAGTGACCAACCTCGAGTCATTGCCTCCCAGTGCGCCAGTGGCGTGATACTTCCTTGGAGCGGGGATTGTGAAGTCGGCAGAAGGGTGGTCCCCCTAGATTAAGGATCGGCACTTGGAATTACCAACGGCTGTTACCGAGGTTCAAACTGTTAAGACCCTCTGGGATATGACTTTACGACACATACTTGCAAATGTGGAATCAAACAAAACGACTGGTATTTGACAAGCAAAGTTTCACTAAGACCCGCACATGGGCTACAATTTGGCCTGTTCAAGAAATTTACGAAATGACAAATAAAAGATACACCAAGATTCGGTGTATCATAAAGCTAGCCCATTGGTTCTTCTAGCAGCACTTGTAATATCGATCGATAATCAATTACACAATACGTAATACATAATTAAGAAGAGTAGGATAGCCAGAGAATATTTAATTATTCATTAATTAGTCAGCAACCATAAATAGATCGGTCACCAAGTTACACGTGCGTAAACAACAATACATCCACTGCGAGTAACGGGGTCGTCCAAATATTTGCAATCAATTTAATACTCAATGAAGCGTTCATGGCAGAGAAGCCGGAGGGGATAGATGGAAAGTTTTTCGCGTAGGAAATTAGGGATTTCCCTGTATCGTTTTTAAATAAGAGACAGGCTTACGAGCCTTTAAATACACCACTGGCGGTAGATCATCCGGAGGCAGGGCATCAGAAAGGTTAGCCTGAGAACTAGTTAATCTTTTTCTTAGCCCACAGAGACGCAAACCGAGAACGTGATTCGCGGGACGAGACAGCGGGATGGGTAAACTTTTATTAAAAATCTAATTGGATCGGAGCTCGAGGCCTGAGGGCATTTCACTAGATGTTCCCCTTGTTCTTTCTTCTTCCGGTGTGCTACGCGCCTCGATAAGTACGCGTCTAAACGAGAATGTGTTCGCTCTGCCGTTTCATTTCTGACCTCGCGGAATTATCACACGATCGTTGAAACTTTTTCACATTTTAATATCTACGCGCATCTTCTAAGAATTGAACTTCCTTTAAAACTAGTTGTAGTCCTTTATAGTAAAGTTACCAGTGTAAGTTCGATATTTGCTTGATTTGAAATATGCTTCGAAGTCTCTATGTTATTGGTCGAGTAGTTGGAAATACTTTCGTTACATCCAATTTCTTTCGACATTTAACCCGTTTAAAAGTCACATTGATCGATCTCATAAATTGAAATTTTCCATTCTTTCCACCTATATCGTATCATATCAATTTTCTTTGTCTTCTACACGTTGAACTCGCGAATGGTGCAACGAATATATTGGACTGATTTTTCATTATTTTTCATTATTTCATTATTATCTCTTTTGTAATTACCCCAACAAAGTAAATATAATTCTGTCTCACCATCATCGGTAGCAGCATTATTGACATATTTCATATTATACGTACACTCAACGTGTTCTACATTGGGTACGTACGTATTTCGACAGAGGAATAATACTTACACTAAGAGGAAAGTAAATTTGAAGGTAAAGTTGTACTGAACTCACGAAAACAAATTTTTTTAATGCTAAATCATGCTAAAGTAATATTTGTTAACTTGATTTCACTAAAAAATAGCACTATTTAACTCGCCTCTCAATAACGCTTATACGTTTTCAAACACAACGATCAATTGCGTTCAATCACAGGTTTCCAAGCGAAACTCAAATGTGAACCTGTGCTTGATTTTTGCTTTTAACGAAATATTTTACACTGTCGCCGATTAAGTTTGTTGTTACTTGCCGAGATATTGCAGTGTCCCGTGTTAAATGCTGTTCCACATTAGGTAACGTCATCCTACAATTTGTAGTTCCATCATTTAATGCGATTAGATCGTAAACAAGGTAAGAAAAGGCCATTTTTACGAGAGTGATCCAGTAGGTGATTTATTCGTGTCCCGCTGCTGTGCTCATTCGCAGAAACCGCGCGTTCGAAAATTAACAGCCACGTATGTCAAACGGATATCCTGTCCGCGTAACGCGCCAGCGACTGTAATTGAGGATTTAAACGTTGTTTGTGTCAGGTGCGAATGAAACATACCCAGTGTCGGACTTTTCTGTTTCTGGCCCAATTAGTTGGGGTGCCGTAGGCCATGCGCGTCGAATCATTCCCGCGGTTGTTTGTTAAGCGTTTCGCGGTCCACGTTACAGCTGTATTTCGTTTCGCGGACGAAATAACACGATTATTCGCCAAACTTGAGCTAAGCACTTCGTGCTTCGCGGTCGTCTGAAGCGATTTTCCCTTTGGTTTGCCGTAAATGCGGTAATTCGATTATCGACGATTCTTCCAATGTAGCATCGCGTTTTGTGGCGATTTTGTAAAGATGATGCAGGAGTGATTCAGGAGATTCACGTTGGAAAAACGCTAGGACCGCTAACGGCTAAAGTGTGCAACAAAGAAATTACGAAAGATTTGCAAAAGAAGAAATAAATCTTTATTCGCGCATTAGATTACAGTAAAAATTTACCCAATATGCGCATTGTTGGATCTCTCGCCATTAGAAATATAAAGAAATTCGCACGGCATTGACAGCGCGAAATCGACAAAATGACGTGGCGTCGCTCGTCCGTGCCGAGTAGCCGCATGGTAACTTAATGACCGTGCAGAAATTTCACGGTGTAATTGCGTCGCGATTTGTAACGCAATCCGAAATTTATGCTTTATAATTTAGAAGACGGTACCGCGAGAATCCTGAATAATGCGCAGGAAGATAGGTGTACGTGCGCGAGTTCGGTTACGCCGGCTAATTGGCCGCTCGAGAAGGAGAGCAGGCTTCTCGGTTCGCCGCGATAACGTTACAAGTCGGAAAGTAAGTTGGTAAGGCGTCGAGGAAGCTAGTAGTAGTGGCAGAATGGTGGTGGCGACGTAGTGGTCGTAGTAGAGTGGCAATGTGCGACAACGAACCCTGGAATCGTAAAGTAACTTCGAAGGAATTACGAGGGGACGAAAATTACTTTTCGCGCGGACTTGCTGCCGTCCGCCACGAATTTCACGGGGGCTTCTGATATAACGCGTCAACGTAGGAACGAAAGAGCTACTGGAATTTTCGTGGATCATTTCGCTCGATGATGATGCGGTGGAGTTACACCAGGACAAGGACAGGATGTCAAGAGATTGACGATTAGGTATTTTTTGTATTTTATTATTGAACAAAAGCAGACCAACTTTTCGATTTAGTTTCGGTTCTAGTTATAGTTTGTATCGTTAAACTCCAACGCAGTAAATTATCGACTCAACGGGAACAAACTTTAAAAAAATTTAACAGGGAAAATTAGTTTTCCTCCCTGGCGAGAAAATGCGCGAGATCGACGGTCGCGTCGACGAATATTTTAATTGCGCGTATGCGATTGCATATTCAGCGACGCTCGACGCTACGTTGGTGGTTGTGGTTTATTCGTAACTCGTTCCCAGAGAACTTGCAACCGACAAAGGACCCTAGTGAGATCCCGATAACCGGAAGTCTCATTTATTACGTGCCTCTGCACCTTCCGTGTTTCTCGCCAACAGCGAATTTTTCCGCCACGCTCGAGCAACCTCTGTTTTAGCCTGTTTTCACACCTAGTCACATCACGAATACGTTAGTAAAGCCTGGGCGAAATAAACTGGCCTTTTTTTGCTTTGCATTCGTCTACCTCCTTCCATGGTTTATACATGGTTAATTAGAGTGGAACGCTCGCTCCTGGTCGTAGACAATTTTATCTTTTCCCTCTCTTCTTTTTTCTTCTACTTGGTTAATTCGTGTTCTCGAAATATCATCCCTTAATTCTGTGCCCGTGCTATTTCAAGCTACGAACGTGGTAGCATGTTACTCGATGTTACTTTATCTCGTCGTAGAAGTAGAGAAATCAACGCGTATTCGCGAGAAACAATCGCATTTACCGATACTTGTAAACGCTTGAACATTATGCCGAGCAAGAGGGCAAATTTCACGTATTCCACGAAATACTAGCACGAATAGGGTGGAACAAAGTAATTCAGCCGTAGGTAGGACAACGGCTGCAGCAGCCGCTTCTACGGCGGTGGAACACAGTAGTAGAACATGGAGGAACATCTTTCTTTCTCCGTTTGCAATTAGAATCCCCAAACCGAGTAATTCTGCCCGCGCAGGGTGGTCCGTGTGGATGAGTTGCGGGTGCACGAGTTTCGGAACGGCGAAGTCGCATCGAGGGAGCCGAGCACAGGCCTCTCCGAGTCCCTGCGATAACGTTACAAGTCGGAAAGTAAGTTCGTAACGTGTCGGGGCCGCTCCAGCCGGAGCGACAACGATCCCCGAGATATCGCGGGAATTATGATCCCCCGGAGATACGAGTCGGCCTCAGAAATGGGGATAGAAATGGTTTCTCGCGTAACTTTCGCGACATCTGCCTTCGGACTTTCCCGGCTAAATAAATTCGCTCGTTTTCCGATAACGCGAAACCCATCCCCTTCCGAACTGTCCCCCGATCTCCATGCGCGGAGAATCACTGGAGCGTACGATCAATTACATATAGGTTAAATAAAAGAGAGATTTAATTTATTCGGTATATAGGTCTTTATCATCGGAATGAGACTTTGGCAGGATTGTTTATTGCGAGATACGTGGAAGTACCGGGTGATTGAGATTAAGGGATGAAAAATGGGTATGAGGGTGTCCGCGTAGTTTATTCAGGGAGAATATATATCAATTGCGCAAAAGTCTGAGAGACTATCTCGTGTAATTTCATAACTACACCCTTGGGAAATATTTCCACATGGTGTTAGTGCATAGAAATGAATCTCTAAATATTTTCTTCGTGCAGCTCTGCTTGTTCGTAGTTTCCTTTAGTTCTAAAATTTGTTAGAAACACATCGATAAATAAAACATCGAATTAACTACTTTCATAATCTTACCTTTTCACATCTCGCGGGATATTATGATAAAAATTCTACACTATTGCACAACTTTTTCTCTCGATGAAGCGAAAATGGTAATATTCCGGGGATTATAATCAGACTCGATTTTTCGAAATAGCGCACGCGATACATCTTCAACGACTCCTGATGGTATTACGTTGCATTATATTCAGCTCGAAAGTGACACTGAGCCGACAGCGAATCATCGATCTTCGATTACCGTGTCTCTGTCGAATTAGTCGGCTTATAGCGAGCGCGTTTTCAGGTTTGCGTTCTTTTTCCAACTTGGCGCTAGTTTTCATTCATCCCGCTTACCCCGCATGAAAATCCTCCCTCCTATCCCCGCCTCTCCGCTTTCTGCCGGCAATAAATTAATTCCCTTCGCGCAACGTCTGTCCGACACCCTGCGAAACATCGTGGCCTGTCCCCGCTGGTGGATGGATTGTGCGCTGCGTTGACGGAAGGGACGTCGAACGCGCTTAAAATTGATGGTTAATTCAAAACCACCGCAGGGCTGCGACTGAATTTGACCGAGGCAAATAACAGGGGGACCAGGTTGATTCGCGGCCTGCAGCTGTAAACACGAATAATGGAGAGTACCGATTGGTAAATTGTGTGCTCCGGGTCGTCAGGGCTGGTTGCGAGCGCGCAACCCATTCTCTCCCTCTCTCTCTCTCTCTCCCCCGCTCCCTCACTCTCTTCCTCGTCATGCGTTTCGTCTATCCACTAGCGTTTCCCTGGCCTCTGTTATTCCTCTTCATCCCTCGTTTACTCCATCGTTGTAACCTTTTTCTCTCTTTTTTCCTACTCTTCTCTCTAATTTTTTTTTTTTGCGTCTATGTTTCTCGATTGGTGAACCCGACATGGTTCACGTATGGTATCTCCAGGCACGCAGACAGTGCGGACAGCGTACGTTTCGAACGGACACGCGTTTCAACTCGAACCAACGTCGATTCTTTTTGCTTTTGTCGAAACGGTTGCAACGGGTTGTCATCGATACTGGGGTCGGAGTTGTTTCCGGGTGAACGATAAGCGTACCGTTAAAAGCTCTCGGAGATATTTATAAAGTATCCCGCGGCATCTTTTCCCGTTCGCCGCGATATCGAGTAACGGATCGATCGGTATATTGCATGAATTATTCATCGAGTCGCCGGCTATTGTATCGGGCACGGTTGTTAAAGTTGAGGATAGAAAAAACACCGAACGTTCTGCGTCACCGGTGACTTGCTGTGCCGTGGTAAATGGAAACACGAGCAAGTAAACGCGCAGGAAGTGGAAAGTCGTTTGGTTGTATAATCTGATGCGACCGGGTTATTACGATCTTGTCCTTTCTGCTTGAAAAATGTACGTCATTTCGTCTATTCCATTAGTGTTATTCATTTATTGCCTCTGTTATTTCATACTTTTCCTCCGCTGCTGAAATTTCATTTTGCCGAAGAACGATAGAAATTTTTTTCAACCGGTGTTTAAGCAAACAAAAACAAAACAGGAGTCAACAACGAATGTTCAATGAAAATAAAAAGCAGAACAATTGCGCCAGTAGCGTGATCGATGCAACGTGACAATACGTCGGTGACAACGAAAGTTAAATTTTCAAATTGTTATAAATCTTAATCTACTCGATGTTAATCGCGATGTCCCATTTCTGTTACAGGTACCGTGAAAATGCCAAGAAGCTTTCGAAAGCTTTCAAAGATCGACCAAATACTCCGTTAGAAACAGCAGTATGGTGGACAGAATACGTTGGTCGGGGAAATGCTTCTCCATACATCAGGAGCGAGGCAGCGAACATGTCCTGGTGTCAACGCAATCTCATCGATGTCATGGTTACATTAGCAGTCCTTGCCTTGCTCAGCCTCTATGTTTCATACAGAGTATTGAAATGCATTCTGACCAGGGGCACGAAGAGACAGGAGCAGAAGAACGGAGCAATGTCGAAGAAGAGAGATTGATGGCGGTGCCGTTGGAAGTTCTAAGATCACAAATAGCGTAAAAAATGAATAAGATATGGCCGATGTTTTAGAAAGTGTGTACGATGGAACAAGGAGATGACGAAGTTCACGATACATATACAAACATACCTTGCATCCATATATCCTTGATTTAACGGGGCTAGGAATGTTGTATCGCAAAATTTTCCTGCAGCTTTCGTTAAAACAACGGGTCGATCATGCTTGAAGCGAATTCCGACATGGTGTACCGACAATAGCCAATCACAGAGTCCTTTTATTCGAGCTGCCGTCGGTCGATAAATTAAATCATCAGCGTCGGAGAGCGCGTGTTCGTAATTCTGATTACATCGCTCGAGAGGCGGAAGTCTGTGGCAATTTTCGCAGACGCTCGGCTCCCTGTGCTCTTCTTACTTGAACAACTCTAGCTATTGAAACAAGGACCGAGGGTAGTACAAATAGAAGGCTGTGACTAAAGACAGACAGCGTTACGAAAAAAAGGCAACCTTAAGGAGAAACCCGGAAGAATTCGGGGAAGGAAGTAAGAGAGGAAAGAAGAAGAGAGGGAAGAAGGAGGAGAGCGAGAAAGGAAACCAGCTTTGCGGGCATTACTGGGTATTTCCCAGGTGGCCGAGTCACTGACTGCGTCAACTGGCTTTGGCTTTCGCAACAACGGCAAAGGGAACAACGCAAGGAGAACGACGAGGCTTTACTGCGACGAAGAGGACGGTTGAAGCTGCGCGTTCACGGATGGAGGCAACAGTCCTGGGGAACCAACGGTGTACTCGACTACGCGGAATATACAGCTCGACGTTAGACGAGCTTGCTTAAAGAAGAAGGAGGACGAGTCAGCGAGGACAACAAAGATGGATCACGTCTAACATCGGCGGATTAAACGGGACTGGATGGATGTTCGCTTCTATTCGCCCGCGTCTCAGTTTTCCCTTCACCGGTTTCAGCCTCTTCCCATGTCGCGGATTTTCGCATGAGTGCCCGAGCAGCATAAGACACGTGGGATCGGCTCATGAAGATACAAACGAGACGATAAACGCGAAGAGGTTCTCTCTCGTCTTTTACGAGATAAGCGTCTGGATAAGTCGATGTCGTGATCGTGACGGTTCCTAACTCTTATCGGCATATTCGATAAAAACGTATCTCTTTAAAACAGCTTATGACGAACTGTCTTTCATTTGTTTGCTCTTGTTAGAAAATAAAATTTTAAGAAGGATTTTAGGAAGGACAAAACAATAGACAGATTATTCGGATAGCGAGTATATCGCGAATGGAATTCTGTAGTTACATGGATTGTTGGCCAGATTATCGAGGAATATTATAATAGATCGTTAAATGCTTTCTCTCTGTCCATCTCTGGAAGCTACTAATGCATCGGAACAGAGTTCTGTGGTGCTTTCAGCCGCAACCGGATCCCCTGTTTCAACGAGGAGGACGGATTGTTTCGTACTTGCGCCAGATTGTGTCAAATATTTACTTGACAAAGTTTGCTCGAGCACAGCCGCAAAATGCGTCGCGAAACATTATTCCACTGAAAAGTGTATACGCGGATTCCTACGGGGTGACCTACAGTTTGTCGAGATGAGTTTGAAAAAGAACAGGTCGTCGGGAGATAGAAAATACGCGTGTATTCCCAGTCGTTGCGGCTTTCGCGTTGTGTAGCTTCTTTTTTCTCATCGTTGTCCCACGTTTCGTAAGCTTTTATAGTCGAAAAGCGACTCGGAAACCGAACGAAACGAAACGATTGTCAATGGATGTTGAGGATTGAAACTTCGTTTCGCGCGAAGAAATAAAATTCCTTGCATAGCTGTGCCCGATCGCGGTCGTTATTTTTCAGTGGTCAAAAATTCCAGTGTTTAAAGAGTGAAGAGGAAAACTCGGCGTTTCGCTGTCCGTAGCGTGCTCGGTCAAACGATAATATTTATTGATGACGAGACCGGGTCCGTTGCGATGAAAGTTCGACGGATCAGCTTCAAAGGGGAACTTTTCTTGGAGCAGTCTCGTTGGACGGATAGGAAGCTTTTAAAAAAACGATTCGAGACGTGGACCGAGGGTCGAAGGGGGCGCGAACGCGGCGGCCTAGAGGAAAACGTACTTCCGGCGATACGGTACTTTTTCTACGGCGCGGCGTAATGGAATGTAAAGTTCCCGATTAAATTGCGTCTTTAAGCGATCCTCACCAGTGAGATATTTTTTGTGAAAATATAGCCAAAGTAATCGAGAAATATCGTTGGCACCGTGTCTTCGGTCGATTCACCATCGGCGTTGTTCGCGAACTTAAAAAGCCCATTAACCGTTCGAAACACAACGGGAAAGCGGGATCGTTTCCCTGCGAGACATGTTGCTATAGAAAACACTTTATCAAGTTATTTTATCATCGAAATACGGTCCCTGCGTACTACGATGTTTCACGGGAGAAGTTCAATGGTTCCTCTGTCTCGCAGCCTTTGAACGATCTATCATGGATGCATTGATTGCAGCTTGTGTGTGTGAATTTCTATTTGTTATCTTGTTACATTCATAATTGTTAATATTTCAGACTTGTTTACTTGTATTTTTGTGTTTTTTATTACAACATCCAGCACTGGCAAGTTCGATGTACCACCTATGGTACACGAAATACGTTAAAACACTCTGGTCTCGGGTTGAAGCGTCGAAACGCGAGCACGATGCTCGTATGAATGGAATTCGAAGAAAGGATGGTGCGTTCCCGTAATGCGTTCAAGGGGATGAAAACTCGGGGTAAGTCCCGAATTTGTGTCGCGTCATTTCGCGCTCGCTTTAACTTCGTTGATTGAATCATGAACGGGACCCGCCCCATTCCTTGCATCGAGTCTTCCTTCGAAGGATATTCTCCCCCGCACAGGCTAGAACACGAGAGCAGGTCAAATGGAACAGGATTTGACTGTTGCTCGTGAACGTAAATAGGCCGCACGTAATTTTGATTCAGTTGTGCTCGTTACTAAATGGACGACAGAGCAACAAAGATGTAATTTTAGTCGCTGAGATATTAAGGGAATCGACAAAGATTTTTAGGAAGTGGATAGAATTGGCATTTTTGTTATTCAGTCAGGAGGAATATTCAAAAGAATCTGATGAAATTATATGGAAATGTTAAAAATTATTTCTCCCGGCTTGGTATTTCCGTGTAAGCCGACCTCATTAGCGAGCTCTCGAAATATACTTCATTTTTTATCCGTCGCCGCAAAATTTCGAAATATCGATGTTTCCAACCGAGGAAACGTCTGAAATTTGTGAAAATTCACGAGAAAGAGCTGCTATGCGATAAACATGGCGCGCCGTAATGCGCGTTTTTGAGTTTCAGTATCTGCCCCTCGCGGGCTGGGAGCATTTTTTTTTAAGTTTCTGTATTTTCCGCCTTTCGAATGGGACTGCGTTTAAAAAGCTGGCATTCGAATGCGCTTGACGTCTGCTCGCGTTTTCGTTCCCGGACTACAAAACCGGGTTGCATATTTTACCAGTTAAGTCGCAGTTCAAACATATTCTTTCATCGTGATTTCAGGTCAGGCGATCTGCTCTGTGTGCGTGTGCCTAGATCCGTGCGTGTTGCGTGCGCACGTGTGGATGGGTGTGCAGTGTGCATTTTGTGGAAATGCGCAAGATTCAGCAAGAATCCGGATTTAATTAAGCTAATTAAATTCCAGATGCGCGTGCGTTCTACTTTGCTGCTACCGTGGGTCAGCGTGAATAATACGTATCAACGAAATTAACCGGAAGCAAAGGGCGTTTCCATTCGCGGGACAATAGAATGGTATAATATTCGAGGGAGAGAGTGATATTTATTCATATTTTTTAATACGATTCCACCCGAGCGGCGCGGCGGCTAGAGTAGAATTCCAATATTTACGGGACCGGTAATCTAATTTAAATGTAATTCCTTCCGAGCTTTACGTCCCAGTTTAAACATTTACTTCCTGTTTGCTGAACTGTTTGGTGAACCCCTGGAGCCTAGTTCATCTTCCATCCACGTAGAAAACTTTTTCAATTAGGCCAACGTTTTCCTTTAATTTCGCTGATTGACTGTGTCGTCTTTGCAGCCGATGTACATCGTCTTCTATTTTTCTTAGAAAATCATCTTACGACGTCTACGTTGCTTCTCCATTTCGAAGAAGAACGAATCCATTTTCTTAATGACCAGAAAACCAGACAAGAAGCCTGCCGGGCTTTCAAGATGCTTTTTTCTTGCCTATTGAAATGTAAATCCTTGTCCCATGGGAGGTATAACTAACGCGTGCTATAAAACAGAACCAAGTCGATACCCGTGATTGATATATCATTGTTTCTTCGCAACTTCAATTTCCCTTTAATCGGCGATTATTCTTCGGCTAGCAACAACGCCTACATAGAAACAATTTGTACAATTTTAATTTATTCAAAACTAAGGGTTCGATTTGGTCAGTTTTCAAGAAATTATCGAGTGGAGAGGTCGCTGAGCGGATGATTTCGCGTCGAGGAATTAGCCGTCTGGCTGGTGGCAACAGGTGCCTTTCGACGCAGAGATCGTCGAACGCGATTCGTTTCCGACGTGGCCGTACATAAGGATAAAGGAAAAGAAGGTGAGACTCGAAAGCCGCGTATGTGGCGATGATCGACCAGACTTTGGGTCACGTTCACAAATAATTTGCGAAAATAGTTGGTGTGAATAAGGGAGTGGTACAGCGAGAGCCGCAAACGTTTCTTAAAGGTATTAGAGGCAACGTCTCGCGGAAATTTAGTTCGTTAACCGGAGGCCGAACGACTCTCGACCGAGCCACACTTTCGAGGAGCCTCGTTCGAGAGCCAGACAGAGTTCCAAGTACTCACGTCGATCTCATCAAGGAACGTTTGTAGAGCGAGTAAGCTACTGCGGCCAGCGAGACCGAGACCACACGTTACTCATGGCTCCTCGAAAAGGACTTGGTCGTTTTCACCCTCCTCCCCTACCTTCAACCCCGTTTTCTCGACGACCCACAGCAGGCCACCGGCTCCCTTTCCATCGAGACTGTTTATTCGAGAAACGGCACTTCGGAACGAGACCAAAGGAACAAGGGGGCGGAGGAGCGTACTTTGCCGAAAGGAGATGGTGGCCAAAATGAGGGGACGAAGGAGACGGTATTAGAGGTCGAGCAGTCGGACTCTGTGTGAAGAACTCCCTCTTCGTGTTCGGCTCTCTCTCTTCGTGTTGGTTGGTTGTTAGCGTCGAATGGAGAAGTTACAGATTGCCTTGGAAAGAGTCGCGTGCAAACTCCTCGCCCTCTCGTTTCTTTCCTCTCTTTTCATCCCGTATTCTTCCGTCTTTGGTTGGCTGCTGTTTCATCCTCCAATTCTCCTGGTTAGGGTATAATTTGCGGTACGCGTTAAAGCACCTCTACTTCTCACTCTATGGAGCAACTTTATGTCGGTAGATTAGCTCCTCCAGCTTGCCAAGCGAAATTCCGCCATTCGGCCCTTTATTTTGCCTTCCTTCGTGAGGCGCGGGACAAACGATCGTCATTGGAGAGGAGTATGACTTTCTCCGCGATGTTTATACTTGGCTGATCCCTGCCGCGAATAATAACGCCAGACGGTGCTTCTCGTTCTCGCGATATTCCTGCGAATGCAGGATTCTCCCTGTTGGCAACGTCTAACTTTCGACTTCGCAATTTCAACTTTTCAATGATCTTCGCATAATTCTCAATTCTTTAATGTTTCAAGAGATTGGAATTTAAGTTTTCTTGGCCAAGGTATATATATATATATGTAGAAAGATGAAAGGTTGGGGTAGTCACTTAACGATTGAAGCTATGGGGCTGTCGAGGGAGAGCTCAGAGAGCTCAAGAAGGTCTCCAAATGACTCGACTACCCTCGAAACTGTAAAGTCGGATTCATCGTCGACCTAAGCCTGGACTAGAAGACTGACCGACCAAAAGTATGACGTAGTATGAAACGTGAAAAGTGTTCCCTGAAGTTTCTCTCGTATTTACAACACGATTCAATTCACTTGCGGGGGAAAATTTACTTTGTTCGAGCTTAATGTTTGCACCAAACATATGCAGTAGCGGAGAAAAGTTTAAGACGACTACCTTTCTGACATCGCACCATATTATATATAGAACATATACCAATTACATATACACTCACACTTTATCTACGAACGACCACGAGATATTTAAAACATGAACAATACTTGAGAGGTCGAGTATGAAACGATTCGATGCTGTATTTGCTGCGAACATTAGCTTGAGACGAACATTCAAACACGGTATTGTTTCTAATTAATCGAACAATAATTAGTTTGTTGAACATGACATATTGAATTTATAATAACAGTTGCTAAATTTAAATGATAATCATGGGTACAGCCAGCGATCTACGTCCAGAAGATAGTTGCCTATAACTTTAGGCCGAAATGGACGCTATTACGACGAACCAAGAAACAACCAGTGCATGCACCGTTTATTCGAAAAGGATCATTTTCGAATTGCTACAGATTTTTCGGAAGAATCTAATACTCAGCCGTAAAAACCGAAAGCTGGGAATTGCTTTCGTTGAAGCACGCGAGCACTGGACAGTACTAGAACTGCGAAAAGTGTTGTTTTCTGATGAATCGAGATTTAATAGGGTATAATAAAGAGGAATTTAATAGCCATTGTTTATTTAATTTTGTTTAATTTTTAACTATATTTATTCAGTATCCATTGTTTATTTATTATCCGCATAATAATCCGCAACGCGATGATTTATCGGAAGGATGGCCATTTTAAACTTTTGACCGCTGCTATAAGATATACAGCAATGGTTTAACCAGAAGGCATCTCACATCGACGTGATCCATGGAGAAAATCCAGGGAGTAAAAGATCTAGAAAAGCCGGGCGAAAAGAAAATGGTAAGAGGGCGATGCGTTTCAGCGCTTATAGGCGTCTAAGACGCTTACTTCGGTCAGCGACTAGCTCGATATCTTCGATACCAGAAATAGCCGCGGGCTCGAGTCCGAAGAATCGATTTCAGAGCCCTGCTGACATAGGGGATTTAACGACATTTCGAAAAATTCTGTGGTCCATTGATCCCAGCGTTACCGGCTTGTCGCACGTCCCATCTACGGGCCGCTGGACGTATCGCTATTTTATCGGTCAGTCAGTAAATTCTTCTTCGGTCTCTCCCGGTCAGTGTATTACACCGAGAGACGTATTCCGATAACTGGGATCTCGGCCGTGAGGGGCCACGTGCACCTCTAAATAAAATATTCTCCGCTGTTATTGACCATCGCTTATCGATGTTTTTCATCGGTTATAAAGTGCCTTCGAATTGGGCAAGTTGCGCTGCTCGTTACACATGCTCGTCGATCCGTCAGTTTTCGTAACTGTTTTGATTCTCTCTTTCTCTCTCTCTCTATATATATATATATTTCTGTATTTTTTTAAACTGTTCACTTGAGCGTTTTAGAATCTGATTGGTTGTTTCGTTGGATGATCGATAAAAATATATCAGTCACCGTTATTGGTTGGTTGATGTTTTTTTTTCAAGGAGAGCCTCTCGTTGTTTTTACCCGTTGCTCGATGATCAATGAGCGAGAATGGTTCTTAATGCGACCGGGACGTTTATCGATTTCGTGCTGTCACTTTGTTGACCTTGAACAGTCTCTGACCAGGGATAATTGACGCTTCAGAGGAGCCGGTGTTTGGTCTTCCAGCTAGTCAGTGGTTTGGGGAATCGTTCAACGAGAGACTATTGTTCTCTGGTCTGGAAAAAAAGGTCGTACAAATTGCGGACGTTTTTCTGACACGGATAGAGAGGAGGAAGAAATCTGTCGACGAGTTAAGATGGTGAAACGAGCCGCGATGCATCGGAAAATAATTACTCTCGTTCAAACGAAGTAGAACGTCACAACGTTTCTAGCGAGTCGACGCGGCGATTGAACCGATCGATTTTCAGAAAAATTACCAGGCGAATTGCGTCTGGCAGTTAGGTCGAACCTCAAATGGCTGATCGATTCGAGAATGCCCACGGCCATTTCCGTCCCAATTAATATCTACAACATTCCCGGAGAGACTCTTTTCCCTGGCGAGGAAACAAAAACAAGACATCGGCGAATGTTCGTCGAGTAGAAACGGTCGCGCGAAGTAAGACAAAGAGGAGAGAGAGAGAAAGAGAGAGCAAAGGCAGCGTGGCATGGTGCGGTGAGAGACGCGTCTAGAAACGTCGGTGGTGCGCTGGATGACGATGGTGGAAGAGGCAGTACGCGGCAGCTGTACGCGGCAGCGGAGAAGGTGGAAAAAGAGAGATTCTGCTTCCGGCCACCAGGGAATTACTCGGTCGAACCGCTTCGTCGAGTTGAAAATCGTAGACGAGACACGAGAAGTAAGGCCGAGCCGCGAAGCGTACTCTCTTACGTGTACGTGAAGGGGATGTAGTGGCTGACGGGGAACCGGGAGTCGCGTGTGTATCGGTGGAAACGAGAGAGGAGGACGCACGAAACGAAGAGGAGAACGAAGGAAACACGCTCGCGAGAAGGGGTTGGAGGAGAGCCGGGGGTGGTGTTGCAGAGAAAAGGCAGAAGGGTAAGAGGGCGAGGATACAATAAAAGGAGCGTGTCCTTGCTCCGGAGCTAACCTCTTTCTCGTGTCTTTGCCCTTCTGGCTCTTCTATTCCTTCCTCAGACTTTTCCCCTCCTCGCGTTCTCTTGTTCGTCTATTCTTCTTCATCGTTCCGTTCGATCCTCCTCTCGTTCTCTACGCTCTTTTTCTTCCTTCTTACCTATATCCTACTTTCTTCGTCCTCTCCACCGCCCACGCCACCGTTCTCCTCTCGTCGAACTACGCTGTCCCTTTCTGGCTACACTCCGCCCCAAACTTGAATCCAATTTTCCACATCACATCCCGCAAAAGTTACTCCGCGGCGCTCGGCAGGGCAGAAAGCAGCGCGACGTAGCTACGACGGAACATTTTTATCTTCTCTTTGCTCCGGCCGGAGTAAAACAATTTCGGAACATATTGCCCGCTACGGCTCCGGCCTTCCCCCGATCCAGGACACCCCCTTACCCCGATTCCTGCTTCGCCCGTTATTTCACTCTCATGGTATAGTAGACGTAATAACGCGTGTACTTCTCGTCGTTTTGCGTCCTTCGACGATGTCCTCTTCGAATCACTCCCGGAAAACCAGTAGTATCGTGATCTTTCTCGATGCCTATCAGAAATCGTTTACTCGGTTCTTCGATACCTTACACCGGAAGACCTGCAGTCTACCTTCATCGAGAAACAACGGGCTATTATGTCTTCACCACCGTAACATTCCGCCGCGTAAATCACGACAACACGGACTTACGTTCCAGCCTCTTGGTTCGTTGTAAAACGCAACTTAGCTGGTTACACTCCTCGGAAAAGTTTTATAGCCGGCTGCGTTCCGTTTCCAGGACAACTTCGAGGAAGTCTTCCACTTTCTCTCCCTCTATTCCCTTCCCAACTATACGCGTCGAGATGGTGTGGTCGTAAAAAAGGCTTACGAAGAGAAGCGATATCGTGCGTACCGTGGGACCGCCCTAACCCCTCGCAACCGATTGGCGCAGGTGTTTTAATCGCGCTGTTCGTCGCTGGCATTTGTTTGAACTGTTTTTCTCCAGTATGCCGAGGGAAACAGCGTGTTCCATCATCGGATCATAAAGCGGACGAGAAAATCCCGCTTTATAGCAGCTGCGGATAGAAATGTTTGCAATGTCGTATCTGAGATATTACTATGCGAGTTGGTGGTAAAATAACGAACGTTAACTGGGATCGGACGCGTTAAGTTTTCGACATGGTATAACATACGTATGTCGGTGCGACTGGCTGCCGTTACGAATAACGCGCGCGTCGATCGGGAAGTCGTATTCACGGCGAATTAAATGGTGGGACGCTCGCTGACGAAATTACATCTGTTCGTTAAACATTCTTTCGTCGTCCATTCCGTATACTTTACGAGTAATCGTTTTTTCTTCTTTCTTTTTTACGATATTTTTACGCGATAGGAATACGGCCTCCGGATCCGTGGAACGCTTACAGGCGAGTTTTCGCGCGTCGAGGTATTCCATGGAGACCGCGTAGTACCATCGCATCGTCGTCGGCGACGACGACGACGACGACGACAACGACGACGATACACCGCGGAGGGAGCGTGAAATTGCCGTCGCCGCGGAATATAAATTAATTTGTTAAGATCTCTCGCTCCACCTCCGTAGCGTCTCCTCCTCGTCGCGTGTTAATGTTTGGCCAACATTACGGCCCATTCCCGAGACGGCAATCCTTTCGCGACCGTATGAAAATTTATGCTGACGATTTTTATTTGAATTAGAATTTACGCTGTGTAGGATCCCATCTCCCAACTGGCCTCGGTTGCGAAACACCGAGCGAAAGCCAAGCGAAATGCCGGCGAAAATTCACGTTTATAGAACGAAATATCTGGAAAACTCGTTACGGAAATGAAAACGTCTCTTTGATATCCGATATCAAGCTGGATTCGATTAATTAAAAGGCATGCTTTTGTGCTCGGGCAAAATATAATGATGTTTCACGCGAGGCATCCGAAGGCACGCTGAAAATTTCTGCCGCTCTTTCCAACACGGTTCTCCTCGATTTCTGCTCTTTTCGAGGACGCATCCGTTAAAAAATCTCTCTCTGCCTATCTTTGTCAAACCAATTTTCCCTTTCCCTCTGCTTTTCTCTCTGTCTCGTTTCGTCGTTCTCCGCGTCGTTCCTCTGCTACTCCGTCGCGGTCGGTTGAGATTACGAATGCCGGAGCGGTTTTCTCATTTAAAGTTCACTTCCCTCCGCACTTAATTAACGCGCGGCATCAGAAGCCAGCTTGAATCTGTTTAATTGTCTATTCAATTACGCCGCACGCATTATAGCCTGTCGTATCAACGGCTAGCGTCGACCAGAGAATGCCTTTTAATCGTATTTTCATTTCCTCCCCTTCAAGCGCCTTGCGTATCCTTCTCCTCCCTCTTATTATTAATCCTCCTTTTACTACAGTGATAAACAGGCATTTTTTATGAAAGCATTTCTGCATGAATGAAAAGCTAAGGCTGTGAAACGGTTTCAATCCGAAAATACAATAGCACTGGACGTATACACAGACTCGTGAATGTATGCAAACGCTTGTAGAAACCTTCTATGAATATATCACGCGTGTTATACGAAACATTTTGCAATTGCATTAGCACCGCCACGAGATTCGACTATCACGATAAAATCGGTTGAATTTCAAATAAATCTGAAAATACATATATACACGTCCGAAACATATATCCCTGTTATTACTTGAGCGATCAGAAAACGTATGTAGGTGGAATTGTTTCTTTCTCTGGCGAAATCGTCCGGCTGTTTGTCGTTTCGGGTAATCGTCGTTAATACGTTGTATTCTTTCGGTGTCGTGACTTTTTCGCCCATGGAACAAGAGAGCGTGATCCAGTTCGAAGTATGTGTTTTCCGGAGAGAGGGCAGATACTTATCGAGGCGATTACCGTTATTGCACGAACGTGCCCCTGTACCAGCCAGTGGCATAACCCGAAGAGCTTTTCCGGACTTCAGGCCACTTACAAACTTGCGCGAGACATTTTCAATGGAGATAAATGAAAATGAGTTCCTTCACCCCGGTCGCGATACCGAACAGCGACCAGTCACCTCCCCCCGCTGTCGTGCTGTTCAATATGTATTAACTGAATATTAAATTTCCTGCGTTCCATCGATACGTTAATATCTACCACGGTACCCGGTAATATTGTTCCATAGGAAACAATGTTTGATCCACATTCGCGTTGCACGGATGAGAGAAAGGCATCCGGGAGCAGCGTCCTTTCGCCATCCAAGAATTCCCAGGCATCATTTGAAAGAACATCGTGGATCTCTTTCACGGTAGAAATCCCTTTTAATTTGTTCCGCCCTGTTCTTTCTTCTCCGCTGTACGCGATATTCTCTTTAATATCGTGATTGTCGTGGCATCCTCGTCGTTCCACGGGAAAAAGAAACGAGCAAGAGACGAAAGGGGAAGGTGAAAGCAAACGACGGGACATGGACGTGGAAGCCATCGGCGGAGTGCGCTAGCGTAGATAAGGTTCGCGTAATTAGAATTGCAAATGGTCCTTTATATCTAATGCGAGATTAAAAGTAATCGTTTAGTAGCGGCTGGCCAATGGAAATATCGGTTGGCGTTCATCGGCCAACCAATATCGTGCCGAATCGATATAACGCCAGCTTTTTGTTACGATTGTCTTTAATTTCCAGCGGTATGGCCGCCAAGAGTACGACAATCTCTTAAATCCTGTCCTATTCACGTCGAAAATGTATTCTTACGATAAAGATGTCCTTAAGCTATCGTATTTCACCTTTCCTATCGCCATATTTTTCCGATCGATTTTCCACCGTGATAGATTTTAGTTTCGAATTTGACGTCAAACTGTGTTATTGAGACTCGAATTGAGTCGCGAACTGAACGAAAAAGATTGCAAACGATATATTACACGCCGATTGACTTCGCGTCTTACCGATTCGAAACCAGAGATCTTTTATAAATGATTTGCCGAGTTTTTCGTGCCCGTTGCACGTATCTAAACTTATTAAACACTCGATAATATCTATGAAAAATAGGGCAAGAAGGAATAAGTATGCAAAGGTTTCGTCGGTGTGATGATGCATACGAAAATCCGGTATCGGTCTCGACGTATTCGTCGACATGCTTCAATCTGCTCGTTTCGCGTACGCGAGAAGCGAGCGAGATTACTTCGCGACGCAGGCGAGCAAATATTGGCTCTTATTCGAGTCGGTTATACGGCGCTTATGTACCTTGGGGTTTTCCCCGGCTGTTAAGCTGCTTCCCTCGTGCGCTGGCTACGTCTGAGTGTCCGACTTTGCGGACTCTTTCGTCGATTTTCGTCCTTGGCCGGTCGCGTAATTACGAAATAGGGACGATTTGTTTCGGGCATCGACCTTATCGGAATTTGCTGCGGGTAAACGAGCACCGAGACGTTCCTTAATTCGATTCCTCTTTCGCCTGTCCGTCGTTGCTGAATAGAACTCTTTTAGGGATTCCGGGGCTTGTATTATATCGCAGAGAATCGTTAACGACGCGCAGCTCACGATGACTTTATGCGATCCGATTTAATGTAATTAATGTTCTTTGGAGGAGGGTAAATTGATTGCAATATGAATCGATTTTCTCGCCCTGGTCCCCTCGCTGCTTCAACCGGGCATTCGCCTTTCTTCAAGCTTGATTTAATTACACGCTTTCTCTCGGAAGACTCGCGCGTTCCTTTCTTTTTCCCTTTTCCATCGAACGGTTCCATCGATTTCTTGGCCGTTTGTAGTCGATTCCAGACGAGAAACAGGTCAGCCTTCCCGAGGCCGGCCTGTTGAAAAATTAGAAAGGAACTCGGAATTGCCATGCTCGTGTGCTTCTCGTGTCCTCGCGAGACCAGTTTCGCTGCCCGGACACTGGCAAACTTTGAAAATGTCTTTCCGCTGGACGTCCATACGCGTCGCACCCTCGAGACTTCTTATTTATATAATCAAGAGTTTCGAGATTGTCCCGCTTGTTTTCCCGGAGAAAATTCAACTAGTCTGTTCGATGATTTCTTCAACATAGAAAACGCGGTCCAGCCGAGTCTAAAGAGACAAGAAGATTGTTTGTTTTGGTCGATGGGATGGAGAATTAAAACGATCGATTTCTTCTCTGTATCGGCGTCCTGCTTTCTTCACGATACATAGGAGATCGTTCGACCAAAGAACGCACTGTGACAGTTGAGAGAGTAATGTTTCGGTATGCGATTCTCTGTCTTCGTTTCCTATGTGGCGCGGTATCGAATATTCTCCACGGGGAATTCCAGCACGGTGCTTTTCCACCATCCGCCTCCACCATCGATGTCGTCTCCCGGGGAAATTCCACGTCCTTGGTTGCCAAACCGAGGCGAAAGGGGAGGACGGGGAACGCCGCGCGCGATAAGAGCGGATAAGAGTGTGTTTAGGTTCCGACAGGATTACTCGCACTACCGGTTTGTTCAATTTGCGGCGTGCTTGGAAAAATTACCGAGATAAACAACCGATTAAAGTACTTGGCTGTCCTCTGCGAACGAACAATAGGAAACAGAAGCAGCTCCTTTTCGGTCTCCTCTGCGTTTAACGAGTTTGTTGTCCTAGGAATTTTTATTGTAGCATCCCCGGAAGGGTCAAAGACAAGTATCTTCTCTTCGTGTTCTCTCTTTCTCTGGTCCTCTGATTAACACTCGCATGAAACAAACACACCAATTCGTTATTACAGAAGTGCAAATTATTTCATTTTATATACTGTAATACGTCGTGTAACAGCATGGAAGAATATATCGAGGTCGAAGAGATCTCGTTACGAACAAAGTAACATCTACGAGCATGCAATTATTACATTCCACGTAGCCAGGTTTGTTTCCCTTCAACGGGATTCCGCGGGAACCAGGACGAGCCTTCGTCCGACACTCGTCGCTTACCTACGCACGTTCCATCTACGCCAGGCAACGGGACGGTTCCGTTTTCGAGAGGTTATTTCAAGTATGCGTCTCCCGTGTCTCGGTCTGGCGTTGTCATTGTCGTTTCAGTCGCTTCTCCGACCGGTCTGGTCGAGGGAAATTTCACCGATATTAGTTTCCGCGGTGCGCGTAATGTCTCTCGACGATACGTTTCCGAGAAAGAGTTGGGGGAACGGGGACAGAAGTGTTTCAGTGAATCGAGGAAACGTCGCGTTCCAGGGATCTCGCGTTTCCTCCGAGTCCATGAGAACAGATTGCATTCCCCTTTTCGCGGTGTCTCGTTCACCGATCCTCTCTTTCTCCACTTGTTTCTTCGCTTCTTTTTTCCAGTTGTTCTTCGACCCCCGCATTCAATTTTCATGGATGCAACGCGATGTTTGGCAGCGCTCCCTGCGGCCTCCTTCTCGTTATTTTTCAGAGACAGCGCGCAAGAAGAAGAAGAAGTAAAGGCGGCCACCGAATGGGGTTGCTTCTTTGGCGCCATAGTTTGTTCAGCCGGATACTTTCTATCGTGCGGTAAACGCCGGATGTGGCGGACTCGTACGAAGCACCGAATTGTTCTATGGCCTTCGGCAGATTTATCGAGCCAGCCTTCTCTCTCTCTCTGTCTCCTCTCCGTTCCTTCAACAACTCCTCCACACTAGTCTTTACTCTCTGGCACGATCGACTGTTTCTACGTCTCGCTCTTCAATTCCGACTGCGTTTTCTGGCCGATTAGAGCCCGCCAACTTGGCTGATTTATGCGGCTTTAATCCCGACGTTGAATCGTCGGAGACAATCGTGCCGTAAAAATGCTAGTCCTTTGACGCGCTTTGCAAAACGCCTAGCGTTTCCTGTTTTCGTTTAGAAACCGTACTCGATTCTCGTTTGCCAAGTCGAATTTTCTTCCTCCTTCTTGGCTCGCATATGTTTCTCTGTGTCTTGGATTCAGGCAGTTTCTCATCGCGTCGTTTCGCTTCTTTTGTCGGAGAAACTTAAATTAGAAACGCAATTTGTAGATCTTCCACGTGAAAAGGTTTCTTTCAGAGGTCTGCGAGAGCGTTGTGAATAAAAGATGTTATAAATCTATGTCGAGAGAATCAATAAGGCGAGCAAGGAGAACACGTTGTTCGCGTACGAGAGTTAAAAATTTTCCCCGTTTTAGAGTTTCCATTCTATCTTCAGAGGAGTAAGATTTTCACCAAACATCCGGCCATTACACGTTTCACACGTGTATAAAGGAGCCGTACACGGTCGAGGGAAAACAGCGTTCGATCTTGTTCGATATAGTTCGCATCTTCCTTCGGGTGGAATAGTAGGACGTCAGCGTTAGACACGTCAGGGGGTGGCTTGGAAGTTACGAGTTCTCCATATTCATACGTCTCCTCCATTGTCCGCTTCTCTTTCAATGTCTTCCCCAATCCCCTGGTTTCTTTCCCTCCGGGATAAGCGTGTTTCGCAACAGTCCACGACCGAAAGATTCTACACAACCGTAGCAAGTTTCATTGAAAATTCAGTTTTGACACGGTCTTTCGAAAACACTCGACCCACGCTCCACCATAACCGTTTGCATAATTCAACCAACGAATCAAAATATAGAGCAAATCTTTTTCGATGTCCCAGTTTTCTTTTCTTTCTACGACAAAAATAATTCGACGGGATATCAGCTGATCGTTTTTAACCTCCGTTAGATACGAGTAATATATTTAACGTAAAGAAGAATTTGTCTGACAGACGCATTCTCAAATGTAGCAGCGTTGTAAGTAATATTCAGATGACGTTTGCAAACTTTTTAATTCAACAAAACAGAGCAACGAGACTTATCGTTTGGAAAAATTATCGACCAATATCTATCGTTTTCTCCTAAATCGCGATAAGCGAATGGTACACCCTCGATCTATTCTTTCGACTGTGCCGATTCGCATCTCCGTTTAACCTTTGACTCCTTCGCTCTTCCAATCAGTTGCAGGAGATCCTGTTTCCAGGATTAAAAGAATCCCAGGCCAGAAGCCGAACTTCTTGCCGGGTCGCGAGCACGGAAAGGGCCCTCTCGAGCCCTCGGTTGCGTAATTGGCACTTTGGAGCGGCACAAGACCGACAGACAGGGCTGTAATAAAACGCAGAGGATAGAACGGAGCCACCGTTGAAAGATTCATTGCTCGCTGCCAGCCTCGTGCGGTCTTTGAACCGAATTTTCTCCGGCAACCGAGTCCAAATGAGGCGCCGAATTAAACGGTTGCTGCCGCGACCCGCGTTGATATAATCTCGGCACCAATTTGCCCTGGGCCTCTCTTTCATCGAATCGGAACACTTGCGATCGATATACCTTGTGAGATGCTCTCCTCTTTCTTCGTTCTTCCTTTGTTTCTCTGTAGAAATGTACACAGACTGACGAAAGTATTCGGATACTTGCAAGAACTAATTGCAAATATACTGTATGTATCGTACTAAGCCAAAGTTTGAGAGAAATCCGGAAGTGTACAGGTAATTTTGATGAATGTAATTAAGAAGGGGAAGAAATTTTACGCGCTAAATACTACAAAATACAGAAACTCCTCTGCTTTGAATATGTTCTATATCTATGTGCATTCTGTCCAAATTACCGGTACGTAAATGTAAAAAAGTTGTACGATGATTCTCGTTTGAGCGATATCTATTTATATTGGAGCACTCTAGAGAAATAGAGATTATTAGCATATTAGAGATTATTATCGAGCGAGTAATTACTAAGTTGACTAATCCCTTGACTTTCATTCCGTTGACCGTGTAATTTGCGAAATTATTTTTTACCCGATTTCGTGACATTTCGAGTTTCGTCGTAACTACTCCAAGTTTCGCGTGTACCGGTGCTTCCACCGAGCACGCGAACGCGTGCGTTTAATCAGCTTACGCGTGTACGTTTTCGCAGAGAGCACTTTGCAGGCAACGGTACAACAGAAAAAGTGACGAGAAAGAAAAAACCGAGGATAGAGACACGAGAAAAAGGAAAAAGGATAGACGCGGCAACTGGCAACCGGAACGGGCAACGTTGACGTACGTCAAATAATCGTAGCCTACGTTCATAAAGGTACCCGGTGTGTTCGTTCCCTTCTCACTGTCCTTTTTATATGGTCGGTGTAAAAAAGGAGCGAATAACAGAGAGTTTCGGGCGGAGGGTAATTTGGATGATATTTGCTCGCGTTCGGTCCGGCTTGCCAATGTTGATTTTCATCGTAAAACGAGCAATTGAAGCGTTCGCGTATTCGCGCAGAGTTCATAAAACCGTGTCAGAGGATCCTCGCATTTCATCCCTTCTTGCAAGAAGGAAACCTTCAACGATCCGGGTGTTCTCGAAGGGAAAACGAATTAATGGCCCGGCTCAAACAAAATAGACCTTCGTGAAACAATCTCTCCGTAGGACGTAACCTGGTGAGAAACTTCCCTTGCCGGAGAATCTCGTTAAAAGTTGAACATTTCGTTTCCCTCATACGTGTATCGGTCGATGTACCAGCTCGTGCTTAAAGTAACTTAACGCTTCCGATCTTGGAATCCTGGTCTTTGTCTTTTCCACACCCTTCGAACGAGTACAACTTCGTCGTTTCTCATTTAAACATTTTAAACAGCCCCGTCGTGTTTCTGTCTCGATCGAACAATAGCGAATCGAGGACGTGGAAGATAATTGAAAGGTTGACGGCTTTGAAATGATAGAACCAGTCATTTCCTCAAAATATTTAACACCTTAGTCAGCGGATGGAGGGAAGTAAGGAGAGGGGCTCGCGAATGGTCCGCCAGCAGCCAGAATTCATTTATCGCGAGACGGTAGGGTACTTAATCATGCGACCCTTTCGTTGGTTTCATTATCCCCCCGTCTTATCGTTTCATAAAGACATTAACTCGCCAAGTTGGCTGGTGCGAGTCAAGCTTTACGAGAAACCCTGAGGCGTCTTATTGAAATCAGCGGGGGTAGAAAATATCAAGGAACTCAGCCTGCAGCCTCTGCAGGATCAACAACTGCGAATTAAGGTGACGTCACTCTGGCGTTTGAAGGATGGAACCGAAGGGCTGCCCATATCTTTCGCGGACGTCGCACATATACCTAATTATTCAAAACTTTCTCATCGATTACATCGTGATGCCTGTTCCATGAAGAAATTAGAGAAATTATGTATAGTTGTTATTTTGTTGTTGTATTTATAGTTATTAACTATATTACAAACACGTTCAATATCAAGACTACATGGAAAGCTGTTTGGACATCGTCAGAAGATTATGAAACGTGTTTCGAGATCAGTTGAAAGTCAATTCGTGGTCATCTTTAAGAAATAGAGAAAAGATCGAGAGTTTGGAGACTATCATATACCACCAAAGTTAGTTTGAGGTCAGTTTAAAGTTACTTGATTCTGTCACTGTCATCTCAATGTCCATCATCTACAGATCGCGATCGATCATATCGACTTTGATCGAAGAACGAGAGCGAAACCTCCGCGCGTAATAATTACAGCAGCCAGCTACTGTATCCGACGTTACGAATGAATCGGTAAAGGCGAAAGAAATTGTGTCCAGGAAAAGATCAAAGAAACTGGGAAAAAGTTGAAACCTGAAAACTGAAACCAATCGTGATCGATCGTATCGATAGGAATAGAAAAGCGAAAGCCAAATCTTCATAGGTAAAAATTACAGCTGTCAGCTACTGCATTCGACGCGACGGATAGATCGGGAGGCGAGAAAGAAACCGAGACCGAAGGACAAAAATGGAAGGAAAGGGAAGTAGAAAAAATGGAGGAAGTTCGTCGTTCGAGATCGTCGATTCGCGGAACACTGTTTCGCTGAGAACGCGACTATTCTCCCGTTTTCTTTCAGGAAGCGCGCAATCCCGCCGCTGCGCCGACGAACTTCCGGTAATCGCGTGCATTCGTGAAGAGCTCTCGTCGACGAGCGTCGACGGAAACCAGACGGAGAACGGAAGCCGCGTCGACGAGGACAGAGAGTCGGGGGTCGGCGGGACGGAAATGGTCGGGGAACGTGAACGAAAGAAAAGAGATGGTGCGCGTAGGATCGTGTCAGGGCGGAAAGGAGATGGAGTACACGGACGAGAGGAGAGGTAGCACGAAGCTATTGCAGGCATACGCAGCCGCGCGAGTACATACACACATAGGCTGGAGTCGGTCTAATCGACGCGGCAGGTAATCGTCGCTGAAAGTAATTTACTCGCACGCGTGTCGTTGACAAAGCCGGCTGCTGGCGACGGTCGGCGTACATTTTAAAATCTAATTGAAAATCTAATTAAAAGCGGCTCGACGACGAGAGAAGGGCACACAGCGAGCCAAAGAGGGCGCGAGGTATCGATGTACACCGGTGGGAATGACACAAGCGGGATGAAAGAGGGTAGGAAAGTGGTGGCAGGCATCGGTAGGGGTAAAGTCAACACAACGAGCGTAGTTGTTGAAACGGAAAGAAAAACGTTATTGTTGACGTATGTCCATGGGATGCTAGGGTGTGGAACCGGGCATGAAAATAGCTGGTGACGTTCGGCTCGACATCGACCCCGATGTCGATTTATTGGTAGAAAATCAGGGCTAAAAGAGCGCGTCTCGGTCGTGGAAGCGTTCACAAATTGCCGGGAATTTAATTAAACCGTGCGGAAGAAAGAAGGCCACGGAGGAAAATATCGGGCCAACGAGGAACATGTAAAACGGCGGATTATTAAAAGCGGGGTGCACCAAGAGCATACAGGGACGTTGCGAATCAAAATTTAATTAAAGAACGAACGTCTCCACGAAACCGATGCTTTCGAGGCTAAAAGTGACAAGAAGCGTCATCGTGCACCCTCTTTTCTCTTCTTGAAACCGTAGCGGGACAAGATCTTTTTTCGAAAATGAACAAGCACGGAGGTTATACGGAGCTGTTGAGAAAATCTCATTGGTAGAAATACGCGTGATCGCGATCGAATTAATTTCCCCGCCACGGTAACACGATTCGCCCCGATGAAATTTAATATTTGTCAAAGGACGATCCTATCATGACGTCGACGGAAGATAATCTCATCGTGGTCTAAAGATAACATTTCGTTAATCCGATTTTCGACGCTCGACGAAAACATTAGTAGGAAGCTGCTCGCGCAGGAGGAAGAGAAACGAGGAGAGGCCGAGTAGTTAGCTGGCAATTTATAATCAGTCGGAAGCTGTTATTTCACGGCTACGCTGGTTGTAACTTTGAATATCTTGTAAACAGATTACGATTAATATTTTCCATTCGCTTGCTTCGTGCTTTTCAAACGAAACACGACGAGTCGACTTCTATCTCACGGTTCGGACAAAAGTCGCGCTGCGTCGGAAATTCGCCCATCATTTTCACCAGCACCGTTTGTAAATTATCAGGAACGATGGAACACGGAACCGCGGATGAAAGCAAACGAATTTCGATTTTAATCGTGTCCTATTAAAAATGACGAGGAAGAGGAAACAGATTTAGGGGGAGCGGAACGAAGTAATATCAAATGGACAGAGATTGTTCGACTGATCGAATAAATTGAAATAAATCCGGTGGACGGTTTCGATTCAGGGAAATCAAGCACGAACAGCGTGAGTCGTCAATGTAGTAAATTATTCGCGGTTACGATGAATAGCGACGCTATAACCGGTATATCCCAATCGTTCCGCTGGAAAACCGAAAAAGTTCCCAGGGAAATCGTAAAGTCGCGCGCTTCCCACGTTCTACCGTGCACGTGTATCGATCGTAATTCAACCGGAATTTTTACGAATCCGTTGTGTCGTAACCATCCAGGTACGTTTAATTTCGTCGGGACCAGTCTGGTCTCTCGTTTCGCTATAAACATCGTCCAGCCTTAATGACGCGCCGTTGCAACCGTTAACGAGACGAATTCGGCTCGGTTGTCCGACTGCTCGCCCTCACCGTTAAATAATTCACCGACAGACTTAGGGTGCAACGGCGTTTTCATCCTGAACCATGCACACGCTCGGTCATTGAATTTCCCCAACTTCCGTTAATGAATTTTGGCCTTGTTGAACCTGTTTGTTGTGCGCACGAAGGACGAAGATCGCGAATGGGAAAAGTTGTTTCGGTAATTTTACCGAATTTCGTTCATGGTCTTCTCTCTCTCTATCTCACGTTCGACGAAGTTTCTTCTAATTCGATCGAGTTCAGCAGGGAAATATCCGCGCGAGACGACAACGTACGTTGTGTCACGGAGTTAAACTGCTTCGTTGGTGGAGCGATATTTCTCTAAAACGCTCGTTGCCCACTAAATAACGCGTTTAGCTTGACCTCGTTAGCGGCGGTGTCGCTCTCGCGATGCGGGCCGGTGGTTTTCCGAAATTTTTTTCGTTAAATGTTCACGTAGTTCGCTGTGCAAACTTTGCGGTGGATGAAGTGCCATTGCGTGGAAACTTTCGCGGCCCTTGAATTTTGAAAAATGTTCTATTGGAATTCTACTTGGTCGCGCGACTTTTTATTCTTCCTTTTTTACCATCTATTTATTTCATACTTAACCAGCTAGGCTTCTTAACGGAGGAAACCGCGTGTAGACGTCGTTTATTTTTCAAAATTTACTTTTAATCTTCTCGTACTCGCAACGGTGCCTCCCTAAATACTCGCTTTCCTCCATTCTACGTAATTGCGCACACAATTTCCGCAGGAACTAAACACACCGTACAATGTAACTTAAGCCTAACTAAGCTCACTTGACTATGGTGTTCCGCATTAACCCTCGACTGATACTCGCGCTGCTATTTCCTCGCGTTGCACCTAGTTACGGTAGTCGTTTACCCGGAACTTCCGTACCTTCATTGTCGATGAACGCATTGTCTGGATGCAAAAGTACTCGCCAAACCACATTCTACTTCATTTTACACGATACCAATTCGACGTACAGACTTTTTCTCGGTGAACATTCGTAACGAACAGTAACGAGCATTTTTCAATAGTCCGGCAATATGACTGCCTGTGCGAGCATAGTCACTCGTTAAAAGTTTATGAAGCTCGTAGCACGTCTATGTTTAAATTGGTGACGTCTTTTGCCCGCAGACCGCTTCGAATTTAGATGCAGCTGTATTTTCTTATACGGGTGTGTTATACGGTGACCACAGGTGTGTATGGTATAGACCGTGGTGTTCAGATGTGCAGAATCGTCTAGATAGACGTTGCAACCAGTTACGATGTGCGACGATACGATTGCTGGTCCAGACTCGAGCTATAACCACGATGGGAGAGCGCTTCCTCGTTTGCTGTCGGGATACCTCCTATAACGAAAATCTTTTCTCTCCTTTCGTTTTTTGTTTACCACGTAAGTTTCTGCCTTTCGAATTGATTCGATTCACAGTTAGGATTTCGACGATCTAATCTGCAGTTTGCCACTTGCAACTTGCAGTTAATAGGAAGTGACGAGCAGGAGAAATCGCACTATCGCCTCATAAACAGTTTGTTTGGCTTGATACTTGGTAGAGAGGATATAGATTTGATTGTTCTGGCACGAGGAATTTTTCTTACCACTCTGTTTTGGGAAATATATACGTAAGCTATCCCAGTTAGAAATACAGTGCTGTATTCTATGGTAACCTAGGAGTATCGCCTTGAATTGCAGACAGCACCATATGGCGGTGAAGCGAGTGGGTTTGGCTGGAACAGGCCTTCCACTTAGCTGAAATTCTCCGTGCCAAAGTTAGGATAACTAGAATTGATAAGTGAATTTTCGATAATATTTAGAAGCTAGATTATTGAATCATATAATCGGTATACCGAACGACAGTAGTACAGCGATTCGATACTAATTTTTGATCTACTTAAAGCAAGTGAAAAAATCTCGTCTTCACGAAGCTACGATTCACGGCGTGTTAACAATATTTCGCAATATCTTTGTTAGTTTACGACGTTCGTTTGATAAATGTTACACTCCGTACATGGGTGTAATTTGTCGTAGAACACAGGAGATTCGATAACAACCGATCGTACCGTTCGATACGTTGCTCGCGACGGGTTACCGTGTCACGGTATCGAGGAACGCATTTCCGTGGTACCGATACACGCATTGGGCAAACAATGCGTTTTGTCCGGCGTTTTTCATGCTTATTGTTTCGTAGTAGCTTTTCAGGCGATCGTACCGCATGCCCCGAGTTTTTCCATGTGCATACGCTCGTTAACTGGGGCGTTACGTTTGACAACGACAACGACAATGACAGATGCTCCCTTGTCAGGGTGTGCTGCGAGCGCAACGTGACAAAGGGGGTGGCTAGGAGGAGGAATGTAGCGGAGGCAATAATTAACGAGGCTAATGATCAAACAATATGAGTCCCGGTCTATTCACTCTATGATCATTCGCCGTGTCCACCTATACGCTGCTCGATAATTAATTGTACGTTAGCCGCAGCAATATATTGAATTCCATCGTTTGATAGCTAACGATCGTCCATCGCTGACTCCCTGTTTCATTATCGTTCAACGATATTATGATACGCGACGTTGGACACGCGATTTTTCTCGATGGATCACAGCTCGATGGAATTTGAACATCGTTAGAAATATTTGCTCGAGTATCTATTCTAGTACCCTCTACGGTTGAAACGTGCAACGATGTATCTCGTTAATACATGAAAAGTGGAGAAACCGGACGATCGGTATTTGGGTATAAATTAGATAATTCGATTTGTTTGTTTGCACTTTCGTTTCGTTTGTTTGCACTTTTGACTTGTTTATTTATCGTCGATATATTTATTTTCATAAATATCGACGTTTCGTCGAAATTGTTCTATTTGCGATCGGACGTACACGTGTCATGGGCCGTGTTAAACGTCGGAACGAAACTATCCGAAATGAGAAGAGGCCCAGAGAGCTGCGCCGACGCCATCCTGAAAGTGTACGTTCATCATCGGCACGTTAGTTCTAGGGCTATTATTGTTAGCTTGGCGTTTTCATCCTGACTTGACAATAGAGAGGACCGCGTGGAATGATAACAATTAATCGTCGGGTGGAAAGTCCGGACTCGTAACTCGCTGTTGCGCCGTTTTGTCCGGCGATGTTCGTATCGACGTTTTTGACGCGGACGTCGACTATTGTCCGAGCAATATTTATCATCGCGATTGCGGCGAAAATAAATTATCCAGCATCGCTTCGTCGTCACAAAAGGCCCATCGAAATTTTTTCCTCTCGTATTCGTCTTGTGTGGCTGCCACAGTTTCTGGTTATCGTCTATCATATTTTCTTCCTCAATGATGTACGTTGTTCCAGTACGGAAATTGAAATAATGGATGCGTTGTTCCTCTAGAATCAAAATTTCCCATGTTGGTAAAAGAAATATCGAATATGTTATATATAACTGGAGGATAAATTGAGAGATCGATTGGCATTCATTTAAAACCTCGATCGAAGCTGTTATTACGGATATATCGTAACGCCATAGTCGCGATGAGAACTTTTAACGATTGGCCGCCTGTACATGAAAAAATAAACCCTTATTTTTCGTGGACACGACGTAATTGTAATCCATTAATATCAGAAAAACGATGTATGGAAATCGGAACAGTTTCTTTATCGATGAAACTGCGTTGCAGCTAAACGAACGCTAATTCATCAAAATTTATCAGGACCGATCGTCGCGTTTATTATTCGTCACGGTAGCCTGTTTGAAGCTCCAAAGCCAGTTAATATAAACTGTGGAAAAATGCCGCGTTCCACGCCGTATAAAGGAGAGAGAGCGTGGCGAACGCACGCGTGTATTCGGGCGCTGGAAGCTAAAAACCGTGATAAAAATTGTTATGCGTCCCTTCGTGTTCGCACGGTTGGTCGTGTACGCGCATATTGCTATAATATGCGATCGGCTGCACGTGTATATGCATCTGCGTGCCAGCATCCCCGTACGTCTTTCGTTTCGCGTCCCTACCGGGCGTTCGCGACTGCGTTTTCCCAGGCACAGCGGCGAAATTTCAGGAATTTCCGCCGTTGAAAACGTAGCTGGGTAACGATAACGCGATTACGGTACGTCGCGCGGAACCGTAGCCGGAAAATAACGTTTGTTCCAGCGGAAACAGCGTAACGGTCACTCGATTAGCAAACCGGAATCGATACGGTTGAACGTGGAAACACGGGACGATGCTTTCCTTACGTAAAACCGGAATTTTCCCGAGTCGTTCGATTCCAATCGCTGCTACGTAAAAATCTGGCTAACCGAACCATCGAAGTGGAACAGATTGCGTACATATATAGCAAAACGTTGGAACGATAATTACTAGAACCATGGGACTTAAGTCGCGTCGTCAATTATCCCTCCGAATTACCGTAATCCCGGCCCACATGCATAATTCCCGATAATTAATCGATTCTCTGGTATCAGGGCGAAAAACTGAAATTACGGTTCATCGATAGGTAGCGAGGTGAACCCTCGTAGCCCCGGTATTACAGGTTCTTGGCTTGCCTCTCGGTGAATAAGGGTGCTGCGGGCCCTCAACATCCCCTATCCAATCGCATTCTTTCGGGATCGTGACTGTCTATATAGTTGGTCTCGCGTGTGACTGCGTACGTTACCATGGTGTGAATCGAAGCACGGAAATTAAAGCGCGATAGATAGGTAGATGCAATGCAGCTGGTAGACAGAGGGATATAGGAAAAGGGAAGCGCGGTAGTGAGATTCGCTGGAGAACGCAGGCTGTGTTGGCCAGAGAAACAGAGAGATGGAGCGGAGGGTGCGAGCGAAACGGAATTAGAGAGAGGGAAGAGGAACGCGGGCGTTAAATATGCATGCCGGGTAAAGCGGTAACAATAGAGGGTTCCTCGTCCCTGCCCGTTCGCAACCCTCACCAGAGAGAGGTTCGCAGTTGATCGCGCGACCCGGGCGCAAAACACACCCCGCTAATGGCACCCCCGGCACTTTCTACTCGTGATACCCGCACCCTGCAGCCCTCTATATACCACCTACCTATCCAGCAACACTCACCCTCTCTACCTCTCATCCGGTTCGGTCGCTACTACAGCCTTGCTCCTGCTCTTCCTACTCTCGACTCCCTGATACTCGACCTTCCTTTCTTTCTTTCTTCCTTTCTCTTTCCCTTTTTGTTTCTCCTTTTCCCGCTTCTTGTCTGTTTCAAGCCTTATACTTTCTCTGTTTCACGTTTCCTCTTTTCGTCTCTTCGGCAACGTCCGTCTCGCTTTCCTTCAGGCTTGTTGCCCTTTCACCCCAACCCGTCCCTTTTTTTTTATCGCTCTCGCTTCAACTTACTGTCTTTTTAATTCCGTTTCCGGTTCTCCGCGTCTTTTATATCGCACCACGGCTCGAGGGCTGTTGTATCGAGAGAACGATTCGTTAGAAAGTCGGTCACGCCGATAAAACGGTCTCGAGTGTGTGTCGGAGGGTGCGTGAAATTCAGCGGTTCGCTTTTCTGGCCAACCTCGAGGGTTCTCTGCACCCTTGATGCGTTCCGCCGGAAGTTCCTCTGTTTGCATTCGCTCTTTGCTTTCACGCGTTATATCGCGAACGATATGCGCCGAAGTATACGACGAAATTTATATTTATTTATTTCTTGGAAAATCAGATCCCACAGATCGGCACGGAGAGAGCGGCAGAAAGCTTCAGCGAGCGCGAGAAGTCTGCAAGTTCCGTTCGTGGAATTCAAACATTCGGCGACTTAATATCGAGGCAAGCTGGCTGTCGGATTCCAGGAAAATCCGAGGTAATACTGGTTCCGTCGTTACGAGGGATACTTGTTACAAAGTTTGAATGTTGTTCTCGGACAGATGCTTATTCGAGAACGAGACCAGCTCAGGGTAGGTGCCCGTCTTATCCCCTTCCTCCCCGTTCAAAGTTTCGTAGCTTCCGGTGTTTAGCCGCAGTCTTTTCGGTGAAATCGGGGCGAAGCGTTGCAGTTTCGTTCGAAGTTCAACCCTGTGAACACTGGCTCTCGCGTGCTCTCTTTCACTTCGCACGATTCGATCGAGAATTCCTTTCACTCCTCGATTCTTCTCCCGTCCTTCCTCCATTCGCCTGGAAACGTCCACGTTTCCGACCTGAAACGACCAACTCCATTATTTCGCCGCGACGAAGGTCCGGCAAGAAACAGGCATTAATTTAACTTTCGCGAGATCGCGCCACGTCTTTTCTAAATCTCCATCTTCTTTTGTTCCAGCGTAGCGCCACGAGTTCCTCCGCGTAATATTTAAACGTCCAACTAATCCAAAGTTAATCCAAACTTGGATCCAGATATATGTATGCTACAGTGATGCAGCGTAGTTGAATCGGTAAACTAGAAGGACTAACTAGTGGAGCGAACAAGTAGCGATTGTTGCTCCGCCGAATGGATCTATGTAGTCGGTCGGTCGAGAGGACGAGTGGCCGACAAAACACGCGAAACGTACAAGAAGGCCGAGGATATAGCCTGCTTGAAATGCGGCCGGCGTTCGCGTCTACTTCCGATCCATCTGGCTCAAGACGGGCGACAAATCGAGTTACCGCCCAAGAGCCAAGACCAAAGAGTCTTGGCAGCCTTCTTTTCCTTCCTTCCTTCCTTCCTTCCTATTCCCTATCTTCGAACAACTCCAACTACGGCTTCGCCAGTCGTAGTTACCAGCTTCTTTTCTTTACTTTCCGCGCCGGTTTCCTCGGGACCATCGGATCGCCTCTCGAACAATCCACCATCGACGATCGACGGTAGAAATGGAAAGCCGATGGGCGAACAGTGAAACAGAGAATAGAGCGAGAGAGGACGCGATTTGACAGAGAATGGAAGTCGAGTCAGGAGCACTAACCCTGTTTAGTGTTCGAGATCGCAAGTAAAACGAGTTGCCAGCTCGTTAGGCGGTGCTCGAGCTTCCATCAATGGCGATATCACGTTTCGCAGATACGTAGGCTGTTCGTCAATTATCCTTTCGACTTTTTCCTTCCGCCATACTCCACCATCCATCGGTTTTTCTTCTCTTCTCTCTCTCTCTCTCTCTCTCTCTCTCTCTGATTCTTTGGCGTTTCGCTTTCTCTTGTTCCTCTTTTTTTCTTTTATCATCCTCTTCTTTTCTTTTCTCTCTTTTTCTGTGCTTCCTCGAAGCTGGCTGGATTGATGGAACACCGAGGGACGGCTGTGATCTGGTCAACGTACGGTTCATTGAATAAGGTATTACCAAGGCCGAGGCGAAGTTTTATGAGGTTAGCACCGACTGCGAGCGCCGGTGTGAGTGGAGTTCGAGGTAAGTCCGGTAATGGAGATGGACTTTGCGAAAGTATTTGCTACGCCGCGTTAAATAATTTGCGAACCGGTCGCGCTCGGTATCGGCACCTCCGGCTGTCCAAGTTAGATTGATTATTACACACAGACTTCCTGCCAGAAATCCCATCGGCATTCTTTTAACTGTCGCATAATTTTACTCTCCCTATTATTATTATTATCTTGCGATCTATAGAATCGATATGGGATATAATTCCACGGTTTATATTACATTAACTTCGCCCTCGTTGCATCCTATAACTTCGTTTCCTTATTGATTCAGAATTTGATCGGCGATATAAATCTGGGATAAATCTAGCGACCATACCAGTGTTTCGCTAACTGGCTACTCTAACCAGTCATCAAGTATACTTCGAGGAAATCTCGAGTGCCTCTCTGCACTCGTATTTGACACACTTGTTGAAATTACGTCGACCGATGGAAGTCAGTCTTTTGTTTCTTGAGAATCGAATATCATTCGTGTACTTGTTACGACCACTCGGGGAGAGACGCGATCGCGAGGAAGCACGTCAACGGGAGTCGTAAATTCCCGTTACGATTAGACAATCGACGCCACGAATTGATCGATCTCCTTATTTCTGTTAGGATAATAGGGGTGGTTCAATGAGTATAACACCGAGTTTAACAGGTTATAATATTATATATTTCCAACAACTTTATATAGAAGCTATTTACGTTTGTGCGTAAATTAAGTTAAGTAGGTGAATGACTGACGGATGAAAACCGAGTGAAGAAATGTTGACTGTTCTAAGGTCGGGGAATCGGTGAAGTTCGGTGACGATGCTGTGACGGAGGAAAGCTAGTGGTGGGTGTGTCTAGCGCACGGGATGATTTGTTAATGACAATTTTGGCTAGGAAAGTGAGGGCAATAAAGATTGCTTCTGATTGGATAATAAAAAGGAAGGGTCTTAGCCACCCTCGAGAAAAAGTTGCTAGCAGAAGATACCATATGTGAGAAAAACCAACTTTCCCGTATCTTCCCGTAGTAGACAATAAATTTAAGAAACACTTGAAATAAAAGATACTTGTTTGGTCTGAAGGACCTTAACTATAAAAATGCCAAGATTTATGGTGGGTTCTTAAAACTATTGACGGTACGCAACAAGGGTGGGGCCTGGTTTCGTAGAGAGTCACCGGACGTAACAGTACTTATGTAACGAAATTAAGAAATTAATCAAAAGTAGAGTCGATCAGTTTGGCTTCCGAGAGGTTCATTTTTTGTATTCACTCTTATAATTCACTCTCATAATTCGCATTAACTCCGTCCGTTTCTTATAACGTCATTTTCTCGTTAATCTCGAATTCGATCTAGAAAATGAATCCAGATACCCTGCGAAAGGGCTGGTAGCCGGACGCGATAAAAGTAGTAAGAAACTAACTCTGCTAACTGAGTGTAGGAGCGAAGGGAGAAGTAAAAGAAAGGCTAGATACGAAGACGATGATAACCCTATTTAGTGTCACGTGCTAGGCGCAAAATGGATTACCCGAGGTGTGGCCGGAATTCCCATAGGTCGCGATATCGCGTTCATCGAAGCAGCCGCGTATTTTCGTGCAAACCTCGAGTCCTAGACCGTTCTGTTCTCCTACAGAATTCTGCTTTATCCAGTTTTATCGCTAAAGAACGGGGGACGAATAGGAAATAAGACAAGTTCGACTGGATTCCGTTTTACCGATGAATGGACAGACGAGCCACCAAACAGACCAGAGGGAAAGAGGAGCGGAAAAACAGCCAGCCAGGGTACGATTTAGCGTTTAAAAGCGTGCAATTTACGTTGGAAACTGTAGCAGTCGATACGGTTGCGTTTAATAATTCAGCCATCGTTCCGAGACAGCGGCCAGCAAAAGAGGCGCGAGCGATCGTCCAGGGGACAAACTCGATTCGGAGCTACTTCCCTCCGCGAGACTCTAAACGAAATCATGCCTCGACGATGAACACGACCTGCCCGGAAACGATAACAACGCCAATTGAGATTCCGATGGTATCGCTTTCCTTAAGTTTCGCCATTCATTTTTCTATTGTTTCTTCCAACCTTCGTCAAGTCGATGACCTAATTCTCTTGTTTGCAAAATTACACTTCGTACGTAAGTACATATTGGAAATTGATATTCTCGCAAATTAAATTCACGCGTGTGTGAGAAATGTGAATGTACAGGGTGTTGGTATGACGGTACAACGACGTACACGTTGTGTCATGGTGCAATAATCTTATTCCGCTTGCGAATCCCGTGTACTTCGTTTCTGGAATGTTAAATTTCATTAAATGTTAATATCGAGTACTGAAAAATCATAAGGTGGAAAAATCATAATAGGGATAACAGAGAAGAATGTATCTGCCAAAATTTTGCTACAATAAAAATATGAACGCCATATAACATGGTCCGCATTGAAACTTTTGCTTTTTTCATGAAAATTTCATTGTGTCCATGAAATATTTACTTCTGCTGTTTTGATGTATACTACATGCTTCTGAAATTTCAGCCCAGCTTTTCCAAACATTTTATACGTATATAGGAGCCAGTTAACAAACAACGGCCCAATTTATGAGCTGGTCTTTCCAAAAAAATTGGGTCAAAGGCATAGTTTCGGTCGACAAAAATCGTTTCGCAGTTTACCAGTCCGGTAGAAAAAGGGGTATCGCCAGGTAGCGTGGACGGCGTTGGAGCCACATACAGAGACGAGGGTGGAAGGCCGGTTAGGTCGGGCCCTCATGTGTTTCGTTTGAAAATTTAATTTCTCTAATTAAAGTGCTGGCGTAGCCGGTACATCTCGTACCGCTCTCCGCGTCGTTCCTCCCTTCGTCGCGTCGTGTCCCGGATGCGGGCCGTGGCCGCGGTCTAGCTTTTTCCCCGAGTCACTCTACTCGTTTCATTAGGCTAATGAAACTTTTCTTTTGACGAAGGCTACGCCAAACAATTTCGTCGGCGAGGTGGCGAATCCGCCGCAGGCGGCGAGTTACGCATTTAACATTACGTCACCGCCCGTGTCATCCCGAAGAATCTCGCGTTTTACGGTTAATTAGCCATGTACGCTTGTGTTTACGCGTTACGTGATATCTCACATTAAGCTTGGATACCCTTCGCCCTACAACGTTGATGCGTTGGGCAGCGAGTTTGTAATATTATTTAAAAGTATCGGTTTAACTCGATGATTATGTCGAAGATTTAATTTAGAGGTTGAAGATGTTAATGTTACAATCTAGACGCTACAACTACTAATAAATTCGCTTATGTAACAATACTAAATGTGGGAAATTCTATAAACTGCAGGTCATCCGATTATGCTGATGAACGCAAAATTGCGAAGTTATAAAATGGAAACAGAATATCATCCTTAACTTGAAAGATGCTAATAATCCTTTGCAAATTTTCCTGTGTACAGGGAAATATATATGTATATATATTATTACGTATACATGTACGTGTATGCATGTAGCTTTGGCAGAAATTGAACGACCGCGGTAGTGGTCAGCAGGGAATAGAAGAAAGAAATGGGAGGTATAAAAGCGGCAATTTCTAGATTCTGCAGCAAGTTGTCGTCGACTCATTGTCACGCGATGCGGAAGGATTGGTGCTTCACGAGTGGATCGAAAGTGGCGGTCGTCAGGATCAAAGGGAACGCGTTTCATTCGGCGTGGCCAAGTAAAACGGGAAAATTCATTTCCACTCGATATCCGGATCACGGGAACGCTATTGGAGCGTTCGACGACCGACCTTGGAAGCAACGTGATGTTCGACCGGTTATCGCGATACTCCACGATCCAGGAAATTATGTTTCTTCGAGAATACGCTTTGCATGATAGTTCGGGCGTTGTTTTACGAATCGATGATCTCGTGTCGTCGGTGACATCTTCATGTACATTTTACTACTTCGTTTGGAACCTCAACATCGCGAAAGAACTTGATATTTAATACAGCGTATCGACTACGGTCAGTGATATGTCAAATGATCACTGTTTTAACCACATTTGATGATAGTTTTATTATAAGAGTTATATATTTTTATCGTTCTAATCTGATCACGCTGCAGCAGAAAGAAAGAAGCTATGTATATAGGGAAGGTTTCTTTTCTCTTTGAAATTGATGGTTCGTTTTTAACTAGGAAATTCAAGAATAAGTCAGGATTTTAAGCGAGCGGTTATTCCGAAAGGAAGAAGGTAATACGTTAAAGGATATGAGAGATGTGTCTGACGTTCCTCTTCTTTATGGCAGACACTGTGGTGACAGGTGAAAAACGGCACTAATTAATTACCCGTCGTATTAATCTTCTTTCCATCGGCGAATGAAAATATCGAATGAGAATGGCGGTTTAGTTTGAATTCCGTTTACCGTGGCGATGCTGGCCGGTACGAACGGCCACCGATAGGAATTGTTCTCTTCGAAACGAGCTATGAAAATCGAATGATTCGGCACGGCCGATTGTGAATCGTTCGTTTCATCTGCTACGGCTTCCTCTCTGGAATTTGTAACGGTGCAGGGGTTACGATCGTTAAAACCCTTGCGTCTCTTTGGACCAGTTTCCAGAGACACATAGAGCGTTCGCGATTCTGATTGTGATTCCATGGAATTGTTTGAAATCGCGTTGCTTTCGTTATACTGCAATATTTGGACCCAATTAAAACTTTGTTCAAACTCCAAGTTTTTCTATTTTATTCTGCGGACTTTCCCTCCCTCTTCTTTGTTCCCCCCACCTGCCAAGGATAACGCAATCGAAACAAACGTGGCGAATTCCATCTTCCGACTTTTCAACGCGTACGAAACTTTACTCTTTTCGTCTCGAGGCAAAAAACGATCTTAAGGAACACTTAACCGGCGACTTTCGCGGCACACGGTGCTCGGTTCTCGCAGGCTCGGCCGCGGATTTCCGGCCGACATGATTTATGAAAAGAATACCGACGTCGACACGGCGCGCGGGCCTGTTTTCATTAGCGAGCCGGCCTCCCCGTTTAATTATAAACCCCGTCACGAGCGTGAAATTCCGCGTCGTCGTCCACTTTTCGACTCGGGCGGCTTCGCATCAGCCGAGAGGCATCGCGAGTCTTTAGCTCCTTTCTTCTCACTACCGTATCCCCTACATTCGTCAGCACTCTCCCCACTTCTGCCGCTAACGTCAGGTCTCGTCGCGTTTTAATTAATTCTCGAGATTTCGCGCGACACACGGCTAGCTTTGTCTTCCGCCAGAAACGATATTCCACCTGACAGTTCTACCGTGAGAATTCGCCGCGAATTTAGAACGACAGCTTAATTATAATTCCATCGATCGATCAACTTGCAGCGATCGTTGTTCCAACTCTGTCACTGGGTTACGTAGTTTTTTTTTTTCGATTATTTTTCCGTGCGCTCTTTTTTTTCTCTACGTTTTCCCCCTTTTTCTTCACGAACGAGCGCTATGTAGTGTCATAGTCGTCGATTTTCCATCCGCGTTCTCCGGCATCGTCGTTGTTCTCCTCCTCTGGCTGAAGCTCTCGTAATCCGAAGATCTCGCGAGACAAGCATCCGAGCAAGGTGTAAGGGAACTTTCGGAACGCGAAGAAGCTCTCACAAAGCCGTGACCCCGTTTAGCTGGCAGAGCTGTTTAGTAATTACTAATCCCGGCTGCGATCCTTTCGGCAGCAGCCATCCTTTAATCATCCGCGTCTCCCCCTGTCCGTGAATTTATCTAATCTGCGCACCGGTGAGCTTTATCTAGCAGGAGGGAGAACGGGTTCGGTGTGCTTACAGAAACACGCTCGCGACGAGCCAAACCCGCGAGCTGCTTCTCGCATTGGTTGAAACTTTGAAACGTTCCTCAGCGTGGTTATTAATACCACGGTTGGTGGTTAATGCGCTATCTATCCAGCTGGTAATTCAAGCACGTCCTTTTGAATGGCGACCGCGTGTTGCCATCGCGAAGGGCGAATTAATGAATTACCGGTTCTATATTCTCTCTTGAAACCTAGCCACCTCTGTTTGTCGATCCTAGGCTATCTACGCGTTTCATTTCGGCTCTTAACGTATAAATTAGAAATGAGCGAGGAATAACAGCAGGAGAGGGGAGGGAGGGAAGGGGTGGAACAGTTTGTATCGATATACATAGGGTGTTTCAATTCGATTGACCGATTTTTCGGCGGCACACGATTTCCGGCGCGGCTGCCGCGACACAACGAAACTAGATTTGCTTGGTCCGCGTGCCTCTATCGTTTTTCCATTACTTTTTTAACTTAATTGTTACAGCCGTTCGCGACAGGTATCCTGCGCCAGCTGTTTGATTTGCTTCTGGCCGTGCAAAGTAAATTACCCTGCCTTTATTCCATCAGATACACAATCGAATCTTGTTTAGCGCAATCTCGCTTTTGAAGTCGCCGCTTTCCGACCTCGTCCATCTTTATCTAGTCACTTCGTTTTTATTAAATCCCGACTCGTGAATCAGCCTTTTCACCTACGATAGGAAGCCTGGTACACACTGACAGGTACCGTTTATCGTTCGTATGTTTAGGCAATTTACCCGTAACCGTGTTGACAAGTATTATCAGGGGAATGTAATTGTTCCACAGCGAATAATATTCAACGTGACTCGCTATCAACGCTATCTGGCTTAATTAATGTCTTGGTAATTAGCCGGTCTTGCTGCGGACAATCTCCATCATCGTTTGCTCCATTCAAATTCTCCATTTCTTTCGACATTCCCTAATGAAAACCCGTGTCCATTTCACGGAGCTTGGAATTATTACGAATCGCAGCCTTTGGCATTATGCAATTTCTCCAACTTCCTTATCGAATTATTTCTTTGGAAAAATTTCTTTCCCGATAGTCTGCGAACTGATTTCCTCTTTTTCTTCGCTATAAATTCTATGGATTTTTCAAAAATCGCTTACGTCTTCTACCACACGTACAGGATAAGGTAGGGTTATTTGAATGAAGCTAAGTAATTTGCCTTTCCTTCCGCCTTGAAAAAGACAAGTTCTGTGCTGAGTTCCAGATAACCATCCCTTACCATAGCTATGGATTAAATCGAATACTCCATTCATATAAGCTGCTTTAGTACCACGCACGTTTAAAAGCCACTCGTACGGTTGAATGGCCACGGCGAAATTTTTCGCGTTTTGCCAGAGTCTAAGCTGGTCGAGGTTGAAACCGGATCCACTTCGCGGCGAATTCAATTCAGAGTCGATCCTTGGCGAGGCTGACGTGCGGAAAGTACGTGCGGATTTAGCTGGAGATGAGGCGCTGATATATAAATCCATAGCGGTCAGCGGGTAGCTCGGTGCATCCTTTTCCGCGTTTCGTGTATTAATTTTCAGGCAACTAGACGCGGTCTCGGCGGATGGCCAGCAGGTACCGAAGGCGCTTCAGCGGAGCGCGGATGTTAGTTTAGCCGGAATATTTCAGTCGGACGTGCACCGTAGCAAGCTACTTCCGGCGACAGACATTGCGCTTCTACCGCGTGGAATATACGTCCTATTTTCGTCTCTCTGGCCACCACGACCACGCGCCGCGTATACTCGATTAACGTTGAGACGAACAAAGCTACGAGCGGACGACGCGGACTGTCCCGCCATGGCGTCACGTTAATCGTCCACGTTAATAACGCTATGCCACGACACGCCTCGACGAGCTTTCGATGTTCTTTCGACGCCAACGAGGACGACGTACGATGCCGCTTAACCGGTAAATTCGTTGTTTGCGACATTTCTCTGGCCTTAATTGCGCGGAACAAACGTCCCCCGAGGATATGTGCGTGGGGTGGCTTTCGTCGGGGCTTTAGTTTGCGAGGGTGATCGAGTTTTGAGGACTAAGGATGGGGATATTGAGTGGAATATTATGTGGTTCGGGTTAGATTTGTATATTTGTTGAGGCACTTGGAGGACTGAGAATCTGCTAGTTTCCATTAAATAGGAGCGAAGGTGTTTAAGTATAGTAAAACGTTGTGTGTTGTCTCGATGTCGTTCGATATGCAAATTTTTATATAAAGATGTTTGTTTCGTTCACGAAGTATTAAACGAGCGCTATTTTCAGATTAATTTCCAAGTTGTTCTCGTGTCTTATCAAGTATCGTACTAAATGCGCGGACACATTGAAGAGCGTGTGCCATTCGAATTTTATTTATACACGGGGATTGCTCCTCTATATCTTTATGAAATCTTAAAAGTGCACTCTGTTAATCGATGCTCTCAAATGTTCGTATGCGTTAGCTTTGGACTACTCAATTTACCGTGATTTTATTTCACCTTGAGAGCTCGTGATACGCAGCCATGTACATTCACTCGCGAGGAGGTCGCGTAAGTGAATAATCAGCCCTCGAGATCAAACACTCCGCATATCATTACTCGGCACAGTATAATTAACTTGGGCCAAACAAAAGGGGCAAAGACATTATTGGTACAAATTGAATCGTGTGTAAGTAACCAAGTTAGCCGACTTCTCTCATTTTATCACTGCCTTTAAAGCGCAGCTCGCAGGTGGGAATAATCCACCGCAACGATAAGACCGGTTCATTAATCAGCTCGCAGGCTCCGCTCGCGCGGAACGTTCTCGTCGGCGCTGGCTAACGTCCGTTTAATCGTCCACGTTGTTAACGATGAAGGATCAGAACGTCGGACGAGGGTTAGGTTGGGTGGTTGTTGTTGCGCAACAACAACACTGCAGTAAACGATTATCGTTGTCTGGATTTTGTTCATCGACATTCTCGTCGAGTTTCGCGAGGTGGAAGCGGATTCCATCGTTGAAAGCTAGTCTAGATAAAGGAACGACGTCGATCGACGTGGAGGGGCAAAGGGAAAGGTTGATTGATCGAGGCGCGTACAAACGACGATCTTTCGCGCTCACTTTTTATCTGCATGTTATCCCTTTATGGCACGCAGTTTTCGGTGGCCTCGTTACGCGCAATAAAACTCGCAGCCGGCGCTTTTCCATCGGTGGAAGGATCGATCCAGCGCCACCGTCGATAAGCCATGCATCGTACGAAACTTGTGATCGTCGCGCGTTTGAATTTTCATCCCGATGTTACGACAAATAAAACGGAAATTCTTTTTCTTGTCACGCGATCCATCTTCTGTGAAAAATAAAACACGGATGTAACGCGTCCAACACTCGATTCACGATCAATTTGCTCGGAAAATCTAAAAATCTTCTCGAGGAAACTCGAGAGCTCGTGGTACGGAGACCATGATTCTTCGAGGGGCCATCCATCGTCGTGTCCGTTTCCGGCGGTTGTTGCGCGATGATCGTTAAGGGGCAGAAACGGCATCGATTACCAGACCGCAGTTCGAAGGTAAATTATGTAGGGAGTTGGTTTGTTCGCGAACCAGAAGCAGACAGACTGTTGAATCTTGCAACGGTTGTTTTTCAGCGTCCCCCAAGCTCGAAGAATAAATCAGGAAAGGTCAGAAGGGGGAGCGTACGAGACAGGCAGCGGAAAGTGGCACTTGACCTTCCGGCGTTTCGCGCTATGCGACCTTGCTGCCTCAAACGACATGACCCTATGGAATATTTCATCGCTGCTGCACCTGCTGCTGCCTGTCCATTTTCGCGCAAATGAAATCTTACCTACCTGCTTGCATCTGGGCCTGGAATCATTCTCCAACGTCGTTTTTTCTTACCTCGTAAATTCTGTATGATTGAACGAGTGATTCCGACGATATGTGAAACTTTGGCGATATTTTCATCGAGTAATTTCATCTCTAAAATCACGTGCATTTTATTTCTATCACGGTTTATTCTATTTCGTTGGGTCAATTTCAACCTGCACACCTACTCTCGATCATTCTGTCATTCATTTACCCTCCTTCCTCCATTGTTTCATTCTCGTCCGCCAGCCGGCGCGACACTATTTCATTAAGCTCTGAGCGACTTCTCCTAATTACTTATCGATCGTGCAATAGGATCAGTCACGATGTTTACGTCGTAGCTGTGACGTACTTCAGGGATCAAGTGAACCGTGATTTTGTTATTTTTCCGTTGGGTAATCAAGGGAGATTTTTCAGGCGAGATCAGGAACGCGATTTTCTCAGTTAACGTGTCTCCTTAAAAAAGTCCATTTTAAACAACTTCGTTAGGCTACATCGCTATCTATATTTGCATTAATCTCTGTATAATTGAGGTAGTCAGAGTCGATAGGCGAGTGGAGGAGATTTTGCTTCAATCACTGATTTTGCTATATTCTACTTACTTTTCTTTTCTTTCTAATCTCGACACTTTCAACCAATAGGGAAAATTTGCAAATCTCTACTTTTATAATTGTGTGCGGAAAGTTGCACTTATCAATGTGCGCTTATGAATACAAATACTTCTCGTTTGAAAAGAGAACGTGAACCAATTTCCATTTCCCTGGACGCCTCCAAGTAGAATAATTCTAAATACGCATATCAACTTTAATCCAATCCAACTCGACTGCCTTTGAATTCTGGTTAATTTTCATGCTTGGTAAGTTCCATCTCGCAAAGATTCCGCGATAAAATAGGAAGGAACGAGCGGCTTTCGAGCTTCTCATTGTTCAAGGACGAAATATTCCTCCCCTTCGCATGCTAGATCCGTAACCTCTATCTTGGCAACGGTATCTTCAGCGGCGTTTCAAGAACGAGACCATTAATGGACGCCGCAACTCGGCGACTTTTTTACTGTCTTCGAGAAGAACATGGTCCTTGTGTTTCACGTCGCCTTTGTATCGGGAGGTCGGCTCATTCCTGGGGGACTCTCCTGGCGTAATAAATGTTCGCCTGTCCTGCTACCCCAAGCTCTTATTGCGCCGCGTTCGCGAAGAAAGAAGCGCGAGACGAAGCAACGTGCAGGGAGGAATGTCAATAAGGGAACCGGGAGGTAGACAAACGGGAACGTCGAAGTTCGTGAAAAATAGAAGGGGATGCTCGACGGTGGAATAATCGCGGATGAGGCGCCGCTGGATCCTGGAAACGGAATGTTCCCGGAGAAAGGTACTATGACTGCCGAAGAGAAACAGCGAAATTTGTCTTTCAGATCTAGTGGAACTGTTGAAGATTATGGGAGTTGCTCTATAATATTGAAAGTAGAATAATATTTTATCGTAGCCGTGCTATTCCCTTTTGCATTACTTTCGAAGCAATCGCATATTTCTATCGAGAATAAAACTTCTTGGTTTTATCAAAATCCTGATAAGAAACAACAAAAATACCGAGGAATGTATCGTTACTCTACTCCATTCGTAAAGATTCTTTTAAAATATTAAGAGTCTTTCTGTTTGTTGAAATAAGAATGAGATATAAAAATTCGGAGACTAGAAAGATAGGAAGAGATGAAAGATAGATTTTCCGTGGAATTCATAATCTTGAGCGTTGCGCGGCTATGCTTCGGATAGTTCTAATTCGAGAGAGGTTATTTCGTTTTTAGAATAAAGTAGATGAAAAAACGAAACGGTGCGAGCTAAACCATGGCCGACTGTGACTAATTATAAGAATTACCATGATCGAGCAGGACCGGTGGAGTAGCGAGGAGAAAAACGAAAGAACGATACGTTTAATCTGTAAGCAAAGCGGGTACGTCGGGTCGGAGGCGTGTCGAGAGGAGAAACAACGGCGTGACACGTTTCACAAGAGGGTGGAGAAAGGACGAGGATCGCAAGAAACTTGGGACACGGTTCGAAGAGGTGGAAGAATAAAAGGGCGCGTTCACAGGGAGAGAAACGAAACGGCGCACGAGACATTCCACCCTAAATTGTCTTACCGACGAGCTCGCGGCTAAAAATCAATGACATTTAAGCGAGGAACGAGAGAAGGGAACCGAGAGAAAGAAACTAGGAAAGGGGCGGGCGGCGTGACTCGAGCAAAAAGAAACGGAGATCCTGTGAACCGAGCTAGGGAGCGGTCTTTTATTTCGATGGAAAGCAACTCCCACGGTCGTCGTCGTTTCTTCTGGCCGAGTTTCGGAGGCTACTTATAAAAATCGAAGTCGACAAGCTAAACGAGAATTCTCGAGGGTTCGAACGGAGGGAAAGATGGCATCTGCGTAAGCGTACGTGAAATATTAATAGGAACGAAGGGAGGAGAAAGAAACGCGTCGAGAGACAAGTAGACGACGCGACGTAACGTCGCGAAGAAACGGGACGGTAAAGCTACTGCTAGAAGAAGAAGGGGGCAGTAAAGGGGGGAAAAAGGGGCTGAGAAAAGGTCGAAACGAAATGGTACGCGATACGACCTGAACTAAAGCGACTAAACGAAGCACTCGTTCGGCTCGGCGTCTCGACGAGTTCCGCTTTAAAGATAACGAAGCGAGTTCTTCGCGGAATAAAGGTACGTAATCGCTGCGGCACCTGTCGAGTGTTTGTCGAGACTGTCTCAGCTAGGGCGACGGGAGCGACAGGTGGCTTCGTTCTCTCCTTTCCCTCTTTTCTCTCTCCCCCAGCCCACGTTGACCTCCCCCTCTTCTTCCTCCCCTCATACTTTCTGTCTCACGACACTGTGTCTACCTTTCTCGCGGTATTACCCTCATCCGTCTTTTTCTCCCGTCTCCCTAGCTTCCGAGGCCGCGACTCCACCACTCGCTCGGGGGTGTGATTTAAAGTGTAAACTTAAATATTCCAGTCGGCGCCGCCGTGCAAATAGATTCGATATTAATGGAGCTTCCACGTCTTGAAAACCGGGACCGAGGAGGTAAGAAAACTCGTGCGGACGATTCACACCCTCCATGCGAGAAAATCAGGGTTTACTCTCTAGGACGCTCCTGGCGTTCTTTTTTTGTCGTACGAGGGAAAATACGACGCTGACGGCTGCTGAGTGATCCATGGATACCTCGAGGGAGATTCCTTGGGAGTCTCCAAGTTTTTGTGCCAACCTACCGTTGTAATTTATGAAATTTCTGAACGTACACTTACCTGCATCTCTCTTATAATTCTTCGCATAGACTATTATTATAAGACTATAGTTCACTCAGTCGAAGAAGACTATGATTAACTCAATCCAAGTCTTCGATCATTTCCACCATCTTTTTATATCTTTCACGCTCTTTCTCTCTCTCTCTCTCTCTCTCTCTCTACCTGCAATCACACAAACCTGCATTTGCATCACGTCGTTCTATACCGAAACGGTTAACAATCGGAATAAGGGGAACGGTAACAATGGATAATAAAGAAATATAGCTCGTTAGAGAAAAATAAAGGAAGCTTTATTCTTTACATACCATAGCAGGCGATACGAGTCGATAGCGCGTCAAGGTCCCCGGGGGCTTCCGCCCCGCGACGTTGGCGTGCCGGTCGACGGATATAAACGAATATCGGGAGGAAGATCGGGGTGACGTGGGGTCAGGAAATACGGCGAGTCGGTACAGGGTCTTTCCTGGGGTCGTATCGTACACACACTTGTTTCTCTGTTGGGTGTTCGCCGCGGTCTCGTGACGAGGTCACGCGAGAGTGGCCGCCAGTTTGTGCAGGTTCATGATGGTCGTCGCATCGCCAGGCTGCAGCCTCAACGCCTCGCTGTAAGCAGCCGCCGCTTGCTTGTATTTCCCGTTCAGGTGAAGAATCGCGCCGAGGTTTGTGTGACTTCGCGCCTCGTGCGGCCTCAAGGTGGCCGCGTGCCTGTACCACACCTCCGCGTCTTCCAGCCGGTCCGCTTGGCGCAGCGCGGACGCCGCCGCCATCGACAGCTCGTAATCGGATCTGGAAAGTTCGGCGGCGCGGAGTTGCTCCTCTGCCGCCTCCGATAGCCGACCCTGCGACGTCAGGAACAGTCCTGCGAAGCCACAGACCGTCTCAAAGTTATACGTACAATGTTACGTTCGAAATCTTGCTCTCTAGAGGAACAGTTTCTAGCTTGTAAGCTTGCCCAGTCGGATTAACAATTTTGTTTTTAGTAATAATACGAGGAATGGCGTGCAAGTGTATGACATGCGTGATTATGCGTGAGTACATTGAGATAGCATAGACTTATGAAGGTCACTTAATGACCGACACACTATGACAGTCGAGGGAGAGCTTCTCTAGAATGAGGTGGAGCTCGGATAGGTTGATCAACCTTGAAACCATTAAGTCGACTTAAATTTAGTCCGAAACAATTGGCCCTTAGTGGTACTTTCCATCTCCTTCTAGCAACGTGGTCTATGCGACTAGATTAAACCTGCCTCAAAAGGAGGGTCGCGATATAATGTTATTAATACCACGAATACGAATGAGTGATAGCTTCTTCTGAATAATGGACGTCCCAAGCGACAAGGGATAAACGTGTGTGAATTATATACTTTGTTATCTTTTCGTCATATATTATTTTCTAATTAAAACACACCGTCGCCAAAAGACGAAAACCCCTCTTCCATACATACAAACACACACACACACACGCATATACGTGAATATTTTAACTCGTTACAGAATGTTGCACGAGAGTAGCATAAGGTATACGTAAGGTCAAGGTTGCCAGCGGAGGATTGTCCTCAAAATTCCGGCGAGACTTGGCGGAGGACGAACGTTATAAACGCAACTCGTGATATATCAAGTATAATATAATGCGACGTTCCGTGGACCACTGCCTAATGACGCGTGCTGCTAAGAGAGATAAACCGCGATGGTTTTTGCGCTTGAAATATCCGACTGCAACGCGAGACTCTTTTTGGCGAGTAGATTAATCCTGACCGCAAAGAATCGGCTGACCGATGCCAGTGACCATCTCCTTCCACGGCTTTTGCAAATGGAAAGGATAGATATTTGAAAGGGTGGGTGAAATACTAGCGAGAAGAGAATGTTGCCAAACCAAGATCCAAGGACCAGAGTCTGAATGCGGTTCGAGCGGAGGACAAGCGTGAACGGAGAATAGAACGATGCGACGAGCACTAGGAATTGCGACGCTTTTCTGGAATTTCAATACCCGTCGATCTCCTTCCGGCTGCTGCCTTCCTTCTGATATTCGCTATTCCCTTGTGGCCGTCTCTTTTTTCGATTAGCGCGCTCCATCGTTGCCACCACCCACTTTCCCACCACAGTTTCTACTTTCATCCCCCAGGAAAATATTACACCGGTATTTAGAACGACCAGGCGGAATCTTACGATCTTCTTATCTTCCCTATAAAACGGTTCCTTGAAAAGATCTCCGTGAACCTCCCTTATCGTTACGCCCGTTACATTATTCTATCTCCGCGGCTTGTTTTCTTTTCGTTCTCTCGTTTCAACATAGAAGAGGATTACCAACGTCTTCGCTCGTTGTACCGTATAGTCGAGGAATCAATTATACCGAGCGGAACAACGGGCCAGAGGATGAATCTGTCGCAGACCACTCCAATTTGCCTGACAACGACGAGGATGCGCTTAGGTCTCGTGTTTCGTTGCTTTAATAATTAACGAGTACCTCTTGTTATTTCACGAATGGCTATAGACTACAGACGTTTCAGACTAGCGGATGGATGAAGGATGAGAAATCTGTCTGATGATGTTCGATTATTCAACGATTCCTTTTTAATTAAAGACACTGGCAATTATACGTACCGTAATGATGGTGCACGCTCGAGTCGTCCGGCGCCAATCTACGGGCTCTCAGGAACCATCTCTCAGCCTCCAGCACACGGCTCGACTGCGGAAGAAACAAGGCAAATCAGTAATCGAACGATCGATCGGGCCGCCATTGTCGACGCGGTCTACCCTTCACGGATCGTCGAGTCACGTTGTAACGAAATTTATCCTGACGCGATTAGGGGCACGAGAACGAGAAACAGAGGATTCCGTTTCGCTTCGCACACAGAGGGGAACGGTGTAAAAGATGGAAATGGAATTTCGATACGGTTCGCCTAGCCAACACAACCTGCACGGACGAAAATTCATCGGCTACGCGACAGGACGCCGACATTTATCGGTCAAACGTTCAATTACGCTCGGCATCGTTTACCGGTATTGACTTTCCATTGACCCTTCTGGTTGCCACGCGACATACATCGTAATTTACCGACTGAGACTTCTGGAAATTAACATTGAACATTCCAAGAACAAGAGAACAAATAACAGGGAAAGTGGTGATTTATTTTATGAAACAGAGGGAGAACGACAGCGATCGAATAAAAATTCTAGTTTCTAATTTCCATTTTCTGTCTATTATCTCTGATTGGCATCGTTTGCACGTTCAATTTGCGATCGATACCGGGCAATAAAATATTGAAAAATTTCGGTTCAAGTGACTCTGTTTCATATTGTTGACGCAGTTATTTACGTGCGCGGCGTGATATAATTTTATTGCGACAGAGATGCAACTAAATCAGCAAATTAAATGAAACTTTATCAGCCGTGAAGCTATTTCATTTACGACCGATCAATTTGAAGTTATTTCGCGAGCGACAGCTCGAGTATACGAAAGGACTAATGGAAAATTGGCAATTCGGTAATATTATCATGCCAAGCGATCAACTATATTACGCGTCCCTGATAATACGTCCTAACCATTGCAAAGCTATATCGATTAATATAACGTAATCGTATCGAGTGATTATGGAGCGACGTGGAAAGACGAAGGACCGATAGTCCCGTCACGCGTTTACGATACAAACGATAATTGATCGCAAAAGCAACGACACGTTTGTGAAATGAAATGCCCTGTGTATGGTTCGTTTGGAGAACGAGACACGTACAGAGAAGGAGGAAACATCGCGCGTCCCGAATCTCTCTCGGCTCAGTGAGCGTAATAGTCGGTCGTGTTAGATATGTTTTCAGGAGAAATACCGGTTTCCGGTCAACGATTGACCAGGCCGGAACACGGAACGGTCGGTGGATCGAGCAGAATCAGCTTAACGGCACGCTGTTTCCCGTCGGCGGGTTTCTCTTTAAGTGATGTGGGTCAGCCGATTCTCGGCCGGCCTATCGTGTTCGATCCAGCGCGCCAAGCCGCGCCGCGCTACGCCGCACCAAAATAGTACTAACTACTTACGTGTCGAGTCGAAGGTTTGCTAAGTGATGTGGGTCGCTACGTGGCCAGACTCGTTGAGCGAGAGCCTGCAATCCCGGTTATCGGCTAATGCTATTTTATATCGTTTTATATTCGAGCCAAGAGCCTCCGTCATGATTTATCTTCTTTCTTTTTTTCTCTATGTTAGGCTAGATCTTCGATACTACAAGTTATACGGACGTGGCCATGTAAATTTACTTGTTCGAAGAACCATTCAAATTTGAACGGATTTAGCGCTGTGTGTCAATTACGTAATTCTGTAAATTCGACAAGTAGCTACAAAGCCATTAGTTTTGAAAACTATCCCTGCAGTCCTGACACTATCATAAACCTCGCCTAACTGCAAACTTTAACTTTCACTCTCTCTCTCTCTCTCTCTATCTCTCTCTCTTTATTCCTTTACTTTTCTCTTCTTATCACGATTCAAAGGAAAAAGTAGTTTTTGCAAGTGTTGGAGACCTGTCGGTCGGCGAGCAGCACCGACGTAGAAGAGCGTTACTTTGCAAACAGCGTGAAACGGTGTTGGGAAGATGGGATCGAGTTCTTTGACGCGATGGCGATCGAAAAGTTGGCCGATTCTCCCTAAGGCATTCTGTTTTTCCACGGGGGTTCTGGTATCTCGAGTACGGGCGCTGACGCTTGGTGCAGCAGCCGTATCTCGGTGGCTGTACACGAAATTCCGTTGAACGATATTGGTCGGGCCGCGGTAAACTTGGAAACTGGATCCGCGCTCTGATGAAAGAGAACCGATCTAAAACTGGTAACTACTTACGTTTCGGGCCAAAAGTTTCCCGTAAGTGATGTGGGCCGGCACGTGGTCAGGCTGGCTGGCCAAACTCGCCTGGAACCACCTTTCCGCTTCCGCGTACTGTTGCAGCCTCGATAGAGTTTCCCCCAGCAGATTGTAAACGCTCTGTAAAACAGGTCGATCGTCAGACTTTCCACGGTTCCTATCTTACTTTCTTCTTCTTTCAAATTTTTCTCCATTCGCTTTTTTCCTCTACCAATCCTAACCGACATGCTTCGTTTCGTTGATATTGCGATTCCCGATACGCGAATCAACGATGAATTAACAGCGAGGAACGAAACGGTGCTCTAGACGAATTAGCGCACGATTAATTCGTAATTATTGAGCCAACGAAGCGACTCTCTACCAGCAATTTCCTCTATCTCACGCACAGAATAACAGAACACGATGGAATATCCTGAAATTACTCTTGAAGGGAACTCATAATACCTCGCGTCGACTTTCCATAAAAAATGAAAGAAAAGAAAATATTATCACGCTCTAACAGTCATAATGCTTCACGTTCTTTACCGAATATTACGCAAAACGAGCTAACATTCGCTTTATCGTATGGATGTTTCAACGAACGAATTAACACTTTCGCCTCAAAAACCCATTTCCGTCTGCGCTAAAAACAAAAACTCCGCCAGGGGTGCTTAACGAACGGCGCCGAAGGTGCGATTAATATCGGCCGGCGTGCGATAAATCCGCGAGGAAGAAAGTAATTGGCTCGAGAGAGAGAGAAAGAGAGAAAGAAAGAGAGAGAGAGAGGAAGGGAAGGGAGAGCGAGCAGGTACGGATGGAATCAGTTTCGGGAAGTTTTCTGATTTTCAGGACCGACGGCTGCTGCTAATGGCCGACGGAACTCGAGCCACGGACTTCTCACGGATAACGTATATATAAACCTATTCGATTCTTGAATGTGTAACGCGTCTCTACACTCACGTCAGACACGTACAAAGGCGTTTTAGGGGTAAGGTGATCGAGGGGTGAGCACGTGAGGAGAACGTATAGACGAGAACAAGATGGGAACACAAACGACTGTGAGCGTTACGGAACGACTAACACCGAAAAGCTTCTTTCCGAGCGCACGGGTTTTGCCCTCGCGTCTCCAAGTTGTAGGCTAAAACTTTTATGATTTTGTTCGTGCCGGATGTGCAGCTTGGAATAAGCAGAGGAAAGCGAACTGCTAGATGGACCGTAAGGAAGAAAGAAAGAAAGAAAGATAGAAAGGGAAAAGAAAAGGGAGGAAGAGACAGAGAGAAGTCTTCTCGCGGGTGGAGAAGACAAATGGCAGGGAGCGTCGGGAAAGGAACGAGGTCGAATATCCAACTAACTCGTCGGACCCGATTGCCCCGTGATTCGATGGATCTCGCGTCCCGTTTCTCGTGGAAGTACTCGGTATCCGATCGGAGCTCGGAGTAATCTGTATCAGCTCCGGCAAGAATCGCGCGATTCATAAGAATTCGATCAACGACGCTCCTCGCGTTCACGTCCTCGCGATGATTTATCGTTCACCTTCGTCTACGTAGTCGCTCTTTTATTCGTCGCCGTACGATCGGGCTTGGCTACGGCCAAATTGAATCCGGCCGAATCGATTCGAATCGAACGGTTGACTTTCATCGGCAGGGGGAAATTTTACCCGCACTTAGCGTTCCTCTATCCCCGTGCAAGCTTTCGATGGATGAAGAGAGAGAGAGAGAGAGAGAGAGAGAGAGAGACGTTACGGTTTTACCGGGACTGAATGCCACGGAACGTTCCTTAAAAGGGAACGCGAGACTTTGTCTTAGAAAGATCTCTCGTTGACAGCCTGGAAACGCGCATTGGAAGCAGAGTTTCTCGCGGTTCCGCTCGAAAGGTGAAAGCAATTCTAGGCCAGGACGCGAAAGTGGCTGCGTCGTCAAAGAATCGGCTCTTTTCAAAGTGGAACGCTCGCATTGTTTCGCGTCATTATTCACTTGAACCAGTTTCCACGAGCATCGCGTTCTCCCATTTAGTCTCTGCACGCAGTCGGCGACTCGTCCCGTTTCATCGAACTCGTTTCCGTCCTCGCGCGTATCTTCTTCGACGTTGTTGGCAAATCGCTTATGTATCTTATCTCCAGGCTTCGTGGAACAAACGAGCGAGTGACAACGTGTAGGTAGAACGATATTCAGGCTCGATACGTGTCTTTCGATTCCTTCAGTGAAGCGGTAACGACACCGCGACACGCTGAATAATTCGCCGCGAAGGCGTCGTCTGCAAACCAGACGTAGCTGCCCGATTGAAAAATTGAGAAGAAGCCCTGGACTTAAACTGCGAGAACTCGACGCGTACGCGCATCGATAATAAGTTCGAGAAAGGTAAATACATAGGGGTTGAAGAATTGCGAGCACATCTTGTGAAACGTTTAAGCACCGAAAGAAAGAGAGAGAGAGAGAGAGAGAAAGAGAGAGAGAGATAAAGAGAGTGGTTTCGAAATTCCATTGTGCGGAATCATTATTCACTTGGACTACTACTACTTTTTGAGAGTATTACGCGGCGGCACGGCGTTTTCAGCCAGCGGGATACCTGCGCTCGAAGTCCGCAAGATGCATGCTTTTACATGGCCGACGTCATCGACGTTAAACGCCATTGTTGCCGCAAAATCACCCCTTCGAAACGACTCTGGAAACCACCGAGGGACTGCGTTTCGCGCAACCCTCTTCGCAAATCCTCTTGGAATTCAGTCTGTCTCTATATTTTCTAAGGGAAAATCGAGGGATAGAAAAACGCGGAGAATAGGCCCCTGGAAATTAATCGTGTTTCCTTGTTCCGAGTCAACGATAGATTGCTTTCCCTTTCCTTTCTTTCTTCTTTCCTTATTTCGTAGCCTCGCGCAAGTTGCGTCAAACAGTTTTTGTAAGGTAAAAAATCGATGGCCATTTCTCGCGTTGAAGTTGGCCCTCGAGAGAGCTACGTGCTTTTATTTGTACGCAAGAATCCGCCTGGCAACGGGGGATCATGTATTCAGCGGCATGATTTCGTTGAAAATACAGCCTCGAGCTACGCTCAGAGGAGGAGGAGGAACGGGAAAGGGGCGAGTTTCTAGAGAGCGGTGCGCCGTTCGACATTCCACTGTTCCTCAAGTGGGCTGTTTCTTCGAGAAAAATTAGGGACATAACTGTGCTTACATAAAAATCTGACGGTTCCCAGGTCCGTTCTAACAAGGAATTCATAACGGTGCCTGACGCTCGCAGTTGCAGTTTACCACCCTTCGCCCTTCACAGACTTTCTGGTTTGTTATATTTTTCTTTTTTTTTTTTTTTTTTACTACGTAACTTCGCGATATCGGGACGAAAGGAGAGTGCTACGGCACCATCCGCCTGCTGGATGAATGGTTAATCAAGCTCGAAACCCGATTTAGCGACAGCACGTCAGCCGGCCAAATTAACAGAACATTTTCCTCGAAATTTTCTGATTCGCGTCGAATCGTCGGCTCTTCATCCCGGAATAATTAATCAAGCGCGTTTCACAGGAATCTCAGTAAATCAAGCTGTGGTCTACGCTGAAGATATTTGACCCGCGCTACTTGAAATTTTGTCCAAGATTAACGAGACTTTTAATCGGTTTCAACAACAATTCCACACAAACCGATATCTCGATTCCACGAGCTTCAAATTTTAAAGAACGTACCGAGAGAAATTGGGGATTTCCTCGACAGGAGGACGACGGTTATCGCGATAAACTCGAGCGTGGTCGCATTGGTGGGTTTCGCGAGAATATTTCGTGTGAATTATTGGCCTTATCGACGGGCGACGCTCGCCAGCAGAACTTGGACCGCGGACCCGGTGGCTCGTTTAATTCGCCGATAATTACGTTCAAAGGTTTCGTGAGAGAGCGCCGCTGCAGCGCCAGGATCCTGGCAATTGTCGTCGAAATGCGGAGGGTGCGAACAGCTGCGGGGCGAATGCGGCGTCACGTCGTCATTGTCGTCATTGTCGTCGCCGCCTTGTGCATACCGAGTCGCAGTCAAGGGGGAACAAACAATTAGAACGGTAAGTCGAGCGGGCCAATTAGATGACTGACTGTGTTCGAGAACGGTGAAAGGATAGCAGTGAGAGAGAGAGAGAGAGAGAGAGGCTGCCACGTTAGCGATACGCAAGAGAACTAATCGCTGAGAATAATTGGATTAAATTGCGGGCTCGCGTATCGCGCATTTCAAACCTGCTGCCTGGCCTTACCTTTGATTTATACGATATCCCGGCCATCTCGATAAAACCGACAAAATCCCAGGTGTCTTGCTTTCAAAGGGTTAATTTGAAATTCAATTCGTTTTATATAATATTTATCGTAAATCACGCGGTCGAGAAACGCGGGAAATATTTCTAACGATTGGAGGAGAAAACTTAAGCTGAAAGATTAAAGTAAACACGTATTGGTGGAGCTCGAACGATTTCAATTAACGGTAACGCGTTTGGCGAAAATATAAAGCCTATAAAGGCGCCGGGTTCGCGGCGATTTACAACGCGAACGGCAACTCGCATAAATATTCAGACCGGGGCTTCAACGGATTAAGATATATTCCCGACACGTATGCAGGTAACGACGCGTGCATGCAGCCGGTCGAGCGGCGGACGAAATAATATTTTTTTCTCTCTCGCCAACCCTCTGTTTTTCTCTGTCTCCAGCGTGGATTCAATCGCAGACGCTCCGTTCTTGCTTCGAGTTTTAATCCCGCGGATTCGTCGCGAATTTCTGGCTCGTCATGGCCATTTAGCGAAACTGGATCGAAAACGCGGTCCGGTTAATCGAGCGATTATTGCTCGTGCGAGTGTCATCGCTGTTTCAAGAGAATTCGAAAGATTCACCAATAAAGACAGGGAATTAGAGAAAGTGGTGTTTTTCAAATTTGTCTCTTTAAATACATAATTAAGGATCTCATAGGAATAAGGGAAGTTCTAATGACGAAGAGCAGGTGCAAAGTTTTAGGAAGAAAGATATACTTACCGACGATGATATATTTTTCATTAGCGTGAAAGCTTTTGTTTATGCTAGTAGTTAAAAGGCGACGCGATTTTTCACACGGACACGCGGTATTTTCCTGGAATTTGCGATACTCGGATGAAAATTCGCCTGGGAACTCGTCGAACATGGCCGACGATTAATCGCGGTCGAGCGGCGCAATATTTTTTGCCGCGTCGTCAAAGAAACGTACGGTCTGGCGTTGTCATAGAAAGACGATTCCCTTCCTGCTCGCTAATGATACTCGTTTTTCTTCCATCGTCGGCTTTCGATCGATTTAATCGCGGACAATATTTCCCGCCGCTAATCGCCTCAATTTCCTCCAAGAGTTCATAACAAAGAACGCTCTTTCCCGGTTCAATTACAACAAGCAAGCCGTGTCCCCCTTGGACTTTTAAATCATTGTTTGTTCCTAAACCGTTATATACGGTTGTAAACTCTGATTTCACCGAAATATGTTTAATATCCTGGCAATAACTCACGTCCGTTGAATCACGAAATATCCTCAATCATCATTAATTTCCCAGTTTCCACCACAGTTTTCTGTTTAAACTTTTTCGTAGCGCGTACCGCGTAGCCCTTTCGCCCGTTCCGCTATAAAATTGAAATAAGAGATCCAGTAATTGAACCGTGTTCCCGTGAAACACGGGATTGCATCACGGATATCGCCGGGGGATGGTATCTTTCGGCTATCGAATTCGAAAGTGCACAATGGCTTAACGGAGATTGGTTTTCCAGGTGTTTCGCGGCGTTTCACAGGGAAAAGCCGACGAAAACATTGGCCGGTGGGCCACCGCGGCCGCGTATGGTAATTTGCGAATTAATTCCACAGCGGAGTTGCATTAAATTCGCGTTAGCTGAGCCGCGCGCATGCGGTTGCACACGCTCGACTAGAATAAACAATATTCGCGGAAAGGGAAAATTGATCAAATTCTCTCTCTCTCTCTTTCTCTCTCTCTCTCTCTCTCTCTCTCTTGTTGCCAGGATTTGTTGGACGAGAAAGTTTCGGAAATTATTTCGAATTCGCCATCGTCCTGGCTTGTATTAAATTTACATTAGATAAATACGCCTCGGTCAGACGCAAACAACGCGCTACAGCTGGAAAATGGTTCGACCTGCCCTGACACGACGATGAAACGATTCGAAATTTTGCCTCGGTTACGTCGAACCGATTGCTTTCTCGCGTGTAACTTGCGCGTGTAAAGCGGGGGAGGAAGAAGTGGATGACGAATCGGAGGAAAAATAGTGAAAACAAGTTCTCTCTGGAGTTTTCTCTTTCGTTCTTGCGATGCGTAGAAGCGACCCGGTCGAGCCGAGTAATTCCAATCGTTCTCCGAAACCTATCCTCCGGAGATTGCGAGATGCCGATCGATTCTACGAAACGAACAATCAGACGACTGATTAGGAGCGCGTAGAGAATGGATTAATTTCTGTCTGCAATCCGATTGACGTGCTGGAGATGGAAGGCAAGGGAGAGCGTTCGAGCTTTAATTCCAGCCGCATTACTCGTTTCGTATTATGGTCGCGTAATATCGAATGAAGGATCTCCCTAGGGGCAAATGGAAATTCGTTGTCTCGCCTCCGTGCGTATTTTACAATCCGTCGCATGGTGGCGGTGTCGTGTCGCGAGCAATTGTCTAAATTACCACGATGCGACGAGACATTGATTGACTGATGTTTAAATCTTACAGCCGAATCTTCTTACACGTTAGGAAAACGCTATGGGGAACGGCGTAGAGTAAATAGAAGAGCGGTAGAAAGTTTTATTTAGAGGAGAAACTCGGCGGAAGTTAGCTCGCCGGTTCTCAGATTAAACGGTTACATATTCTTTGGGAGAATTACCGGAAGAGTTACGAGAGTGGGTAGATCGAACTAACTGCGCAAATAAGTTGATATCAGTAGCCATAACGTGCGAGCAAAAAGTGTCGGTGCACCTGGAAGAGTGAAAAGGAAAAAAAGGTAACGAGCGCAGGGGAGCAAACTCGATAACTAATACCGCCACGTTTGTCGAAGTTTTATTTCGAGTCAGCTCAAATTTTTATTAAAGTGGAAGTATTTACGGCCACGAGTTGCCAAGAAAAAAGAGCAAAGATAACGAGGCCAGCGCAATAGAATGTTTATTGCGTCTAGTTTCGCGTCATAAAGCTAACTGCGAAAGAGAGGGGAAAAAACAACGAGAGCACGACCAGTAGTTAAAAGTTCTGTCCCGGCTAAAAGGTCTTTGCGTCTTGACGGAACTTTCTTCTGGTCTCTGCACTTAACCGTTCTACTCGTTAAATTATGTTAAATCGGTCGCTCGGACTGTCGCTAAGACGATCTTTGATTCAAACGATGATTCATTCGTCTAATTAGCGATCGATAATCTTAGCACGAGTCGATATATTATTTTCAAATAAATTTCTGTCACAGAATATATTCTGTGTATGCCACGAGTTGTGAAATTTGCAACGAGCAAGAAATGAAGATACTGAAACTCGTGAAATTCGATTATACTGGCGAGCGTTCGTTCAAACGATCGACTGTCCGATTATTCTCTCGTTAATTGTCTTTCATTTGATCTGTATTGGACGTACAAACATTCCAATCGTTTCACCATGATTTCGAGATTTTTCACGATCCTTTGTTTATCTCGTGGGGTAACAAACAATGTTTCTCACTATTTTCAAATTATATCGAACTGTCGAGAAGCGTAGAGATAAATTACAATTCACGCGATCCTTGAAATTTTCAAAAAATATTTCCGCCGAATTTGACGCGTCGCATCGTTGACTGGAAAGAGGAAATCCACTTAGAATTTCTGGGAATACGTAGGTGACGGCGAGTTATCTGCGGCGGACAGACGATTTTTTCCGACCCGTTTATCCGCCGTTATCCGATTCAACGCGACATTTTAATCAGACTCGAAAATTAACGCAACCAAGTAATTATCAGTGTCGCTCGTAAATCATCCTCTGTACCAGCCGCAGAGATCTCGTAGAGAAAAGCTCGGGAATTCGGTTCTTGCGCGGCGCCAAGGACGGCAGTGAAATCTGATCGCGAAAAAGGCTCGTCGCGAACGACGAGTAAATTGTCGCGGACGTCAATCGATCGTCGTGGATGCGTTTCATTTCCCTTCTTTTCTTACATTTCTTACATTTGGCCGATCGTCTTGCTTGATTCGGCTCGTTCGATTCGCCGCTGGTTCCTTTCCACTTGTTCGCTCACGCTGTTCCCAACCGTTGAGAACTTTCATCTTCCTCCTCTTCCTTTTCCTCCCGTTTTCGTGAAGCGACCGGGTCTCGGACGGCTATGACGTTCCACGAGTGGAACGCGTCCCACGTCGAGAATCACGAATTTCCGATAATCGTGTTCTTCGTGCACACAGAAGTCCACAGACGGAGAGGAAGAAAGAAGATCGCCTCCTTAGCGTATTATTCCAAAGTTTCGTCCGATTTTCCACGCCAACGGCCAGCCAACCTCTGGACTGTGCTGGGGAAACGCGACCGGGGGTCATCGCGATAAAACATCGGAAACTGGTGAAACTCCGCTGTAATCTTGCCGGTGATGTTTTACCCCCGTACCTACACTTTGAATCGAGATCTCGGTTCACGTGCACGCGGCAACGAGCGTGTGTTACCTCGTGCCGCGTGTACGTGTACGCTTCCACGTGTTCTTCTCTTTCTGTCGTCGTCGAAACGCCAGTTGCTCCATTTGTGCGGGTCTGCTCGAGCGTGTGTTTGTTTGCCCAAGTATGAGTACACGTTTGTCCGTGTTTGCGCGCGTGAGGTGTACACGGACGACGTCGTAAAGTCCTGAGAGATATCGCAGCAGCGATTAGACCCTCGTTTCGGGAACTAAATTTCGCCGGGTCCCGAGCAACCTTCGCGCCCCACCTCTTCCTTCCTCGACCATTTCTCGTGCGTCTATTTTCGCACGATTCAGACCTCGACCGTCATTCAGCATCACAGGCGGCCTTCGTTCCATCAACGGCAGTCTCTCTATCCACGACTTCTTCGCTTATTTGATCCGGCCCTTGCTTCAAGAGAAATCGATAACGAACGCCGCTTTTTCACGAGGTACCACGGCTTTGACTTTCGACCACAGAGAGACCCTCGAATGGAGTACGTAAACGAGCTCCTGCGGAGTTTCTTGGGTCGTTTGTGGTTTCTAGCGGAATATGGACTTTGTTCGTGTATCCAAGTGAACTATGTTCCGGTTAGCGAGAAATGTATCTATATAAAACGCCTCTGGATGAAATCAAAATTGACCATTCGAGCGATTGCACTATGTTGCAACCGCGAAGCGTGGAATTTTAGTGAAAGGTTTCCTTCTCTATCGGTCGATCTATAGAAAAACGAATCACGCTCTAATATCTGAAATTCCCAGAGGTTTGGTCCGGCCGATGACCACGATAGGTCGACGAAGGGAACAGAGGAAATACGATATACCACGAGTCTCTCGATACCATCGAACGGTTTGCAAACAACTATTTTCGTTTTTCCGATTGCTCTCGATCTCCGGTGTACCTGGCCAGGTCAGAGTCTTAAGTATCGCGGTACTTTGAACATCGTTCCCCGTGAAATTAAATTTCCTTCGGTCGCCGAGGATGATTTTTATCTCTCTCTCTCTCTTGTTGGTTCAATTGCACGGGAAGGAAATTGAATCCTCCGGAATTGTTTTCAGTTTGAAGGTAAAGAGACCGAGAGGGGAATGAGTATAACGCGAAAAGAACGAGAGATGGAACGAAATTATAGTTTTATGGGCCAGGAAAATATCCTACGGGAACTTTGGCCGATTATTTTTGCGTCGTTTCAATGGCTAAACTAATTCACAAGATGGTGCCAAGTCGCTCGTGACAACATTCATGAGACTGTCTTCCGATAGTTTCTTACTTTGCTGTTACTACACCGGCTGAGCCGTACACTTTCGGTGCCACATGACGCAAACTTTCCGAATTTTTCGTCACCAGAGTTTCAAAGAGAAACCGATGTCGAACCGAGCCGTAATTTTTTGCAGCTGGAACCGCCTGTCGGTCGAATTAGCGTGGCAGTAGCAAAGGACGGCCTTAATCAGACACGGTTGGATCGATAAGCGAAGAGAAATATGACCGATGAAAGCTGGAGGTTCCGACGGCTGCGACCGTCCAATGGAAACCGATCGCTGGCCATTTTTCTCGATTTCGTAAAACCTATTATTCCTTCCTTTCTTATACAAATGTCCGCATCCGTGCATTGTTGCGACCTCTCAACTAGGTGGCGATCAGTTAAATTGCAACTGGTCGGTTGGGATCGCGAATCTTGAACTATATTAACGCTCAAAGCGAAGGGAAATTAAAGAGTCGTAACATGCTTGTGATTTGCATTGTTACGTCCGGTGACTCTTCACGTTCGAGGCGGCCACCAGCTGTGCACATAGAATTAAGCGTATCGCAATAATCCTAAGGAACTGTCATAAAACGAGGCTTTTTGATTTACCGTTAAGGCGGTCAATTGGCATAAAGCGTCTTCGAGTCGAGAGATTCCTTATGGTTATTGCTGCATCAGGTAAAAATTGGTGAAACGTGGATTTTTCCATGTTTCCCGGGATTCCACCCACAAGCGACCAGTAGTGGGGCGATTACCACCGAATAAGAGTTTTCCTTTGCAACAGCATCGCCACCGGACTTCACTGTTTCATCATCTTTAGAACAGTCAACATCTCTTTATCGGCTTTACATCCTTAGATCATTCACCTACTTCACTTATACCTTACGCACCAGCGTAATTATCTTTTCTACAAAGTTATTGGAAATATATAATATCTTTGAACAGTTAATCAAGCATTATACTCATTAAACTACCTCTATTATCCTAACCGAAATAGGGAATCGATCAGTTCATGTTCAGTTCGATTGTCTAATCGTAACGGGAATTTACGACTCCCGTTGATGCGCTTCCTCGCGATCCCGTCTCTTCGCGATTGGTCGAAAAAACATGCATGTTTATTTGAAGTGTTTTGCATGAACGTAAGTCTGGTTTAAACGTAAGAGTAATTTAAACGAAAGAGTATGAAACGTAAGCGAGAGCGTGTTGAATGTAAGTCCTTATTCTCGACACACCTGGTGCTTGTATCCTAAGTGTCAGTCTAAGGCCTGTGTTTTCGTCAACGTTTTCTATGAGGCGGGAATCTGTGTCTGTCCAATCTTCTGACTGTAGAATTATTGTGGGCGTCTTGCACGTAGCGTCCCGTTTGCGAAATGATCCGGTGGTCTATCGTCGAGTTCTCATCTGATATCGAAGATTATGACACGTCGTTTGCTATTGAGCGGATCCGTCGAAACCGGGTCCTTAATCTTACGATACCAATTAAGTTGTCGACCTGATTCGAGTTGTAACTTTGTTGCAATTTGGGAAATTTCAACTTCTGAAAAATAGCAGATGTGATGTCCATATGGTAAATTGAGGATAATCTTACGTGCATAATTCCAACGTTGCTACACCCGTTACCGTTCGACTTGCTTCGTATGAGCGTTACCACCCTGCGTACCTACTTTAAGAATTGAGCTTAACTAAACTGAAAGTACAGCGCTGCGCCGTGTTCTAAGGTACAATCGACTAAACCTACCAACTTCTATTAAACATAAACTTACTCGGGTCCGTTCGAACAAAAGCTTCGGGGAACAGGGGATCCTTTTTGCCTCGATAAGGATTCAAGCTGTCCATTTAAACGAAGGTCGTATTATTTCCTTCGTCGGTTCCATTGAATCCCGAAGAATTTCGTCGGCGAACAAGAAGAAGTCCGCGGATGAAAGGAGTCGAGGCCGCGCGCGGCGTAATAAGCATCACGAAGAAGGAGAGAGAGAAAGGAGTAAGGAAAAGGGGAAGGAAGGAAGGAAGGAAGGAAAGCGGCATTGCTTCTACCAAGGAGGATTTCATTACTTAAAAAGATGCCAGGTTTCTCTCCTTTACTAACGTTCTTCTCTCGGATGTTCTGTGGTCGCGGGTGATTCGCGGTCGGCAGTCGTGGTGCGCGCGCGAAATGGCCAGGCGGCGAGTAATCAGGGAAAGAAGATGAGACCGCGGCATTAACGAAGCTTCGACGTAGTCTTTTGAATGCGTCACACGCGCTCAAAAGCTGCTCCTTCTGCTGGTTTCTGTTCCAGTTACTCGAAGGACGGACGACCGAGTTTCCAGAAACTCGAACGAACCACAAGCAGAGTAGTGAGGTGTTAGCACAGCGGTATTACAGCGCTGAAGAACAAAGGAAGCGAGACACGGACCGTGTAAAAAGCAAAAGTGTTTAATTCGAGAGAGTAGAAGGGAACGATGTGGGGTGGGAGGTGGGGAGTGACCGCGAAACGTGGCCGTCCTCCTTTCTTTCTCGCGATATCCCGCCGTTTTTCCCCATCTTGTTCTCTCTTCGTACGCTCTGTTCGCGATTTAGCGCGCGCAAAAGTTGTGGCGATGGTCGCCGGTGCGCGAAAGTTTCACAGGGGTTGGTGCTGCGACGAAGGAGGACAGGAAGAGAAAAAGGCAGATGAGGGACGATACAATGAACGTTCTTCTGGAAGATTAAAGTGCGCCGCTACGCCGGAAGACCAAGCTGCCGGCGAATGGTTCGCGTTAAAATTAAAATTGCAGACAAAAACCTTCGCACGATGGGATATGGTTCGCGCGAAGCCAGCTCGCGGTTCGATGCGACTGAAAGTGGGCCGTGTAATTTAAAAGCTATTCCGGTAGTCTTAACGGACTCTTGGAAACCACGTTAGTCGGGTATTAGATCGTCCAATAAGTTCTACCGCGATGCGTTAATATTCCATGAGAAGGTTTTAAAGAGAGAAGATCAGCGAATAATAGGGGTTTTTAACTCTTTTTAAATAGTTTTCCCCTTTACATTTATATTATACGAGTTTCGCGATGAAAATAAAAAATTCCTACGATTTCGCGATCAATTAATACGAATTCACGTGCACGTTGGTGGTTTTAATTAACAAGATCTCAATTAATCGAGCTCCAATTAAAATTTCGTAGCAGTGTCACAGCGTTTCCGAAATTGTTCAGAATTCCGCGAGTTGTAACTTGAATACTCGGCAACTTAGCTTCGACATGAGCCATTTATTAATTTCATTAAATGAGAACACTGCAAAAATTGCCTGTACATTTATACGCGACGACCAGCGAAACTAGAATATCGATAATTTGTCGTGTAAACACGCGATCGACGACGTGTTCGAATTTTTTCCTCGTATATTCTACGTTCGTTTCGCGTTATCACGAGTCGCATAGAACTCGCGATGACGCGTTTTACCGCGGCATCGACGTTTCTCTTCGCTTTAATCACCGTTGCATCGGTTATTCGAACAGACTTTCTCTATAGCGTGGGAATCGCAGCGATAATGACGATATTTCCTGATGTAACGTATGAAAATTCGTGCACACACCGGGTTGAAATCGTGGAAAACGTCGAGGCGCTTCCGACGGATTGGAAATCCGCGAATGTTTGATTACTGGGAACATCCATTTGCGTCTGTCTAGCCATTAAATTCACCGCGGCTGATCGTTTACGGTCGAAATCGCGTTCAAATTTTCTGAAACAGTCGCGTTATTTCCATCATCCAAGTTCCATAGTCGTTCGCGGACCGACATGCTCTTCCAAGTTTTCAACGATCACCGGTAGTTTCATAGTCGACGATGACAGTAATATCGGAAAGCGATAGAAGAGAAAATAAAATTCCGCATTATCACTCGCTAATCTGCCTCGATTTAATCAACCAGCTACTTCCAAGAAATTTCACCGACTTGTTTCTTTCTTTCCACGCCTCTATCGAATACCTTTAGATTTGCTTTCGGTTTATAAAGCTGTGAAGCCAACGAACACGCCTCGAGGGAACGGAGAACTCTATCAAGCTGCTAAGGAAAAAAAAAAAGGAGCCGGTCGGAATGGAACATTATCGACTCTATTATACCACGACTACGAATACTCCCTGCCGAGTCGCGGTCTCGCTCCCTAGGGTAACCCTCCAAGTGTTCGAGACGCGAGCACCATGAACGTGACGTTCGATTTTACCATTTCTAGACTGGTCGACCTCTCAAAGACATCCCATCCTCTCACGACGAAGAAAAAGAGAAAAAATGAACGAAAGCAAACCCTGATTTCTGCTTCTCACGCGTATGAGTTTCCCTTCTAAACCTAGTAATCGCACTTTCTATTTCGGGTTTCGCCGCCAATCAGACGGCGTACGACGCAAAAAGTGAATCTCGCGGTCTTAACCTCGACCGAAGGATCGTATCGGAGTATAGCACGGGGAAAGAAGGAATTTCAGAGGGATTTGACGAGCTCTCAACGAATCTACAGGGTAATGGGGATGCACGAAGGAAGGTCGCGTTCTTCGTGAAATTACGAAACGGGACGACACGACGGTAGAATTCATGTTAGAGGGGAGAGGAGAGTAAAGTTAGATCCGTGGGCAGCTATGTCGAGGAAATGAGGTACATAGGGATGAACGGAATGGAGATTGGGGAGGGTGTACGCGCGTGCACCGTGTAGAGCGGGGGAGATCGTAGAAGAAGGGTGGACAGAGAGAAGATGGAAAGTAGATGGGGTCGCGAAATTACCTCGAGCGGCATTGTATGTCGGCCGGAGGGTTTCAAGCACCTAATTAGCCACTTAAACAGCGCGGCACAAAGAGTCCCTCTGTTATTAAAACGACATATGAAATGATCGGTCCTCTTTTTTTTTTTTTTTGAACAAAAGGAACAGTCGATGGGGAGTTTTCGGTCGTGTCTTCGATGTACGATCGATTTCACTGGAAATGATCGTCGAGAGGAGCTTTGAAAATATCTTTCTCTTTGCGATAAATGAAATTGACGAATGTTTCGATGTTAGAACAATTCTTTCGTTGGTCGACTGTTTTTCTTCGAGCAATTAAAGCCACGTGTGTGGACGATGTAAATATGTATATTTCCTTTTTCATGCATAAACTGTTTACTACTATTTTCAATTTGAAAATCATTATACTCATTATTCTCATAGCCTGTATTTATAATCGATGGTGCACGAAAGAAATGCAAATTGATTTTACTTAAATAAACGTATGTCCTTTGTTGAATATTTTATATATTGAAATATTTGCGTTTCTACGAAAAAAGTACGCAAAGTTTACCTTTTACGATGATACGGTTTATCGGTGAGCTGATCTTCGTGAATAATAAATCATTTGCAACTATCGTCGCCGGATAGCGATATCCAGGACGAGGGATTACTCTTTCTTCAACTTGAAACAATTAATCGCATTCTTCGAATTATTTGTAGATCCCTTCATGGAGTTTGTTCAAAGTTCTTGCAGTGGAGCAACGTCGAATTTCTTGGGGAGACACTTCGACACTGGACGAAAGAGAAAAGAAGCAAATAGAAGACAAAACAGCGATAATGATTCTCACTGCCGTTTTTATTGAACGATCAAGAGCGAACAGGGAGTGTGAGAGAACCCCGAGGGTTGCTTGATTAACGAAATCGAGGCGTGTCACGCACCGTTCCGTGCTGGATATCTGTACACGTTGTGAGGGTAAATGAAAAAGGGGTCGAAACTTTCCGGTTATTAATTTTTTCTTAGCTGGTGATTTTCCGGAAACTTAGTCGAGTACCCACAGGAGCCGCCAAGTTTTTTCCCTCGTAACTGATAACACTGTTAGAAGGGGGTGAACATTTTGGGGTCCATTTTGTCGTCGTATCCGCGATAAATTAATTATTATCCGTGATATTCCGAGTTCCACGATTGAAATATCTTTCGTATTCCAGAGTCGGGAGTTCCAGAGCTGTATTTATGTGTTCTCGATTAATGCGACGATGTCGTAAACTTGCTTGTCTTCGATAACTTATGGGAGCGGAGAAAAGGAAACGAAATGGAAGAAGTTCCTGGCGATTCCATCGATATACTGGAATCAATTGAGAACCATATCACTTTGACATCTGCTTATTAATCTTGATTCGCTGCAGATTTCTTATTCTGTCCAAAAGAGCTGAGTTTATTAATCGTACAAAAGAATTCCGATATTTCTTACGTCGCTCGTCACGCCTATTTCTTTCTAACGTTATATACAATTCGTTGCATTGTAATGAGAGAAATGAAAAATAGAAGAAAGAGGATGAAGGAGAGGAAAGCGATTCTAAAAGAAAAGCCGATGAATTTGCCGCTGGATTTATTCCTAAGATTTTCTAGTTCTCTGCCACACGGATGAAACAGTTAGCCAAGGATTTTCCAGAATCTTAGAGTAACACGAATATCTTTAATGGCGACTATATAAGAGCCATCAGACATTCGCGTCCCCTGGGCAATATTTCGCTAATTGAACGCCATTGCATCGAGGAAGCGTCGTAAGCTTGTCAGAAGAGATAATTCTAGCCTTCGTCAGAGTAAACGCGACGTCGCAACGACGTCGTTCGTAGAGTCACGAGCACGGATGTTTCAGGACATTTATTATCCGCTGCGAGAGCACGAAGGATGGATGGTAGAAAGGGTCACGGAATGAAAGAAAGTCTGACGAAAGCTGCAGACAGAAACCGTGCACGCCGGCTGTCGCTGTACGGTCGCGAATTCTTTGCGATTCCCGAGAAGCCAGGTGCATAATTACGAGTGCACGAGCGCATAATAGATAGCGGAGCCGGTGCAGGCTTTCGTCGAGGGTCGGGCTCTTTTCCGTCGTTCCAGAAACCGCGCTCGATAGTTCGCGTCTGTGCGAGAGCCTGCCTCTCCATTGTCTCATTATCATGATCCGTGATTGTCGTCGACGTCTGTTCACCGGGTTCCTCTCTTTTCCTCCGGCACCGCCGACCCTGAAAACACTCCGCCGATTCTCTAACGATGTCTCTCGTCTAGCGATGGTTTGTTTCGTTTTACCTCTCTCTCCTGCCTTCTTCGTGGTTTCTTCGTCCTCTTTCTCTTTCCCTTCTACTCGTTTGCATCATTTCGATTTGTTCGACGATCCGTTTCGCTCGGGGCGAACAGACGATTCGCCGATTAATTTACTTCGCGCAGGCAACCGCGAGTCTCTAGCTTAAATCAGCAGCCAGGTCGACCGATTCGTCGAGGTACCGCAACAACAGATGAAATTTTTGACGTTCATTAAAGGACGGAGTTACCTTCGAACTTACTGTGTTCCTGTTCGTATCTCCCCCTCTTTCCGTTACAACGATACTCTCAACTCGCTCGCTTCCGCGTAATAACTCTAACTTCTCCGCGCTGTTGGAAATAAGACAATAAATTCTGCAGCGACTAAATAGCGATAAATTACGCGCAACGACTAATTGCCGGGCTAAGTGCGAACGAATGCGGCGATAAATTAAATCCTGGTAATGAGTTATGAAACAGCCGGCGTTCAGCTGGTCGACGAAGTTCGATGATGTTACTCTGTTGACGAAGGGGAAACAGAGAAAGGAAGAGGGAAAACGAGTGTGACGAAGGTAAATTGTGTTACGAAAAGATTGTTATTAAGGATGGATGTTAATCCTTGGTTGGCTAAGCTCGCGTTACGCGTGTTCCACGACTGGGCCGAGCGATCGCGTTCAAAGGCGATTTCTACGAAATGTAAGTAAATTACCTGGGATTTAATAGTCTTGGTCACGTGATACACCGTCGGTTAACATATGTAACAAGCAGCCTACACGGTCACGTGGCACGCGATAAAAAAGGCCGCGACACGGCTCGCGATTTTCGTTTACCTTATTTTTGTACGAGTCTCGATAAGTAGCTTGTTAAACAGCGACCGAGACTGGCATTCTCAAGCCCTGCCCACAGGTTATTTTTTCTGAATTCAATTTTTAGACGTCCTTGTGTACCTTGTTTAGTACATAGCATTTCTCGCGAGCGAGTTTATATGGAAAAAATCGTTTACACGGAAGATGTTGATCATTCTTGCGTGCTAAGGAAAATCGTTTAAATGTGTAAAATATAGACCCGTATAAAATAACGATGTAGACTTCAAATTGAGGAGCAATTCAGAGAATGCACGTGCAGATTTAATTGCATGTACCAAGAATGCGCGTTACGCGTATTAGCACGAAGGGTCTTGTTGAAACGTTGAAGAGTTGAGAAAATGATCCAAGCGTTGATCAGAGAGAGAGAGAGAGAGAGAGAGAGTTCCAAGAGTTTGTTATTTTTATTACAAAATATAACCCGCCCTCGATTCAACGTTTTTAGCGTCGTCTCTTGAACCTAGCTTCCAAATTATTGTTCTCGAATTATTAAAACTCGAGCGCGGATTTGGACAAGAGAGTTCAGTCAGTTTTGATACGATTATCGTCGGGGTGGAAGGTAGACGTTACGAGTAGTTACAACTCGAGAGTTGAGAAGTTTTTCCCGAAGTGGCTCGGTATAATAACTCGAGCCAGGCGGACAGCAGCAAAAGAGAATCGGAAAAAGTCGAGCGCGATGCTGTTCGCATAAGCCACCGATATCACTCTGCCGGGCAATTTAAAGTTACGATTCGAGAGGGTATCTGGCTGTCCGAACGGCCGTGAATTCCAAGCTCGACGACGTTATCACACAGTCCAGCTCTTTCCTCGCGCAACTTTCGTCCCGTGGTCGCTGGTATTTCTTCCGATTTCCAGCGGAAATGCACGCGTGCCGTCGAACGATCGAATCATGAAATCTCCGAGCGTCGTTCCCTCGCAAATTCTTCGTCGTAATTTCGTCGAACGGATGGACGATCGATTATAACGCGTCGCGATTCTTCGTTGGAAGGTAACACTGCCGGTGACCGAGAAATTCCAACGATTTTCAGAATTTCAGGCCGCGTACGCGCGACATTTCTCGATCTTTCGGATTCGACGGTGACTGGGTCACCTTAGCGCCAGATTCTTCGTCGCAATTTCAGCCAACGAGTTAGCGAGCGCAACTTAACGTTCGCCGATCGAACGAGGGATAAAACGAAAGGATATATACATATATATATATATAGCGAGAGGGAGAGAGAGAGAGAGAGAGAGAGAGATAGCCGGATCGGCTCCTCGCGTCGCAGAGACGTTCCCCGCGGGGGAATGCAAAAAGCTCGAGTCGGAGGAATTTCAATTTGCCCCGATATCAAATATTTCGGATTCTCGTGTCGTCGGTGAGAAGGGTTTAATCAATTAGACGGATCAACTAGGCTGGGAGAAAAGTTTCCGTGGAAACGTGCCAGCGTGATCTCTTTGGATTCGTCGATCGTAGAACATAGTTCGAACGATTCGTAGCTACGAAACGGTGGCGCAACACGACACTTAGGGGATGAAAGGGTCGAGAGTAGGATGGCACACGAGTAATGTAGCGTGTACATGATAAAAGCAATGCGGGGTGAATAATAAAAAGGGGTAGTTGCTTCTTAACATTCGAAATGGCCGTGCCGTGATAAATTATTAATACCGTTTAGCTAGAAATTTGCCGCATTTGCATGGAAATTCATCGGTGACCCGTTGGATGTTGCGGTGTGTATAGAATTCGGGAATGTACCATGGCGCTATCTGTTCCGTTCCATGGATGTATTTTACAGTGGACGGTCGCGCGCGCGCAAATTATTCCGCGTTTCGATACCGCATCCCGGCGATTGGTTCCGCGTCAGGCCGCGTGAAAATTACACGCAACCACGCCGAGTGGAACGCGCCGATTGCCTTCCCTTTCCCACAGAAATACCCGCGGATTAATGAAAACTAACCCCTATTCCACTATCTTGCCAGTGTTCTCTTTTCCATGCCCCTTTTTCCACGATACAATTTTATTATGGTCGTGTTTCCGATCGATTGGATGCCGCTTTTCACTTTGCGCGAGCTTGTTAGTTGATCGTTTGGTCCACTACGAGGATTATTACCAATGGATTCGAATAAAAGATTGGATATGTCGCATCGTACGCGCTCGATATTGACACGAATTTTTTTATATTGGAAACATTTCATGTATATTCATGAAAATGCGACTGACTTTTTTTTCAATTCTTTCTGCGTTATTCTCGAAATAGTATGAAGTATCAAGATAATGTTGTAACGTAAGTAGCAGTGATTTGAGACTTAGGAGTTTGAGAGAAAACATTAATCGATCGCCTGGTTAGCTTAATTGGAAAACAAGCAGTCCGGCAAGCGGAAGATTCCGGGTTCGAATACCGGTGTCCAGCAAAAATCGATCGGCCGAATATTTTTCTTCCTACAATAGAAAAATTAGTATGGAGGAAAATCCGAAAAAATAAAAAGAATCCGTTGGACATTCGGTAATACCTGTAAGAGAATGGCGCGGGAGAAAAATATTCAAGAAAACTGTCCCTGCATGTGATATTTACGAGGAAATTCCTTCGACCAGTGAATTGTTACCGGGACATCGCTTTAACGAGGCCGAAACGCATCAAGAAACCGTATCCTAGTTCGGTATTTCCAACGGCCACGCCGGAAATGCGCAGCTACGACTCGGGATCCCGTTTTCTTGGCGCATCTGGGCGACGTTTCTCGCGTGTGCAAGTGTGTACCCTCGTGCCAGACGACGGCAACGCTTGGAAAACCGTGTGCACGAGGGCGCGGTGATGTGTAGTCTGCGGCGAGAGCCACGAGAAGGCGAAAAATACTTTTCGTATAAATTGTCGCGCAGGAATTCCACGACGATGCGCTGAACAAAACGCGGCCACGCTACGTGCACGTAGAAAGCACGGAGCCAGAGTGTGACCTGGCTGGTATACGCCAGAATGAAACACGGAGGAAGAGAAACAGAAAGAGCGAGAGGGGGAGGGGGTTGTCGGAGAGGGTGGAGTATCTCGTAAAAATGCAAACTTCTCTTTTCTTCGTCGAAGTCGAGCGCGAAGCTCGGGTCGTTGTACGAGTAGTTGTTGTCGCGCCGTTGTCCAAAAAAGTTCAACGTGCGTTTCCACTTGGTAAAAAACACCAAACTGTTGGAGGACCGCGTTCGATAGGGTGGAAGAAGTACGAACCGGAGGATAATCGGTGAAATGTTCGGGGAGCAACTCGTTCGGGTGTAGAGCCACGGTGACGAGAATAAGGGAAACGATTCTCCAAACTGGAAATGGAATGCTTTAAAGAAAAAAACAAACGTTTGCCTCTATACAGGAAAGTTGGGTAATTGCGACCGGGCGTCACGGCGCCCATAAGACAATGATCGAGCAGCTGGAATTTTGTTGCTCGCGGTTGAAGTAACCTTGGAAAGCAATTAAGAGCTGTGACGGAGCAGCGACCGATGGAAAAGGTCGAGAATCACTTCTGGATTGATCGCGTGCCAGCCTCGTACGGGGCTTGAAAAGGTTGTTCGTGGCTGGAAACGTCGACGCGAAGGTTACCAAGATATGGAATAATTCTGTAATTTACAGTGACATAAATCAAAGCAGACTTCTCGCTCGTGAGTTTCCTGGCAATGGCAAAACTATGGAGATATAGTTACACTTATCGATCTCCGACAACGTCAGGATTTTCTGCGATACAATGTTCACGTGCATAGTTACGAATCCCTTCCAAAGTTTCTATTTCATTTAAAGTATATCTCGTAGCTTTGTCGCAGTTTGATACTAATTCACCATGTAACTACATTAACGGCGCCTATGGTACAATAAGTGGGGCTGAAAAACCTCCTACCCAACTCCTCGCCGGGCTATCTACAACCATAATAACTTCGTTCCACCGAGCATAATCGAAGTATTTTCAATTCAGATTTTTTTCCGCTTTCGACTCGACGCTATCGTATTCGAAGGATCATGGGCGTGGAGTTCGCGGAGGAGGCTGTCGCGCGGAAATTCGCAGGAGATTAAATGAAAATTGAAAGAGTTAAATGCGACGGTAATTTTTTTTCTCGCGCGTTGTAAAAAGGAAAGCACGATACGCGAGGAAATGGACGGGAGAAATACCATGGGCCGAGGGAGAGGTAGAACGGTTGCGCAGGATTACGGCGAGCTTAAAATTTTTAATTTTGGTTTACGACGCGACTGAAAATCATATTTGCGGCCGGCTTGCATACGCGGGACATTCCGCTCTCGGTGATGCAAACAACGTCGACATCGGCGCTGCTTTTCGTATGGAAGCCGCTCTTTCGCCAGTTTATTTCTTTCCTTTTTTCTTTTTTTTTTTTTCACGCGTCGATAAAACGTTAATTGCTGTGGCCGTGCACATACGCGACTTTGTCTTGGACTCGTCCAAAAAACGGTTATAGCAGGAGTACAACTTTGGGGCACGATCGATACTTGGTGAATTTAATTAGCCACCCCTGATATCCTCGCGTGTTTTCCAACAACGGGTAATTACGAAAATTGCAATTCATACGAGCAAACATACCTTCGCGCGCGATCGTGCGCGGCTACTAATTCGATTTAATGAAGAAGCTCGTGGTAATGTTACAATCAAAACATCGTACCGCCTGTCGATCGATAGTAAACGAATTATAATTTTACAAGGCCCTCTCGCTTCCAGTTCGACTCGCGTGTGGCATGAATAATTGCGAAGCGTGTTAGGCATGATTCGCCATAACCGATCCTTCTTAACGTAAACGAGCACTTCGATTGAATCCTATTTACGATTTCATCGTAGGTATATATATCTTCTTACGTGTCAAATAACACGAGACGCGGTCAGAGAATTCGAAGTCGCGTAATTTCCCGTAAAGTCAATCGTACAAATTCCTTTGACAAATCGATTTGATGGAAGACGATTCGTCAAAGGAAATGCAGGAATGCGAAGTGCAGCTGCTTGTCTGTAAGTGGCTGCTCTGCGTAAATGGAGTAACAAGCTGCAAGTGACCTGAACACTGACCTGAGGTGGATAGTGATCCGGCAACGCATGCAGCGCTTCCCTGTACGCGGACAGGGCCCTTTGTAATCTACCCTGATCGGCGTAGAGAGCGCCTAATTGAAGGAGGGCCTGTACTCTGGCTGCCTCGTGAGCCCTCTTGTCCTTGAGGCCGGAACCGTCCAAGGATGCGCCGGCCCGCAAAACCGCAGCCGCTTCCGTTCCACGTCCGACCGAGGCCAGTGCCGCGCCCAGATTCACGTAAGCCTCTGCAAAGACAAACGATAAGGATCATGAGCGCCGTTGGATTACCGCCTTGTGCCTCTGTGATACGCTCTGCCGTTCTCTCTCCAGAGAGATCGGCCATGAATTTATATAAATCGAATCGGCCGCGTTTTTCCATTTGTCCTCCTACATTCCTACCAGACAGTCCATTTCTCTTTCGAGCTTTCTTTAGGACCTTCTTTTGTCTTCCCATCTCGCGAAAGCATCGATGAATTATACAATATAGATATATATATGTGTGTTTCATTAGTCGAAAGATTATAGAAGTCAGATACCGTGATTTTTTCAATGTGCAAGAGTGTGACAAACACACATACTCGAATCGTTTATTTTGAGAGTGGTGTAAGTGATGGAGAGTCCATTTTCTCTTGTTTTCAGGCATTCCAGTGTTTGCGTTTCCATCGTATTGAAATATTCTCTATGTGTTTATGTAGATGTAAATACATTATACGAATAGCTTTTTTTTAGAATTAACTAGGCCAATATATCTTTTCTGGAACCACGAATGGATTTACGTCGTTCACGAAATTGGTGAATTGTGCAATTCACTAAAGTTTAAGTTAAAGTTAAAGTTATTAAAAATATATATATATATAAAGCGTAGAGAAATATATGCAAAAATGCACAGTATTTGATAATAGATAGAATAAAACTTAATAAATACACGTATCATTATCTGATCTTAACGTTAACGCGAGTTTATCAATTGAGAAAAGAAAGCAACGTAACAAAAATATGTAATATTTTCTTTAAAACCAAATGATTTGCACTTCGACACAATCTTACTACTATTTATCTTGTAATACTTTAAATTTATAACAATAACATTTAATTGTAACAATTTAATCTCATGATAATAATAAAAATAATATTTAATAAATGAAATAATAATTGACGATATTACCAAATTGCATTTAAATAACTTGCTCACATCCGTATTTGCAATATATATTATGTCAGATACAAAAGTTAGGATTACATTCGCTACCATTTGTTTTTGATTATTGCTGCCTCTACTGTTTGATCGGGTTACAGATTACAGGAAATGAACTTACACGGCTCCCAAAGTAAATGATTATCCAATTCCATTTATTAACGGAATTTCAATTGATCGAAACAAACGAATATATTAAAATTTAAATTATAAATTGTCTACAAATAAAATGTTCACATTGAAATATATGTGAATCTTTCATTTGCCTAATTTCTGCAAGAAATGAAATCGAGCCACTTTCGAAATAAACGCACTATCTAATTCCAAAATCAAATCGACGAGGGGCTGATTTAATTTTGTTTTTACCACTGACCTTATCTCGGACAACCGTATACGATTAATAAATATCGATAGAAGCATTAGTTAGAAACTAAAATTGCTACAATTAGAAAGGTAATATAATTAAGTTCTAATGAAAATGAATCTTGCGGTGGCATTTTTGTCTTATATTGATATGTTGCATCAATTGTCACATATATTTCAGGCTACATTCTAAAGGTTTACGTAGATTTTATAAAATGTCATTACGGATGAAGATAAAACTTCAACGACACGGATACATTGCTTGTTTCAGTTTATATCTGGCAAAGTAATCCGATTATACGAAGAAATAAAAAATCGGCAGTAGAAAAATATTCTTCGATCACAACTTAAAAATAGAGCAAATATGTTAATCTTTCGATCAAATTTCACCATGTACAGTGTATACGTAAGCAATCGAATGGATAAAGCTACTTCCGTGTGTAATGGTGCTTTGAAATATCGTTATAGTCGGAGAAAAAGTACTGGAAAGGGCCAGAGAGAAAATGCTATGAAATATTAAGAACGGCGAAGTCGCGTCGGACGTTTAATTTAAGAAACTACGGTGCGGCACAATCATAACAAGATCTACTTTTTGCTCGATTCACTGGAAAGCGGAAGAGAGGGCAGGGCAGATTTTTCGCGACGAGGGTTTCTTTAGAAATTCGGACAGAAGCAGTGCTGGGGCCAGTCTTTAACGTAAATTCAGACATTCATAGCATGGCTACCACTTCGCTTCTTGCCCTGTCCGTTTCTAGTTAAAAGGGCATTGCCTGGCTTCCGGGGTCGGCTGCTTTTACGACTCGACGGCGAATCGGGTTAACTCCGCATGAATTCCCGCCTTTTGTCGCGTGTTTCCCGTATTTCCTTGGCTAATTACTAAATATCGTGCGAAACGGCGACCTGCCGGATGCCCGGCGTCGTCGAAACGTGGTGGAAATGCTTCGAGGGACGAAGATTAACTTAGCTCTCGCGCTAATTTCCGCCGTTTGTTTCTTTCATCATTCAGGATTTTAATTAAAACGAAAACGTCCTCTCTCGTCCAAGAGGAATTCCATAAACACGGGGAAACGCGGCAATACCGGAGAATCTACTTTCCTTATGAACTCTGAAAAGTTTCGATCTCAAAGATAAGAATATCCATTGCTTTCTTCGTCTCCTATACTTCCACAGATTTTTTACACCTTTTTACTTTTGAATTTAGTACACGCCATTGTAGCCGCTAAACGATCCGCGGACACAATGACAAGGCAACCGTATCTAGGGATGCAAAGTGGAGAGAGTGGGCGATCTGGAGGAGCCGGACAAAAAGCCGCAGTCGGCTATGACTTTAATTAAAAATTTCAAGTTACCGCGAGGTATCCTTGCTCGCAGCGGTCGAATCCCCACAGAGGCCGCGTCGCCGAACAACCAGGCCAAAGTGAAACGTATTAAAAAGTTTATTTCCACTTTTATTGTCACCCTCGTGGAACGTGATCCCTCACGCTCATAGGGAAAAGAAGCGGAGAAGGAAAGAGAACGAGTAGGCGGAATGGAACCGGGGCAGAAACGATGAGGTGGTGGAAGGGCACGATGAATCTCGGTGGATCGATAGTGGGAACGCGGGAGCCTTCTTAATTCGAAGCAATCTGCTTCTTCGAGATTTCCAACGACGGATTTCCAATTCCTGACCTCTCCCATGGGGATCGACCGATTCGATCCTCTAATTTCGTCGCGTTTAACTTTCCTAGGGCCAGCCGTTTTACCGTTCAACCGGCTAAACGTAATATACTACGGTTCGCGGAGGTGGCTGCTAATCCCGATATCATCCGACGCGATATTACAGCACGAACGTAAGACGTTTACCCTCACGCCTCCAGTTGCGCAGTATAAACAGGCACCTGGGAAGACTTTCATTAACGAGCCGTGTGATTGGCAAATTTTCCGAGACGCCTCTATCGCATACCCGGCTAAATCCGGTTTGGTTTAACGAAATCCCCCGATAACGGGGATCATTTTTCCCTACCAGAGATCGGATACCGACAAAGCTATATTCCCGTAACTTGATTCTCATGGGCTCGTACAAATCGTAAGTAATTGGTGCGAGTTCGGTAATTGGTGTGTGTATTTCGATAATTCTTAGCATGGCACTCAAACTGTGTACGAAGGGTGAAAAGAGAAGAAAGAAGAAAGAAGTGTGGTGAGACGTGTTATTGGTTAAATTAATAACGAGACGAATTGATTTCGTCAACTATATTTACAGATATTTTAAAATGTAGAATATAAAGTTAATCGCAAACGTTGCTCGCTCGATGATATTCGTTATAAGATTTCGCGATACTGCGGTACTGATACTAATTGTTATGCCGATTCGCTAGACTGATTCCTTATACTTATTCCTTCTACTGATGATCTCGATGACTCGATACTGATATTGATTCGCGCGACTGACTGACTATGTCTGGAGAACATGGTCGAGGGGGGTACCGGAAGGTTTGAACTTGTCGCTGGTTGTCGGTTGCACGTAGCAGCGAAATTGCTTTGTCCAGAGTTTGATTATTATATTATGCGCGTCGTTCAATGTTAATCCTCTGCGGCAAAACAACTACGTGAGGCATCTTCGAATCGAAACGCCCTAAGACGCATATGCCGCTACAGAAGGAAAGAACATGATGCATACAGTTTCAGTAAGAATCAACCCTTTGCACTCGAAAGGTGACTCTCACTCATCACGGCGTTCCATGCTGCAACTCCTTAGTTCTTTATATTCTTTGTTAGGAAGCGTAAAGTGTTAGACTTTGAAATGGAGATAAAATATTTAATTCCATATGCCTCCGAAACTATGGTTCTGAGAACGTCTGCAAAATTAGTTTAGATTCGACGATCATGGCAAAAGTATTATAGTTTAGAAACCCTTAAAAAATGGTTTTCGGAAGTGAAATTAGCTGAAATGAAGACGCACTTGATTTTGAACTATTGAAAAATGAGATCAATTATATTGAAGAATGCATTTTGGTGAATGCTTTATAAGTTATCATACAAAAAAATACAGAAATTTAATTACAGAAAGTTAATTCGTATATGAAATCATTTTACACTGGCTGTAAGGCACGCGTCACGTATACGCTAAATCATCCGGAGTAGCTGCTACGCCCGGCCGAAAAAGTCGAGTGCGAAGGGTTAACCTGCGATAGGTTCGATCAATCGTACGTGTCACCTTTAACGTACTAAGATTTGAATATAAAAGGAGTACGATATTCAGAATCGAATTATCCCCTTACAATTATAGAATCGGCACGTCATAAGCTCGATTCATTGATAAATCGTCGTTAATTGATGATAAGTTACGAAGATAATTTTTGCGGCGTCAACTTGTCGTTGGCTAACCGCACGGTAAAATGACTTTTCCGACGCACTAACGAGCAATCGATAGCAGATCTCGTGTCACTGGGCCTTCAAAGATACACCGCATCGACGAGCTCAACTTAAACGTGGTTGAAGCTTTCCAGCGTATCATCCAATGTATAGCGTCATCCCTCGTATATACAGAAACATCTGCGACGTCGTGGATTATTCACGAAACGCCGGTCGCAATTCCCCGTGTAATCCGTCACCATATCGAAGCTGGTTCTCTCGTCACTAGAACCGGACAGAGTTTTAAGATATTACATTCGCGATTACTCGATAGAAGCTGTACTACTAACATCGATAGTACAGTTACTCCTGCGATGTAGGGAGCTTTTAAATTAAAATTAAAATTACTTTAAACTAAAAATTACTAAGATGTATGAACGACAAGATTAGATGAAACATTGAGACACTCGACGAATATATATACAGATGGAAGAGAGACATTGAATTTGGAGTATTACAATATTGAATGAGTTCTCTAACCGGAGATATATGTAATCACATTCGATTTAAATTTTGAGCGTCCACTTATTCTTTATTCACGCCTTAATTTCAAGCGTCCGAATCTTTCATAGTAAGTAAAAAGAATTACCGTTTCCACAGTATCAAGTAGTCGCGCCTATTAATAGGCGAACAGCAACCCGGTACGCCATCTATTTTAATATTAACTGCATTAAGGTTAAGGTATATTTTATACGATCTTAAATAAGCCTTCGTATCCATTATCTTCTCAAGTTTCTGCCAATTCGCTCGTTCATATGCTTCGGACGTGTAAACTTTGATGCTTGACCGATTTTACGAGCTCGTTATAACACCGAGCCCACCGTACATGTATAGACGTCGCGCAACTGTATCCATAAGGTGGGGAAACTCGACCAAAGAGCCTCTCGGATACTCTAATTCCATAGAGTATCCCCTGAGACCGCGACGAAGAAAATGGATTGCTCGGCTGCCGCCGCGCTCCTTATTCAAAATAATGTGAAGCATAGGGGGTTGGTTCTATAAGGCAGCCAACAGGAAATTGCCATTTCGATGCTCCGGTTTCTCTTCTTTTAACGGAAACTTTTTGTTAATTAAAGAGTCGACCCGGTGGGCCTGCGAGATAGCAATTTACCAAGTCGGTTTTTATATTTTTCATACAGCTGCGACGGAGTGAGGCGATGGTTTCTCAGAGAAAGAAACACGTACATATTAAGATTATTCGGCGGATAATGCGCAGCTTGAATATCGTGTACTTGGAACGTTGCTGATACTATTTTGGACTGAAAGGAGTGTATCGTCGAACGGATGATTATCTCGCGATTTTTCAACGTGATACCGCGTTATGGCCTTTATAAATTAAACGGATAGCCACGGTTGAATGAGGGAACTAGGATGCAGAGGTAGGACGATCATTGAAGAGATTTACGCGCGAATAATTAATTAAAAGCGGGCGAGTTTCGTCGAGCGATTCCCAGATATCTCAAATTCGCGTGGCCGCGCAGATTTTTCGCCGATGTAGCCGACAGTCTGTGTGCTCAATCGATGTTCAACATAAGAAAGAAATTGTCGACCTTTCGTTTCTTCCTTTATGCATTTGATACGAGTAATCCTAGTTTCTTTTCTGTCGAGATAAAATAAAATACGAGATTTTCAAGCGACGTGAAGAGTTAATGTAATAGATCTCTTGTAGCGAAACGAGCTCGATCAATTCTGACGGATTATTAAGCTCGTAAACAAGCTGGGTACGCTGTGATTCCACATCGACGATCGCCACCTGTAAAATTCGTTATGACGCGACCCGAACCGGATATTTACTGCGATAGCTTTTACCAGCGAACAAAAACGAACGTTACCAACTCGCGTATATCTGATCCTATTAACGTACCGCGGCAATTACCGCGATCGGATATCCCGGAACAATATTTCTTTTCCGTGCAAGTCCAAGTAATCGTGTTCGAGTTTAGAAGACTCTGTATTGATCGAAATCGATTTTGTACCTCTACTTGGCCAACTATATTTTTCTTCATCATTGTAATCGATCACGAAACGCCGACATTCGACAAAGGTAGGCATTCTGCGATGAATAATAGACAAATATTCTTGCGAAGACCTTAAAGCCAAGATAATAACGTCGTGCAAGAATGCAAAAGGACAATATGCAATAGATGCGAAGAGAGAGCGAATGAATGAACTGCTCGTGCATGTACAACGAACTACAAGTGTCAGGAATAACGTAGAAGAGATTGTTGGTTTGCGGTGGGGCTTGGAACGCGTGCTTGAACGAGCTCGAGGAATGCGTGCGAAGTTTTAAGCGCAAGAAAACGCGTGTCGTTTACCCCTGACGTCTATGTCGGGGAATATTCCAATGACACAGAGGAAGTCTCCATTTTCCTCGACGATCCCGTTACTTCTACGCGTTGCAAGATGACGCACAGCTCGAACTTAAGCCGGGGAAAATATCAGAAATAACAACCTCGGGACAACATCGTCTAATATATGCCGCCGGGGGCAAGGGGAAAAGAAAGACGAGTAATATTTCACCGGCAGCGAAAAACACTCGTTTCCACGACTTTTCGCGAGTTCGTCGCCGGAAAAACATGGGCGCGCGACGGGGTTGGTTCCTCGGACGGCAAAAACCAACGTCCTCCGTTCGTGCTCGAGACGAAGTTCCTCGTTGGTGGGGTTGATTCGTGGAAAACGCGAGAAAGAGGGGCGCCAGTTGGAAAAAGCGGAAACGACGAGGCAAGGCGCGAAACGTTTCGAGACCGGGCTACTTCTACCACGAAGATGTACATATATCGTATCGTATCGTTGTCATTTTTGCACGTTTCTGACGTTGACTGGATCTGAATTGTGCGAAGGTGAACGGCGATGACGACGAGTCAGGTGGTCGAGGGACAGAAAGCGCGGCGGTGCAGGATACTGGCGGCTGGAGGTGGGAGGCGGCGGTGGAAGAAGAATGGGCAGACGGAAACTGCTGTTTCATCTCCGACTCCGCCAACTTGGCAAGACCGCCGCCCTGTTTGCTTCCTAATTACGAAAGAGAGAGAATAAGATGCGCAAGAGGTTCGTAGAAAAGGAGACGAAGGAGCTGAAGGGGACCAAGCTCGTAGGTGAACGGGGTGAAAAGGAAAACGAGCGACAAAGTAAGACGGAACGTAGCGAAGAAACGTCGCGGAAAGATGAAGAGAGACGGGGGAGCTGGTGCTGAAGCGAATTCAACTCCGGGCGCTCACGGAATTAAGATTCCATCGTGCAGTCGAGTTTTGTGTGTGCCTTGCAATTTCCTGGTTAACCCGACCGTTCCCTCTTTCGCGTAGACTCCGGCCGTGATTCACTCCCCGCGTCCATCGCGCTGTTACCATCTTCGATCGATAAATTTCATGGGAAACTTTTGGACTTCCTAATCATCCGTGTATGCATAGTTCATTTCTGTGATTTCGTAATAGCTTGGTGGAGTCGATTTTCATGGGCAGAGCACTGATTAAGAGGTGGTGAAAGAGAAGGAACGAGGGCGCGTAAAGTTTCATGAGTTACGATATGGAAATCGTCGATAGATCGGTATCAATTGCGAATAATTTTCTGTCTCGTTTGGGAGGTCACCGTGTACGATTAACGCGACGATTGATACTCCGCGGTGTTCTTTTTGCTCCCTGTTAACGACGCAAATCGTTCGTGATGGTCAGGGCTTTTAAAACACGACTGGCTCGAGTAATTAGTGGACCGATCTGCCGCCAATTTGTGGACGACAGCCGCGGCCAACGCACGACCACCCAGAACCGCTCGATAAGAGTCGAGGTCTGCCGTTTTTCTGATAACTCACCGTCAAAATTCGCTTCGTTTATTCTTGTTTACCGTTTCGTGGCCGGTGATCGGCATTTAGTTAATTTAATTACATTATACACTTATTACAAATTATACATATTACATATTATATGAACATAAAAGATTCCTATGATAAGTGTCGAAATATTTTCGCCAACCAGTGTACGTTCCTTTCTTTTCATTAAACTAACAAAACTTGGAATCTTCGCGAAACACATTGATGAAATTGAACGGAAATTGAACGCATGAAATATTTGTCAATAGTTGAACGCGTGAGCAACCGAGACAATGGCATCGTAATGCAAAAGTAACTACCACTTACGTAAACAAGATCAAACGATCGCCGCGTTTACATAAACGTTTCGCTATAACGACACGACCGCACATTACGGCGGCTGTACCTCTCTATAAATAAATAAATAACGCTTTGCATAATGCGCCGTTTAATCAGTCGACGCAGGGAAGGTCGCAAGAAACCGCAGCTAAGTAATTCACGTTCGCGATATTAAATCAAATTTGGTTAAATTTAATTGAAATCTCGCGGCGGTTACGCGCGACATAGTTGTAGAACGAAGACTCGCGAACGGTAGCAACGAGTCCGGGAAACGCGTTCCGCTGAATCGCCGCGATAAAACACCATTTGCAGAGTTATTGTGTGTAATTCGTGCTAATTCGATGTCGTGTAGCGCGAACCTCTTTCACTGTTCGCCGCGGTGAGCAAACGGAAATTTTATCGCAGTTCCCGTGCCATTAGACGAAACGTTGTTTTCCCTTCCCATTACGAATCCAAAGCTGCGAGCGAATAAAGGAATAACAACTCTACCGAGGCAGAGGGAGTCGTCGTAAATTAATTGGTTAAAATAATTCGTAAATTATCGCGGCCGTTTCAGCACGAGTCGTGAGCACAAAAATGCGTTCGTTCGTTTCGTGGCACGAGTGTGTACGTATTGGAGGTGCACACGAGGGACGTACCGGCTGTATCGACCGGCCGAGGATGAAAATGTGCGAGCCCGTCGATATGTGTGTTTACGGTTTCCGTGTATCTAGTGTGTTTATATGCGCGCTCGCGTGTATGAGCGCCTAAGCCCGCGTCTGTGCACGTTCAACTTCGTGTGCGTACCTAAATGCGTTTACCTTTGGCCCGTCCTTCGCTTCCGTTTTGCTCCTTCCGTTCTCCTCGCTGTTTTCTTTTTTCTTTTTTTTTTTTTTATCCTCACACGCGTCACGTTGGAGCAACATCGAAGTGAAGTAGCGAAGGCCAGTTAGGGGTTCGGCTAAAAAGTGGCGAAGCAAGGTGCGCCGTTCGGGGACTTGGAGGAGTGGCCGTCCTCGAAATTCGCCCTTGTGTTGCACGGCTCGTCCTTTTAAAGGAGAAACTTTACTCGCCCGAGTAGACGAGTAGCCTGGCTCGTTTCCTAGCCCACAGACACGATTATTTTGAGCGTGATATTTTCTGAAGAAGAGAACAACAGTTTCGCAAACGAAGTGACGCTCGCGAAGTTAACGGAGCTTCGTTTCCAAGCAATTCCTTGCGTCGATTTTCGTTTCGGTAGACCAAAGGTCGGTCCGAATGCTCGGATCAACCGAGCGTAATTTTGTAAGCAATTTCGCGAATCTCAAATTCCAGTTTCCTGGATATTCCCTGCTACCGCCACTTCGACGATTTCCATCGGGACGAAGGAAGGATCAAAGTATCTACGCGAAGGATAGATAGATAGATAGATAGATAGATAGATAGATAGATAGATAGATAGGGAAAGAGAGAGAGAGAAAAGAGGAGGTTGTGGTAAGGTGCAGCGGAAGTCCTCGGCCGAATTGCCGTGTTCGGGCGAATCAATCGTGTTAAGTGCTCGTACGGCAACCTGGCTAATTTCCGACGATCCAACTGGGAATCTCTATGCTTGTTCGGGGGTTACGAAGAACAAGGCGAGCACCAAACAGGGCGCCCCCCTCCCCTACGCGCTTATCTACTTTAGAATTCCTTTATTTTCTGGTCGAACGGAAACGTCGAAATTTGATAAAATTTGGAAGGGAGTTGATGGGAAATCACACGGTTGGGTTTGTAATAAATGCAAAGTGCAACGTGAGCGTAATTAATCAAACAAAATTCGCGTGATCGCCAGCTAGGTCCTCTGGCCGACGGATCTGTTAATTTTGTTGATTAATGAAATTTACGGTTTCGACCTGCGAGTTCATCGACGCACGGTTAACATGTGAAAGGACGAGTTGTTTCCGACGTGTGTCGAGAGAGAGTCCTATGGATCTTGATCGACCGCGCTATTAAGTTATTGCGCGGTAATTCATCTAATTTTACTGTGATCGATGTTTGAAGCCAACATACCGGGGAACGACGTCGGCAATGGCGATGGCGGGAAAATTACGCCGGAAAGTTGTCGCGGCGAGCAATTAATCACGCTCAGATTTCGAGCGATTGTCGTCGCGCGATCGGCGCGCAAAGCCGAATCGTATTTTTTCGTCGATGGAGGGGAACAGCGGAATACGAGTCTGTTAAACGAATGATAAATTTTTCGCTAAGTTTCATTTTACTTTTACAGTTGTACGTTTCCTGTTCGCATCGTCGACTTGATTAGTCATTTCATTCGCGTTAAATTTGTTGAAAGTGACGCGATCAGGGACTTCCTCTGATGGTTGTTTTTTATGGATTATTTTCTTTTCATTTGGAAATGTTGTAATGAGAACTTTTTCCCGTACAATGAGTGAGTAAGTAAATAAATAAATTTTATTCGCGTTTGATCTGCCGAAAGAGACACTAACAGGGACATTCGATTTTTATTCGACAGTTCTCTACTCGATGCGTTCCATTGCTCGTACAACTATGATTTTCCGTTCACCTATACTACTTGGCCAGGTCTACTTATGCGGCTACCTGTACTACTCGTAGTCTGATCGTACCTTCCACGCGGTTGGCGATATATTGACTTACTCCAGTAGTCAAAGTTGCATGAACGTGTTCTTATCGAGCTTGCCGGATGTTCGATCGTTCGAACTAATATTAAACGACGCTGTGTTACATCGTAAAGTGTCGTTATCTCCCTAGCGTCGTTCCTCGTCTTCAGCTTAAAATTCCACTGCACACAAACACACACACACAGACACACACACACAGACACACACACAGACACACACACACAGACACACACACAGACACACACACAGACACACACACACACATATATATATATACATATACTCGTGCCGCTTAACTTCTATACATTTTGAACTCTAATCCGCAGTGGAGCGTCGAAAGGGAAAGTTCAAGGTAGACTGTACGTGATAGCACGTGTACGTACTAAAGTTAACGGATTTATCTTTACTCGAGAAAAGTTTACGTAAAACGAACGATAAATAAATTGAGAAGCCTATAGCATAAAGTATAAATATGCTTGTTTTCAAGTAAATACTGTAATCTAAATAGCAAACATTCGGTGGAGTATCTTGCATGCGTTAATCTCATCGTCCTTAACGTTTAGAGGGCCCTCGTTCGTAATTAATTCAATTAACGACACACACGACAGCCAAGGCTATCGTGTCTACGGGTGTAACTGGCGTACACGCGTGCAGAGTAATGTGCTACAGGAAGGGACGAGGAATTTGTAATAACGATACCGGTTTTCCGAACGACTGGTTAATCCAGTCACATCTCGCGTGCATAGACCATGGTCATTATTCCTAATGGATTACCGTTCTTGCTTGCCGTTCGATAGTTAAGAGGTAGTAATTAACACCTATCAGCTGTATTCTCTCACCTCACGAATACACCGTATCGTCCCTTGTTTCTACGTTCCAGGATACGTTCCACCCTTGAAATCGAGCTTTCGGGCTTGCTCGAAATGTATCAGATACGCTATCCCATACACGTTCGGGTAATCATTAATCATTGCCTAGTAGAGAGTGTTTGATGACACGTAACAGTTGTTTATTGTTTCAGGAAATGACGTTACCGTGGTTAGAAGCACAGTTCTGTTTATACAAATCTTGTAAGTGACTGCACGTAGTGTATTTCTCTACAAAACCGGTTTGCTCGCCATAGTTTGAACATTCTCTCTTTGCAAATTCCATTTATGGTAATTGAGATGGAATTTCCAGAGGGACTGATCACACTTGTTATGGTAACAGATATTTGAACAGAAGTTATTAATGGTTAAAACGGCGGGAGAATTTTGTTATGGTCACGGGGACCTCGTTTTCTCTCCGACCACGTACGGTCTTATTCCATTTCTAACAAACGATGTTCTCCAGGGATCGAAGTTCGTCAATTTAATTGTCGTTGTTCGGTAAGACCGTGAGGCGAACTTGGAACACCATAAAGATCCTCTCGTTTCATTCGCGGAGAACCGATGACTGTGTACAGACGCGAAGCGACGGCCGGGTGTACACTTCACGAGTGCTCGCCGACACGTCTGTTTGCTCGTCGGTTCTCCAGCTTCCCTGCTGGAAGTTGGTTGCTTTAATTGAGTCACTTGTGTATCGCGCAAGGCGTTTTACGTACGCAGCCAAACGGGTAGTCTGGAAAGTTTCTGTCGCAGTAAGTCTTCGGCCCGAGGCGTTTCCTGCTACGAGACATCGTAGTTCAAAGGGAATCGGGGCCTTCAGGTGTTACCGCTTTTTTCCCCTCCCTCCTTCTTGCTCCTGTCCCTCTTTCGTCCACATAGCTTTGAACAAACTTTAAAACGTTTCTTGGCGCTTCAACGTTGGCCGAACTTCGTTTCACTTTTCCAGTCGAGATTTAAGTTTCATTTTGGGTCCTCTATCGATAGTTTGTTCGAAAAGAAAAAAACCGGTGCTAGTTTAAAGGGAAATTTACTTGAGAATATGTTGGCGAATGTCTAAAGATGGACTATCGAGAATATCCTCCAAGTTGTTCGTTTCTTTCTCGTTCGAAACACGGTAGCACAATATTTTCTCGTTTCAAGCGCGCGTTAACCAGACATACCGACCATGTACAAGGTAAAAGTGGCGGCACTCGTGTAGGAGGATCGATCTCGAGACCAGGCGCCGGTGCTTTATTAATAATGCACGTTATTAGCGTGATGTCGCGGCTTTTTACCCCCCAAACACTTGGCGGCCACTTGAAGCGTTTGTCCCTCTCGAGAGGGATGGAGGCGATTATCCATGAAAGTGCTCGAGCCATATTAGCCGATTACGTGGTGCACGCTTCACGGTTAAGCAGCCTCCACGTACACGTAACGATTTCAACGCGGCCGTAGCGTTTAATTGTGGCGCTCCGCTCGGGAAGCTCCTCCGGGCAGAAAGACTCTTCCTTCTTTTTTACTTTTTCTCTTTTCCTTTTTTACTTTCCTTTTTTTTCGCTTCGAATTTTTCCGCGCAGGAGGCGCGAAAATTACTACAAAGGGCTCTCGACGTCGTTCCTTTTGTCCCTTGCCACCCTTCTTCTCCATCCCACCATCCCCGTCTCCTCACCGCTCCGCCAACGTCGTCAACGTTGGCCGTGGTCGCTCTCCATTCTCTCAGACCGGCAACAATCGAAAGTCGCTCTACTTCTCGCGAGCAATTTAAAGCTCGGATTATAATTAAAAGTAGCTGAAAAGGCCACTTGTTTCATTGGCCTCGTGGGTCTACTTTCGTTTACGTTAGAGCACGGCAAAGGTCAATACTTCGCTCATTTCATCTGATGAAATTACCAGCCAGGTTACATTTTTTACTTTCCGTATGCGTCGGTTCCCGTGTCCTTTTCTCTCTCTCTCTCTCTCTCTCTCTCTCTCTCTCAATTTCTTTCTCTTTTTATCGTGATGTACCGTTCCAGTAGAACAGTGAATCGTAATTCGACACCTGCACACTCGCCTTTTCACGACTGATTTATCCTCTCGCATCGTTCTCTCACGTTGCTCCCTTTTACAACCTCCGCGCTGCGGAACACGTGTTTATTTCTATCTCTTAGAAATCACGGCACCAAACGATCCTATAGTAATATAACCTTGCCAGAACGAATAACAACGAGCGCTTACTTGAGCATAAAACAAAAGTACACAGACCATTCTGCCGGGCCACGCCAGTTCCTTCTTCGTTCGCGCGTTTATATTCACCGCTGTTTCTTGCATTTGCCTTCGCCAATATTGATCGAATCAATGTTTACTCGGTGTTTATCAGCTACCACACCGAGCGAATTGATACGCTGCGACGCATCAATACGATCAAATTGAGAATTTCCTTGGCAAGTCAAGAGGCCACTAGAAATCCCGCCGTTTACCATTTCTTCGTTCGTTGCTTTGCCCCCCCGAAGAAGGAACGTTTCGCAGTACGTGTCGAAGTTCCGTGCGAATCTGATCAAATCCCGAGCTTGCTTGCGTACAAAAGATGAGATCGCAGACAATTTAGCGTGTACTAAATGTGTATATTCAAATGCGTAACTCGCGCGCGAATCTCACAGCAGTTGGCGAATCCTGTATTCTCTGTATTCCGTGTCAGACTCGAAACTTTCTTGTTCTCCATTTCCGCAATATTCTCGAACTTCGGAGAATCGAGCGCGACATGGGCCTGTCTTTGGAAATTGTCGGGACTCGTTCGAGTGCGAGGCTTCCTGGATTCATTGGTATATTCGATAACAAGCACGTCAACGGAGCACGGAAAGAACGTCGAAATCGACGGTACGTTCTGCTAGATCTCTCGGGCGAGAATGTAGAAAGTGTTGCTGTAGGTCACGGAGAGATCGTCGTTGTTGGAAATATGGATTTTTTAATATAGCGTACCTTGGTGAAATCTAGGGAGCAGATTTTAAATATAAATATTTGTGGTTGCAGACTGGATTATATTTTCATTTTGAACATGTCCCTTTAGCGATCGATATATAAATAATTGCCTCGTCTAATTTAATAAATAATTACATTCCGTCAAATTCTGTTTAATATGTAAATGTCAAACATCAATCAAGTGCGACCTACAAATTAACCTGATACTTCTCGGTTACAAACGCCAGTCACGTTATTTCCCATTACACGATACACCCGCATACGTAAATACATCGTTTGCTCTGTTTAATGTTTATTTAGTTTAAAGATGGAATGGCATTATTCCTTGACGTAAAAAGACGTCTGGGATACATCATTTGTTTATTATGTTATTGTAAACATTGACATGCCTGAATTTCATTTTGTTTATACGTAAAACCATTAAACGTTCGTAAACAATTTGCAAGCATAATTACCTCAAAAATATTTCATTGGCAATTAGGCAAAACCTACGATAAATCTGGACAATCAAATCGCGAACAACGCGTGATTAATAATTACAGTTCTGTCGATAAATTATATTTCTGTGGTACAATTGAAAGAAGAGGACGTATATTCCTTCCTCCATAATTGAGTTACCAAAATGATGTACCTTCACAAACTGCATCAATCAAGCCACGCGACATCACCTCCAGGTGAACGGAGATCGGTCAATAGCAACATCAATATTTATAAAAGACACAGCACACAGGCAAACCAACAGAATTCAACCAGAAATCATTCCGAATATATCATAACTCGATTGTTACGCGAATCAAAATTCAATGAATTATAATTTACACAAAAAAAAAGAAGAAGTATTTATCCGTTCGATACTTCTACCAAAAGTATATATTATTTTACATCTGAAAGATTGTTACACAAGCAATCGTTACTTTGCGTCACTCTACAGTCTACGCTCTTTGCAGCCTAAACGTCGAATTAGAACGAATTTTTCCATTCGAATATCTCACAAAGGACGCCACCGTGAACGCAGAACATTTTTTTACTAAAAAAGGAAGAAAAATGGGGATAGGAAGAAAATAGGAAAAATGCAAAAAGAGGAGAAAACGAAAGGGGAGACAAAGGTATATACGCCGATAGCGTCGATAAAAACAGCGCGCAGGTAACGAAGTTTACGGATGTCTCTTTGCAGACCTGGCTGAAAATTCAAACTTTCCATATCGTCTGGCTAGAAGGCGGGTGTCGCGCTCAACAAATTTTACGACGCCGATAAAATTACTCCGGCTAAAGCGGCTGAACGGAAGATCGGTTAAATTACGTTCGCCAACTTCGCGAAACTTTTAATACACATCCTGTAGACGCGAGGCTTTTATAACGCGGCATCGTTCGATCGTTTCGCCAGAGTAGTCTCGATCCTTGGCTATTTATCTCACCTTTGCTCGTCCACTTTGGTCACCGTTTGTCCTTTATCTACTATTTTTTTTTCCATTCACCTCTCTTTCACTACTCTTTTTCTTTTTATCCTCTGCCTCTCTGCCACGAGACCGAGAGAATTTATTTCGCGGACTCGCGAGACCAAAGAAAAAAAAATAAAAGTTTAACGAACCTTACGGGTCAGAAGCTGATAACGCCCCGTATTATCTCGAATACGGAAGTTTCGACGTCCCGGTTGAAACCGTCCCCGCGGATGCAAATTCGATTACGACGCGATGAGTTAGCCAGCTGCGAGTGAAGAATCGATGATTCTCCACGACGACGTATCGATCATTGTTTCTTCGTATTTGAATAACAATTGAAAATCGCTGACGTGATGTTCGAAGTGGTATTTCGTTCGACAAGATCAGCTGTACAGAATACGTGTTTTACACGGTATCGGGTATTATGTTAAATATTGACGATTGCCTGAACAGTTAATTGGTAATTACGCAAATAACAACGCCTATTATGTGTTTTACGCCTTTATTGCCCGTTGATTTATCCACGTACTGTGTAACCGTATTACATTGTTTGGTTTAAAGAAGCGCGATAATGGAACCGATATTTCGAATTATTAATTGCGGCTATCAGATTCGTTCGTTTCTCTCCATTCTTTTCTCAAACGTGTGCAAATTCACGGAGATGGAAATCTGGGTCGAGAGTTACACCTGTAGCAAACGGATCACCGATAAACATTATAAATCACACACTACCGAGATACGAATCTCGTCAGCTGTTGATCTACCTGTAAACAGTTTAATGTCGATCGCTAACTCTCTTACAACGAACCACCAACTTGACCATGCAATCGCGAAACACGATTTTCAAGCTCCATCATGTTGAGAACGTGTAGTTTGCTGAAACATCCTTTCGTGTGTTCTACTCTCTCGCCAATTCTCGGGAAACTCTATATCTGGGTTTTTTTAGTTTTCTCAAGCACTGAAGCCATCGACGGCGTATAGACAAAAGACTGGGACGAAGGCAGACCATAAACACTAGACTGGCGACGTTGGCTTCGGGGTTTTCAGTTATAATAGGGTAACACACTGCTAGCGTGCGGATCTGGACCAGCTCAAATTATATTCCTACTTGTACTTACACTTCTGTATTAAAATATATTTTCTACCTTGCAATTTATCCACGCGTTTCTCTCTTTATACATCTAATAACCTCAACATATAAAAATCACGGTCGTTTTTGAAGCTCGTAAACGTGAAAAGGAAAGTTAGAATCTCTGGTCGTCGTAAGAGCTTCGAGGTGGTTCGATATTCGTGGCTGGACGTTGAATCACGATGATAACGCACGAACGACGCCAAGCAAGTGACCGGAACCAGGCGAACAAGTGGACAGGGATCGAGCAAATTAGTTGCTGGACGAAGATGAAATCTGACGAGCGAGCGCGGGACGATGTTCTTGCAGGTCCGCTTTATACGCTTGCCAACTAGTTCGCTTATGGATGCAAATGCGTTTCGAGGAAGTGCCGGGCGGACAGAGAAATGCTGTCTCTTCTCGGGGCCCGTGCTTTCCGCGCAGCCCCGGCATATTTTGCTCCACGGAATCGTGTTATAATCGTTCTGCGAAAATTCACCGTGTAAACAGCATTGATAAAGCAGCTTTTTCCTCGCGTAAAAGTAATGCATGGCTGGATATAATTCGCGCCCGCCCTTATTTCTCTCGTTTGAAAATGACGTGAAAAACCGAGCTGCCCGCTGTATTCGTTTCGTTTTTAACGAGACGAATGGTACTATAATTTATACGGAAAACTAGTTACGTTGAAACGAACCGATGTTTCGAAACTTTCGAGACGGGGAAAAAAAGAGGGTAGAAGGATCAAATCGGGGGTAGACCAGACAACTGAAGACCATCTCTCATCGTTTTGAATAATAACGGAGAAATTATTTCGCAAATATATTTATTTTAGCTAGGTGAACGCGGGCTGATTGAATTTCCAAGTTGTACGAAGCCCGTCGCCTCGAGAGGCCAAGTGTTTCCGATAGAACAACCGGTTGATTAAACGATTCAAGCCATCCTCGTGCGCGCTTTCTCTCTCTCTCTCTTTCTCTCTTTCTTTCTCTCGCTTATACCGAGAAGCTCGTTGTTTTACGAACAAAGTTGAAATGCCTTCGAAATAACTCTGACTAAACACTTAAAATCGATCTTCCCAGAGCTTCGGTACCATCCCGCTTTTTTTATAGCCTTTGTAGAACGATGGAACGATGCCGTCTATCCGGCTCTGATAGACTAAATTTAGGCGAAGTTCCGCGAAATCTATTCTTACCTTTACACGTGTTTACAATCGTACGATGTTTCATTTGAAAATTCATAACTGTATCCGAGCTATAATTCAACTATGAAAGCGATAAATATCCTAAACCTATAAAGTAACTTACGTCGATTCGAACGAGCAAACAAAACGTAAAACTCGAGAAAAGTTAGTAATTAGAATCAAATTAATTACGCCATTTTATACACGATATAATTTAATGAATATCTGCACAAAGGAATTTATATTTTATGCAAATGCTATTGGAAAAGCGTTCGCAGTCTGAGTTGAAACTCTATTGTTGGTCACTGACGACCTACACGATGTTTAACGCAGTAATTCATACTTGATAGTTATTAAATTCGTTTAGTCGTATATTAAATCATTAAAGGGAGAAAATGGCGACAGTATCGCGAGGTTAGCGTGGCGTAATCGTTAACGAGCAAGAGACGAGCGTCGGAGCGAGTCGACACGAAGGAATACGGTGGAGCCGGTAGGACGCAATAATAAATAGCCAGGCAAGTGGAAAGCGTAAAATAAGATCAATATCGCGGCAGGCCGGAGCATTTGCTCGGTAATGAACCATTCCCAGGACGGTCGAAGTAAATCGTCGTACGTGGATCGTACGGTCCACGTGACAAACGACGGTCGTTCTGTTCTTTTCCGACCTCGCGCCACCCTTTCCAGCCCGTCTCGCTCTCCTGGGCAAAAGGTGGCTCGTTAAGGAACCGAACCGGTCCCCCGATTCTCTGCTGCGGTTACGCCTACCGCGTGTACGTGGATTTTGTGCTAGAACCGTGGCAAAAAATCGTCGCTGATTACGCGGATATTGTTTTCCAGCGAAGCAAAGCGAGAACCCAATGGATCCTATGATACGAGCAATTTCTGACTTTCAGGAATTAACGAGCGAAATAAGAAAACGATTCGTGAGTTCTTCGTTTTGTAGAAGAATCGTTGGTTCAGAGTGTATGGAAAAATCACGCGATGGTTTACGTTTAAAAGATTGTCGCGAGGTTTCTAGTTCGTTCGACCACATTGTCGTGAAAGTATTCGGTGGTTTAGAGAGCAGTGTTGATATTTTCAGAAGGTATTTCTGCCGGGCTTAATGCCGTCTCGGCAAGAGAAGTCGTACAACGGAAACCACAAACCGCTGCGAAATAAATAGGAATAATATTTACGTAGCCGAGGATACGTGGACGAAAGCCGGTGACTCTGGACCGCGATTTAACCGGAAACAGTATATCGGCGAGCTACGAGGTAAATATCTCTCGCCGGAGTATACGGCAAACACCGTCAGCTCCGACCCACGCTTTTTTTCCCTCTCCAGCCGCCTTGAAAGGCATCCCCTTTCTCTTCGTCGTGAAATTTTCGTCGACATTCTTGAGCACGCGCGATTACGCGCCTAAAGAAGAACAAATATGAGATTTTTCGATGGAGTTTCGACCGTGACGTCCCGTGGAGCTTACTGTCGGGGTTGACGGTCAACTTTCCCTGCGGGGAATGCGCGACACGTTCCCAGAGGGTGTTAACAGGAAAGCCAGTGACAGTTTCACCCTTCGTACAAAAGATCTTGTGCATTGTGCATCCTAATGAACGTAGCTATATCTCCTAGCTATGTCTTGCTGGAATACTTTCAGTGGCACGAGTAAATAACGTAGTCGACTAGACGGTGTTTTGTTAATCTCGAAGAACAGTATACAATGATTGTCTTTTGGTGGCTTGATCGCTTTGAAACAGAGAATCAAATTACTAGACTTCGGTAGGCTACATGTTATTACCACGAGATATGTATTTCGCGTAACAACCGTTCGACGAGAAGAACTCTTGTTAAACGTGTATTTAGCGAACAAGTTCTCGCGGAATGTACGGTACTTCATAGGGTTTTTTCGCGGCTTGAACAAAGTGAAACGCGAAGGGTCGTTCTATTTTTCACGCGAGAATTGCCGCTTCAGTGCCCTAATGAACTGCGATAACTTGCGACCGAGGTTCATTAATGGTGCACGCCGGCTGCGTCAAACTATATTTCGCCAATTCGAGCCTCGGAACATTAACATCAATTTCCAACCTTGCATACCTTTCGATGGGTGTAGGGAGGGCGGCTCGAGGGGAACACGTCCGTGGAAAAAATCGAGAAACTCGAGAATTCCATTGGAAACTCGATCGTTTCTTGTTGCAAAGGTTACTTGAGAAATAATGGAAATACTTACGAGCTAACGAAGGCCGGAAATGGATCGCTCGCTGATAACTCAAAATCGCCTCCTCGTAATTCTTCCTGCCTTGCTGCAGTATTCCCCTGGAACAGACCGGCAGAAACGATCGATTAGTGAACGCAATCTCCGCTTAATATTCGGGTAGAAATTTTCGAAGATTTAAGTATTTATTTTAACAGGTTTACGAGATTTGTTGGTGGAACCTACCAGTCTAGTGCTATGCGATGGAACCGCGATCGCAACGTGCCCGAGTGCTCTCCATCGATAACAATCTCGGACGAGGAACGATTAATCATCGTTCGAACAATGCCACTCTCAGAAACGATAAAAATATTACTTGTCAACCGATGACTTATCGTGCAGAGGTCGAACGGTGTAACGAGCGTACGGGAAACGAACGAGGGTTGGGACGAGGAGGGTGCCAATAAACGAACTTTATAACGCCTACACATGGGCCCACGTGCCATCGTGGCACATATTTTAGGGAAAAATTCATTTTAACGCGTCGGTGATTAATCTTGCCTCGAACGTTGTCACTCTACGAGCGATGAAAATATCACTTGTCAGTGTGAAGGCCTTGGGTGAAGGGAGGGTGTTGCGAAACGGGGTGATTTACCGGGCTGAGCTACCGGTAGGCGTCGTACTTTTATCGCTAATAATTTTCCTCGAGTTGCACATTAAAATCGAATCTGCCAGAGTTCGAGAAAGCGAAGGAGAAAAAGGTGGCGGAGAGACGTGTAGGGGCGATATCTTAAAAGATATTATGTTTGCATCGCGCGTTCTATTATTTCTCTTATTCCACGTCAAAGACGCGCAGAACCGAGTGATTTGCGAAGGCTTCCCGATCGATCGGTCACGCCAATCGAGCATATCGGCTTGACGTTAGAAGCTTGAAAAAAGGTTGAGTTGGATGAAGAAAAGCAGACGTGCGTTCTCCACGATGGATCGATAATCCATGGCTTCGTATTCGGCAATCGTCGACGGTTAATCCTTTCGCGCGTGGAATATTTTATTAAGGTTGTCTCGTTCATTTACTCGACTAGCATTCGTCGAGTTGCTGAATGTAACACCTACAAAAATTAACGGTCGATATTAAAATTTCAGGCTGGTAGGTCACGCTAACAATCGCCACCGTTTCGTCGACGTTTTATCATCGGTGAGGCCGTGGGGGAGAAACATATCGAGGATCGTGATCGAGAGCTTTCGCGTTGCTGTTTCGCGCCGAAGCTTCATTATTTTAACCGAATATAAAAATCCGGTTCGCGTCGTTTCAATTTGTTCCAGTTCGTCGTGAAAAACTTATACTAATGACACGCTTTGTGAACGTTCGAGCGACTGCGAAAAAAGAAAGAGAAAGCAAGGGGAGAAAGCAAGGGAAGGGAAACGAAGACGAACGTGGTCGGTGGATGAGAAAAAGAGGAAGATATTTTCTTTCCAGTCAGGCGAACCGGCCTGAACCAGAAGAGTTTTCCTGTTCGTTAACGAGACGCTACTCCACGTTCGTTAACTTTCAAGATGAATATTCGCGCAATATATAATGGACTCCTTCTCTCTAACGCCACCTATTACCGCTTTCCACCTCTCTCCGGATTTTTATTCTTTCTCTCCTCATAACAATCCCTCTCGTTTGTACCAATTTGCAATCGTCCGCGATATTTCCCGCGATTTATTATTCCAACCTAGTCTCGGTTAACGGGTACACGCTATTAAAACCGTTTCTTCACTGCTTCTTTACCGCGGAACGACCGTTTTAAAAGACACTCCGCTTTGCTCGGAATTTCTTTCCGAGACCTTAACGACACTCTTACTCGACGAACGATCCCTACTCGACGATTCTAATCGTGGTTGTTTCTCGTCGGATTTATCAGTACGCAACAAGGGAACACACGTGTCCCAGACAATAACAATTGCGCCGAGAGGCCACCCATTGTTTCGCTTTATTCCTGTAAATCTGTTTCAACGAACGGTCAACCAGTTTCAACGATTCGTACGAGGACGCTTCCAATCGCGCTTATTTCGAGTGGTTTACGCGACGACGAGGGTGAACGGCCGGTGGCGCGAAGGGTCGTGGATAAACGACCGCGCTAGCCCCGCTCGATTGTTAAAATAAATACATTGTTCAGGCATTGTTCGGTCCTTCGCTCTATTATTTGCAGCGTCGTCTATGTAACGAGCGACCACGGGGACCAGGTATGTAACGACATTTCGCAACAAGCGTGTACACTGTACACGCGCGGCTTTGTGCCATTGCTAGACTCGATGACAAAGCGAGCTTCGAATATTCCTGCCGTTCCAGTTCCAACCTTTAGCTCGTTGAAAATTTTATCCAAACCCTATATAGATACGTGAGACGCCTGGCCGTTGCGGCGTGAGAGAAGAGATAGGAGTGCCAGTTGCAAGTAACGAAAGCCAGAAGATTCTGAAAGACGAATTGAAAATACGAGAATGAAAAAAGAAAATAAAGAAGATTAGATAATAAGGAAGAAAGCCTATGGAGGATGGAAGGTGATGGCGTTTTGTCGGTCGATGGAAAATATTATCTGTTCGTTTAGGTGTTGCGCCAATAAAATAGAGACGGCCATAAAGCTGAACATAACGCGCAACCGATAAACGAGCCGAGGGTACGAGCAAACATAGTATCCAACGAAATATGGTTGCGACTCCGAAACAGAAAACGTTCGCGTGCCTGTAGCGTTTACAGGAAACATCGGTGCCTGCGTAACTCGATGAAAATATCCCGACGATTGTGCTTTCATAGATAAAGGGAGACACCTTCCAGTGAGAAATACAAAGAATAGACGATTGATCAAGTTGTGAACGGTGAAAGGGATGGCGTTGAATGGAACGGACCGTATAACATATTCGATTATTCCCTTCATTTATTTCCCCCTTCGAGTAACTTTAAGTAATCGCTCTGTCCCCGATCAAGTTGGACGAATCACTGAATTGATGTCTGTTGTTTGGAATTCGAAGAGTCAAGCATAAATTCGACCGAGAGTATCGTCGTTGTTTGCCTCTTGTCGGTTAATTTATTACTATACAAGGTGATTCTTTCGAAGAGTTGACAGCCGCTAATGCGATTACTCGACGGACTGAAAGTTTGATCGGGGACGAAAACATCGTGTGTACAGGGACGAAATGGATCCGACGAAACCGCCCTGTTTCCACAGTCAGAGGGGCCGATACACATAATCGTCGATAGCAGTTCGGTTAATCGTCGATTGGGAAACGGGTTACGCCGAGCGATAAACCGACCGGGCTTATGGATTTCAGGGACATCGTTATTCGTTAATGACTCGGATTACGTCGAGAGGGATGAATAAAAATCTCAATAAAATTGCAGCCACAGGGGGGTTTTATCGCGTTAACGAGTCTGTCTAGCGACGCATCGATACTACTGCCGGGAATCTCAAAGCTGAATGGCAGCCGATAACTCGTACGTCCACGTCGCATTGTTCGCTACGAATATCTGATATATCTATAATTATCGCTGCCGGATATTGCGCAGAGCGTTCGATAATGACGATGCCGGTAATATGTGTTCGGTAATAAGCTCTTGCGGTATTGAAATTACTGTACCCTTGATATTCGATTTTATTCCCGAACACTTTCTCGGAACAACCATGTGAAACGCTCCGAGCGGGCGATACTTCTGTGCGATAATATCGAGCTTGAAGATTTTATAGATATTTAAAGAGCGATTCAAAGAGCGAGTTGTTTACGATGAAAATTTTTCAAACATATACATTCTAGGCTCGAAGATTCTATAAATTTTCAAGGCAGAGTTCAAAGTGTAAATTGTTTGCAGCTAATATTTTTCAAACATATTCCACGTGATATTACAGTTGCTTGCTGTTCTACGATAAATATACTTCCAACGCTTTTAAGGTCTTCGATATATAAAAATATTAATCTCTATTTCTACAATATCTTCCATGTATTATAAACCTGTTATCGATTTTCACGAAGAGAACTCGAAATAAACTGCTGCTTCCGGAAAGAAGGCTCGTCGTACAAAAGTCCTTCGTGACAGACGATCAACGACAACCATGAAAAGATAAATTTCCTTCAGAATCGCTTCGTTTAATTTTGGAAGCCTCACCCAGTTACTGTTTCCTCTCTATGAAACGTCCCTCCAATATATTGCAGGATCGCTGCCGACAACCATGTACGGAGGTAAGGTTAACGATGTGCGATATCCCGCGTCGGCAAGCGTTGCAAGAAAAGCGACGAATCGGTCGTGAGTCCCATGTAATTCGATCGAAGGCTGTCCTTCGTCTATCGAGCGAGAAAATCAATTTGGTCGATCGGCAGCCGGCCATTCATAGGAGATGGCGCCGCGGTGATGACCGTCATCGCCATTGTCGTTTGCCAGCACCAGCGGCGTCAGCCTCGCCATCGCTGTCACCGTTGCTTCATCGAGCACGAGGGGCTATTGTCGTCGACGTCCTCTTCTCGACATCGTTGCGGTGGTATCGGCGGTCGTTGGCTGTGTTCGACCGGTAACATCGGCTCCATCGTTCCCGATGGATTCACCGAAAGGCTCCCATGGCCGTTGTTCCTTTCATCTTTGTGCCTGCTCGTTACGTTGCTGGTATTACGCCGAGAGATTGACGGCTCGCGAAGGGAAACCGGCTACCGCCGTGTTCGTTCGATAATTGGATCTTTCCATCGTAGTAACGCCGCTTCCGAAACGTAACGACCCACGATTTACGGCCATCCTCGTGTTTTAACGATCGACCGTTCGAGAGGCAAGAAGAGCGACTCCAGATGCGTTCGAATGGAAATTGTGGGGCTTCTGTCAGGGGAATACGCTGACGTATACACACAGATAATAGGGGGGAGAGGTTCGCGTTACAGTCTGCGTGGAATCAATTGGGACGGAGAGTATGACAGGGAACCCTTGGTCGTAATCGTTTAGAGACTACTTCCCTCCGTTTCTCGGAGATCGTCTCGCTCCGGGGATTTAATTCGATTCCGTGATCGCGGTGGAACGCGTCGCTAATTCTAGTTTCAGGAGTTTGACCGGCGCGGCGCGCATAGCTGCAAAAAGTTTCGAGTGCGCGAAGCACGCGGGATTCGAGGAAGTCTGGAATCTGGCGGACACCGGAGAAAAACGGCTACGAGGATTGAGCGCGTCGAGCGAAAAAAAAAATGGCGTGGATAAAGAGGAAGAAGCGATGCCGCGCCGGAGAGGCAAAAAGACACGAGAAGGATGGAGAAGGAGAAATCGTGGAAGATCTGACCGCAAAATCCGACTGCAAAAAATAATAGAGAGAAAAAGTACGAAAGTATAGAGAAACGGTAAGTGAGAAAGAGACGCGCGACGTCGAACTGGGAGACACGGGGAAGGTAAAATAGAGGAAGGACAAGGGAAGGACAGGGAAGGATTGCAATTGTGGCTGCGGTGCTCCGTAGAAACGCGATTCACGCTCGTCGGAACCGATCGATGCACCGAGTCGACCGACAGCTGCGGCTACAGCTGCAGGTGGAACCGAGGCAGCCAGTTCGACGGAGAAGCGACAGAGCTCTGTTGCGGCTCTCTTCGCTCGGATCGAAGCGACGGCGACGCATTAGCGCTCGTACAACGTTGCTTCCTGAGCGCTTCGCGATAATACCTCTCGCGAGCCTGTGCACTACGAGCTGATCGTGGCTCTGTGTATATGAACGCATTCTACCGTTTCTCCGCGTCTGCATGGAAGCCAGACAGAGAGACATGTACAAAGAGGAAACCATGAACGCGAGGTGAATGCATGGCCAGCCGCGTTTACCTCGAATAATGGCCAATGGGACGCTGTACGCGCAGAAAGATTCAGTTCGCGCAATGTGCACCCAACGATATGACGTTTATCGTTTATCGTCGTGGTCTCGCCGCGCTGCACACGCTTCACGACTCTGCGAACGACCAGTTACGCTTCATCGAGTTACCCACCGCAGGAGTCGCGTCGCGTTTCCACGACGTGTACGCGATTCTTTTGCCAGCGACATCGGCTGGCTGCAATCGTGAAAAAAGTCCGGCGGAATCGATAGAAAGCGTCGATGACGATCGACGGCCGAGCCCTGCGCGAACGAACGGTCGTTCTATAAATTTCTGATTATCGCGCGTGACCGAGTTTCGCGTCTCATCCTCGCGAAGGTGAAAATATCCACTCCGGTTAACCGTGGCAAGGGAGAATAAAACGAGGCGAAACATCGTTCGTAGGACGGCGTATAGGTTCGCGAATCGCGATGTTCGTGCAGCATCGATCGACGTCGAGTCGACGCTCTCACCGATGGATCGATCGATATACCGCACCACGGCGATCGAGTCGAATCAACCGCTTTTTTCCACCCCGTTCCTGACCGTTTGCCGCTGTTTACGGCTTATAAACGTTCCTCGATCGGCCGAGAGAGCTCTCGAGAGCGATGCCGCGAGAGTCTCGTATCGGCACGTCCACTGCGAAACGTGTAAATGACAGCTGTAACGAATGGCCTGATTAATTTGTTCCACGGACGATGATCGATCCTGGCTCAAGTTTTTCATTCCACGGCCGGTTTTCCACTGGGAACGCTTTTCCATCGTGCCGTCTGGCTGCTCGCGAGAAACTCTGCGACGCGACGCTTTCGAATTTTACGATCGGCAGGAACGTGTGGCCTTGCTGCCCGGTTAACTCAAGTTCCCCCAACCTCTTGAACGCGGGAAGCTTGCCAACGACTCGCCACGCTGGGACCAGCTGCTTTTCTACCCGTAGAGAACCTCGTATTCTCTTGGAAAAACCGTCCAATCATATGGACGTATCGCTGTACGTATTCTTCGAGGGCCATCGTTTCTTATCGAATTCGTATCGTTTCTTTTTTCGTACGATTCGCCTTTGCCTCGCCATCCAGAGAATCCTAAATTGTCCGTATTCAAAACGGCCAATAACTGCTGCGAATACTCGTTTTTATTGGTCTAGGTATTACTGATTTGCTTCCATACATATATGTATGACGGCAGCTACGTCCAGTCGTAGAACGTTTTTACTTCTCGAGAAGAATTCACCGTGGCGTGGATAGCCCGCCGCAGACCACGAAATTTATTTTATACGCGACCCTGCGCTGCATTTTCTTCTACGGCGAACGAAAAACGGATTATTCTTGACTATGGAATATTTATTGAAATCGCTTCGCTTATATTCTTTACCATGATCCTGATTGTTCGAGACAGAAAAATTATGGAAAATCGTTAGCCATTTTCCAAACGAAGCAGCTAATTTTACAACGTACGATCCCTCCATCTGGTTAATCCACAACGCGGCGTGTTTCCCAAGCGTCGCTCGTAGCCTCGCGCGGTGTAATCCTATTAGAAAGCCCTGGAAACGCTTATGTTTCCCGAGCAAACAATTAATGCGCGCATAAGCTTTCTTGGGCTTAGGAAAAAATTCGTCCACGTATCCGACGATTCGTGGAAAATCGACGCGAGTGACATTCGTGATATATGGCGTAGAGCGAGCTGAAAGAGCGCTTGTTAAGTCTTCCTTTTTCCAGCTTTACGCTTTTGTGATCCTCTCTTGTTTCTCTGCGATGGAGAAGAAATATCGCTAATCCTCACGTGACTTTGTATTTGGCGAGATAAATCGATTTTCTCGAATTCTTTCCGTTTTTCCGTGTAACGCGTATAGCGAGGCCGGATTATTTGCATCGTCCAAGTTCCTTAAAATTCCATCTTGAATTTTCTTTCCATTTCTATTATTTAATGTCGTATCGACCGTTTCTGTGGATTACCAACGATATAAGTGTTACCATTAGTCTTCGGTATAGTGACGACAGCCGTGAGAAAATATCCTGTACATTATGAACAGCGAGAAAAGGATATGAAAGAAGGAAAAAGTGATTCGAACAACTCTATACTAGGGTTAAATATCGAATTTATGAATTTACAAGGCAAATTATCCAGCTTGACTCGAGTAACGATAAAACGAAGAAAAGAAGTGGAGGAATGGAATGCGTTGAGTTGACTGCGTAATAAATTCTCATTATTACAAGCGCAAAGGTCTCCATGATTAGTGTTCATTAGGAGTTGGTTAGCGTTCCTAGTAAGAAACGCAGACCGTTTGATATTAAATCAGCCGATCGTGAGTGCTTTTTTTTCGCTGGAGTACTCGCGTTTTCTCGCGCTCTTTCGCTCTTCGTATCTTCAGGGATATCGTATCGCGTCGTTTTGCGCGAAAGTGTCGTGGCCCATGGTCTCGCGATACGTCCCGTTGCGTTCTAAAGAGTCGAGTCACGCGAACTTTATATATTATTCACATGACTGTGCTCGGTCATCGTGCACTTCTGTTTTTGCCCCAGTCTGTTCGCGTTTCTGTGCAACAATTGCCTCGCAATTTTCGTCTCGTGCCATTGCCTCTGCTTTTATTCAATTGCCGCTTGAAATTGCTTGAACGTCACTCACGAAACAATCTTCCGGTTTCCAGGAAGGAAAAACGAGAAGAAAAAGATCTGCGAGAGAGCGGAGGTCAAACAAGATAGACCGCGTATTTCTACGTATTTTTAAAGCCGCAAAGAATCCCACATCTGCTGGAATCTAGTTACATCGATTCTCTCCGACCTATGTAGTAAAGTTTTCTCGCAGTGTCAAAATGCACGCGATCCTCGGAGCTGCTTGCAACGAGTAACCAGCCATAGATAGCAAGATGACCCGGGGCACAGTGCCGTCAACGAGGACGAAAAAGTACGTCCGGTATAATCTTTCGGTCGAGAGGGAAGAAGAAGGCGAAGAAGAACGAGTGTGCCCATGGGGGACGAGTGTCGTCGATCCGAGAAATATATTCGACTGTTTTGAAGCGGTTAACGTACCTGCTTACTTTTATGCAATCCCCTGCCCCACCTCCGTGGGCTCGCCTCTTTCTTGTTTTCGCCGCTTATTGGCCAAGTTTTCAGACGGGAGTGTCGTATCGGGGGCGCCTCGGAGTTTACCGAGTTCCTCGTCGTTTGCAAAGTAAATCGTGCGCGTTTCAGAGCTCCCTCTACCCATTTCCACCCCCTATCCATCCTTTCTTTTCCCATCTCCACCCTTTTCTTTCTGCAGCCTCTATTGTTCGGTCGCGCGAAGCTTCTCCGTCGATTTCTCGCGTCGTTTCTTCTTTCCTCCGCCCTCCGACTACGAGAGTCTCGTTTCGTTCGTGAAATCCGTCGCGCGATTGCGCCTCGCGGACGCCGGAACCACGCCACGAGAGTCGTCGAGACACGGTTGAAGGATACTCGAGATTCGAACATCTCATCGATGTATGCACGATCGTCGTTAAGTCGGATTCAATTTCGCTTCGGCCGGCCGAAACCGAATTGCCTGACCTGTCGCGTCGGTAGGAAAATTATGCTTCCCGCATGGCTGCTCTATCGTCGCCCGGTATTGTGGCCCATTTCGTTACGCTCCGCACGGTTCTTGGCGACCGCTCGAGGAGTATCGTGAACTCGATGTTCGCAACTGGTACAGGTTGTTTAAAATTCGAGCAGTTTGAACGAAAACGATTTATAAAGACTGCCACGCGTATAGGGGTGGAATCGGAGCAAATACGCATAGATCGTGACGGATTTTGCGGCTGTAAGAGCACTAAATAATCAAGTAAGATGAAAAGCGACGGTCCAACGTAAGAACAAAACGGAAAGAAACGATTATTGCATGTATTAATTATCTTTCGTCCAACATTTGTCGCGGGACCAAGCTATTCCCCGAATCACCCTTATTCCACTCACGTTCTCCACATCGTTTACACCGCGTTCTCGTGACACCGCCACGAACACACCAACGCGCAGACATAGTCCACGAAGTATGACCCAATTTCATTCGCGTGTTCGGACTCGAATTACCTTCCGACTCCCGACGGAATACCAGTTAATAACGACTTCGGCGTACGAACGAGGCGGTTGGAGAACAGTGGCTGGCAAGAAGGGGTGAGACCTCGTGGTGGATCGGTCCGACCAAAACGATGAACAAGGAACAGAGGAAAGTAGAGGGAGCGAGAACCTGACCGGTTGAAACCTATTATTCCACTCGGTTCGAACATACTACCTGGCATGAAAGGTAAAGAAGGAGAAAGAAAACGGGTTAGGGAAGGAGTAAGCGGCACGGTGGGTTCGCGCTAATTTTACATCGCTTAAAATTTATAGACAGGATGTTAAGGCGCTTATTAAGGCAGCGCTCAAGCACACTCTAAGATTCCGTAAGTTTGCCTGCGAAGCTTCGCCGTAATAGCTCCTGGTCTCGAGGACCACTGCTACAAATTAACGCTTTCTCCCTCCTTCTTCGCCTTTTTCCGCAAACCGGAACACAGTTGCTTAAGGTTTGCTCGATCGAAGACGCGATAAGTTTTCTAATAAGACAGAACTTTTCGGCTGGTTCTTGCTCGCACCCTCTTTGGTCCAACGACAGGAGTTGCGAACTCATTAAACCAGCCTCTGGTAACCAGCGCGACTCTCGAATCGGTGTACGCTTTCCTTTATTCCCTTTTTCTCACCGGCAACTTTTTTCGTCCAAGTGAACGTCGACCAAGTTCTCGCGTGGAGAACGAAACGCGACATGTAAGGGTCGCGGTTCACGAATCGTTGGCTGTTGGAAATCGCGGCTGTCAGTGTCGCGTGGAATTTCAGCGACGCGTCGAAAAATTCCGGTGTCAAGCCACGACAGTGACCAGATGGGAAACAAGGGAAACCCGGTCCCGATTTCATTCGATTGCCCGCCACGTCGCGATCATCGCAGTGTCGCGCGCGTGAACGCGTCGGACACGAGCTGAAATTCGATTTTTCCTCGCCCACAGTGGAAGACAGTAACGAACTTTAAGTTCCCCTGTTATTCGATCGTACGTTACCAGTGAAATACTCCATTCAAGAATGAATTTGGCTACTTTGTTTTAATGAGATCGTGTTCAGTCGAATCACGCTGTTTAACCAAGATCGATGTTAAAAGGGGTGCGCCACGCAAAGAACACTTTGGACGAAATTTTACAGGAAATTATCCTATTGTTACTGACTCTCGTTCAGCGTTCCGACAACGATGGTAATTCCGGGTTACCACGATCCGGTAAACTAGCCTTCGATCGGAACCTGAGGATATTCGATCAATGCGCAGCTCGGGGAACCATAGCGAAGGCAAAGGGGATGGATTTCAGCCCACTTCAGGAAGAGGCCGATGCTTGTTATTGACGAATGAGATTAGGACAATAGACTGGTTTCTCCATTAATAGATCAATGACAAGCCAACCGTGTACTTAGCGCGCATACCGAACATTTATTCGACCGTCTTTTCTCGAAAACGTTCGACCAAGTCGCCACGGTTTTACACGTTTTTCCTTTAACTATTCCACGAAGTCTTCCACGAAAAATATCGGAAATCTAGCGGAACGGGAATGGAAAGAAAAGCGAGAAGATCGACTCTAGCCGGGAGAAAAGAATTGCCAGCCGATAGGGTGTTTGTGAAGGGGATGCGGCGGGGTGAAAATGGACGGTCGGAACGATTAGATTTGTCGCGGTGAACCAATTTAAATGGTTCCGGAATAGCGTGCGCAATTAGCGGCCACCGCTTAAATCCAGGCTACATTATACGATCGAGAGATAGGCGTTCGATTTATCTTGGGAGGGGCGCGTTCCAGCTTTCCTCCTCGATTATTTACCGATCGGAATATCCCGGCTATTTTTAATTAGCTCTTAATTACCGGCGCATAAATACGCGCCGCGGACCCGTTAATGCTGGCGCAGAGAGCCGCGGTTAATGAAACGTAAAATTCAGATAGTAAATTTAGCCAGGGTTGGCAAAGGGTTGGCGGTGGAACGAGTGAATGTACTAAAGAGTACTACGCCAGGTGAAAAGGGCGCATAGGTGGGAAGTAACAGCAGAGGCTTCGTTCTGCGCGATATCATTGCAACTCTCACGCATTAATTTCGTTACGGCCGATAAGACACGCGTTACCTGTTGGCGGCGCGTAATTAAACCACGATTATCGTTAGAGCCCCGATGTCGAATCGTCACGAGAATGTTCAGGAGGATGTTTGTTCGGTATCGAGAGAGATAGCGCGGAGATAGAAGAGCTTTACGAAACGATCTGCCCGCGGTAATCTCGGAATTCAGCGGAGTTATCGATTCAGAGCCGCGCGCGTCAATCGTGAGTTAGATCGGCGAACGAGTGACGAGCGCGCTAGCCTGCGTTACACGCGTTCCACGCCTGGCCTGGCCGCGCCTATTAATTCAATTTCTGTCCCAATATCGCGATACAACGGACGGCATTCGCGAAATTTACGCGATCTCCTCTCCGCCCTGCCGTTTCGCGTTCCTATTAAAACAAATATCCGCGACTGCTCGATTCGACGAAAACGCGATTACGCCCTCGACACCGAGTCCATCATGCTGCGAATAAATGACTAGCCTCTATATACATACATCCGTGTTCTATTCATAAACGGATTAAGGTATGTTGCACTTTATGCTCTAACTTTGTACGCGTTGGCCAATCCTCTGGCAAATTTTGGTCCTCGAAAGTTGTACGTGTATCGTAAAATGGAATAATCGAGCGACATCGACTGATAACGATAACGATGACACGATGTCTTTCTTCGCGCGATCATAACTAACAACATCTTGCCGATATTAACAAAACCACTAATCTCTCCATCGCTCGGTTTAATCAAGTTCGATATCTCCATGTGGAACAACGTATCCATTTCTTTATGGAGCGCAGTTCCCGCGATAATCTCGCTTTTGATTCTCGGTTCCGGGTTTCCTGATTTGGGCTGGCTCTCTCTCTCTCTCTCCCTTTCTCTCTCTCTCTGTCGAGACTACAACAACCATTGCCGCGATACCATTGAACACGATCCTGGAATACTAATTAGCGATATGTGTCAATCCATGAAAACCGTATTGACCGGTGAACGATAGCGGTCGGTGGACAGCGTATGATTAGCCGAAACCCGTTTCTAAACCCGTCAACGGTTCGATGACGTTCCACGATAGCCCGCGACCTTCCGGCCGGAACGACCCTTTGAGCGTATCAACGCGATGACGCCGGGTATTGAATCGGGCGCCAGGCTGGCTGGTTCGCGTCCATTCGCATAGAACGGCTCCTCGATAGCCGCGTACGTGCGCGTGCGAGCTGGCATCGTGACTGGTAGACGAGCGCGAGCGTGTTCGGCCAGCGAGACAGATGCGGAAGAGACTGGTCCGGTGAACGCATTATCCCGGTAATATCTGATGCGGCCAGACAAAGCTGCAAAGGGGATGGACGTCGCGGTGTATCGGCGTAAACGACGGTTATTCGGCAAATGGTAAAATCGTATGCGGGCTGAGAATCCATCCTTTGGGGTTTGGTCGAGCCAATTATCGATACGTACGTTGGAAATGGTAAACAACACGCAGAAGAACGTATATATCTAGCGTGAGATACGCGGAGAGCTATGCGGAGCGAAAGTCCTCTTAGGCAACTTAGACGTAAAGGGAATATTTCCCTTTTTCATTCATCATCGCGCGAGATTATCTAGAGCGGAAGAGGATCTAGCCACTGAGGTGGATAGGTCGTGATAGGTACTGCTGCTGGTGTATAGGTTTTGAGATTTTTGTCTTCATCCGTCTTCAGATGGCTTCTTCTCATTTAGGAATCGTGGAGAAAATAGCCGGAATACGAATGCTGGGGTTTGAACCTGGTCTTGAACGTTCGTAACCAACGGCGCTAGCCACTGCTCTACCGTCGTCCGGTCATAGTTTGCTATCGAGTGCCGCTACACCACAATTCTCCGAATGTGAGTATTATAGGACAATTTATTTCGATAAGCTGCACTGATTATTCTGAATTGAAGGAATTTGTCTTTCCTTAATCAAACCTGGATATGTTAGATCTTCTGTACGTATTTAAATCTCGTTCTTTCTGAAAGAAATGTTTCAGTTGTTTCACTTTCGAAATATAGAATCGTGTACGGTATATAGAATCGGTTGCATTCAATATTGTGTGCTCGCGTCCACGTTACAGCGAGGATTGCCTCGGGTATTGCGTTTTCAATGTCTGACTTTTTTGTCCACCTTTAGGATCCATCTGTAACGACCACTTTGCTCCTAATCCATTTTAAGAGACTCTTCTGTAACTTGGCGCAAAAGAAAAAAAGAGTCAGAAACGAGAAAGAAACGAATTGACAGGATGGTTGGACGGTAGAGTGGGATGATAGAGAGGCTGATGAAAGGGTGGAAAGAGAACTGCGTACACGTTACCGGTCGAAAAGGGGACGAATGGACGCGAGACTGGTGGAAGTGGAGCGAAGGGACGCTGCGTGTATAGTGACCGCAGCGGGGTTGAAAGACAGAGACAACGGAAGGGATTAGCGGAAGGATAAAGAGGCGTGTGTGTATAGCGGTAGCAGAACTGGTTGGGGATAGCGATAAGCGACAGTAGAGAGGGTGCATGGTAGAGATGTGTGAATTGTAATCAAATCAGGGACGCGGAGAGAGACGAAGCGGAAGGTAGACAGGAAGATGGAGAGACCAAGCCCACGGTGCGTTTGGCCCATGTCGAACGTAGGGTAGAGAACACAACGGTCAGGGGTATTTGGTTTCGAGAAATAGTGTCTGTCTGGTTTCGCAGTGCCGAGCTTGTTTCTGGAACTTCATCCGGATGGAATGGAAATTACGAGTTTCGAAGGAGTGTTATTTCGAGAATGGAGTTGCTTGCTTCTGATTGAAATTCATACCCGATCAAATAAGCTTTTAACTAGTCCGTACTAGTAGGTAGATACCGTAGATCTCGCAGTATCGGCGTTCTGGTATCTCTTACTGGAATAAGGGATGGAATTCATAACGTGGAGCATATAAAAGAGAAATGTTTCACCGAATAAGAGAAAAGAAGTAGTCCGCCGAGGAGAGTAAAGAAGTCGTAAGACGGGACCAGGAACAGTTCTTTCGAGAAACGAACGAAGGGACGGACAGAAAATATGCGGAGGAAATCAAAGGACGGCCGAAGAGCCCTCGATCTGGCAATGGCTCGGAGCGTTCGCCTGTGACAAAGTGGAATCCCGTGACAGCCGGTTCCAAGTGCCTCTCTTTTTCCGCAGATGCTGCTGCTGCTGCTGCTGGTCAGTGTGCTCGTGGCGAGTCTCGCGTGGAATGTCGAAAGTGCCACCCATCCGAGTGAATATTATCGGTAAAACGCGTATCGGCGCGAACGTGCGCGATGTTTCATCGCAAGGCGTTAGTGGCGGTTCGAAAGATACATGCGCGACAGGACGATTTAGGGGACAAAAGGGAATTATAATCGTATTTTAAGCCGGTGAATCACCGGAAGACGCCGATTGTGTGTCCAGCGGCGGCTATTCCGCAAACTGATTGTTCGAACTGATTGCGCTGTAGGACGGAAAGCCGCATGCAGTATAGGGCTTTGTATTATCAGACATTGCCGTCTGACAAGCGGCTACGTACGATGCACAAACGTTCGGTCGGCATACAAACGACAGCCTGTGCCCCATAGCCGCAGGATCGTGCACGGATTTCGGGATTTCTCATCTTGCTCTCTCTCTCTCTCTCTTTCTCTCCCTCGCTCTGTGTTTCCTCCGCCTGTCTGTCTGCGAGCATCGAAACCATACACTGAGCGCGTTCGCGAAATTGACCGTGCTATCGCGACTTCGGGATTGGGGAATACTCGGAGCTGACTTCGAATTTCAAAGATCCCTCGTAGATCGTGCATGGACGGCCGCCGCGATTGAACCGCTGCAACCAGCCTCGTTATATTCCGCCCAGCGGCTGCCTGCTGAAAATTTATGAAGGGCGCAACGCGCTGCTGGGCGCGCGAAACAAACGGTATCGATCCGGAAGTTATTTACTATCACTAACTTGCTGCCGTGTAAAACGGAGGCTGTGCGTTAGAAGCGTTTACATGCCCTGGACGGTTGACGATCTACGCGATGATGATGTACAGTGATCTGAGGTAACTATGCGTGATAATTTGAGCAGTGAAAAAGACTCGGAGTTATTTTAGTTTAATCGCGACAATTTGGCGAAGATTCTGCGATTACGCGTGTCGAGATAACAGACAGCGAGATTGAAATAACTTAGATATCAGTTCTCTTGGTGATTTCTAGTGTAAATGACGAGTCTATATCCTTTGAAGGGAGAACGGTTGTCCGCTCCGTATCAGTGAAAACGCGTTATACGTAGCAGAGAATTTACAGAGGAGAGAAAGAGACCAGAGCGTTACTTGATTCAGCTATTATTCGGTTGGCTGGTTCGGAGGAAGAGTCCGGTGGACTGCGGCGGAGATAACAGGATGTGTTCATTGGATAAATTGTTACTGATATCTGGCGGCGGTATTATCGTCGCCACGGCTTGGTCAACTGGTTGACGAGTATCGAGGAAGGTATTAAGCCTTCTATCGGCTGGTCGGCTTCCCTATCGGACAGAAGTAATCTATTTTTCCGCCGGTGTTGACCGACTCGATACCATTTTGGCGCAGCTGGTGGCTTTTCAATCGGTTTCCCGGGAAAAGGAATCCGCGTCGGTTCGCGTATCGAGAGGGACGCGTCAATTTTCGCGTAGGTACGATAAAGCTGCAATTATTTTTCCGCGACGCGAGCTTCCGAATCGATTCGTCTCGCGTAATTGTAAACCACGAACGAGGGATTTTCGATTGACAAATGGTGGTCGAGCGAACGATTTCCTGTGGAAACTCTCTTCATAAATCCCCGATCCGTAGCTCGCCAACTGTGTTTGTACAGGATAGGGTAAAGGGCGTGGAGCAGAAGGGCGGGCTTAGCTCGAGAAAATTTCCCTCCACGGAATTTTGAAGAATTTCGAGAAATATTATGAGAGGATCCATCCGCGAGAGAGTCGAACATCGTACGCGTACAGCTCGATTCCCAGGGGTGCCGTCGGATAGCTCTCGAAAACTTTGGTGCGCGCCTGGGTTATCCAGGTCGAGCACACGCTCCCAACTTCCTTTTTATCTTCGACTGCTCCGCGTGTGCGTTTTCCTCCCTCTCATTTTCTACATTTATATTTATGTATCTACGTCTTTCGTCTCGGCATTTTTTCGACTCTCGAAATCAGATACTATCAGCGCCTCCGTGACGCAAAGCAGGAAATACAGATCGAACGATATTATTCACCGACGTTTGGCCTTCGGGGATCATATAATTCCGGCTCTCAATAAACGTTGCTACACACTCCGTTTATTCGCTCGTCTTTCGAGCTGCGTCGCTTGGTTTCTTCAACGTTCACGTTTCCAACTTGCTCCACCTTCCTTCCTCTCCATCTCGTCGTTCTTTTCTTCTTTCGCGTTTAACGGTCTTCTTCCATGATATTTCTTTTCGGTTTCCTCCGCGAGAGGCGTCTCGCGCATCGTCGAAAGCATCAACGTGGATTATTCAATGACAACTTACTGCTCTCCGTTTCTGCTTCTGCTTCTCCTTCGTAACGTCCTTTTGCGCCTAATGGCTCCGTGGAAATTCGTGAAACGAAGTCATCGACGATTCATGAATTCCGCAGTTAAAGCACCATTGTCTAAACTCGACGGCACGGTTGCTCGATTCGCCGGTTATTTGTCTCGTTTAGCCAATTCACAAGCACGTTCGGCTCGCCTTTTCTGCAGTTAGCCCTGCGGGCTACGCGGTTGCGCGACCAAGCAAGAAAGGCTGAAACCTTTCGTGCCTTCAGGAGTAGCCAGCCACGGTCTTTTCGTCGTTTGCCGACTAATTAATTCATGGAGTCGGTTTACCTTGACGAGCCTCGAGCGCGGCAAGACATCGGAGAGATAACTCCGAAACGGCTCGTGTCTTGTCGCTTTTAAGTTCTCCAAACCTACTTCTCCTCCTCTCTCTGTCTCTGTCAAGGTTTGTGCGCGCCTCTGCCTCCTCTCGGTGTACATTACAGTGCTGGCTACAAGAGGAACACAACTTGGGTTGCTTGCGTCTACAACGGCTCCAGATTAAACCAAGTTTCAACTCGATAAATTTTCCAACTTAACGGATTAACGTATCAAACTATCGCGCGTGCACGCGCCAGTAGCGAGACGATCTCTCGACGAAGGCAGAGAGAAGTTCGCCTGACTTCGCCAAGTTTACTTTAAATACCTTCGTCCCTGGAATCCCCTTTCCAAGCACGTTCCTTTTTCTTTCTTTTTTTTTTTTTTCTTTTTCTTTAGACGTTCCTAGGACCCATCTTTCATCTTATGTATGATAGGATATTAACGACGTTGACCCTTTACACTGTTTGACCACGATTTCTCCTTTTTTCTCTTGTTAAATCTGGAATTCTGAAGAACGTCTTTGATGTTGGCTGCCACGTGATCCTGCAACTTCCATCAAAGTTCATTACTTTTTTTTTCGTGTTTTTCGACTATATTAACTCCAGGATGGAAGTTAGAAAGCCTTGCTTGAAGTCTAGATTGACACGACCTTCAGAGTCTTCGAGTACGATAGTTGGACAGAAACCAGAATTCGACAGAATCTTTCCTCCAGGTTGAAGCGCAGGTTGACCTTGGAACAACTTTCCAGTACACCTCCTTATTTAGTTAGGCTTTTTGATATAGGCTACTGTCTATTATCGATGTTGGATACCGGAACTTGAGCAGAAACTTCGCGAAAATTGACCTTGTAAACGCCCTCGACCTTTCAGCCACGTGCTTCCCCATATAACCTTCGCCGGCAATCACGTTCAAGCGGTGTAACTGACTGATCGGATTAGCAAAGGCCTGTTTGCGGTACAATTTTTTAGCAATATTCGTCTATTCTCACAGGATGTACGACAATTGCGACTCAACTTCAGAAACTGGACATTTTGCGATAACTCGTGTTTAAAACTATCAAGTTTCTTTTTTCTTGGTACGATTAAAAACTATTATTTATTAATCGTGTTTTAACTATATTGAGATATGTATAATTTTGTGTGTGCAAATGCGTACAAATGTGTATCGGCGAAAATCCTGGAAATCGTTTATTAAATAAATCTAAAACTATTTTAATATGAATTCTAAGTGTAACCTTAGTGTTCCTTTACTTTTATTTCGGCAATGAAGATCCGCAATTCTCAACAAACCAGTAACCTCGTTTTAGCTGTTGCACTTTTTCGTTAGGAATTTTAAGGTACGATATTTATTTTTATGTACCGTTCTTGGGAATTTTTATTCACGTTAAAATCGTACATGTGTACTCGCAGCGAAGCTATGCAGAGTTTTCGAACAGAATTCAAAATACAATTGATTCACCAACGGTGAACGTTACTGCAGGTAACGGTATTTAACCCGGGCCGTCAGCTCGCAGTTTCGCTCGACTATCCAACTGTACCGCGCACGACGACGACGAAACACCGTCCAAAGTTGCTGCCTCGAGTACGGCATTTCCACCGCGGGTGAAACTCCTTCGGGCACCGTGGGACGCCCTGTCGTGTTCCATTCTAAAGATTCTATGCACCTCGGTCGACCGAGGTAGCGGGAAACGCGTCAAACTATGCCGGGACTCGAAAGTTCCCGCCTTTCACCGCGGGGATCGCGATTGTCCAGCTTGGCTATTCGGATCCGCCTCTCGTCTTCTGCTCAACTTCTAAATTAGCGCAAGGTTTTCCCAGCGATTCTGCGTCACGATAAACGATAGCTGGGACTGAATACGCGCCGGTACAATGGCCGCCAGAACAGGAGAAGCTGAACAATCGTTAATGCCTCGGGAAAGAGCGAGCGGAGGAGCGAAAACGAGATCGACGAAGCAGCATAACGAGCACTGAGTCACGAAACACTTTTCTCTTCTCTTCGAGGCAAGCAGATTCTTGCGATAAAATATTTACTCCGAGTCCTAGTCGAACCGAGGTGAATGCTGTTATCCGTCTCAACGGGACGAATCGATGCCTCGACCCTGCAAAATCACTTCTCCCGACAGGGATCACCGGAGAAACGAGGAGAAGCAGATTCTCGGACTTTTCTTTCGAGGGTTCTTCCGTTCGTAAGACTTCTTTTTCCGTTCATCTTCGCGAGTGAAGAAAAGATCGGAACAGAGTGGACTGGCGATTTAATCGAGCCCTCATTGTTCCTCGATCATTCTCCATTGCGAGAGCGGTATCGCATAGTGACATTGACGTATACGCGAATCACTGTGGAACGACATTATGGCGAATTACGGGGAAAATCTCTTTGAAAGCAACACCATTACCCGTCTATCGATACGCAAATATTTCACTCGACCGGTACCAATTATTCCCATTGAGGTAAACCGTGCTTGGGTCGCTTTAATCGCGGCCATTCATACAAATTGAAAGATAACCGTAGCCGTCAAACGCAGTTGCGGACTGTTACAGTTCGAGTCACGTTTCAGAGTAACCAGTGAACGGCGTATTAAAAATTAACGGAAATACGAGGCAAACAAATATGCATCGAGCTATTAGGGAAATAGAGTGAAAACCGTGATTACCGATAAATTGAACAGATTGTTGTACACGCGTATCCCAGATTACCATTAACTTATTCGTGTAATAAATTCGCATTCGTCGATAGGTATATTTTTATTGAACGACGACCGAACTTTATTCTGCGACGATACTCTTTATTTAACGCATTATCCGGGATGAATTAATCCAGCAAGAGTATGAAAAGGATTAGCGACGTTTTGAGTAAGCCGCTGCTAACAATGCAATGTTGTTTCTCGTCTCAGGCTGCATGTACACTCGGCAGGCGAAGTCTCGAAACTTCGTTGCGCAATATGGCTGGGAACAGAGTGATGTTACGCGCAACAAGTGGAGAACAAAGTTTCATTCGAACAGTACATTCAACCGTTCTCTACGTATATTATGGCATTAAAGAAACGATCGAATAGAGCAGATGTTGTATATCCGTTACGAATCTATCTGCACGGCGCACGCAACTTTATGCGAACACAACGTGTTTCACGAGAAACGGTGGCTATCAATTTCGAGCCACACGAACGAGTCGCGAAATATAAAGGAAATTATAGTGGAAATCGCGAATTCATTGAACTCTTTTTCCCGGTTGTTTAACGCGACGCAATGCAACGGTTCAAAACAAATTGAACTAATTGAGCATTGTCCTGTAAAGCAGGCGGCAAAGTGCAACTCATGCACGATAATTGCCACCGCGTTACTAGTAACTTGACACGACTTTGACGTGACGTTAATCTGCGATTTCTCAAAGTGCACGAGGTAGAGCTGAACCGTCGGATAAGTAGGCTTTACCACCAGGTACTCGGAATCCAGTCGTGTGTGTGTGTGGAGCGAACTATGCAGCTCAACTAATTCGACGTGTACTTACACGCGATCGTCTGTAGAAGTAAAAAATTACTGTAACCGATTCGCCAACACTTGCAAAATTAAATTCAACCGCTCGAATTGGAATTCTAAACGGTGCCCTGAATACTGACAGCTCACTGTTTTGCGAACCGCGTATATATAGCAGACGACTACGATGCGAGGTTCTGAACGAATCCGAAGTGAGAGAAATAGCGGAAACAGCGGGATCGTCCGGAAAATAGCTAGCGTTCTTCAGGGCGGTTCCGCGGGCCGTGAAATGTGCTCGGGTAACTCGGTTTTCTACCGACGTGGTATCTGATAACACAGACGTAAACCTGAGATAACACCCTTACATACTAACCAGCCACGCTAGTGCTTTAAGTTCGAGCGTAGCCGGGTATGTTCATCGCGTACGACAGATAAAGTTCGCCGCCATAGGTACCCATAGGAAAGCACGTCTTGCACGGGCGTGTTTCTCTGAAAATGACGATACCTTTGTTCCTCGCAGACGGATAATTCTGGATTTGCACGCTCGTTGCGATTAAGAAATTTCGTGTTTCGGTCTAAACCAGTGTCATTCTACCAAACAGACGTTGAAAGTCATCGTTTCTCTCGTCCGGCTAATCTCTTCTGTCCAGTCATTGTACGTCTCCAACCTCCGGCACATGTACCATATCTAAACGACGGATTCAAATGGGAACTACGCAAGCACAAGACGAAATCATGGAATCAGGCTAGGAAGCTGCAACACGACGTAGGCACGGTGTCGACTGTTGCGTCTTGAGGGTGGACGGAACCGGGACACTTCCGCATGCAAATGCGAAGGCGTACAATCAAAGCACCGGCGAGACGATACATATTCAAGCGGTCAGCATGGGTAAACACCGGTCCAAACGGACCGACGACGGTTTACCTCGGGTAGCTAGCTGGTGCAGCTGTACGCACGCACACCATCGGCCTCCGCAACGTTCTGTATGCGGCGAGGAACACGTCGTGTGTAGCGTCGCGACGGAGGAGAGTGGTTAGGGGGTGGAGCAGCGGTAGAACGCTTCGAGGTACAGGCTGTATACACGGGGCAGGACACAACGGAATCTAGTTGGGGTCTATGGCGGATATACGGCGCGTACACGGCCGACAGGCCGAAACCCATCAATTTCCCATTCAATTCGCAGCCTCGCCTCTCTCGACGAGGCGAATGCCAGTCCGAATGACGCGACTGCTGCGAACCTCCGGATCCCTGCCGCGTTCCGCCCAAGAATGGAATCCTCTTGCACGTCGACGTAAACGTCGAGGCGAACATCGAGGCGAACATCGAGGCGAACGTCGGGCGAACGTCGAGGCGAAGGTCGAGGCGAACGTCGATTCCAGCCGTCTTATCCGTTCATTCTGTCCAGTCACGTCGCTTAATGCGAATTAAATATCAGCATGGAAGAAGGTGATACTTCTTACGGGGTGGTTCGTGAAGATCCACCCTTCCATTTTGATCGTGTTTGTAGAGAAAAGGAAGAGGAATCGCGAACGCGTTGTGGGGAGTCGTTTTCATATTCCAGGAGCGTTATATTCTACGAGAATCTCTCGAAGCCGTGCTTCATATTCCGGGCTGAAGGTGTTGTTTGAATTTTAAACCGATGTGGCTGAGAATCTTGGGAAACTCGATTGTTCTGACTCGGTATAAAGCGGCGGTGCAATGTGTCATTTGTAACGCGGTAACTTTCGACGTCTAGTTTTCAATAGAGCTAATCAATCAAACGTCAAGCAACTACATGCGTTTCATTTTGTACCGATGGATATCTACACGCCATTGCTCGTATGCAAATTAACGACGGAGAAAATAGACGGCAGGGATAGTCGGTCGGCGTTGGAAGCTTTCAAAAACTAATTCGATATTCCAACTGTATCCGACGATCGCGTTAGAAGCTGAGCGAAATCTTGTTTATCCACGGCTACATTTGGCAAAATCAATCGCGTATTAATATCCGCCGACTGGTTGGTAATTGGATCCATTGTGAACGCGATATCTTGTTTGGTAAAATACCTCGGAAATTCGATCGAATTTACGTGAGTTTCACTCTCGTGTATTTTTTGCCATTTCCATTTTACAGAGAGGTTTTAATTTATAGAGTTTCATCGACGTTGAAGGTCCTGGTAATTTCAGGCGAACGAAATTGAAACGAGTGGAAATTACCGGGGGTACGGATGATGCGAGACATGAGTTAATCTCGAGTCGTTTCGAAGTTTATCACCGCAGTTTCGAATCGCTACAACGTTTCGTCGCATCAGAAAGGTAAATCCAATCAAAGTCTTGTGTCGATCGATGCATCGAACAGCGACGCGTTTGGAGAAGGTAATTTTTAATTTGATCATTCGATCATTCTGCTTATTACACGTGGATTATGCGTTATCGCGTATGGTTACGATCTTTCCCGCAATTATTTTATCCTCGCACACTGCACAGCTGTTTCATCTGGTTTACGAGCCCTTCGTCTTCGTAATTGTCATCATTATCTTCGTTACGCGGCGTTCGCTGGCTGCTCGTTACCCGTCGACGTCATCGTCCCTTAAACGTCGCAGATTCTATTCTCATCCACGATTTTCTTCGGCCAATAAATGGCATCCTCGATATTGACCTTCCGCGGAACCACCATTAATTCTTCTATCATCCCAGTTTCGTTCCTAAAAGGACAAACTTCCTCCGATATTTCCTGACATCTGTTCCGACGCAACATGGCTCTGGAAAGTTCCGACGGAGTTATCCGCGTTTCACCGTCTTATTGGTCGCGTTTACTTCATTCCAGACATCCGAGGATCGCAACGGTGAAACGTTTAATGAACGAAATAAGTTTTTACGCTAGAGCCGCTGATAGCTGATCAGAGAAATTGAAAGGTAAATGAAAACTATACGACACAAGGAAATAAACGAGCCTGTAACATCAGAAACACAAAGTTTCAAAGACATTCCATTTTGACCATTTCGGTATCCGGCGTTGAAGCCTTTAGAATAGTCATCGTTCGTTTAAATTTCTCTCGTCCCTTGTACGCAGAAATTTCAAGTGTCGTGCAACAATGTCGCGCGAAACGAGAGCTCCACTTTCCGTGGCAGCGTGTCACAGGCTCAAAGACATCGTCGACGAAACGACGTAAATATTTACATGCATTTAACGAAGTTCATCTTGATCGTGAGACAGAACTGGGCCACGGATGCTCAAAGAGCGAGAAGGAATAGAATCGGCGCGGTGTGGCGGCGCGCGTTTGTCGCCGGGGCCAATTAGCGAGGCTCGCGAGGCTCGTTTCACGTCAATTTCACGGGGACAATAAGCAAATTAATTCTCTTGGATCGTACTTTGATTTCGTTAGCGTTTTCACTGAAACGCCAGCCCCTGATGCTTGGTCGCGTTATTTCGCGTCAGCAGCGTCGTTATGAAAACCCTCAATTGCACTCCGAGTTGCACTTTACCATCGCCCGTCACTACCCCTCTTCCAATCCTCCCTTTCATTCTGTGTGAGTTTATACGTACGTGGATATCACCCTGTGTACGTATGCATTGCGATGCACATCGCTCTCTGCCCTCTCTCTCTCTCTCTCTCTCGCTCGCTCGCTCGCTCGCTCTCTCTCGCTCTGATGTAGCGCGTCGAGGGAGTTTCGCGCGTCGATGCTCCGCAACGGCACAGATGCTTGCTTTAACGTCGGCCGTGTAACCACGGCGTCGCACCTCCGGCGTCGCGACGACAATTAAGCGACGCACGACCTTCCTTTGAACTCGGTGTCAATTTCGCCACCGAATCAACTGATTCTATTTACCGTCGAGTAATTACCGCCATTGGCGTATCCGGCATGCTGTGCCGCCTGTGAAACGGCCAATAATTCCCGTTCGACGCTTAATTAACGTGTCACGGATACTCTTTGCTTCGTCTACTTTTTATCCTCTTCATTCTATCCCTTCTCCTCCTCTGATCTTTTTTCTCCTTTTTCGCTACACTTCTTTTTATCGCTCTTTCTCTTCGCTCTTATTTTCCGAATAAAACACGAACATCGATGCTCGAACCCTGATTTTTACCATCCTCCCAAGCTCACGCAGCCAATTATATTTTAATCTCTTCCCGAGAGACGAGCATCTCGACCGACACAGAACAGGCGTTCGTTAATTACCCATGGATCTCGTGACATTATTATCCAAGCGCCCACATAATCAGCAGGCTGCTCTATCGAGGGACAACCGGGACAACTTTCTTTCCTCTTCACAAGCGAAGGATGACTAATCAATTTTCTATTCACCGTCAGCCTTCGCTGATGGATGACTGGCGATCGAAGCCAGGGGGTGGCAAACGGGGTTTTAATATATCATCATCTATCGTCTCTCTCGAAATCGGTCATCAGTCTTCCGAGGAGGGTGGGAACAGGCCATCAAGGGCACAGATAGGTGTAGAATCTTGTCGCGCTGTCGTCGCGAACAACGGTTTTGATGTTCATTCGTTCGTGTCCAGTCAATCGATCCGTCGAAGGGACAACGTACCTGGCCAGCTTATCGAGCCGAGCAAGCCATTTCTTTTGCGTGGAGATCTCGCGACAACGTACAGCGGAATAGTGACCGACACGTTACGGCCGGGGCAACGCGCTTCGAAACTCTACGTTCGTTGTTCTCTGCAATCAGTCGGTTGCCGGACAAAGTCACGACACTCGCCAACACGCTTCGATATTCACGAGATCCTCCCCTGTTGAGAGTTACTTGGCTCTAGGTTGGGTTAAGTAAAATACTCGAAATAAAGGCGACGAATTAGCGCGTACAGTTATCGATTGATTTTACGAATGTTACACTTCGACGTTCGAAAGATCAGTGGACGTACCACGATATTATGCGATATTTATCTCCATGCGTTTAAGACGTCTTACCGTTGTGGTTATTTCAGTTTCGCGAAAGAACGAATCCAGGTTATTCGCAGTTTAACCCGAGCAATTTGTTTCTTCTCATAAAATACAGTACCACTTTCTCTTCGTTAGTCCCCCACGAGGAATTTTACAATGGTACCTGCGTGACTATGTTGCGTGCGTTTTATCAATCATACTTCGAGACCAAAAAGCTGGAGAATCTATGTACGAAGCCCCTGTATCGGCGCCAAACGCCCTGTAGCAACGAGAAAATAAATAGGGCTTGCTGTTTGGCCTCGTTCGCCGTTTCATGAGATCGTTTCTTCGCCGAAAAGAGAAGCGTGGTATCTCGAGCTTTCTTTCCCCACGGGATGCCAGCCCGGCGGATGTACTCTTACGGACGGAGATAATGGATAACCGCGTTGCAACGAACGTACGGCACATCGGCTTATCGCGAGTTCGCAGAGGGATGCCCAGTGGCGGCTTATCGACTCGCCGGCTTGACAAGCTCTCTACGTCCTCTCTACAACGGTCCGGGATAGCTGGAAGATGACGAGCGCCGATCGAAAGTCCTGCGAGACTTTCGGTAGTTCCCCGTGAGAGTTTGTCTTATACCGGTTAGCGATAAAGGAAAATGTCCCACCAGTAGCCAGATTCTGTTCGCTAGATTCTGTTCGCTATATTCTGTTCTCTAGATTGGCCGACGTTACACACGTAGCAACGGTACGGGATCGATAGGTTTCTCACGCTATACACGAAATTCCCTGTACGACTTGCTGGTTTCATGTAGCTTTTCCAATAGCACGGCGCACAAAGCGTTCGAAGCCAGTCTAGCCATGGATCTGGGACAATCGGCGGAATTTCTCGATGTGTACCGATTTTCCGCCACGGATCAGCGATTCCTTCGACCTTTATTTCCAGCGAATCGCACAACGTCGGGCGTCCCGTCGGCCCCTGGCCTTTTCCTGCATTTCGGACACTGCCGCGCCACCGGCTGCTTAAGTCAGGAGGGACTTCATTGCTTGCAAGATTTGCGGAGCGGCAACGCTTTGCTCGTGGATTACGCAAATTCGACAGTCGTCCCTGGATCCGGGGTCAGCGTCCACTCTATGCTACGTACCGCGAAGCGAGTACGCGACGAGGGAAACGGAAGTTGCCTGGGACGATCGCGTTACGTTCAGTCGGAGACAAGATGAAATTCGAAACCCTGCGTGGCCGGGTGTTCCGCGTTCCAGGATTTTAGAATTTCGGATGTTAGGATTTTCAGTGACCGGGGCGGGATTCGCGACACGTAGCAAACAGAGGGACAAGGCGAAAGTTTCCGCCATTGTATGGCGTCTCATAAATCTTGGATGACGAAATATATACGGAGCGTGGAATTCGGATTCGCTGCGAGCTTTCTCATAATGAAACTTCCTCTGTCGAACGGGTATGTATCGCGCGGACGCCTTGGAAAATTGACTTCCAACTCTGTTTGCCTTACTAAGCAACTCTAAATATCGCCGAGTTTAATCAAAGAAGACTTGGAAAAGGTAATGAGAAGGTTTTTAGATAAACTCGGTCCGTGTTTATCCCCTGTTTACCGTGTTAAAACGAGATCGAGGTTGCTCTTTCCTACACCGGGCGCCATTAGCAGCGAAAAAGGAGAGAGGGCAAACAGCAAAGTGGATTATTGGGACTGCACGTGGCTGTACTTACAGATTGTAGTGTACGTCCGCCATGTTCGGTCGATAGCGGAGCGCCTGGACGAACGCCTCCTCCGCCTCCGCGACGCGTCCCTGAGCGCTCAGCACACTGCCCAAATTACCATAAGCTGTAACAATCACAACGGAACATTTGTTACAACAGGGCCACGACGACGAAACGAAAAAAGTAACGGTTGCTACAAAAGGGAAATATTACTTCCTTTTCGATACTATCGCGTTTATTTATACACCAGCTATAGAATTTAGCAACGACATAAATTTCCTCGTTATTCTGTCTCCGCGACTCGAATCTTCAAACAGCATCGTACATCACGAGAGTACACGAGAAACGATACGTCTCTCCATGATAGATTTTTAAAGGTGGCGCACAACTTCTTCTTGAAAAGCAATAAGACGCGATACAGGCACGGTCGAGACTCTTTCTCCAACCCCGGGGTTCCTTCTTTTTCCCCCGACTTCTTTCTCGGTTCTTTGTATTTACGAGCAATAAACCCGCGTGCACACGCGATCGTCGGTGCACACCGGATAGCGCGAATATCGTGCCACAGCGCACACGGTTGTAGCGAGCTCGCTTCCGCTTTTTATCTTCGACCAACAATATCGACTGTAAAACATTTTCCAGACCTTTCCGTCGCTGATTTGGACCGATGGCTACTCGAGCAGAGAGTAATAAATGAATCCGGGATCGTAAAGTTGCCCTGCAAACGCGTCACGGACCGATCCACCTTCCACGATTCCTCGTTTTCTTTCAATTCGAGAAATCGCAGGTGCGCTTTCGTTACACTTGGAATAGCTGCTACAAAGTTACTCAAAACTATCGACTTCACGGTTCGCGATAGAAAGTTTTGAAATTTTGTTTATCGATCCTTACAAAGTATCTTTGACGATGATAGCGCCGCTGCAGTTTGAATGAAAATTTTAAGAAATGAAGTTTTGCGTAAAAGAAGTTTCGCTAGAAGGAAGATTACAGCGGATAAAAGAACAAGTAGATTACACGACATTGCCTTAAATAGGGTTTACTATTACGCGAAGTACAGCTCTTTCCCGGCTTGGCGAGGTCCCTGTGCGATTATTTAAAAAGCTCTTGTATCTTCACGCTTCAAATTATTTTTCATTAGTAGTTTAAATACTACCGCGCCGTGTGGTTTTAAGATGGATATAATCTGATTACGGGCTCTGTCCGTGCACAAACGTAAGCAAGAAATAATTTTCATTAGCAAACAGTTCTCCGCTCCAGAGTTTGTTTAAACGTGCAAACATTTAGTCACGCGACTTTTAGAAACGAATAATAAACCGCTCGAACTTCACATAAAAATTAAATCGTCGAGAAAAAATTCTTAAACGACCATGGTACCTTTTTAAATTCTCGAATCGTTCGAGTCGACTTTCTTCGAGCGTTTCCCGTTTCATTCTCGATTCTTGAATCAAGCTCGCGTATTTAGAGCGCGTCGCGTTGGTCGGTAGCACGCTGCAGCGTTTGTCGTTAACGACATCGGGCAACGGTTCGAAAATTTTCGCCGTGCTTGGAAAAATAGGGAAAATTCCGCTCGTTCTACATTTTTCCCACGATCGAGTGTCCTTCGGTCCTTTGCGCAACGGTGATTCGATCCAGTTAGCCGTTTCTTTTCAATTGCGACCGTGGCGAATGGGAAAGTGGAGCGCGCGCGAGCCAGCGAATTAAAGAGCACCGTGCACTGACTGTGCGATGTAAATGAACCGAATGATAGATTGAACGTCATAGGACGAACAAAAAGAAACGCGCCTCTTTAGAACGTTGAGCGAAATAATGGAGAGGAACGGGGCACGATGTGGCCGAGTGAAATGCGAACGCGAAAGAAACGATCGGCGAAGAAAACACGGCCGAATGGAGCTACGAAATCGGAAAATGATTATCCGTTATTATGCATTGCCGCCTCGCACATTTTCTACTATATCATCGAACGAAATTCCTTTAAACGTTTCAACTAATTTACGTCTTCCACTTGTTCAACGTTTTCCCTATCTTCATATACCTAGTTCTCCTGCCATTATTTTAACACCGAAATAAAAATACGATGCTTCTACGCCGGTAACACGGCGATAATCCACAAGCGGCGAGGTTGGCATTTTAAATCAGTCGCGATAAATAAACGCGATAAATCGCCGCAGAGCATATTTCATCGTCGTGCGATTCTATCGAATGCCGCGTTTCGTGCTACCCTCCACTGAGCTACGGCCCGATTTTACGCTCGTAACGCGATCGCTGGCTTCCTCCCTTGAAAATCGAACCCCTCATTCTTTCCCTCGAGTCACGTTCCAGTAGACTCGCGCCTAATCGTCTTCGCCGGGCGGAGGAAAAGTCGCGTTAGCGGAGGAAAATACCGGTCAAATAGACCTTCGATGGGATGGTCATCGTGCCAGCTAAACCGAGTACAAACGACATCACGTACCGTAGACTCGGCTGACTTTGAAGCGAGATAGAGCGTGCAAGAGGGGAAGAAAAAGTAAAGAATCGAGGAAAGGGAAGGAATCGACCGCAGAGTTTGTTGGACCAAGGTTCCATCCGGGATCTTCTATTTGTTGGCCAAGCCTGCTCTAACTCTGCGTCGTCTAACTTCAATAAACCAACGATCGATATGTTCCTACGTGATTGAATAAGGGATTACGTGGATTATTTAATAGGGAAGTTAAGTTTCGAATCGATCAAATAATTTCTCTGCTGGTTAAAACTTCAAAGAGAAGAGAATTCAGCGATTAAATAGAGTGCAAAAGCCAGCGGTCGTTGTTGCAATATACGCAGCCTATCAACTTAAGACACAAATCTTTTTTTTTATTAATCGTAGCATACGTGCTGTGTTGTCCCTTGCGGTAATGTTACCCTAATCTTCATGACCAGTTCTCACAGGTGCGATATTTCTATTTTTCGAGGAAACACAACGTCGAGCTGGTTGTCATTCCTAAACTCTGCCACGTCAAACAATCACACATTGCACATCACGCAGCGACAGTTGCGCGATTCGAGTTATATCAAATGCGCTCTCGCTCCATCTAATTAAATAAATAATAAAAATCATTAAAAAACAAACTGGTATCGATGTAAGTACGTTCGATGATCCTTAATAATGTAATGTAATGTAATGACGATCCTTAGTGATGTTTCTAACTACGTCGATCCTTACGCTCTTGGTCTACTATGTACCTGGTTTTTACCTCGGCCATTAAAACGATCCGCGAAGAAAGGCTTGTGACCGGACGGATATAGGTGACACGGAGAGAAGGGTTGTCGGTGGTGTTTCAGCTTCGGTTCGCGTGACCGCCTCTCGCCCCTGCCAGCCGACACCCTTTTGACGCGAAGATTAAAAGGGAAACAAAGGTGAAACTCGACAAAGCAGGTATGGAGCATCGTTGAAACGGTCGTCCGGCCAGCTATGTTTCCAAGAACATTGTCTATTCGAGGGAACTGTGGCTCGCCAGAACTCGATGAAACGAAACGACCGCGATAATAGCGTTCGGAAACTGAGGTGGAACCGGACTCGGTGAGAAACGGAATCCAAAGGATGCGTCGGACCACCTACGGGTAATTAGGAGGCCAGGGGTGCGATATGAAGTTCAGATCGGCTAGATAAAGCCGGCAAAAACGGCCGGAGGTGGACAAAAACGGACAGAGACGGATAAGCGAAACGATAAAGCTCAAGTAGAGAGGGAGAGAGTGAGAGAGAGAGAGAGAGAGAGAGAGAGAAAGTCCCTAGGGAAACCGATGCACTTCGGGTCTCGGGAGACCCGTATCACTGATTCATCGAGCGAGAGTAGCTGAGTAAAGAGGAGCCAAGGAGAGAGGATTACAAATATTCTGCGCGATATATTAAAGTTTGGAAAGAGGTGGGGTAAGTTGATCGGACGATATTCGATGTATTTATAACTTTACCAGAATATATGGAAAAAGGTAACTGACGCAGCGGATAGACAACGATGCAAATTCTAAGGGCAGAGAGAAACGCGTGTATTCGCGATAACGCGAATAACGTGGGAGGAGCGATGCGACAAATAGAGGGGAAGATAAAACGATCGTGCGGGGTATAGACACGGCAGTAAAGGTACAAGAGGACGCGTCTAGCGGAGATATATAAAAACAGCGACGAAGACGGATAAGGACTGAGGACGATAAAAAGTGGACAGGTGGCGGAGGAGGGTACGAAGCGACTCTCGTCGAGCTGGTATTGCATGTCGCGTATCCAGCTCAGCCGGCAATTTTATGTACACGGTAGGCGGATCGTCGGCCAGCAGGCAAGTTGAAGATGAGAGGCTGGATAGCGGGGGTCAGCCGCGCGTCGTCGAAATGAGTTGCTGTAGAGAAAACTGCCAGCGATATTCGAGCGACGCGGGCGGAATTTCATTTTTACATTGTGCTATACATTTCGTCCTTGCGGACGTATCTGTCTTCGATCATCAGCCGGCTTTATCATTAGCACGCGACTCCCTATTATCGTTATCTTTTTAATTCATCCGCGTTCGTCGCACGCGCAACCTATCTTTACTGCTTTTCCTAGCGACTGCGGTACAGAGGGGACACCGGGTAGGTAATTAAAATGTTAATGGCTTGGTAAAGTGGCAATTGTTGCTGGCTGACGTATTCAACGTTGAATATAAAATACGACGGAATATGATGTTCGATGCTTGGAAAAAATGTAACGGCGAACTGCGTATGTTAGTTGTAGGTCCCGTAGGTATATAACTTTCAGAGTCGGTTAATAACTGCCACGAATACGAGACCTTATGTCCCCCTTGCAGAAGTAAGTCTGGCAATAAAATTCCCATTAATCGATACGAAGAGGAAAATAATGAAGAGAAGGGACTCACCTTTTGGAGGGTTCACGTGCAGAGCCGATCTATAGAGGCTCTCCTCGTCGAACCAGTCGGCGTTCCTTAATAACGTCTTAGCCGACATCAGACAAACGAGTACCGCCGTGGCTAGCAGCACTGCCCTGCCTTTCCTTCTCGATCCGTGTCTTCTTGCTATCTGATAACATCCAGAGATCGCGGCTCCGACGATCAAACACGCGCCCACGCTCGGTAAATAGAGAATCCTCTCGGCTATGACGAAGCCCACGTAAAAGAACAAATTGCTAGCCGGTAGGAAGGGAAGCACGAGGAAACCGAGGGACGCGGCGACACCACTCGCAGCCGCCTGCCTGCTGGCGAATCCGTTGCTCCAGATTAATCCATTGTTAGGCCTCTTCGCGCAGTAACAATCACCGATCGGCCCGTTGTTATTGTTGTTCGCCGCCCGACACCCATCCGTGTGACATCCTCCTGTTCGCCTGCCGGCACACACGGGACACCTGGACGACATGGAGCGAGGATACTGCACGAGATGTAGACTGGTCTCCCGGACTGGTCGACGAAGCGTCTTGATCGTCCAGATCGAGGCGCCGATTAGCGCGGTGTACAAACAGGCGGATTCGAGATTTCTCGCGTCAAGGAGGCTCGTGATTCGCGGCACGGCGTCCATGGACCAGTCGAAGCTTAGTGTATTGGGACAAAGTAACATCCTGGCGCTTGCTGCGGGTAGGTAGAGGAATGTAAGACCGCGTGTCAGGCGAGATGGGTGCCTGGCCGTCGGGTTGTCCGCGCTCGCGAATTCTGGCCTCGTGCCGGTAATCCTCAGTCTACCAAGAACCAACAACGCCAAACTTCCAGACACGATGCCGATGCTACGTGAGCGAGTCAAGCCGCAATTCACCTGGAAATACAAATAGTCCAAATCAATTATAAGTTGTGCGCGTTGGGTACATAATTTCTGATCAGTCAGTTGTGTCATATTCTATTTTCTATCGTGTACGTAAATGAAAGGTTTCGTTGCTGCTCGATAATTGGTAATAAGATATTCCTAGTCAGTGATTTGAATAAATGAATGGTGCATCGGCCGAGTAATTCATCACGGTCTAATGGTTGTCGTTCGTTATGAAGTATGTACATGCTTTTTAATCGAATGGTATGAAACCGTTGACAGACGCGAATCACGGCGAATGAAGATTAATTAAGGGCCGTCATGGTTACGAGCGCCAACATCGATGTTCATCCATAATTAAACGAGGAATCTTAATAATAATTGCACGTGTTTCGACCAAACAGCTGACTCATCTCTCTTCGTCGGTTGTAAATTAAACTGAACGATCTGCATCCGGCGACGGTTTCCAAAGTAATTTAACTAGGAAACGAAAACGGTCTGTACCTCTACCGGTCAAAAGAGTCGCTCTTTCATGTCGAAAACATTAATTTAAAAGAGGTACCCTTTGGAAACCGTGTGTTTTCCGTGAAACCGTGTGAAACGAGTCGACGTGATGGGGAGCGACGAACGTCGGCACGTATTTTCCTGTCTTTATTTCAGGAAACTAGACGCGTTCGTATATCGTACGCGGTCAAACACCGAGCGGATAGATAACGCATCCTACTCGAAAAAAAGAGCGTCGTGGATAGAAAAACCGCGGTTGTAGATCGCAAATATCGATTCGTGTCTATCTTTCCATTTGCCAGCTTCGTGATAGACAGGGAGAACACTCTTTCGCGATCATAAACAGGATCGAAAAGCATCATGATGACTCGTGTGGCAACGTATGGCAGGTTCGTGTCGAACGCGTGTTCGCGTCTGGCGGATGACCGACGGAAGAGGAGAATTCGCTCGATCGGGTTTGGCAAATGAAGCGCTGATATAACACGGTGAATTTTGTTCTTCGACGATTTGTAGGTTGGGATGCGAGCGAAATAACAGTGGAAGTAGAACGAAAAAGAAACAAAAGGGACCGGAAAATTGTTGAACAAGGAAATATAATTTTATAGCAGGTTACAAGAAAATCGCGGGAAAAGCGTGCACGGCACGCTTAATCGACGCGATGCTCTCGAAAGCCGGCGCGAGGTTCCGTGCAAATGAAAAGTAACGTCGAAAGCTTTTAAAGCGAACCGTAGCGCGGCGTAATGCGAAAGCGACATTTTAATGGTAAATTGCGGGGCCGCGGAAGAAGTCGTGGGCGATAATTGCGAGCTCCAGAATTGTAACCGGTCTGGCTTTGTTTCACGCCGATGTTATAATTCGCGATAGATTCGTACGAACGTTCTTCTTTTCCCTCTTAACGATGCTTTTAATATTACCGCACCGACGCCACGTGAAAAATTGGATGCGACGGGACTCTCTTCCGACTAAATCGTCTCGTTTCCGCTGAACAATAAAACAGTTTTTATCAGTCATCGTGGGAGTGGAAATTACCGACAACGAGTGACCGTGAACCGAACGAATATTCGTTTTAGACCAGATAACGAGCGAAGAACGATTCAGAAGATACAAGTAGATTAATCGGACAAGTATCGCGCGAAAAGTCTAATTGCACGTGGCGAAGAACATATAGTAGAGGGAAAATTATTTGCATATGTCATTGTCAAACGTAGTTTTCATTGCTTCGCGTTATATTCGGCGAGAAGAATCTGTGCAACTCAAGATTACTATATCACCTTGGTAAGTAGAAGGGACGTTTTCAGCAAGAGCACAAGGGACCTGTTCTTTCATTGAATAAGAATGGAACGGTATGCGAAACTATAGGATACCATGAACGAAGGTCGAAAACTTAAGCAACATAGAAGTACCGTATTGTTACAGCTTTTGAAGAAAACAAGTTTGAGGGAAAGCCCGGAAAATCGAGGAGTTATGCTCGAGCCGCGGCGAATTCGGGCTAATCAAGGGACGATAGCTCTCACAGGGTGGAACTTTTGGCAAGTTTGCGACGCACGAGTCGAGAAGGAATAATTCGCTACGGTAATGTAACCCAGTTACACAGCGTAGCTGACATTTTCGGTGCCGCGATAAACCGGGAATTCTGGTTTGAAGTTCGACGAATAAAGGACGCCTTTGACAAGAAAGCCGATTAACGAGGATTTAAGCAGAGCTACGTGAGCCTCCGTCGTAAATGAATGGAAATTGCGCTCTGTCGTTTTATTAATAATTCTCTTGGAACGTGCCGAAGCTTCTTCCTCCTCTTTGATTTCTAACTCGGTGACTATGCTCTCTTTCACATCTCCTAGTTAATTATTTATTTATTTGTTTATTAACGACTTAATAAGAAACTGTTTAGTAGGGACACATACAATCATCGTCGTTATGTATACGCAAGCAAGACACGAATATGACGCCGTTCAAAGGTGATATGTGAGCAGAAAGATAAGAACTTTGGCGAATTCGTTAACATTCATAATGACCACATTGACGCAATTAAAACGACCATAAACAGCGTGAGCAAGTTAGTGATTCTTGTATGAGAAGAAGACGATGTCTCAAGCCGGGCCGAGAAACATAGAATTTTGAGACAGGATAGAATTTCGCAGCTTCTAAGTATAACGTTTAGTACTTTGCGTGCAACTAGCGGGCCCATCGTAAGACGTGGACGTTGAAACGATATTAGAAAAGTTTGAGGTGGCTAACATGTAGACTCGTTTGATAAAGAAACGAGTGGATGAATTCGTAATAGCAAAATATATTGAAGCAAGTATAGGTACAGAGATAGTGTATGCGAATTTTGATCGTCGCTCGTTCAATGCTACGATACCAAAGGAATATCATAGGGAACGCGTTCATACATTTATATTAACGGATATTATCACAAAAAGTTAACCTTTTGTGTAACTCTAACTGAAGGTTACAAGAGCAATAACAATCTACTCATAATATTTTTTGTTTCTAGACCTTGTAGCCTAAAACGACGTTAGTATTCAAGGCCACAATAATATGGATCTCTCACAGTTTTGAATTTTTTTCGGTTCAACCCTGGAACTTTTTCTACTGCCATGGGCCGCTACAAATCGATACATAGTAGACGAAGCAGTTATGGTCAATGTAGAACACGGGCAAAATAAAATTATACTTTCAAGAAAACGGAACAAAGATGAAAGAAAATAAAAGAACAGAGCCAGCAGAAATCTCCTTGGAAAAGTATTTCATTCTGGTCGAAAAATGGTTAACTTGATCTCTCGTCTATCTTGAATTTTGAGACGGCGCGACTCGACGGAACAACGGCGAACAAGTGTGCCATAATAAGAGGAAAAATATGGACGATCAAGAGCAAGAAAGATAAAACAGGGACAACTGGATAGGACAGAAAGGAAGAACTACCGAGGGATCGGCCTCTCGCGCGGCGCTACACTCGGAAGGGTGTCAGGAAATGCGAACGACCCTTGGCACCCCTCCAACGTTCGTCGGCTGGCTGGCTGGTCCACGACATGCATCACGCCAGGCGTCTGATGCATCCAGCGCATCCGGGTACGATGTGCAGGAGAAAAGCGAACGCCTGGAGGTTCAGAGTCGAAGGGTCTAGCCGTGTGTCTGGAGGTGGTTGAAGGTGGTTAAAGCCGTCTAGAATCAGGGCGTGGGGAAGCTAAAGGTGGCTCACCCCGTGCATCAGGCCACTGTCTCTGGCAGAATGCTGGCCTTGCTCTCTCGCGTTTGCACATGCTGCGTCATTATCGGTTACAAGACTTGCCTTGTCTTGTGTACCCTTACCTTTTGTACCCTCGGCGGTTGCCGTTATACAGGGATAATGCACGCGTGCGTCTGGGATTCAAGAAACCAGGCGAGAATTTCACGTTACATGCGCCTGTGGTGCACGTGCGTACGCGCGTTAACGCCAACAGAGGATACGGTATTCCGTGTACGACGAATTCGATATTACGCCAGTTGGTTACGATTAGCGTTCTTGTATACGTTCACGAGTAATTATATAGAGTAGTAGAGTAATTGCACGACGTTATCAGTTGACGCCAGCAGGCCGGTATAATCCGTGCGCGGCTCGGGCCTCCTCGTCTCCGGACTCACCTACTTCCGCTCGTCAGCGGTAATTTGATTACGTCGTTCTACCGGTAGACCGGTCCATTTTCAGTTGTTAATATTCGTAATGGCAGGCGGATCCGCGCACTACCGCAATCCGGCGTAATGCAGCTCTCGAAACGTTAATTTACGATAATGTGTCCGAGGCACGTGAGATGCGAGCGACTTGCAATCGACGGTCTGTAAATGTTGCAACCTCGACTTTCCAGCCGGAGGCTCGTTCTTCCGGAGAAACCTCGCGGTACGGAGAGAACACGAGACGGGGGAAAATCACGGCTCGTAAAATCTGATAGGCAGGATCTCACGGCCAGTCCATAAATCCCGGCTAGTTAGTGGCAGTTAAACTAGCTGTTCGACGAGGTCGTAGGTGATACGGAATTGAGTTGTAAAATGGAATTTCACGCGACCACCGACGCAACGAGGAATATATCCGATACAAATACAAGTTTGGATCACGTATCGATAGTCTTTAGTCGTATACAGAATCCTCGTCGAAACGTTTAACCGAAGGGTTAATCAACGGAACTGTCGCATTCGTAATTGTGTTTCAAACACTCGTCGATGATGACAATGTCGCAAACCTAACCCAAATATGCAAGTAATCGCGTTTTGTTCCAAACACGACATCCTCCGTGAACAGCACGTACATCGTAAACACACGATACGTCAATTACAACATCCTACCGCTGTGCACCTCATCAGCGGGACTTACCCTAGCGCATTAGCAACCCTCGATCGATACGCTCTCCCCTCGCTTCGCGCACTCTAATGAATTATCGATAAATAACTCCCATCGTCTTCCACGTAGCATCTTGTGCGCGCAGTTTGCACCGTGTTAAACCACTCGATGCAAAACTGCGAGGATCCATCTCCCTTTATCGAGCCCTGTACCCAGGGAAAGGTCCCCGAAGAAATTTCTTGCAGTCTCTTACCTTTCGACTCGACTCGCCGCGACACAGTTCCCAGAGGAGACACAGAGCCAACGAGGATATTCCCGTTTCCTTGGCGAGGGTAGCCAGGGTCGACGACACAAGGGCCAGAATCAAAGGAAATGGCGACCTGGTGCGCTCGCAGTGGGCGCTGTATGCGAGTAACGCTGACAAGGTCAACAGACAGGCGAGAAGATCGGCACGACCGACCACGCCGGCCACTGCTTCGCTGTGAATCGGATGCGCCGCGAACAGGAAGCCGGTGATCGCGTGGCCGAGATTGTTTCTTTCAGGCAATACCTGCAAAACGTGAAAAATTCTCGGTGAATCGCTGAACAATGGTACGCGGATTGTGCGTCTCTCCTTCATTGTTCTAGGTACAGAGGCGGTGCGCCTTTTAACGCAATTTTTACGATCGAGGACAATGGACCAACTCTTCTACGGAAAATGGGAATAGGGGCGGTTTAGATAGTCATCGGCGGTTTCTATTAATCTGTTGAATGTTGCGGCAACGCGAGCGTGGAATAGATAGATCGAGAAATGATATTTTACAGGAGACGGATTCGATCGTTGGGAGTTTTGGACTAATTTGTTAGAAACGGAAATGGAATACGAATCGTTTCGTAACAAGACAATGACGTTTAATTGTCTCGCGCAGTTTTCGATATATTCGACGATTGTGCGGCAAGATAAAAACCGATTGCACTTATTCACGGAACGATCAGCGACAATGGCATTGCGGACGTTGTTATTCGGCGGGATTGAAAAAGCTGAAAGCACAGAACCGAGGCTCTTGAAACTTGAAACGAAACAACGGATTTCCCCTGGTAATCCCATTTCCATTACGATAACCATGGCAGGTGACACGCGTGGCCGTCAAGGGAGGACGGTGGACGCGGTCGCACGCGATTATTAACGTAATATTCCGGAATTAAATGGACTGGTAAAATTTTATTTCCAGCCAGTCGCCATAACGTCTGGTATTATCAAGTCTGCATGACGTACACTCTACAGGTGTCACTATTATCTCGTTTCCTGCTGCTCTGACGTAAAATCTGACCAACGCGATGCGCGCGACGGACGAGCAGCTTGTCCGGCTTTAATCGAAAAGCAGATGAACCAGTCGAATTCTCCGAGCCTCCAACCCCTTCCCTCTTCCTATACCGAATTAGTTTCTCGTTTGAATAACCGATAAATTTCACCGAGCTTGCCGGCTTAATTAACGTTATTATACGCTAGTGGCGTGTACTTTACCTTTCTGGCAACTCTAACCACAAGCACGGTGCAGGCGGCGTGCAGCGCGACGTTCACCAGATGATAGCCCCACGGTTCCAGGCCGCCCAGTAGATGATTCAGGCGAAAGGTAGCCACGCAAAGAGGCCTGTAACTTCCGTGGGAGCCTCGATCGTTCAGTGGCGTGCCCCAGAAATCGTTCTCCAGCAGCCGGGACCACGGCGTGCTGGACAGCAGGTCCGGATTCGTCAGAATAGCTCTTCTGTGACAAAGATATAACACGATCTCGTTAGCGACTCTTTCATTCATACGTATTATACATATGAGGTGATATTGGGTGTAGTGCGTTAAATAATCACTCGGTGTTTAGGTCAACGATATATTTGTTAACAAGTCTTTTCTTTTGATCGCGTCGCGTATCGCTCTCGGTTTCGCTAGTCGATCTCGCTGCCCGGTTACAACTCGACTTTATCGCTTCCTGGTTCAAATTTAACGGTCGATCGGATTCGATTCATTTCTTTTCGTCGCCCGTCAATATTCCCACTATCCACGCGTTTGTTAGGCGACCGCGACCGTTGCCACGCACGCCTTCTTCTCGAACATTCGGCGGAAGGACCATTGGGACGTTGATGGCACATTAGGCACTTCGCTTCGCCGAGTGCCGCCACACATATAATTTCAGATTAAAATATACGTTTTAAACATATTTGAATGGGGAACAGATCGTTAGTCGTCGTTTCGTTCAAAATCGAACGAAATTCGACGGATCGTTTCGTTTCCACGGATTTGTCCAACGAACAGTGACGAGCAACACCGCGGCTCGTGGTATTTTAATCGACCCGCACGATCGATATTCATGAGCGTCGCGGTGTTTCGGGCTCGTCTCGAGGCTGTGATACCGCAGGCGACGCACCTGAGCCATCGTCGTCGACGGGGGAAATGGGAACAGGGCTCGATGAACACCGAGCCAATAATTTCGAATTCCACGGCCCTCCGATAAGCCCCCTCGCCCCTCAACGAGGATCGTATCGCATTTTCTACGTGAGCTAGCGATCCACGCTCGAGACGGCCACGATCGACAATGGAAGCAAACGCTGCGCTGGTTGGATTCTTCTTGCGTGGAATTTAGATCGAACACCTGTTCCCCTGTGTTGCTATAATCGAGAAATCAAATAGACGAACGGCGTCGTTCGTTCATTATCGAAAGACAGTCTCCGCTATCTATTATATCGTCGATAATCGATCGGTTCATCTGTGAAAACACAGTTATTAGTTTTGTAAATAATTTTCGTTCGACTCGTTCGGGAGTATATGATAAAACGGTAGTGATTCGGTTTCGAAGGTAGATTAAATGATTTTCGTTTAAGAAGATTCAATCTTCCTGCCGCGTTACAACAGCAAATTGTTCGGTAAACGTAATTCGTTTGGTTCTAATGGCAAATTTATAAAGCCTTCGAGCGTGGCGATAATTCTCCCACATCATGTATCTACACATGTTTAACGTGTAATCTTTATTTATGCAACATTTGATTTCCAGATTACAAACACGTTGCGTAAACCTATCAGCTTTGGTGTCTGCTATTGTTCGAGAAAATTTGGACATGATTTTGATATTGATCGTTCATATATATTGCTGTACAAAGCAACAATAATTTCTTCTCGTAGAAGAAATTGTTTCATCTGTCTGTCGTCGTACAACGTCAGATTGGAGTAAGTTTCGTGCAGATTTCGAAAGTTTCGACACGCAAGTTTACCATAAGTTGTTCGGACGAAACAGTTGATCGTTGCGTAAGGGCGGCGTAAGATTTACGATGTCGCAAAATTCATTAGAATTCGGAACAATTCTGCGCGACGGTGCTCGAATTCTCTCGGTTTCCAGCGGGCGAAACACTCGACACATTTATACGAACGAACGGATGGCACGTAAACTTCCCTCGTCGCTGTTTATTTCAATTTCCGGATCCTGTCAGGCGACGGTACACGCGCTCACGCGAAATTCCAAAAGAAACACACAACCCCGTCGATATTGGAACACGCGCGACGTTACTCGCCCTTCCCCTTTTTCGTTATATTATTGGCCTCGTTAACGTCGATCGATTCGTCGAGCGTAAAACATTAACGGTCGGCGTTTGCTTGGAAATATGAATGTTTAATGAAAATTTTTCGTTCGACCGAAAATAAACAGTTTCCAGTCGAAATTCACGAGTCTGCGCCGTCAATAAAATCTTGTCCAGTGATTTTATAGTTACTACATTGTCCGGTGTGTTCAGATTCATATCGACGAAGAAGAAAAGGAGGAACGAAGAAAGGAAGAGAGAAAAAGGAAGAAAAATCGAGACGCCGATGACGACGAGCAGCGAGATACGAGCAATTAAAGCGTAAAAGCAGATCCGCAGATCAACCTCTCGGAGGTCTCTAACATTGGGTAATCCAAGGTATTAGTCGGAGGCATCGGTGATATTAAGCATCTGTCAGAACTGTCGCGAAACGGGGACACTCTTCTCTCTCTCCATGGCTGGTTCCTCTCTCAGTGTGTACACGTTCGTGGTATTCCCCGGGGACTATTTCTGACAGTACACGTGACGTTAATGAAACTCGGTCCCCGGTCTAACGGAGCAGTTCGGAACGTGACTGCACGCGGAGGGTTCGCAAGGCTGCAAAGGGTACGTGTACGCTCTTCTGCAGCCCCTCGAGTCGACGCTAATACCGGTCCAACCCCTTTAAGCCTGGCCTCGTCGACTTACGTAAGGCTATGGGATACCGATTCAATTTTCCGTGGCTTCTTGTCGAATCGAAAAGCGCTTAGCTGCCGGTCAAATTAGAATTATTGGTCGGCCGTTACGGCGTCCGATCGAATTAATAAATTACAGCGTGTGCCGGTCGCTCCGTGCAGTCTCTCCCTTTCGCTCTGCTCTGTGCGTTCGTTCCGACTCGATATAGATACCAGCGGCGATATTAAAATCGGCCGATGATTAATCTTCGTAATCGTGGCTTGGCCGCCGTACACGGAGCTACGCGAAAGAGGTGGAAAAGAGAGAACGACTAAGTAGGGGTGGATGGCGAGAACCGAGGCAGGGATGACTGTCCTATCGATTGCACCCGGTTTCTATAGCGAGTGAGCGCCTGAGCCGAGAGAAAGAAACGGCTGGCCGATGTTACTTTAGGCTCGACGATCGACGATATTGCTGCCTCCCGTTTCCCCTGACGTCGCTTTTTTCTTCTCGCCGGCCAATTCGGCTTTTCTCCCTTTCTTTTTTTCCGTCCTCTCGCTGTTTCATCCTCGCGTCAGCCTTCGCTTCTCGTTTCGGTATTACGGAAATCGTGATTGCACGTCTCGGCTTCGATACACTTATCCCTTGACGGTAGCCATTGATTCGAAAGGTGGACATCGGTGCCGCGACATAAATATTCACGCGTAATTTCGCGACAGATGACAATTTAATTTCGCGAAGCGGCATATTTAATGTCAAATCGACAAGAATTATTTATCGGATTCGTGAGGAAGCGGAGAGACACGCTGGCTGAGAGCGTATTGGGGGGAGAGGGAAACAGGTAAAGGGTGACTGCGCGTTAAATTCCTGCAGCAATGGACGGCGCGACGCTTCGTTTATCTTTGGCGAAATAATATTTCACACACGCGGCACTGACAAAATTCGATAACGTCCGCGGGCATGTTCGATGCGCGCCGCTGAAATTTTTCCCGCGATCCGCGAGCCCTTCTCGCGTTGATTCTCGCTAAGCCCCTCGGGGTAGCGCGACAAAATTCAGATACAGTCGGTGGCCACGGTCCCGTTCGACGCGATGCGACAGTAAGCAGCACCCGGTCGTAAATTGTCAGGCGTTACGATCGTTTTCTATTTCTCTCATTGGCCGCGGGGACGTGACTTTGCCGCTCGGATAAATAGAAATTCACGGGACACGATACGGGGATCGTTTCTTCGGGAGCGAGAAGCTGCCGCGTGATCCCCGGGGGATGATGCGGCGCCCGGCAATTTGCACGACATTCCCTCGCGTCGCCACCTCTTCGTCCTCCGTCTTGCGCGCCACCCTTCTTTCTTCTCCACTTCTCCTCGAGCAACTGCTGGGAACGGATCCCATTCCGGGAGAACGAATCAACGACGGGGAAAGAGGGCGACAGTTTAGGTAGGATGCGGGACCAAAGACGCCGGGAAGAACAATAAAAGGGCCGTAGTGTGAACCGTAGAAGAGAAAGAGCGCGACTACCTCGGTGAAGCTACATTATGTCGGGCATTTCCCAGAAGATGGTCCCTGGAGCGAGAACCGCGAAGATGCCGGTGAGGGAGGACCAAATAAATACCTGACTAAATCGTCCGGAAAACTCATTCCATCCCCGGGAGCGTTTTAGGAAACCTCGGCCGCAGCCGGCTCGTTCGAGCGGCACATCGCGCGCGCCCCGTTTACCTCGTCGCTGCCGCTACCATTCTCCCCCACTGCCGCTGCTGTGTGCCATGCAATTTCGAAAGTGAGGCTTAAGCTACGGCTGCTAAGTGTGACGGAAGGAAAAAAGTGATGGCAGTCGTAAGTTAAGTCGTAAATACGCGCCGCCGCCACGCGCGATCTACCGCGTAAACTCTTCCATTTACTCGCGTTCTTCGCTGAATAAGAAGTTGAAAAAAGGAAGTGACAGATGACGTTGAGACGTTTGAATTTGGAATGTCAGGGATTGATCAGCGAAGAAGGGCGATTTGATGTTTCGGATGAATCGTATGATGGTTAGAATAGCGAAAGGCAAGGGTGGTGAATTTGTACGATTCTCGAGTGTACGTAAAGCGAATGCAAGCTCTTTGTCACACGCTGCCGGCACTCGCAATCTCGTGGTGCAATAAACTAGGGCTCTCAACGGATTCCTTGGCGAAACAGATTTTCTAGGCCGATGGCCTACATAAGTAACGGGAACTTACTTCGCAGCCGTTGTCCTTTGCTCTCTGTTCTTCGATGACTCTATCTTTGGCCGATAAATCAATTTATCCATTACCTCTCTACCAACGAATCGATATACGGTAGAAACGTTACCGCGGACGAAAATAACTAAGAAACAACGTACCTAGAAATTAAATTATTTCCAAGAATATTTACCTGTTACCGATCGAATGATCTTGCCATTAATACACTTAATGACTGTACATGCACGATTAAAGACAAATTATTCAGTCGATAGAAAGTACCTCCGTTCACGGACGTAACACGTCAGCCGATGTGGATGCTGTAACCGTACTACTCGCGTAATCGAGCGATCGTGGCTCGAGAAGATTCCGGAATACCCGTAAAATCGTTACACGGAGTAATCTCGCTTATTGAATATTTTACGAGCACCGGCAACATCTTAAGCGCGTGCTTCTACAGTAGTATAACCGCGAAATGGGTCAGACACGGTAATCAGAGGACCAAGGAGGTTCGAAGCTGGTTTGCATCGTAAAACTACTATCAGGCTGCATAATGAAGAAACAATAAGATATACTCAATTTCTGACTCGTCTTTGGACCATATTTATTTTTTTACATCGTGTAACATTTGATCGACGACGTGTTTTACGTTCGCCGATCGTCATCCCGCTCGCCTAATTACACGTGGACGTGCCGTGATTGTCAAAAATGCCGAGGAGTCGGTGAAGCCGAAAGATTCGCCGACTTTTGTCTTCCAAAAACTATTCGATATGCATCATCAACCACGATAAGATCCACAGACTTTCGTGTACCACGAAATAACGGAAGTTATTCAATCTCGAGGAGACGGGACCGCGAAGTCCATAAAGGCAAATATATCCCGCCCCTGGAGCGCGCATCGAGAATATTCAGAGAACTCGGTAAAACTGCGTCCGGGCCGAGGCCACGGAGTAAATCATCGAGCGTCGCTACTGTTTTATTCGCGTATAAAGTTTCAATTTCAGGATTCGAAATTTATTAGCGGCGCAACTTTCGGCCACGCGAGTATCGACTAATGGCGAAGAAAGAAAACCGGTGAGTTTCGCCAACGATGTTTGGTAATGTCGATTAAGTACTCACCTAGGAGAATATTACACGGTTACTTTTGGACCAGATAATCTATTTATCCGCGTTTGGTCTATTTTCCAAATGAGAAAGATAATTGATTATTCATCAGAAGGAAATTAACTTAACCGCAATCGTATTATTTATAACGTATCGGGACTCCGATAATGCAATTACGATCTCTCTAGGTCGTCATATTATATATTTTAGACTATCGTCGTATCAATAGTTAATAGATTTTAACGATGGCTTATCGAATAAGAAGCAACTTCTAACTCAATGAAATTTTCAATCATTCGGAGAAACAGAGAATAGAAGATCGGCCATTTCGGCGATTCCAACCGCGACCTTTCCAACAAATCGTCGATGCAGAACTTTGAAACATCCGTTAGAGCGGCTTTATCGAAAATCAATATTTAAGCGCGATACTTCCTTCGACGTCGAAGCAATCGATGACTCGATTAACAAAATCCGGATAGCGCGAGGAACCCCATAAAAATTATCCATGTCCAGCCGACTCGCAGGCCCATGGCTGCCCTTCTTCTTTTTTTTTTTTGCACTTTACCTGAGCGAAAAAGGTTACGGGTCTTGCGACGTGTTACTCGAACCTGGTTTCTAATTGTCAATAGAGGGCGTGAAAATCATCGAACGAAAATCGATGCAATCGTTCGCCTTCTTTGCGAGGTGTAGCGTATAAAGAACGAGGAAGAGCAAAAAGGAGGCAGACCCAGAAAAAAGGTATGGAAAGAAAGAAAGGGGAAGGACGATGCTCGGCAGGCGCGCCTATATAGCTTTTATACCCCAAGAATCCAAGAACGTCGTAATAGAAACCCCTGACAGGGGTCAATCTCCTAACGGTCGATCCCGAAAAGCCAACCTACCTTCCATTCATCGATCACCCTGCTCAATCTCAGCTTCGATCTAGAATCTAGACCTATTCCATTCCCGAATAAGCTCGCTCTAAAGTCATCTGGCTCTCGTTCGACGTTCAGCATACCGAGCCCGCTTCCATTTCTTCGTTCCATCCTTCTTCGCGCTAACTTCTCGTCTCTCTTCTTCTCTTTCCGTCTATCTCTACCCGTTTGATAGGTTCTTCTGCTCTAAATTCGAGCGGAAATATTTTGAGAATGATAACTGATTTCAGAGGAATCGAATAGGAGATAGAAGCCGTTTCAGAACTCGGAAATCTGCCACGTTTGACTGTACGTACGATTCTAAATAAGAGAAACTTGACTACGGAGTGGAACAGTTCCGTATGTGAATACGAGAGGTGTACTGCGATCGGGTTCGCCGAACGCGAGGCTCCCACTGAAATTACTCGGTCATCGACTAAACACCGAGTAAAGCTGAGAAGTTCGAGGGAGATCAGTGAGCGTGGTATTCATCGATCCAAGTTCGCGAAATCACTTCGCTAAGCAACGTCGCAACTCTCGAATTTGTTCTCTCCCCGGTGAATCGAACTCCCTATAGAATGAATGGAAATCACGCTCGGGTGCGTGTAACAAATTCGCATCACCGTTGAAGCAGCCAAGGGATTTCGCCGATATTCGAAACTTTTCTATCGTTTCTTCGGCGTTACGCCGCTTTACAAAACGCCAGTTTCGCTCCTGGCTCTCGAATTCGAAACAATTCCATTGTACGCAAACGGTGGATACCGTGGACCGGTCGCAGAACCGAACACCAGCGGCCGGTGTCGCGAGAACAAGCGACAGAAATATCTCCGGGACTAGCGAACACGAACGAGCTGCGGGCTTATCGGGAAATATCAAATTCACGATATCGAACGTTTCAATATCGTAGGTTCGCGTGTTCCTGTTTAACACGGCAAAGCCACGATTATCCGCAAGTACAGGCTGTGTAGAGGGAAACCTCCATGTACACCACGTTCAGTCGTCGTTTCGTAATGCTTTATTTTGCATCGAGAATGGCCCGTAGCCAGTGTCGTTTCACGGGTCCCGCGGATTCCCTGTCCCATAGGTTTTCGCGTATCCGTACGGTATTTTCCCCTTTTATCCGATCACCCTCTGGCACTTTGCCATCGTCCAAGAAGACGACCACGAGAGAACCAGTCACTTCTATTTCCCCTGGCAATTCGCTTTCTCTCATTCTCTCTCTTTCTCTCTTCCTCTCTTCCTCTCTCTCTTCCTATTCGGTAATAAAGGTATCCCGTTTTCTCTAGCTCGCCTCTGTGTCTCTATCTGTCCGCTCGTTTCCTCTTCCCGTCTTTTCTCTCTCGGCGTATTCCTCGCGAACGAGCGCCCATTTGCACCCGGCCCTTTAGCGGCGGACGACGTTGCCTGCTCGTTTCTCGAACCTCTCGCCAACCTCGGCATCTCTCTCCCTCGACCCTAGTCCATTCACGCCCCTGCTTTCCTACTCTATTATCGACTCCATAAGGCAACGGTACGCGATTGAGAGAAGGGAGAAAGAGAACGAGCGAAAGCGTGATTTCTCGACCGTCTGCTTCCTCGACCTTTCGATTCCTCCTGAACCAGTACGCGGTGGCTTATTAAAGGGTAACTCTAGATGTTCGGTAATAGAATTAAAGGGTTCGCAATTGCGTGGAAACTGAGACGAGACAGTTCCGCAAGTTATTGGACGATAGACGACGAGGGTTAGTTCGACGCATGACCTTCGCCATTTCGGTTTACGAGCTCGAGTCGCAATAAGGATCACCCAGCCAGTCCAAGGAAAATCAATGCTCAAAGGGAGGAGCGAGGAAGAGGAGTCGAGCACCTGAAGACCACTCTTCGTAGATGCTCTTTGCGTTATTACATCCTCCTCCTCCTCTACTTCAGCCCTTCTGCGCAGTGTGGCATTCTAGAAAATAAGATCCCCCGGCGAACGATGGACGTTTAACCTAGATAACGTGACTACTACTCTTCCTGACGTTGCTGCATATCAATCGTTCATAACCCGAGTAGGAGTTCGATGGAATTCTTCGCACAAGTGCTCGTTTCTGATGCATATATTATTAGCCCATTAACGACCACTGACGTATTCCTACTTGTGTTTTCTATGGCTACATGGCAAAAGGCTAGATAGACCACTCGTCGGTAATTCTGAACCAACGTGAAGAAGAATCTTTCGCATTGGTTCCAACGAATCCCTTGACAGAGCACGGTAAAACAACGGAACAAGAATCGAACGATTTAGGAAAACAGTTATCTGCTTATGTTCAAGATTGTAAATCAATAACATCCGCAGGAATCTGTTTCGGGCTATTTCGGGTATTAGATGAAACTTTTTGAACTGTGCTTGCCTTAATTGCAAAATCTTGTAACATTAAAATCGCATTACAATTACATTGAAATTGCTCGATTCCAGTGTGTCAAGCGATCACGGCTGTTGAATTATTGACGCTAGCACGAATAAAACATGCTCTGATAGATTTTAGATACTTTACGAGATATACAGAGTGACCCGTCTAACTTTATCACCTGCAATACCTCGCTTGTTTTTGATAATATTGAAAAATGTTTTACGAATAAATTGAATGGTTTCGAGGGTGGCGTAATTTGACGTAATTAGTCGGTGAACGCGTACATACGAAGACGTTTCTTTAGACGGAGTTATATATCTCTTAATATTCTTAATATTTGCTGATACATTTAAACGCTATGGGAAAGAACCGTGTCCGTGAAAGAAAGGAAAATGATATCAAGGTTTCGCCAGCATTGCAGTTGGTTTCATCAGGGTGTCTGGAAAAACGCTCTTTAATATAGATCTGTTTGTGTCGGTACAGTGGTCAGGATGACGAGGATTATCGGTCGATTAATTCCGAATCCGTAATCGAGATGACGCGAATTCTCGGATTGTTCATGATCAGTTGATCAATTAAAGATGTTGTTAGCTGATCACCGAATCCGGAAATCCACGTCATCTCGATCGCCGATCGGGAATTCTCGGCCGATATTCCTCGTCATCCTGATCGTCATTATGATACAAACAGATTTATATTATTAAATATATGAATGCGACACTCTAATGAAACCAACTGCGATGCTCTCCAGAAGCCTCGGTCAGCGTTGAACGAAGCAATGTTAAATGTATCGGTGGTACGTGTAACAGTATGAGTAGCGACAATTCAGGCCGTGAAATCTCAAGACTTACGTCGAAAAACAATTTAGCATTTTAACTAAAACCCTTTGCACTCGAGAGGCGACTCTTAGTCACCACGGCGTTTCGTGCTGCAACTTCTGTGGGGAGCAAGAGACGACAATCCCTGTTTATGCTACATTTCGACATCTCCAATTAATGAGAGTGCAATATCGGTTGGTAAATCGGTTCCTTAGCTCTTTGTGCTCTTTGTTAGGGAGCGTAAAGTGTTAGGCTTTAAAATGGAGATAAAGTATTTAATCCCATATGCCTCCGAAATCTATGGTTCTGACAACGTCTCCAACGTTGGTTCGGATTCGACGATCACGGTAAAAGTATTATAGTTTAGAAACCCTAACAAAATGATTTTCGGAAGTGAAATCAGCTGAAATGAAGAAGAACTTGATTCTGAACTGTTGAAAAATAAGATCAATTATATTCAAGAATGCATCTTGGTAAATGCTTTATAAATTATCAAAACAAAAATACAGAAATTAATATTACAAAACCATATTTTCAAAGATGTGAATACAGATAAATTATTAGAATATAATGTTTTTGTATAATAATTTAATTTGTATATAAAATCATTTTACGCTAGCTGTAAGACACACGTCACGTATACGCTAAATCATCCGGGTTCTTCATTCTCGAGTGCAAAGGGTTGATTTATCAAATTTAATGTATGAAAGGCAGGGGAGAATGCGAAGCGATATTCTTGTGTTTACATTGACTGCGAAATATCTGCTAAACTAATAGCTTATCTGCGTTAATTGGTTAATACCTTTTTGCACAAAGCGTCCAACTGAATCGAGTAATGTGCTGAAATATGTATGATTCCATTAAAAAAGAAAGTTAGTGACCCTCGTACGTTCTCCATGCGTTCATCTACGGGAAAACTATCCGCGTCAAATTATGTCCCTGAAACATTTTTTGATATTATCACAAATAAACGAGATATTCCATGTGATAAAACTGTTTGGGACACCGTGTATAACGAGTAGGATCTGCACGAGACGGTTCCGTCTTCAATCCCTGTGGACGCTGCTAATCGACGAATAATCGACTTCGAGGCCGCCGTTCGAAAGATAGCCGCGCTAATCTGCATACGAATCCACCGGTAGATTAAAACAAACTGCTGAAAATTAACGCGCTAATCCAATTAACGTGGACGAATGGCGTATCAGTGGAGAGGCAGAGGGGCAAAGAAGGACAAAGGACCGTTGGCCCGGCTCCGGACAGGAAAATCAGCGCATCAGTTTTAACTGAAAATATCCATCGAATTAGGACGCGGCACTTGATTAAAATTTCAATCGGGAATTTACGTTAGCCTTTTGCTAGGCACACGTTCGAAGAACCGAACGCAAATATTGAATTCCCGGTGGATGCCTTGTTGAAAATTCGTCGCCAGCATCGGTGCTCCCGTCATTCGTTTTTCGTCTAGTGGCAATATCGTCCAAAGTCCCAACCAGGTTGTTCTCGATCCTCTATATGTGCCGATGGAATTCCCTCGATTAGCCAGGGATTAACGAGTCTGCTACTAGGCACAAACAAATATCTGTTAGCCACGATGAATATGGAAAAGCAAAGACTCCATTCCCTTGACTTTGTCGCTTTATCGTGTCAACGTAGCGGTTCAGGCTACGAAGAAAGCTGCAATGCACCGAGAGGCATGAAGAATCGTTCTGGCTCAGACATCTTTGTCCCCGAAGACTCATTGTCTCGAATTTGATTAGACGGTGGGAGAGGTAATCCAATGTTTCCTTCGTGGCTGTATTCGTAAGAGAAAGAGAGAAGAGACGAGGAGGAACCGGATGCTCGTAATAAAATTCATAGCATCGCTTGGAAATCAGACTCGGCGCTACTCGATCGCCACTTGAAACGTGTCTTCTCTCTCTTTGTCCCTTGCCTTATATTCCGGCGCCACGTTGGAAACTTTTCTTCGGCCTCGCGGGTCCCATTTACGCACACTCGATCGGCCGTGCTCAGACGGGACTCGTTATTCCGATCACGAGAGAGGATTTCGCTGCTCCGCTTGCACCAGAGAATCTTTTACGACTGTCGTTCGTGTCGCCAATATCGACGACGACTACGTACTTTGCCTGTATAATGCGACTACCAGTGGGAACGTCCGTGCACTGCCAGGATTTACCTGTCGCCGCGAACAACCGGTATCCATTTCTTACCGAGCGTTTATCGTCCACCGGAACGCTTCCTACATGCTCGGGAAATAATTTCGCAACGACGTCTCGATCGTGGAAGGAATTCGAAAACGGTTCGCACGGCCCGGGTTGAGCTGTTCCTGCACCGAACAATACACCGTGAACGTAAGTAAAGACTATCATCGACGATACTGTTAAATTAGAAGATTTGTTATGCAACTTCAATTTCACGGAGACTCTTAGACGCGCGAATATATAAAACTCAAGAGAAAGAGAATGGCGGAAAGAAGTAGCATGATTGATTGTACGAAGAAGACTAGGGGAAGCTTCTTGGGTGACAAGGGAACAGTCAGGAGAATGTAACAAGTAAATCTGTGGCGTTACGACGAAGAAAAGAAGGAGGAGAGTAAGACGAAGAATGTTGCGTTTCGTCCGCGCTCTGCTAGTGGGCTCACCGATAACCTTCCTTGGCGAGCTCCAAGCCTCGAACACGACGACCATGAAGCTCAGGTCAGACGGGTATATTTATACGGGTAGAATGGCTAGACTGGCACTTTCAAGAATTCTATGGCTATTTCCAGTCGCGAGAAAACCAATTGTTCTAAAGAACGAAGCTGTTTCACGCGCAGTTCTCCCATACATGAGAATATCATAGGAAAAAAAGAAAAAAAAAAGAGGAAGAAGAAGCGAGGTAGGGTCGTATCGCTTTGAACTAGAACGAAGGACGCTCGGTGAATTTCGTAAACGCTAATAGCGATCGAGCTCGCGTTACACGGCAACGAGCGGAGAAACGCGCCGCGCCATGCAATTCCGAGAGCTCGTAAAAAGCAATGGACGATCAAGGCCGGTGTAAACGGCGAGTGGCTCCCTTAATTTTTCATTAGGGACCGATATACCGACTGAACGACCAATAACGTTTCCTCCGTTCGGCACCGAGGACGAAGGACGGTCGAGGGGTAAAGAGACGCCTCTCTACCCTTCCCTTCACACCCCACGCGCATTGTCTTCGTGTTGAATAAAGTTGCGGTCGCTATTGCTGGGTGCACCGGTTGTCAATCCGGCACCGTTCCGGTGTTTAATCGTGCTGCTGGCGGCGATTCGAGGCCACGTAATTCCATTCATCGACGCGAAGACAAATTGCACGGGCCACAATGCTCCTCGGGAGGGGTGAAGAGTTTGGTTGGCGCGAGGAACGCCGCAAGGGGTGGCGCGGACGTTCGATCGCGGTTACAACGGGAAACTATGGCACGAACGAACGGTATAGACGTGTACGCCATCCTCTCTTCTTCCCGCCGCCACCATGGTGCAGGAGCCTCTTGGACGGGGCAGAGGGATAGTAACAGGCTGCAGGAAATTCCTTGCTACTCGAATAGTTTGAATAACTACCTCGTCCGGCTTCTCCCGACGACGACGATGCGCGTCCTACGTATCTTCCAGCCTGTCTCCTTCGTAGTCGTGTTCCCTCGTGCTCCACGAATTTTCCTTTTATTCCGTTCCGATGCTGCTACGAGCTTCTTCTTCTAGAATTCTAGACAGTCGTTGGAGAATTAGAGAATTCCGTTATGCTTCGCTTTCGGCGAACTAGCATCGATTCGTGTCTATTATTTCTGATTTAAATTGCTGACACTGATTACCCATCACCTTGAGGAATAATCGTCCAGGGTCTCGAGCAAATGCCTGAAAATTCCGATATAACACACTATCGAGGAGCTCCATTGTACGCGGTAAATTGGACAATGGATCGAGGTACGCTCTTCCTCTTTAGACGCTGTTATCCGTGGCCTCGAATTTTCGAACGCGCCCGCGGCTTTGATGCGATTTTTCCGCTGTAGCGATCAAGGGATATCACCCCCCAGTCGCTCGTTTGACCATTGCAAGCTTTCCGTCCTCGGGAATGAAGGATCCTCGACGGTCAGCTTTATTACGACGGTTAATCGGACTGGGTACATCGTGGCGCGAGTAATTGCAGGCAAACGCTGTATGTAATGAGTAAAACGTGTAATGTTGTTTGGGGAAGGGTGGATCGAGGGGATCAGCGGATATAACGATGCGTGCAATGGGGCCACGGTACAAAGAGACCACTCAAATTAATTCGAAATAACGGCTGCAAAACGTTGCCGATTTGCTGACCGCTCAATCGGCCATTTTTAATAAAATCCTTGACCAACGATCACGAGAGATACATCGCGTGTGCGCTTGGTTTATAACCAACTATCGACCCAGTGATGCTCGTGCGTGATATAACCATAACGTAAGTACGTGTTTGTCATTACGTGACGCTTCCATGTTCCACGCTCGAATTAAACGACGCGTAATCACCAATTTCCGAAAATTTCGTCTGGTAGGAACGCAGTTCAGCAACAGTCGTTCGACGAAGCTATTCGTCTTCCAACTGCGTATCGCAACGTCGGTAAACAGATTTCGGCTGACAACTGATCGAACGTTATACGAAAGAGAACGAATCGCACCTACGTTGAAAGTCGATTCGACGAGTAGCACGGTTTATTGGTTAAGTCGTGGAACACTCGAGACGGGTTGGTCATGGATGAAAAATGCCCGGTTTCTCGCGTCTTTCATACGGCTCTCTTGCTCTCGCGTTTCAAAAGGGTGGAACGTAAAGGAAGAGAGGGAGGTGAAACGGCGCGAGAAGGTTCACCCTGACGGAGCATCCGAAACCCCGGAGGCTCTTTATGCCGATCCACGTCGTTCCATCGTTTCCCTTCGGATACCATTTTCCCTCCCTCTCTGGCCGGCGCAGCGTGGCGCGCTGTCAAATCACCCACGTACCATCGGCATCGACGTTTTGTATTCAATCGCGGTTCACCCGCGGAAAACGGCGCAGCCGTTGCAGATGCAGTCGATTCCACGAGTCTGCGGCAATAACGACGCCTATATTCGTCGAGGATGGACTGGCTGCCTCTCGGGCGTGACGTTGAAAAATGCTCGTGCGATGCATACCGACGGGAACGCGACGAGTATCCGCGTGGCAAACCCCCGTGTCGAGAATCGCTGCATACGAACTGCGGAATCGATTCGCGGAGACGTTTTCCCACCTCGGATAATCCGGAGCTTACGATTGCCGTCGGGCGAAACAGAGGGGAACGCGCGGACGATCGAATCTCAAAGCGAATGGAAAATTGCGCAGGTAGATGCGACGCCGAGAGAAATTGCGATCTAATTGACGCTAAAGCGCGAAACATGAGAAAGGAATCGGTGAAGCTGGTTCGATCGGCGCGCGTTCCTCGTCGTCGATTTTCTGGGCTGGGGCACGACAAACCGTAGGCGCTTTATTTCAACGTGGTATACGGTTCCCCCGGCAACCTATTCAATTGCGTGTACGTAGAATACGTCTCGCGTTTCGATCACGCCGATGGTACATAGGTATTCCGGGTCGACAGACACGACGCGTTCGATCGTGACGTTGAGAAACGCTCTTCGGATCCCTGCCAACGCGGATCCCCGTCAACCCCGATGAAACGCGACCATACCTGGCAACCTGGATCCACGAGAGACGTCTTTTCCCCTGACCTCGTGAATCTTTGCTGACGTCAACCAGGATAACGAACGTTCGGAACGAGAGGTTGCGTTTCCAGCGCGAGACGCGACAGGGGTTCGATTAACTTGGCGCGGCGAAGCCTTCTCGCGTTACACGGTTGCGTTAATAACGATGATTTATCGCGGCTTCGAAGAGTTTCCGATTACCGGGGAAATCCGCGTGTCTCCAGGCAGCAGTCTAACAGCCTGCGGCCAAGCCACGGCTGTCCAAAGTGTTCGGAGAATCCTACGGAGCGGCCGTCACTCACGTGCATCTCATTCCACGTCTCTAAGTATTGAATGCAATACACGCTCCCGCAGGAATTCACAGGCTACCCAGGAATCCTGTGTACTAACTTCCACCGTGGTATTACCGTGGACTGACTATCTGCGCCTAATCAACGTGCTACACAGGCTAATAAATTCTACCGCTTTGTAGCCGAGAAAACAACGGGAGCTTGCGCGAGCACAATGCAAGACGTTGATCGGCCAGAAATGCGGAACTCCTGGAACGAGGCGAAACTCGAGGAACAGAATCGGTAGCTGAATCGTCCCCGAGCGAGAACCGCCCTTTTCGCAAGAATAACCGAGAGTTTTGTCAAACGAAAATCCCAGTATACACAAAAGAAGCAAACTCTCTCGCGTTTCGATACAAAACGTCCACGGAACGTCGAACGGTATTATTCAGCCCCTTCAACGCGTCCCAACGACTAAATCCCAATTCCACGCTACAATGGACTATCCCGGAGATCGAGATCGTGGAACCTTCCTGTCGATTAACCGCACAGCCGATTCCGGCGAAATCGAATGCTTTTGAGATACTCTATTTTCCCCGTGACAAGGTTTAAGACAACGTAACGGGCAAAATCACATCCGGTTTCGTCTGCAACACGAGCACTGGCTAAACGAGAGACACGAAACGAGACCGAGGAAACGACGGTGAGAGTCGGAGGATCCACGAAACTATCGGGACTCTGACAAATGAAAGACCGGACGCGGTCGCCTCTTGCGGTCGCGCGTCGCTGCGGAGACGAAACGCGCCGGGCAATCTCATTGCTGGTAGCATTCAGATGAAAGGCTATACCGACTAGATGCAACGCTTGTAAACCAGCCACGAACGAATTGGACAAATCCTATTTCTCTTGCGGCGAGCCCTTAAATTGCGAACGAGATCCTGTGGCAGCGTCGCATATGATTGCTCAAAGCTTCCGCTAACTGCTCGTACCGCCATTCACCTGTCTTTCCCTCTCTTTCCACCGATTTCTCTGGCTTAGTCTCACGGTGGCTATGAGCGTTCGTCTCGACGTTCGCACGTTTCACAGATCCATAGGGGGAGAGAAGCATAATCGCGGTTGCCGGTAGGAATCGACGATGATGCCCAGCCCCTTTTCTATAGAAGCGCCTACTAATCTATGAGAGAGAACCGCTCGTCGTCGGAATATAACGTATATATCCGCAGGCTGGAGGTAAGGCATTGTTGATTGAGCCTCGATGCCGAGTCTCGATTCTACCTTCCATTGTCGAGTGGAAAGCTCGAGCAGAGCAAACGGAGGATCAGAAAGCGTGAAGGGCCGAATCGCTAGGAGGTGCTAGGCATAGAAGATTCCAGACGTGGAAAGAGGAACGAGAAGAAAAGGGGAGTTAAGAGGAAAGCAGAGTGAGAGAGTAGAATTCGTAGCGGGAAGGCTTCTCGAAACGCTTTGCGAACGCTTGCAAAATGAAGCTGGATGGAAAGGAAGGAAGGACGAGGATTTTGAAAACTTGGAAAGACAAGCAACGCGCGTCTCCCCTGGTCCTTTCACTGTTTCTTCTTTGCAATCCTATCGGTTAAAAATCTTACCAAGTATCTTCATATATCTCAATCGAATTACAGAGCGGATGGGAATCGCCGTTTCGTCGACGAGCTGTCACGAAATCGAATGGCCCCGAGAGTCTCGTGAAACGTCGAAACGAGAAGTCAGCGAAGCCCGACTGCCGGAACGGTAAAAGATCCAGGGTTCTATTCGGAAAGCGAGGCGTTCCCTGGCAGTCGATCGTTCGGGAAGAATAGAGAGAAGAAATCGGAAGGGTACGGAGGAAATGAAGATTCCCGCGAAACGAAGAATCGGGCGAAAATCGAGAGATCGCGGCGCAGGAGAATATGGGAGACGCGTGCGCGACTCACTGTTCGGCCCAGCTTCCTCGATATACTTATCGGTGATATTGTGGGAGGGGTGGCGCGAAAAGTACAGAATCGACGAAAACGCTCCGGATCGACTTGACGAAATGAAACGTGGAAGCCGATAGATACGAGATGCCAGGCTGAAACGGGGTCGATCGTGGCTGCTGGGGAAATAAGGAGCCGCGAGGCTAGGCAGTCCGGGAGCGGTAAACGGAGGATGGGGTGGCGCGCCTGCGGCACGTAGATAAGATTCATGCCGGGTAAAGCCTGGAACTTCGACGGGCTGTGAACGAGGCCTAAACCCTGGCCGGCTTCGCGAAAAATCCCGGCAAGTCGAAGCGACGGGACGCGTTCTCTTTACGATATTGGCCCTCGGGATAGATTCGATGGCGGGTTACGAAGGCCTCGTGTCTCCTATATCCTCTAGCCAGTGGAGGGTTAAACTAGACGATTCTCGCCTAAGGTCGCTCGTCGCCTTTCACCTAGCACGATTTCCTCCGCTGGGAGCCGCTTTTAGAACCGACTCGGGAAATAAAATTATGGTGGCGGGGATTAGCTACGGACCGAGAGAGTGGGTAAAGTTGGGCTTAAAATAAAACGGAACTGGTTAACTTTTCCCGTTTTCCGCGGCTTTCGCTGGCCCCTTTATTTCACCGCCAGTTTCGGCGAAGCAGTGAGATATTTGCCGGCCCTTTTCTTCGGGAGAAATTAAATTTTTTTGTCGAAGGGTGGGAGATCGGCGCGGATAAGCGAGCACGCCGAGAAGGATTCTTATTTATTCGACGGCAGCTTTGTAACGCTACCGGGGGGAAAACTCCTACGGCAACTTTTCCTCGAGCAACGGTCGAAACTTTCAACCAGCCTGTTTCCATTAATCTCTCGTTTCTTCGGGCGCTGCCTCGAAAATTATTTTTGAATCTTTTTCTGCGTTTCTCTGCCGAGGCCACGAGCAAACCTCGTAATTAACGAAGACGCTGAACGTGTTCGTAAAAACGTCAAAGCCGGACATGATTTTGTTCCTACCGTATAAGACGTATTTTTTTTTTCTCTCTTCCCGTCACTCGTCCCGGTCGACAAGCTAAAGGCTGACGGATGTTCCTAAGCTTTTGACGAGGGTCCAGGAGCCAGGGAGTACGGCGAGCCTAGCCTTCGACTAAATAGAGGCCATAGTGACCATGGAAAATTGTTTATCGGCTAGGGCTCAGCCTCGAGGGATTTTGGAAACGCTCCATCTTCTGTCTTTCGAAAAGACCGGGCTGCCATTAACACTCTTTGTTCTTCACCCGCCTACATACATTTATATATATATAAAATGTATATATATAAAATTTATATATATATATGGGGATAAAAGTTCCTCCATCAACGTCAGATACTATCCCTTTATTTGTTAATTCTGGCCAGCGACCGCACTCATAGAAAAAATTCATAAAGGGACGCAAATAAATGGGCTTGCACATTTCTGTGTCGCAACGCGTACATAAAAAATAATTTTCAAAAACATGCCTTTCGAAATCAATTTTAAACACAGAGGAATAAAAACGTTAATCGATTCCAACTTCGCCAAGCAAACACGGAGTAACAACACGTAATTTCAAGATTTAACCTGAAACTACGAACGCTATACGATCAGTTGTGCAAAGATCGAAGGATCTAAAAGAAATTTGTTAATTTCGTAACAGGTCGATAACCATCGGCGACCTAAAGTCAAACAAGGGTCGCGACATCGGCCGTGAGCTATCGGAGGGGCTCGATTTCCGGTTAAATCGATGCATTATCACGAGGTGCTGGCCCCCGGTGAAGTTTCTGACAAACCGAACGACAAGAGAGCAGAGAGTCGCGGCATGCCACGGCCATTATACCGGCAAAATAACGTTGACCTGAATCGGAGAAGCAGTTCTCCATTTAATGGGGCTCGTGCTGGAGGAGCCGCGCGCCGTGCCTTCGAAGCGAACGCGCGTCGTTATTAGGATCATTGACGATTCATTTCCGGCATATGACAGAGAGTGTTTGATAGGACGGAACGGGGTCAAGTCTCGCGCGTCATGCCGCGCGTCGTTTTGTCATCGTCAACGGGAGGATCGATCGATCGCCGACACACTTCCCCCTCGAAACAACCGAACGCGCTTGCTTGCTCGTCCGTCATTAAGAAAATATTCACTGACCATCGCTACGTACATCTTATCTCTGATAAATGATAACAACTGACCTCCGGCAATTTATCACGTTTTGTCACGTTGTGACTCCTAATGGATTAAGTCGCCGTGTAAACGTGTGCAAAGCTTCGAATAATTATCATCGAAATGATGGCACGAGTGAATAAATATTATTAAATCTGAAGATTATTTAATCTGTCCAATCGCTTTGCCATCCACATTTCTGAAGCAATGAAATTTCGGACGATGGAATACGTCGATCTGAACAAAAGCAATTTCCATTCCTATGGTGAGTAGTGTGACACGCTGTCACGTGGACGTTTACCTCGAACGACGTGTCCAATGATTCCATCACGGGCTAGGGACGCGACGCAACACGTGTACGATGATGGAAAAAGTTGGGCGAATCTTGAACCGTCGAAAACAAAAGGGCTGTAAGCGACGTAATCTTCGATCGAAGCCGGACTGTTAACCAAGTCGGTCTTTGATGGTCCAACCTCGATCTGATCAAGTCGAGCGCGAGTCGTTGGCTCGTAAAGATGCTGAATAACGTCGGACTATTGGCTAAACCGGTTATCTTCGCAACCTGATCCGAACTCGCCTCTGTGTTACTCGAGAAACGTGCTCGGTTTCCTTCCCTTTGATCACCAAATCAATTTATGAGTCCCGCGATTGATTCTTCGAGGAAGAGACGATCCAAAGAACATGGCGGACGATGGAAGCTACGAAGGGACTGGAAGAACTGGAAACTTCGCGGCAAGGCGAGTCCTGCGCCAACTAAGTGATAGCTACAAATTACCGTGGGGCGAAATTTGATTACGCTTCTAAATCTAAGCTTCGTGTACGACGAGCATGGGGAAACCATTGAATCCATCAGGCGGACAACTCGCAGGACAAAGTTTCGTTGCGTCCACCGGACATGGATTTATCAGGAATCGCAGCACCGCTCGTGAACTTTCCCTATTCTTATTACCGCGATAAATAACGGTTTCACGGCGCACGGTTGAGTAACACGGTTATTTTTCACCAGAGCGTGGAATTTATACGTTGTCAAAAGCAACGATATTTTAACGGGCGGCATTGTTGCTTCTTGTCTGGCATTCGATTAAATCCGTCGGACCGTGTTGCAAAATTGCAAGCTGTCGCGCGAATGTTGCACGACGTCCTTTTAACAATTAAACGCTAATTAGTGGCCCGAAACCCTTTGAGATTAATATGTTGGACGGCTTGTTCGACCGTTCTACCTGACAGGACACGGGAAGGGCACCAGTGGGGATGGGACGAGATGAACATACATATACACACAGAGAACGAGACCCGTGTGCCTTTGTCGTCTTAATGAAACGTCACTATCCACCGTCTCTCCGTATTCCAGACCAGGAAGGATGCTGCAACTGCATTCTAACCGTAGCGACACGCTCGATAGCTCTGGTCGGCTCGCAGAGAGGACACGAGGTATTCGTCTGACCGCGTAAAAGGACCGAGAAGGAACGAGATCGTTCGACAAAAGTGGAATCGATGAAATGGAGCGGACAACCGCAGACGGAATACGAGCGGATCAAACAATCGTGGCCAGATTTTTCGGACGCGCGCGGAGAACCAGAGGGGAAACCACGGTTAAACGCGCGCCTTTAGCGCGGTAAACGACTTCGCGGAACGCAAAGCTGGTCAAACGGGAATCGAAATAGAGTTTCACAAACCCATTCGACTCTTTAAAAAAAGAAAGGTATAGAGAAAGAAAGAAAGAAAAGAGAGAAAGAAAGGGTGAAACAAAGAGGACTTGAGTGAAACGTATACAGCGTGGTAATTAAGGGCGGCCGAATCACGGGTAAAAGCATCGCCAAACTCGGCCGTGGTCGGCTGCGAAATGGGGCGGAGAGAAAGAACTTGTTACGCGGCATGGTACAATAAGCCCACCGTCATCAAGAACGCGTGACGATTTCGAGAAAGAGACGTCGCCACGTTCCTCGCCTCGTCGCCGCGTCGACGTCTTTCACCGGCTGTTCCTGGGGGCGTGCGCATGCAAAAACGGCCGACGTATCCGCGCGGATATGCACCGGCGACTGTAATATACACGCGTTCTCGCTGGTCCAGATTAAAGGGAGTTTTATGCGAGGCGCTACGAGGCGCGGAGTTATTAATCCTTGGCAAAGCCGTGTCAGAGAGGGAGTGTGGGCTACAGAGAGAAACAGGGAAGGGGCTGCTGCGAAAAGGACGATGTAAAAGTGACGCCGGAACAGGCAGAAGGGCAAAATAAGGGAGGAGATCGAGCGCGTTCCCTACAATTTCTCTCTCATCGATCTAGTCGGCCTTCTCCATTCACCGCGTTGACGGCGTCGTCATCGTCACGTCGACGAACCAATTTTTCTCCGAGCCGCGATCGATCTGGCCGACGCACGCTGCTGAATTCTAACGCGGCCGGATTTTCCCAGGGACGAATTAAGGAATCAATAATCCGGCCGACGCCTCTGTCCTACCAATCGCCACCAGATTTTTAACTCCTAAGCTGGGACTCGTGATCGTCGACCAAGTCTGAATGACAGCGAGCTTTTGTCGTCGCGGTAACCGAACGGCAAATCGAACCGTCTTTTAACCCTTTCCCTTCGGCAGTCCAGTCCGCCGAAGTACTGTCACTTTTTTTTTTTTTATTTGGAAGTATTTGACAATCAATTCTCATTGAGAATTATAAGTAAATTATTCTGGCGTGGTACTATAACTTGAATAATAAGTGTTTATCGTACGTTTGATTCTAGTTGAATCTAATGCTTAAATCTAAAGGGTAATATCTTTTTAGCCCGCGGATCTGATCCGTCGTGTCAAGTAATTGAGTAACTAGTGTGTTTTGATTCGTTGTTAATTCTTATGTTATATCCATTACTGAATTTGGATAGTACTGTCGCTTGCCTGTATATACGTTTTCCTAACGTCTTAAAGAACAATAATTCTTGTAAGAACCGTATATGAAATATCGTTTCACCGTCGATGGATTTAATAGATTTTTTAGCATGAGAACGAAAAACTATGTTATTGACTACAAATAGCATTTGTATATGCATCGTTTGAATGCCGAATATATCGGGTGCCGGACCCAGGAGTCGTCGCGTGGTCGCCGCCTATATGCGGCGCTCGTCCCCACAGGTCATCTCGCGGGTGCCGCCTATAAGCGGCGCTCGAAGCGAAAGGATTAAAAACGCAATGCTTCAACTTGGATTCGGTTTCACGGTTATCTAAACAATTGTTCATACTCGTCGATACAGCGAATCTCCTTTCTACGATTACAAACAGGGTTTATAGGCTAGCGCGCAGAAGGTTCGAACTCTTTACGATCAAGGTTAATCCGGAAACGTTGCCCGGCGATGAGTTTCCGTGGAATCCGTGGAAGAAGGCGAACAAGTTTTAATTCTCTGGCTGAAGCTTTTTCCACCGGTATGGAGGGAGCGAGAATAAAAATTCCGAATTCCCCCGACTGGGGTCAGATTTGCAAAGTGCTACCCTGCCGTTGTCGTCTCTTCTTCTTCGTTGGATCGTTATCGGAGACTGCCATTTTCCTGCTAGAGGGGCAGACACGATCGCTATCGGCGCTCCTGTGACTACAAATGCTGATGTTCGTTCGGAATGACTCTCGCCGGAGCGGCGATCGTTTCCAAGGTATTTACTGCGCGAAAGATCGACCGACAAATCGCGATCGACATCGTTGCTGTATGCAAACGGGCGATTTCGTCGTTTCGAGCACCAGCTTCTACATTCCGTATATTCGAAACTGCAGGCATCCCGTTCAGTGTGTTTCCTGCAATGGGAGTAGTTGCGCGACAAAGTGCGTTTCCTTAACGAGTTTTTCGATTTGATGCCGCCGTTAACTTTAAACAATACACTTGCAGAAGCACAGAGTTCTCGTGAATATGAGAGTAGACGAATTCTACGTTGACCTCGAGTTACGGCTTTCTTAATTTATAATATACGATACGAAAATCAGTTTTCCACGGGAAGAAGATAGTCGAGACTTCGATCTGAGCACGCGATGAGAAACGTTTTGCATATTTTCTTGGGGATCGATTACCTACGCCCAACGGCCATATACTCCACCTTTACCGGTGTTCACTTTATGCTTCACACGCGTGCCCGGCAATTAACACCTGTGTCGGTGTTCGGTCAAAGGCGGTCGACCAGTCGTTCGTTCGTCACGCAGCGTAGTCTGAATCGTGCGAGGACGCGTATGTAAATAAGAGGAGCGAAGCGTGCACGACAATTCAGATGTGCTACTTTACACGTTCCGTCCGAATAATTTCAACGGAAGGCTTTATCGCCTGGTCGGCAAATGCTTCTACCTTGCCGGTCGTTCGTTTGCCAGTCCATCAACTTGAACGAGATTAACCATTTTTACACACGTTCGAGCCGCCGACTTTTTCTTCTAATTCACCGGCAGTTACTTCTAGCTGTCCCACAGAGACATTACGCGCCGTAATACAACGTTTTCGTCGAAAGATCGATGCGGATAATCACGAGAAATTATCGCGGCAATGCATCATTCCCGATAAAAGGACGTTGATCCTTCTGCAACAAGGTCCCCTCCGGCTATTTTTAACTTTCCAACGAATCGAACGAGGACGATTGTAAGCGATGGAAGAAACCAGGTCCATGCACAGCACAGACGACAACGATTTTCTCGAGGCTTCCTTCCCTATGATCGGAACCGCGTTCCCTGAATACTACGCACGATACCGACCTCGCTCTCGTTCCCATTCTTCGCCCACGGCGGCTTTCACCGAGACTCGAGCCAGCCAACTCAGCCAAGGGAAAAGAAAAATCGCGGAAACGCAAAAATGCCACGAGCCATGCGACGTGAAATCTATCGCTGACGATTCGCACGAACATGCCACAATTTTTCCCCGTATCCAGGATCTCGGTCTGGCTCGTCGAATCACGAGCCGACTTTGCCGTTTACGATCGCTTTGTTCGTGCATGCGTCGCTATTCAGAAGCAGATATCCAAGCAAGAGATTCGTTTTCTATCTCTGAATTGGCGCGGAATAGCTGCGCCCAGAGTCTGCATACCAACAAGGGTTGCTGTGTCTCGATTCGTTGGAAACATAGAAAGAAATTAAAATGTTATGAGATGCATTTTTAAATCTGCTGGTTCACTGGAAGAATCTGCTACCATACCGGTGCGCTTCATAATCATTAGCATCGACAATTTTAACTAAAAGCACACGGAACAGGAGGTCTGCGACAATTTTGATTTTTAAAATTCAGTAACATATAAATACTTTTCAATGAAATATAACGAGCTTCGCTATTATCGAATAGTTGGCAAATGAATTTCAGGTCTGGTAATTCCGTCGACGGCTTTTAAATATTCATTATCGTCGACGCCGCGATTCACGCGGTCAATCCCTGCGGCTGGGCCAACTAATTAATGAATCATTTCGAATTATTCACGCAATACCATCGCTACATTTACCGAGTTTCTAACTTTGTTGCTAAGTTTCCAGATACGTATCTGTATGCCTTCGCTCTGTACAAGAATTCCATAGAGAAACTTTACGACGAAGTCAATATTCCCTCTAATCGTTACTCTGATTTTCCCCAATCTTATACCGACCACGTTGCGCGTCCCTTTCACAGCATATTTTTCTTTCGTCGAATCGCAATTATCCCGAGTCTGTACAGACAGGGCACACAGTCGTATTTCCCTACAACTCGTTATCTCGTCATGATTCGTTCAACGTAACCGAGCGTCCGCTTTTTTCCGTTATACACGCGCGTCATTACCGGACTCCGCGATACTCTTTTACGAGCGACAATAATACCGCGACTGTAACATTACACGCGGAGAATATTGTTGTTTTCAGAAACTCGCATGGAGAAAACGTCAGAAGCAAACGTACAGCGTTCGAAAAAGAATCGTAGTCGCAAATCGAACGGAAGCTGGAACGCTAAAGAGACCGTGTAGACACAAAGCGAGGCTGCCGCGGCGTAAATTCCTTAACGGGAGACGCGCTCTTTATTCGACACGTTCTACCGTGTCGCACAAAACGGCATCCTCCATCACGACGCCGCGCCGGCGTCGACCGCGGCCGGGAAACCATTTCCTTGAGAAAAGTGAGATCCATTCTAAGCCCTTCCCCTGTTTGTGGGCCGGTCTTTCGTCCGCGTGCGGGGGATGGAAACACGACCTCGGAGTCATGGGCGTTCGGCAAACGTGGTAACCCGAGGCACGTTCGCGAGCGAACAAGAGGATGCTTCTCGCGAGACGCTCCTCCCTTTCGCCCCAGCCACATAATGTCTTATGCATAAAGAGCAAATTGAACTCAGAACGAGACGGCTGCCGGAATGCTAACGAGAAAACTTGCCGTGAAAAACACCGACCCTCTGTTTATCCCTGACACCTCTGTTATCGTAGCTAGTCAGGAACTTTGAAGTTCTCGGAAATAGTCGGCCACGAGTAGGGATAAACCGTTGTTATTCGGCTAATGAGATAGTTTAATACTTTGACTGCCACCGCGTTGGTCATATATGACCGCCCATGGTTTCTCCTGCGATGCCACGGTGGTCATTGATGACCGGTGCGCTTGATCTTCCTACAGTTGTAAAAATTGTATGAAAATTGACAATTAGGGCATTTTGAATATAACCGATAAATAGAAGATACTTTGAAATAAAGGGTGCCCCATTGAACGATTAAACATTTTTATTTACGATTAAACATCGATAAAAAGAAATGGGAACGAATCTTGCATCTAACGGTGCACTGTGTTTGCATCCATATCTTTAAGGGGTAATCTACGAATATTATTATAAACACACCTTAGAAAATAATCGTAAATGCTGCTTTATAATCATATAATTGAAGTTAGAAGTGTGCACATACCTTACTATTATATATAGAATGTGCAAATACTGTTGACTAATATCTTCTACATGTTTCAACAATATATTCTGGACGGTTTGCTTACGACGAAACAACGAATGCGAATGGTTTGTCGAAATAAACGAAGCCTTGTTATAATATGTCGCTATAAACTGTTAGCAAGGCGCCACGGTGGTCACCCGTGACCACCAATAATATAAACGGTCCATTGGCGAAGAATGTTGTCTTACATTATCAATTTATTATTATTTTGCCATTGTATGCTTTGAATAATAAAATTACTCCCGTGGCGTCCTGAGCGAAACACGCGATTTCGGCGTGGCAATCAAAATGTTAAGGTTCTTCTTTGGGAATCACTCGGAGAAGTGGTATAAGTCAATGGTATGTCAGACTTTCCAGTAGATCTTTTAGAAGACCGTAAACGAATCTCAGGATGGAAACGATACTATTTTTACGGTGCAAGCTTCGCTTATCCGATGCTTAAATTCTTCGGAAACTCGCATCAAAATCCGAGGATGACGTCTACGAGGATTCTTTGGAAAAAGTTATATATAAAAATCGTAAGACACGAGGCACGATCGGTGGCGTGTGTACGTAAATAACAGGCGGGGAACGTGACATCGACAAACGCGACGACGATTGTGTCGGTAACTTTATTTTCGTGTCGGCACGAAAAATTCGCTGTGAAAGATATATTTCGAAAACTGAAGGTAATGAATCCTTGATTAATCCTTGATCGCAAAAATGTCGTAGCTGAATATTTTGAGATCTGCAAACCACTTCGATGGTCGTGCAATTTTTGCGGCAAGTATTTCCCTCGAATTTCCCACGGTAAAATATTTCATTATCGCTATACATTGCCGTCAGATTTTTCCCAACGTAACCTAAGATAATCCAAAGCAATCGATATTCGATATTCCATAAAAAATTTCTTTGCCTTTGAAAACGTATCTCGGGTCATAATACCGTATGGCCAAGATGAATCGCGTTCCTTCGTAATTCCACGGGCCAACGACTTCGTTACAGAGGGCTCGTTTATAAAAATACCGATGAATCCCCGCGTCATAAATTATTCATAACTTAATCGGTCTCTTTGTAGAGCGCGATAGGGCGCGGACAACGGACAGGCTGGATTTTCATCCGAGGGAATATTTTCACTGGCTGTACAATGAAGTCGCTTGGACAAAGGGCCACCAGCTTTCTAATACCATCCCTCTTTACAACGGCGAAAGGGACGTCTTTTCTTTCGCCTTCGAGCAGAGTTAACATTGTTCAACGCGTATCGCGAACAGAGCATGTATCCTCGGCACCATGGATCGATTTGGACTTTCTATGAAAGCTCGCCACCAACAATAGACGAAGTCGTTTCGTTTCGGAGAAATGTATTTCGATTTCAAGGGATTTCAGGCGGTTCCACGTTGTTTATGATTCAAGTTTTTTTCATTAATCGACTACTGAATTATGGTATTCTGGCTGTTTGCATTACTTACGATTTATATTACAGGAAATATTACGAGCATTTTATCGAATTAAACAGTATACTGCACTACTACAGAGGTACCACGGCTAGTACTGCAGCTACAGAACTTTGGTAAGAAAAGTTAACAAAGTCGCTCGAATATTAATCATATCCTCGACAATGCTTTATTTTATACTAGGAATCAATTAAATTAGAATTTCTTTAATAACGTTTTGGTATCTGTACATTGTAATACAATTTCATACAATTTCTATCTAGTCTAATATCGACGGCGACCAGTTTAGCCTCGTAAACGCGAGACCGTCGTGTATCGAATCGGAGAGCGAAGAAACTTGGATTATTTTTAAACGAGATCGAGATTTCTTCACGGGGGCTGAACCAACACCGTGACGTTCGATCTGTTTAAGGGAGTCGTTTCCAAAGATATCGCTTTTAACGGTGCAGCGACCGTAAGGAGAGACGAAAATTAAAAAAACGAGCATCCAACGGAAAGAGATTGAACGAGAAACGAATAGTCCGGAAGTCGGAAAACAATAGACTGGTAGGAGAGCGCCGCGGGAGAGAAGACTCGAATGAAGATCCAAAGTTGAAAAGGAGACTGTCTCTCTGCGAGAGATCGAAATCCGCAGGCAACATAGAGTCAAGGAACGTTCACCGTTAACTCGAAATTGGGAAGTTCAGCCGATCGTGTGATTGCGTTGGCTGGGTGAGTTTCAGGGAAAGGAAGTCAAGGATGAGGTCGATGCACGGAGAGTGCTCCTCCGTTTTCGCGAAGCCATCTTCCAGTCGCCTACCGTACGAATAAATGTTGTAGCGTGGGCGAGAAGCCCTTCGTAACGGCAACAATTTAAAGGAATTTCGTGTCTTCCAACGATGGTGATGCCGAAGACGTCGGCGACGAGGCATCTCCATGAACGGTGGTAGTCCGCAATTACTTTCCTCTTCGACACGGAAATTACAAAGAGGGCCGCAAAAGCGAGCAGGAAAATTCGTCACCGCTGATAAACGGTCACGGTCTGGTTGTAAAGGAGCAAGAAGCCAAGTATACCGACAAAGGTCGAGGTTAATTAATTTGCCTCGTCGCTCATACGGTTGACGAGAGCACGGCTCTTTACGAAGACATCGAAAGACAAAGCGAAGTCCATTCGTGATAGATATTCGCGAAACAGCCGGTGCAACGGACGATACTCGGTCGGGAATAGCCACTCCGGTATTTCCCTTTTGCGGCTGGGTTCCCGTTTAAATCCCGACGGCAACGCCGTACGACTACTCTCTTGGCTGCTCGACAAATTAATCGGTCCCGATGGTACGGCAATTCCGAGGATTCCGGCCCGACGATCCATGATTCTCCGCCTCACGCCGACATCCCCCAGAACCTGATCGATCGGATCGACCTCGACGGATATCCGGCCCGACCTGCCCCGACCGCCAAAATCTTCCCTTCACTTTTGATTGATCCTCCGCAATTAACTGCAACGCGCGACCGACTCGCGAACAACGCTCGCCCCTCTATCGATCCGATCGTTCTGTGAATCTGAAACGTTCCGGAGCTTCGACTAACGTTAATCGTTCTGCTGCAAATTCGATTTATCCTGTGTGATTGTGGGTACTCTGTTGCGTAGAGGAGAAGGATCTTCCAAATAACGCGACTACTAATAGATATCAGATGTACTTACACGTAGGTCAAAGCAAAGGCACTTTGATCACCGAACGGCACTGCAGGGGAACAACGTTATGGTTCGCGGCAAAAGGCTCGATCCAAAGTCCCCTTTCCACTCGTGCGAATGCACAGCGCCTGTTCCTGGTTAGATTTTCGACGTTCGTCTCTTTTAGAGCCAGCTGCCCCTATTGAGAGCGACCCTTTTTAAGTGGTTCAAGTGCATTTCGCGGCACGCGTTACGCGCGAGAAACAAGATTCAACGTTGCGCAGCTTTTAAAGCCCGCATTCTATGCTATTTCACCCTTTGATACTTGTGCTAAGTCAAACTCAAAATCTTCGAGTACTGTCGCAACCCAGTACGCGATAGAACACCTTTTCTCCCCTTGCAATAACCGATCCGCAAAATTCAAGGAAACCAGGAGCCGAGAGAAGGCGGTGGACCTGCAAGATCGTTAGAGATTATTTCTTTGAGATGGAAAATTCGTGAAGTGTCGATAAAAGCAGTGCCGACGATAACTCAGTAACAGACGGCTATTTTGACGGAGAAACGAGAGGTGGCCGACGCGGGATCGGCTCGTGGCGAGATGTAACGTCGGGGAATAGGAGGTAGAACCAGTCTAGAGGCTCTGTCGGAGGCATACATTATGCTAAGTCGGCCATTACAGAGTGAAATATGTTTCGCGTGCCCTAGTCAGTTACCGGTCGAGGAGAAGACACCGCCTCTCCTTACGTCTCCTTGGCTCGCCTTCTCGAACAAACGGCGAGATGCTTAGAGGCGTTGTGTTATGTGGCTGCACGCCTGTCCGAGTTATTTGCAACTCTAACAACCGCTAATTGGCTCCGGTTCTCGCTCGCGGATCATCGTATGGCTTGTGCGTGCCATCGCGTTACGCTCGTGTTTCGTTTCGTCGCTCCCTTTTCATCGTAATATCTCTATCCTTTCTCTTCTCCCCATTCGTCGAATATTTTTAGAAACGGTATTGTACGCCCAGACAAAGTACAATATACATCGAGTGATTATTCACCGACATCCGGATACCTATCCATCAGCGATTCTCGCGTCTCGAATCGTAAACTCTTCGAACGACAGCGGCGAAAGCGTTCGCGTTTACACGAAGATTCTGTTATGACGTTTAAAGAACGCCAGCGTCGAATCGATAAACTTTCCTCTTCCCCTAAACTCTGCAATCTAAAATCTACACTGCACTGTAGAGTCCTCAGGAGGGGAACAGGCATCTCGCTCCCTCTTCCAAGTTCGACTCTAGTTTCGAAGCGAAGTAGACGTCATTGAAAGCACATTGATCGAACGTCATCGAATTTTTCCAGCCGATTCGGTCACCGGTGTAATGCGGTCCGAACGGAGGGAATACGGTGCAGGGATCGGAATAACGGTCTAACCGTTGATCCGTCGATTCCACTTAATTGCCAGCAGCGTACGTCAGATTCCGGGCAAGTCGATAACGCCCTCGCCAAGGATATATCTGGTTTCAGTCAGCTGCTACGTCCTCGATGACGATGTAAGAGACTGCCATACCGAGGATTCCCGGTTATTGATATCGCAAGCATTCGCCGTACTCCGGATCCTAATCGAATCAAAGATGGAGAGCGGACGATGGATGCGGGCTTCGACGGATGGATAGATGGGTGGATAGATGGATGGTGAAATAGAGTGTAATGCGTCGAGAACTTCGGAAGATACCTATTTATCGTTTAACTCGACTAAGCAGACGAATATCGCGCGAATGGAATGACGGAAATTCCGGGCGAGCACGGATCAAGGAATAAAGAAACTTTCTCCTAGTTATACGTAGAATTAAATTTCGTTCGTCGCTTAACCCGCGATAACACGAACGTTGTGTCGCGAGTTTCCCTTAGTTTTACCGCGGTGAATATTTTTATCGCGTTCGGTCATTCACCGCTAAGGATTCTCGGAACAAATCATGTTCCTTGACTAAATAGTCGACACCGTTTTCTTCTCTATTTTCGACAAACGTGTGTTTTGAAAGCGATCATTATTTATAAGCGTACAGAAAGCGTTAACGAGAGAGCAACGAAAATAGAGGCGAAAATTGGTACATTTTCCGCTGTCGACGTTCGAAATCTACGATACTGACCGACCCTAACCGACGTGGCGTGACGCTAAACACGTCTCGTATCGGGTCAGTCGTTTAATAATATCTCATTGTCTTTATAGGGAACGTCTGCCGGCAGAGGACAATAAAGCCATCCTCCTCTTTTCTCAAACCTATTCTCCGGTTTTCTTTTCGCCTTAGCAGTCGTTTTACCTTCTCGAGACTAACGCGGACCACCGTTCCAGGTCCTTCTGCTATTATTACCAGCTCCGAGTTATCTTTCTCTCTCTATCACGATCCTACTCCTCCATTTTCTTCGTCACTCGTTCCTTCCCCATCTGCTTCTTGGCCGACGTCCTCGAAAAGTAATTCGGCCGCCTGGCGTATTTCAATAATACGAAGAAAATCATCGTTATTTTACAGTCGCGACGTCCCGTTCATGAATCACAATTATCTCTTTTCTCCTTTCCTAATTGTTTTGTTGAACTCTCGTTAGCCCCGTCTTCGTGTTCCGCCCATGGAGCGAGCGAATATCTCGCGAATGTAAGCTTATTTCGCGGATAGTCGTCGCAGTTAAACGCTGAAGACGAGTCTTTCGATATCTTCGTAAATAAGAAAATAAGAACGAAATGTTCGCTCCCTTCCGGCACGAAACTTTCGACTCTGTGTTATTCATCGAGCTGATAGATAAACGGATCGTGGAATAAGTAAGTATGCACTTCTTTTCGTTCTCGAATTTCCAAACAGTCCAGGTATTATCAAAGAAATAGTAGGCTCTAAGTGTTCCGCCATTGTTTCCAACCTCCTGAACCGCCTAACTCCAAGGCAACTTAATGAATTCTCCGGTTCCGTTCGAGAAGCGACGTCCAACGCAAATATTTTACTTTCCGCGAATATTATAACAAATTCAAATCTGAACCTTAAAACTGGCCTTTCAACAGCGGGCAATCAGCCACGACTTTGCACATAAATTTCCTGCTAATTACGCGCAATTATTCGACTATAATAACGTCGTGATTATAACTCCCGGTGCAAAGTTCTCGTCAAACTTTTAAGTCATCGGTGGACCACCGGTTTCCGACTATCGTCGGAGAATATCTTGAAGCATCGTCTCGACTTACGAATTCTGTCCAACTATCTCGTCAGATATCGTTGCATTTCTTTCGAATATCTGACGACTCGACGTTACGCATTAAACCACACAAATCTCAATTCCACCACACTGTGTCCCTTTGAAAACAACTTCTTCCTGGTCACAACTACCTCGTAACACCAAGTTCGAAATCATAGCAGCGATACAATTTCTTTCCCTTTGAATCTTTGATATCCCCCGTCGTAGATTAAATTATCACGCTGTATCCTGAACAAATTCAATTCCACCCTCTCGTGTCCCTTCCAAACAATCCTTCCCTACTTAGAATCCACATCGCACGCCCACGCAACGATCGAATCGCGCGATTAAACCAAGCGAGAGAGGAATTCTCCTCATCCCTTCAGCCACGATCGTTCTTCCCTATCTCCGAGGTAGGCAGTGGGTTTCCGACGACGATTCGGATCTCATTTCGTACTCGTCACGTTTCTCGTCCACTAACCTTTGCCACTTTCTCTCTGCCCAAGAAGGATTATGAAAATCTACAGGCGAGGCGAACGGAACGGAGCCGAATAATCGTAGCCGTCTCATCTACGCGGCGAATTATTTCCGCCGCAATTCTCGGGGGGTCCGAACGAACGAAGGTTCGTGAGAATTACGAACCGACAGGGACGGGGAACGCGCGATGCGTGGCGACGAGATCGCCGAGTACGAGATCGTTATCGTGGCACGATCTGCGAACGAAGCGATCGAGAGAGTCCGTCGTGAGACGAGCACACACGAACCTGGTTTTACAGCAGCTGCGGGTTCGCTCGTTCGTTCGGTTGTTAATTGTTGTAATTAATAAGAAAATATCTGGCCGGACTGTGTATTCGCACAGCCGGTAGCGGTGCGCGATGATTATCGGTCCCTGGGCGATATCGATAACACAGCCGAGGCTCGATTTATTTGGATAACGCGGCTGATTAAAGGTGTAGCTGTTATTAGAGGAATATTAAAAAGGGGAACGATGGAATTACAAAGGCGAATTTATATATTAGACCGGGCTTTTGTTCGCAACGATGCTTTGAACGATGTTCCAACGATATCGCCGGCTCAATTATCCGTCGATATTGCACGTTGCTTTTGTAGCTGATGAGCTACCGATTGCGTGTTACAATTATTCCCATGTATGGCATGTGTTCATAATCGAATTTTCATACCATCGACTAGGAGAAACAAGCATATTTGTTCAAAGAAAAAACTTCTTTTTTAATTCTATAATAGTTTTTACACGCGATGAGAAAGACGAAGGATGCAACAACACGGCCGCCGGTTCCATTCGTTGAACTTTTGGATAATCTTGGAAAAACGGCTGATACTCGTAGCTAGATAGATATCTGGTTGAATTCTTGGAATAGTAACTAGGAGACACCTCCCCCCCCCCCGCCGGTTGATTTTAGATTCCATCCAAGATCCCAGCTACCCCGCACACAGCATCTTCCAGCCCCTTAAACATTCCGCTCAAAGGATCCGCGTGTTTCCTACGCCTCGAATGTAATCACGCTATATAGAGGCTGGCACGTGTTTGCCGAGCAAAGGAAAGATTCTCGAATGCCGCGTGTACGGCCCGTACGCCATATACGCGAATGGAGGTCGATCTTACGTATTTCGTTTTCATGTGCATCGTAATTTTCTCCGGAGAGCGTTGCTTTCGTGTCGTGTCTAAGTCTCGAGCAAGTGGAAAGGGAGAAGTTTACGTAAGACGCATGAAGCATAATCGATCTGTTTGGTAATTGTCCGCGAAACGATAATTAGCGGTAGGTGGTGCCGTATGGGGTAATTCCTAGACCGATCGACGAACTAACAATAGTATCGATAATCATCCCGTAACTGTTCTGTTGGCAATAGAGTTACCTTGATAGCATTGATCGATGCCCAAGCCACGGCTGATGTTGATCGACCTCTCGTAATAATTATCCAAGACTGACTGGTACAATGCGCACGTGACACTCGCATGATGTATGTAACGGTCATGTTAATATCCACGATAATCCCTCTTCGCCGAACAAGTATAATTGCTATTACTGGACAACTCGACGCTCCAATCGTAGTATCCAAATTTCGCTTGCTGTAAGTTACATTCGATTACCGTGTGTTCCTATGTCCACTTCAAACGCTGGATAGGTTCGTTTTCCAACGATGCTCGACTTTCTCCTCTAATTAGCTTCGAGCAGGTAGTCGATAACGAAGGATTCGCGTGTTACGAGGATGTATTCATAGTCTCGCGTCAATGTTTTAAATCCTGGGTTACAGATATTTTTTCCCTCTCTGACTTCCAACTTTCCTTTCGTGGCCGTAACGATTCGAAGAAAATATAACGACACCGAAACACGAATGTCTACCATCTTCTCACAAGGAAATCGACCCAGTAACCAACCAGAGAAAAGGCAACCTCTGTTTCCGTAACGAAACGAGTCTCATCGAACCAAAGAAGGAGCGAAAATTTACATAACCGAAGCAATTCAAAGCCAACAGTTCGGTTAAGTGATGTGCTATACGATGTACATCGAGTTACAGGGTGAATCACGGAGTGGGCTGTCGCAGGGTTCCAATGCCCCCGACGCGGTGCGGTGGTTGGCGTTCGTTTAACACGATGCGCCGTTCGCGCCGGTTTATTGTCAAATGAAACGGAAGAATTCAATTTAGATTCTTCCCCAACCGTTGGCTCTTCGACGCTGTTCGGTACTGGCAGCTTTCATGGATCGCGAAAGAGAAAGAGAGAGAGAGAGAGGGAGAGAGAGAGAGAGAGAGAGAAGGAGAGCCGGTCGGCCATATCCCACGGCGGCACGATCGTTTGGAAGCCGAAGAAAAGTCGCGGCGACGTCCTGGAAAGTGTTTTCCGTTCTCGTCGAATGGAACATAAATCTCGGCCGGGATAAGAATTCTGGTCGGAGCGGCGCGGCACGGCTGTGGCTGCTGATCGAATTTTACGCTCCCTCGAGCTCGTCACTACCGAATCGGCCGTATTACAAAGCTGGAATCCATTCACCGCGACTACGCTCCCGGCGAAATTAAAGGCACTAAATAACCGGGTTACCGTGACTAAAGAACGTCGAGCTAATTATTTTCGCTCCTACGACAGGCCAATTCGTGTCCCCCATAAATCTATCCGCGCAAATTGCGCGACTTAGTCGTTCGATGGGAGAGTTCGCGGTTTTACAGCGCCCAAAGGGACGATATTTCGTCAAACTCGCCCACAATATTCACGAATTAATTTCAAACTGTTAAAGAGTGCGAGTTCCAAGTGAAAAATTATATCCAGGGCATCCAACTTTCTGGATATAGGTATATTTTATAAAAATCGTCTTTTATTCCGAATCATCTACGTTTAGGTTAATCATTCGAGAAATCGTCGTTTGCAGAGCTCGATAACTCAGTTTTACTCGCCAATGGCTGGGAAATTCGGTCGGTCGTGGGACTTTCTGCTCTCGCGAGCGTCTTAATCCGGCCGAATATCGAGTTCTTGCGCGACGTCAATGCGAGAGCTGTGTGTGTTCGCATCGGTGACCCGAATTTCTTGCCGCGCTCTAGCTGAACGCATTCGACGAGAAGAGGATGCACGTGAAAGGAGCCCAGAACGTTGGACGGTATCGGTGCTAGAAGGTTGACCGCAAGACGGGCTTCGTCGAGTGGGTATCGCGATACAGAGAAGGTAGTCTATACACCGAGACTACGTACGTGGTCGTGTGTCCGTGTGTACGTGAAATCGTTGGTGCGCGCGCGAGATGTGCGCCTCGAATGCGCCGGAAAGCGGAGAGTGGTATGGCGAACACTGGAACCGGGAACACAATGGATCTCTTCAACTATCCCGGGGAGCACTCGACGTCGCAAACAAGCCCCTTCGTGAGCTGGCCACCGCGCATGGACCGAATGACAATAAATTCCGCAAATATAAGCAGCCGAACGAATTACACTGCAGCTCGGTGAAATTCGTTTCCTTTCCCCGATGGCGAACCAGCTGGACGGAAAGACCGCACGGTGTACACAGACAAACGAAGATAACGAGAGGAAAAGGAAGAGAGATCGTACAAGTCGGAAAGAGATGCGACGAGGGGAAGCCTGTCCTGCGCACGATGCACCAACGACCACAGCTGCTTCTCGCGATACCATCGGCCACGCGAGCTTTTCGATGACCTGCACGAAGCCAGTGTCCGTGCAGGGTCAACGAGAATACGTCTGAGCAAATAGAGGAGCGTTCGGGTAATCGCCGACAGCTGGCGAATACCTGAACGGATTGCCTTTCGCGTTTGTCTAATTCGATTCATCGACTTTACTCGAGTCCAATAACTTTCTTACCGTTCTGCGAAAAGGCAACAAATTTGCTTGTCGATCATATACGTATATATCTTAATCGGTTGAACATAAAAACACTTGTATTTCATCTATATTATCTTTGTTTCGGGTATTTTCAGCGACACGGGATTCGTTTTTGTCACGCGAGATCGACCACGAGCGAGTGTCGAAGCAATCGTCTTGCTCCTAAACGACAGTGGAGAAAATATACGTCGGGTTAGACGCCGAGGAGCTGGTCGTGGCGCGCTGATCGTTCGATCGAACAGATCGAGAACGGAGGCTCGCGATTCGTGAAAGCGTTTCTTTATCAAGTTTCAGGGAGATCCGACAGAGAAACAGCCGTGCGACCGCAAAAACGCTCCGCTGACGTGATTGCGTAAATGCCTGGCCATATATCCAAGACTGTATCGCGTTCTATTTAGCTTGGCTGTGTTCGGAATAAAAACAGAGGGAAAGTCTTCGTTTCGGATGCCGTATAGACAGCCTCGTGCGCCGAGAAAAAATGGCCACGCTATGGAAAATAAAATGAACGCAGGATAAAAATCACGGCCAACAAATCGTTAAAATGTTCGATAGGAATTCTATAAAAATTATGGGAAACTATCTAAAAGCAAGTGCTTTAATGTCATGCTTCGGAAATCAAGCGCAAACGAGTATTATTAAATTCGCAGACCGTTTGGCGAAGACATCGAGTCGAAGAAGAAAAAACGAGGAAAATTTTCCAAGACGATCGAGCATCGATTCGAAAACATTCGAGGCTTTGGTCGAGCCTTTTGGCGATCGTAGAACGAATGCATCGCACGAGTGGATTGGTCAGGTTCGTGCAGCAAGAAGAAAATTCGAGCAATAAACGCGGCTGGATGCGGGCCAACTATTTTTATCGGCAACCGGAGAAAGTCGTTCGACTCGCGCAACGTCGCGCCCCAGCATCGGGAGCAGAAGTGGTACGTCTAAGAAATAATACCGGCCGTGCCGTAATCGTTGCTCCACGACTTACAGCTCGATGCACAGCCATTCTTGCGAACATTTGCATCGTTAGGGGCGCGAGCGACGTCGCGTTCAAATACCGTCGTACGCGAACGATCGACTGAATACGTATAACGAGCCACTTTCAGTCGTTGGAAAAATTTATGCTGCGAAGGGATCTCGAACAACGCGGAAATAGCGGAACACGCGGAAAATCAGCTCGATCGACGCGTGTGGGACTCTCGTTTCGTAAAATGACTAAATTTTCACTACGATATTCGAGAACGACGTGACAGGCTATTCGAGAACAAAGGTAGATGGTTCGTTCGATTACACGTGGATCTGGTAGAATTTAAGAAAAATTCGTGCTATCGAATAGTCTACCGCTTCATTAACCTCGCGATCCAAAAAACTCTGTCGTAAGTCGCGGTTAGCTTTAAGCGAGGAACAGCGGCTTTAATCTACGCCGGAGCCGCAATTTTTAAAAAGATTTCGCGTGTATCTGTCGGATCATCCACGATCCTAACAGAGTTAATCTCCCGTGTCGTTGCAAATTCGATTAACGCTGGGTTTCCCAGGCTGTCGCCGACTACGTGGATTAATCGAGAATGTCATCGACACGAAATTTTCTCCACGGAAAAGTAGTCTCTGTTCCGGGCTGATCGATAATTCAAAGGACACGCCGCTCGCGATGATCCTGTGAAGAAAAGACGGGGAGAGCGCATTAACCTATATCGATCTAATTATTACACCGGTAATAAGAGCCCAAGGAGAAAACGAACGCCTGGAAGACGGGGACGGGAAAGGGGGTCGACGCTCGAGTTTCCCGCGATTGCGTCAAGTCAGCGGGAAAGTTTCGGGGCCATAGCGCCTCGAGTAACGTCATCCCATCATCTCCGGTCCCCCGATAGATATACTCACCTTGGTGCAGCACACGATGTTACGTGCACCAAGGATCTCTGTACACTGTACAACGATACGAAGCCTTCAGGGAACCAGTTACCGCTTCGACGCTCTCCTTTCCTCGGGTTATCGCATTACTAATGGTCGACGTGGTAATGGCTTCAGACATCCGATAGCTTTTCCACCGGGCGTGACGTCAGGCTCGAGGTTCCATTGCAACACGCACAGTCACGACACGATGGAACGATGTTTATTTCGCTGTCGTCCGATCGATCTCGTCTCTTCCATCGGATCGACATTGCAAATCGAATTTCTTTCAGGTCCACGTTGTCTATCGAATTTTCTACGAGTATAACACTCCTGGAAAACGAAGTCAATGAACGATATCGGAGCGATATACAGTAGCAATAATTTTCGAACGTTTATCTACAGGTACTGCATCTACTGCTTCATTATGATCCGACCTCCGTTAGTTCGACTGTCGTACACGGAAAGTCACGAATGGCAATGGCGAAAGCTAGTTTTAAGCAACCGTTGTTGCTGGATGCAACCGAACGACGTCGTAACGAGGGACAGGCTGCATGCAAATAAAGACGAATGCGCCAGGAGACGCGAAAGAAGACAGGCAAGGGGTAGCACGGGGAGAGTAAGTAGAATATTAGATCCCGTGCAGCGACGAGAAATCCACTCAGGCTCCATAGTACCTCGGCCCTCTCTTTCTCTTCCTCTTTCTACGTCTGTGTCTGTGTGTGCTCGAGATAATCTCCCGGAACGTACGATCTCGCTAATGTCCTCGTTCAACGAACGACTTGATGCATGGTTCGACGCGATAAAGCAGCCTGGAGCACAGAATAATCCGTGGATGCGACTTAAATTGGAGCAGAGACGTCGATACGTACGAGCAGCCTCGGATAGCCTCTCGTAAATTCAGCGAACCGTTTCCGGGGCCGATTCGTCCTATTCCATGCTTGAAAATATGCCCCGGAAGCGAGCATGTCGATCCTCCGACCATCCCCTCTCTTTTCTCGCGTGTTGCTTTGGTTCACGAGGGGAATGCAACGACGCGGACCGATCGGTCGGACGCTGGTGGCGCGACGCTATCCCTCCATCGAGACAGGGGTGGCCCGGGGGTTCCTCTCTTGAAAGATAAATCGCATGGGCGGGCCGGCTGCGAAGAAGCTAACGGGGTAACAGCTACTCGGGAATATAGTTCCCGCGGCACCCCATTCGTAACGCGATATATCACTCCTGGAGGAAAGTTTCACCGGAGAATCGAATGATGAAGGAGGATAGAGTAAGAAACCGACAAGAGAGTCGTTCGAGGCTTGATCTTCTGGCGATAATGAGTAAAGTTGTTTGAGAACGCGGACAGTGTGCCCGATCGAATTAGGAAACGGAGAGTAGCGTTTGGTGTTCCTTATTTGAAACGTTAACTTCGCCACAGTTTTTCATCCTCGATACGACCGTGTTTTTTTATTACGGGAAAACTTGATGCGAGGGAGAAAAACGTTCGAAAAATTTTATTGAAACGTTAAAAGTCTATTTGCTGATGGAAACGAGAGCGATACTGATTCGTATCATTTCGAGAGCCGTATCGGGATTAAATTTTAGCTCGAATTAGAGAATTTCGAAGTTTCCAAAACAACGGAAATACCAGGATTACGAGCTAGATTGCCGCGGATCAGGATCCAAGCATTTTTTTCCTGCATTCTATTACATCTGCCAAGCCTTTCCCGTTTCTTAACCGTACTCGGAATCCTGCACGAACGAGTAAGAACAAGGAACTCGATTCCCCTCAGTACGACTAAGGAAAAGCGCGTGGAAGCTAGCAAAAACTCAGTCAAGGGAGGAGGTAATTTTGAGAAGCAACTTTGAATGGCAAAAATCTGCTTGCTGGATACGCCGGAAATCAGAGCTAAAAATTCTGTACCAGTAGCAAGGCGGGAACACGGAGTGTCCGACGAATGTTCCGTTCATCGATCGATGGAACGATAAAACGGGGAAACAGCGAGTGAATATTTTCAAGAGACTTTTCCCCTCTCGCCTTGTTCTCGATTAACGTTCACGAATCGGTTATTACTGCAACGTCCTGGATCGACTGCTCGGGGAATTTATAAAACGCAGCCCAGTCGGAGCTGGTTCACCCGTCGACGTAATACAGAGCGTTCTCATTAGAAAGCTTCGCTTGGTGTTCGCGATCGCAAAAAACGCAATATCCACGCTCTCACCGTTGCTTCGATAATTAGCATTCTGCGTTCGAGATCCGATTTCGTTTTAATCGGTAGCTAGCGATCGGCCAAGCGATCCGTGACGAGCGTTGCGAACGTACACACGCGTAATACGAGTACCACTCCTCTCGTCAATTTTCAACTTCTCCACCCACCGTCTTCTGCTTCTTTTTTCCACCGCGCCATCGTCCATTGTCCTTTTTATACGGATCTACCTACTTGCGCCAGAGCTTTCCTATAGTCGTCGACCAATCGAGCCCCATTGTGCGATTACCCCATTGTGCCTTCTTCTTCTTGCTCGCCCCTCGTTCCATCCGCAACCACTATATCCAAGACGGACACGTCTCCGTGCTAACTACACGTCCCGGTCTACGTTTCTACGTCTTTTAATATCATCTAGACCGCTTCCTCTGAATAATTGCCGGCAGCTCGTCCCAACTTTGTTTTACGTAGAGAAACGCATTTGCCTGCGAACTCGTTACGAGACACCTAGAAACGACGTGGATCGAATGCAAGCGTAATTGCGTGACGCTATAACTCTGCTTTTCCCGATCCTGCTGTTAATCGTTTCAGAGCAAAGACAAATGTTACGATTAACGGGATTTTTCACCGACCTCTTCCTATTCTTTCTCGCCTGGACGCGTTCGACGAGACGGAGGATCCTTGCGGGCTTCCTGATCTTCCGATTTGCTTTATTTTTATTCAGATATGTGTAATTTTGCGTGCTACGCTAGATTAACCGCGTAGTAGTGACACCAATATATGAGTACGAGCGTGTGGCAGTATGTGCGTGCACAGCGTCTCGTAAAACGGAAGAATGCAACTGTTCCGTTGGTAGTGGCGAGACAAAGAGAGTGCTGAGACGCGTGCAAATGTGTATCGACGAATATCTTGTAAATCGCATATCAAATAAATCTCAAACTATTTTGATGTCAATTCTAAGTGTAATCTAAGTATTCCAATACATTTATCTCGCCGATTAAGATCCACAATTCTCAACAATTTTAACCTTTATTCTTCGCATTTACAATTATCATATTACGTTTGCCTCGACAAGCTGATATTTCCTAGTTGGCTGTATCTTGCCATGCTTTCTGTTTAATTTGCCATCCTTGAAATGTCCCATCCTCGGAAAAACTAGCCGCAACGGAGGGATGCAGCTTGTTCGACCAAGCGACCAGCCACCATTGTTCCGAGCGCATAAAATCCGCTAGGCAAACAACGTAACTCGGGAAACTGGCGCGGCTTCGAGGAAGAATGGCGTTATGGCGAGTACGCGTCTCGTTCATACACCAGAATGGCCGAATCTAAGCGAGGTTACTTTGTTCGCCGACGAGAGCCTTCTCTCTCATCCGGTCTGCGTTCTGCTCGACGAGAGGGACGTGACTGTCGTTAGACCGGCTGCGACAAAATTGCCCCGATTCGTGAACATCCTTCCGCCGGATACAAAGCTGTGCCATTTTTCCCGTGCAGCTTGCTAAAGCGAAGATAAATAGTCCATCGGCGTGCAGTCAGTCCGCGAAAAGAGAGAATACCGGTGAATCTCGTGCTTCCCTCCCGATACATGCCCGTGTATATACAAGCTACGTGTCTTCTCTCGCTGTATGTCTGCTGCCTGCCACACATATATAGCGCGTGTCTCGTCCACCAGTTCTCGTCGCGGTTATTTTTCACGCGCAACTTTTGCGGATCGCAGTCGACTCGATTCGAATTCAACGCACGGTTTAATGAAATTAATGGGTACACTAGAAGCCACTCGTGGTCGCGACTTCGATCCCATTTGACGGCACGTTCGAGATCGTAAAGGAACGTGGTCAGATCGTACGCGATCCAAGCACACCACGGGGAACGCCTCGTATGGTATTCATCGAGCATAATCCTATTCCCTTGAGATCTGGCAAAAAAATTCATCCAACGATCACGTTCTACGGAAGCTATCGGGACGATAACTATTCATCGCCAGGATAAACGAATCTTCTCGACGATCGCTAACAGGTTTCGCGATAACGTCGCAAAGTAATAAATTATGCAGTCGCGCGGACCGAACGAGTATTAAACGTCGGAGACCAAGAAGAAGCCGTACGCGGCGGAAAAACTCTGGTCCGAATTAATCGACGGCCGGAAAGGCTACTCGATTGTTGGCGCGCAACTTTGCAAGCGGATCTCTGTTTTCCCGCTTCTTATACGACGACCCTCGAATTATACCGCGAAGTTGCCGCTCCAGGAAGAACAAAGACAGAGAAAAAAAAATGGAAATCCACGGCGAAGAGAACGAGCGGTGAGCCGAATGGGCTCGGATACTAAGCGGCCATCCACGCCGAGAAACTTTTTCCCACGCCTGGAGGCCACTCACGGTTGCCGTGAGGAAGGCGAGACGAATAACGACGTCGCTAGAACCGGTGCCGCTGTTGGCAACAAGGCCGGTCGCGCACGGGGGTTGATTTAAACTGCCAGACATTAGCACCTCGTGGCGTTGTCCCCTCGTCGACACGAGTATCGTGTTACCCAATGTGTCCAATCGAGATAGCGCGAGTCTCGGTCGCTATCACCCTCCGGTTTCGCTTCTATCTGTCTCTTAGCTGGACCACTCCAGGCAACACTTCGCCCCTACACATTTTCGCACCCTCGACGCGGTTGCTAGCTGGCTGCCTGCCGGGGGATCGGAGATCTTGGAAACTCACTTTAAAAAGTTGCGCATTCATCGCCGCACCTACTCGGCCCTCGCCTACTTGCTAACCATGTTTGCAGGGAGAGTGGGCGCGACGCGGACTTCACGCGTTTCCTCGAAATCCATTTTACCCGATAGACTTTGCACCACGATCCTTCCACCGTTCCCTTCCCTCCTCTACACCGAGCGTATTTTCCTCAAACCCTCTTCAACAGCGACGGCAACTTATTTTCGCTCGTTTCATAAGCGAGAAGTTACTTTACGGCCGACGTATATGACGACGACGTTTCTCGTTACGCGCCTTTAATTCCGCGCCCCTTTTCCGAGGAAGCGTGGGAAATCACCGACGCGATTGATCAACAAATACAGTTTGCCGGAATTTGGCAATTTCAGAAAGAAAATCAGCTCTCGTTTCAACGATTCGTACCGAGGTTAAAGCGAAACGGGAAAGTTAGTTAAAAAACTATTCGCCATACTTCCGACACGCTGCAACTTTTCCCGCCGCGTATGTTCATCGGTGGTTTAACGCGCCCTTGCTGTAGGAAAGGCAACGGGAAACGTGCAGAAAATGTAATGAACATAATAGAAGAATCGTCGTTTCCGCGTAGCGGATAATAGGAAATCGGTCGACGAGGCAATGCGAGCGTAACTAAAACGGATTTTCTTGTCCATCGTTGCTCAATCCCATAGCTATTCGAAGAATAGGCAAAGAATTTTCCTCGTCGACTCCGTTTCTATTCGCAAAATTATTTCTTGTGCCTCTGGACGAGAATAGCAAGAATAGCAGGCACTCTTGGAGGAAATCTTGGCGATTTTTCTTCGTTGCAGCGTTTGTCCACGATTTTAGTTTCCAGCCACCGATATCTGTTTGATCTATTCTCGACGCGTCGTCGGCGGAGGCACATCTTTCACCGTGCACACGATGTCCCGATGGTTTCCCTCTCGGAAACTAAAGCGTGTTTCCTTCGATCACGCCGCGTATTCGAGCGCTTCGCCACTCTCTACGAGCTTCTTCCGTTCTCGGGGACGACAAGACACGACGCAGACGACGACGACGACGTTTGGTTACGATTCTTGTACCCTAGCAACGATGCAAGTTGCTCTGATGCGCGAAGAAGGAAATCGAAGGAGGAGGACAACGCTGTAGTGGAATTTCTGTACGGGCGGAAAAGCACGCGTGCGAAAGCATAATGTAGGAAATGAAAATTCGACGATCGTTGAGGCGAAATACCGCGGTTTCATGGTAATGTTTTAAACTCCTGACGGCTTCCACGTAGCCGAAATGTTAGTAACGCAACGCTAATTTAAAGTTTATCCGTTCTTGTATCGATTTTCTCGCGTTACGTTTGCACCTCGGATTTCTCCCCGGGCCTCTTGCAGATACCAATAATATCGGCAACGGGCTGCGGAATATTTTACTTTTTGCCAGCTTTCCTTGTATAAATTTGACGTTCCAGCTGCACCAACTGCACCACGGGATCCTAAGTAAATTCAGTATCCATCTGTCTATTTGTTCTTTACAGCGGCTGAATATCGAAATAAAAAGGGAGACATCGGGCATCGATTCTCTCTTTCCCCTTAAATGGCCGTTTCGCAGAATCCTGAAAGGGGACGTCAGTTTCAAGCGCGGTATCGTTCAACGATCCTTCTAAAAATGGCTTGTTCCTTTCAAGCAAGAACGACAACGGCAATTATTATCACAGACTCGAGTCAACATATTTCAATCGTTCGGTAGCCGCAAAGTGGCACGATATTGAAAATTTGATGTTCCGGTCAAGGAAACCCGCTGTCCATTCGTGTAGCTGTCCGCGATATCACGAGCCCGAGTTGTTCGATCGAACACGGTGGAAAAATAAGAGGATCGCCAGAAAAGAAGAGAAAGAGAGAGAGAGAGGGAGGGAGAGAAGGAGAAGGGGGAGGAAAAGCGAAGAAAACAAGAAGAAACATAATAAAGTGAAAATCTCTTCCGATAGAGTGGCCGATGAAGAAGCGGCAACATCGCGAGGGCGGATAAATCTTCACGTGATGGCGAACGATATCCATCGAGCCGCGTTCGCTTCAATTCCATTTAATATAAATTATTTATCCGGCCATAAACTTTTGACCCGTTTCGCGGCTCGTATCGCTTCCCCGGCTCCCCGACGACGCCAACTTCTCAATATCGCTCATACCGTTCCGCTGCGTCTGAGACTCCTGTAAATTTGATATTTCATCTAAGAAGAAGACGTCCTGCGGGAGTTCGAGTAACTCGGCCGCGCGATACCGAACGCCTCTCGCGGCTGCCGCTCATCCTACGTTCAATGAAACTGAAAGACAGTAACGGAGCAACTGCTTTGGGATAAAAGCACCACGGAAATCTGACAGATTGTTGTCCCTGTTTTCGAACAATTCCTGACGTTTCCATTCATTTATTCTGTCGATGAAGAAACCAGCGTGTTTCCAGCTGAGTCACGTAAGTAATTCGATATCGGATTGATGGCAAACGTTTGTGTAAGTGCGTCGAGCTGCGCGGCAGTTTCGATTCCTCAGCGGCGCCAAACAAATTAGCCGAAACGCTCCATCTTCCGGCATATACTTTTGCAAATTTCATGCTCGCCGTCGCGCTGGAAATTCTCTCGAGATTCGAGGCAACCTCGATGTCCATCCATCTATCCTGTCCGTGTGCCAGAGCCAGCACTGAAAAGTGGAGAGGCGAAGTATCGGCGGCGAAATGGCGTTAGATACCAGCAGAAAAGAGAGCGAAACGAGAGAAGCAGAGAGCGAGAAAACTAACCGTAAGATATCACTGGAGGAACAGAGCACCAGCTAACAATTTCGTCCATGAAGAATTACAATTGCAAAGTAGTTTCGTAACTGGCTTGTTATTGGGCAGTCGGTGGAGAAAGGCAAGTCTGTGCGTTAACCACGTGGTTCCGTTTTCTTTCGTTCTCTTTCGTGCTTTTATCCTGCCACCGACACCGATGCGTCTCTCTTTCCTCGTTTCCCCACAAGCGAATCAAGCGGATTCGTGTTCCGTGGTACTAGCCACTAGTGACTTGCTTTCGCGGAAGTTGCCGCTGGTGTTTGCCAGATTGCCGGCGGTGACGTTGGAATTGCTTTTTAACTACGGGATCACCGCGACAGTCGCGTAAATTAGGTTCCGCGCGCACGGCCAAACACTCGAAATTCCAGCGAGTTTGCCGAAATTTCACTAAGAGCGTGCTCGAGATTCGCGCTTCCGCAAGCTTTCCTCGAACGATCGTTTAGGCGCTACATGTTCTCTCGCGTAATTCCGGCTTAACGACCGATGTAATTATGTGGCAAAAACGAGCGAACGGTTCTCGCCTAACGTGACTTCTCCAAGCTAACTGGGCCAAGCCGAGTACACCTGCGCGCGTGGCCAGTGTTCGTCGAGTTCCCCGTCGTCGAAACTTTCCACTCCGGAAAGTCTCCGCCCCGCTCGATCTCCACGTTGTCCTTCCACTTAGATTTAGGAATCGCAAAAGCGTGGGGGAACTCTCACGTGAACGGGAACCAGGGGACGACCAAACGAACCAAACGTGGTAACGAAAAGCCAACAAGGTGGACACGTGGTATTATACGAACAAATCAAGTTGGAAGAGAGTTCCGGTGTCATATCAACGATAGAAGCATTGTGTGCTAACCGTTCGTCGGCTCCTCCTGTTTCAGACCACAAAGCTGTACCTGCATACCCGGCAGGTATGCACGGCGTATTATTCTCGTAGCCCCTGGCCGAAATTAACGTTCACGCAACTCTCTGCCTAGTTTGGAATTAACTGGTACCCAAGCTCGATTGCATAGCCAGGAAGCCCAAGCCCGAGACCACGGTCCCGTAGCCTGCAGCTCATTTCGTGCATTTAAACGTTCCAACGATCGTGTGAAAGTTTGATGGCGACATCGTTGATAACTTGCTTGCGCTCGTTTCACGAGTATCGCCCGCACAGATTATTCAAGGCCGAATTAGAAGAGTAATTAGCGTTTCGCGCGCGTTTAACAGCGCCGCTTTGTTTCCGCGTTTACGCGATGATTCTCGCACACCCAAAGAGATCACCGCGGGACCAAAACTCGTCGCCGCGCCGATCGATTCGAGAGCAACCGAAGGGCAATCGAGGATAACGAAGTTCGCCAAGGCTATGCTAGATATTCGCCGCTCGACGCTTACTCGACGATTCTAGCGCGTCGCTTTTTTTCCTCGGGTTATAAATTCGACTGGTTCGACGGCGTTAAGCGCGCTATACTTTCGGTGGAACGCAAAATGGCGAGACGCCGATGGAGGTGGGCACGAGGGGTATCTTGCTTCTCATCCCCGAGAGCGAAAAAAATCACTCGGCTGGGGAAAATGTAGTCGGCGATGGCGCGTGGTGCCGCAACGTGGAACACGGCGAAAGCCAGCCAGACAGCCAGCGGGTGAACCACGTTCCGTCTCGTTCCAATTCCCCGCGGCGTCATCCCCAATGGGTTTCTCCGCTCACCGCCGGACCCATCCCCAACCGCGCGTCTTCGACGACATTCCAATTTATTCTCAGCTGTTAGCTGGCACGCTTTACGCCGAACTTCTCCTCTCCCAAAGCATTCGTCTCTGCTAACTCTTTATACCGCTGTTTCTCTACCTGGCCGCCACATCATCCCCTTCCCTCCCATTATTCCATGCTTTTATCCTGCAACCAAAGCTCGTGCTTCTTTCGCCATTTGCATTCGCCATTTCGTCCCCGTAGAGTCTCGTTTTAATCAATAAAGTATCCTGTTTCCCTTTGTTTCTTCCCGTTTATCAGACGCGCAATTTCCTCGCCTAGCTTGATCCGGTCCAGTGACGCGACCAACGATTCGCTTATTATAGATGCTCTTTGATTATTCTCGCGTTTACGTAGCGTTTTTATCTCTTCGTCCGACCGATCAGACCTACCCTCTCTCCTTCCCACTTTCTGTTTCTCTATCCGCGTCTCTCGCCATTCTGCCGCTTCTTTTCATCGGTAAGGACTTTCGTCGCTTTGACTCGGAGGTTTATTAGCGAGCTTTATCTACCAAGTTCCCAATGGTCCGAGGAGTCTCGGAATAAAAGCCTCGTAGCTTCGAAACTTTTGCCGTGCACATACACAGAGTCGCGAGCACAGATGGTCAAAGCGAGCGGCGAGGGAAAGATCGGGAAGCGGAAGGAAGATGGGGAGCTCTCGAGAGACAGGGGAGGGCGAAGAAGAAGGAACGATTCGAGTGAAGCAACATCCTAGAAAACGCGGGAGCAACGAGAAGGGAAGGACGGGTAGGGTAGAACTGGATGGTAACTTCAAAGAACCATTCAGAGCTTCTCGAGTCTTTGAAATTTTTCCGTTAAAGGAGCTACAGGCGTCGGTCGATTCTTCCGCCGACTCTGCTCGAGGACAACAACGGCGAAAGCGGCGAAAACTGCGGGCCAGACGAGCCCGGTCGATAAACGAGCTTATCAAAATACCGTCCAAGCCAGGCTCGTAGTCTTCCTTTTCCGAGGACGATGCGCCTGCCTCTCTGCCTTTCAAAAGCTCTGTTCCGCGTCGCGGTACATCGGTCGCGTGAAGAATAAAGAAACCACGAATCGCTCGGCCAGCCTCGGGATAAGATACAGAGGAAACGAACGCGCTTCGTTATTAAGAGCCTCGTTTGGTTAGCCGCAGAGCTTTTCCGATATTTACTCGGTTGGAAATGATCTGACGCTGTTCGTTACTCGAGATACGAACGCTTAATGATTTAACGCTGACACGACGAAAAAGGATGACCAACAGCCTCGCTGAAACGGAACGAGATTTAACCGAAATAATCCAAACAGCTCGGGTGATTATTAATTGTGCGTCTTTGTAAACGAAAACGAATGTTGCATCCTCTTGATAGTTCACGTGACGCTTCGACCACGTGGTTACGAGAGCGCTGAGTGAGAATTTTCGCGGACGTTGAACGCTTCGCGACATATAAATCACACGAGGCGGCTTTATTAGAACGCGGAAACAAGTAGCAGCGAGGCCACGCGAGAATTCGGTTGTTAAGATTTCGTACGTCAGCTTCTGCCGAGTAATTCAGTCGGTGAACAAACGATCTCAGGAAGCATGGCAATATATTGCGCTGGAGCCCGGCAGAGATGAGCCTTATGTACGCGTCGCAGCTGGCTGCATTGTGCGAGAAAGTAATCATGCTAATGTATTCCTGGCTCGGGTGCCGCGACGCCGGCATCGCGCCATACCGAACTTTATTCTTAAACGCGATTAGCAATCTCCGAGACTGTTCTCTCGGACCTTCGGATAGCTGGTAACACGGTGAACGAAAAGCAGAAGAAATGCAGAGCGCGCCAGGTGAAAGAGAGAAAGTGGACTGGTAGCGAGATATCTTTAAGCCAACGAAGGTTAATTTGAGATTAATTTGAGAAATATATGTAAATTTGTGTAATTTTTATGCAAAAATTGAAATGTATGCTGCATATAGATTAATCCGTACGATTTCCAAGTAAGTAAAAGAAAATCCACAGGAAATGATATTTTATTCTTTCTAGCCACCAAGTGTACTCCTCCCCCTACGCTTTTTCCCTTTCGTCTTTTTCCTCGGACTTACAACAATAACGCGGACTTTTATCACTCGGCGCACGTGTTGCGCGATTTTCACACGGCAAACTGAACTGCGCTACGCGCAAACATCGGATCGGCAACTTTGCAAGAGTGAAACTTCTTTCACGGGAGGAGAATTTTCAGGCGAGGTTTTCGATGTATATCGCACATTGTGATAGGTGTAATCCCACGGGGCTGAAAGAAACGAACGTGGAAGAGACGCGGCACTCGGGGATCGGAGTCGTAACGCTTGTAAAAGGGTGTTTAACGTTTTCCGAGCAGGACGAAGCCGGATGAGTACGACGAGGGAAAATCGGGCCAGAGTTTTGAGAAGCGGCCAAGGAACTGAAGGAGATGTTTTGAAAAAAAAGGAAATTCGTGCAAAAGAGGCGCACGGTAACGAGCAACGCGACGAAGAAAAAAAGCCGCGTAATCTCGTATTTGCCTGGTCGTTGTTGCTGTTGTTAACGTAGCGAGCATCCCTCTCATCAGTGGATCCGAGACGAGAAAGGAAGAAGAATCTGGGACAGCCTGATTTTTATGCGACGACGCTTTAAACGGCACTCCCTTTTCCTCGCCGCTCTTCTACACAAACCCGCCCCGCAACTCCGTACTAACTTTCCGTGTCGCCTCTCTCTTTAATTCCCTCCCACCCCTTGCCCTGAAAATGAAGCTGCCGCGCGATGACGGATGTGACGGTAGAAACTGCCAAATGCTCCGCGACTACGAATAACACAACCTACTCTCTGCCTGCGGCAGAAACAGAACGGTGGTTCCTTAAATGCGGTTAGCGCGTCGCGTTGTTGCACGTTCGTTTTCGTCGGTGGTTCCGCGCCAACTCTCAGCACGGCGTACACGCCAAAAGGGAGAAATAGACGCGGTGTGCCCGGGCATTTTCATTCACAAGGACCGGAGAAGAGAAAACCGGGGTTGTTACCGGAGGAAGGAGGGGTTGGACTGGTAAGGTAGCTGAGACAGAGAAAGAGAGACCGACAGGCGGAGAGGAGCGTGCGTTCCAGATTTCTAAAGGCGTTCAATGATATTCCCGAAGAGAAGGAACGAAGGCAGAGAGCTCCGGATGGCCGCAATGAAGTCGGATTTAGCTGCAGGCTGGATGGTGAACCGGGTCGCACCGAGCTGAGAGATGTGTCTGTGTGCTGCAGCCTCTCATTTTCTCCCCGAACCTCCTGCCTTTCTCTCTCTGTCTCGTTCCCTTTCTCTCCGTACCTGTATAGTGTGTATCTACGCGCGGGCTGCTGATCGCAGTCGTGCACCTTTATCCAACACCCCTCCCTCCCCTGCTGGTATTTGTTCCCCTGTATATGTCTATATTCGTATGTATGCGTGTGTGTGCATATCTGTGTCTATCAACGTGTATATGAGTGTGTGTATGTGTGTATGTGTGTACGTGTTTGCGCGTTTGTCCAACCGTGCGTGCGTGCACCGGCTGGTGACGACTGCCACCAAGAGCGGAACTGCATTTTCGCGCGAGTCACGGGAAAAGCAGAGATTCCCCGGCTGACGGGTGGACGGGATTCCGGCATACGAACCGATCTCCATTCGCAGCGATCGTTCCACCGTCATTTGACGCACGAATCGAATGGATGCAACGGAATGGTCGTCGATACCGAACGTCAAGATTTATGCCCGTGCATTCGCCGAATGAACCTTTCACCCCCGAATCCACCGGGACTATCATTCTTCTGGAGTCCGCGTGCCGTAACTCGGTAAAAACGATACAGCTTCCCCAAGCCCCGATCCTGTCAAACTTTAACCCTCTTTACAGCTCCCTGTGATTTCGTAGCTGTTTCGGTACTTCCGAAGTTTCCATCACATCGAACGTTTGATCTCTGGAATTTCGATTTTCTTTTCTCTGTAATAGGATGCCGAGAATTACCGTGCAGAAGGAGCCATACCCCTGGAAGATTCATAGAGAATGTTCTCAAATGACGATTTATTTTTACGCGAGTTGGTAAGAAAAAAGGTAAACCGTACTCTGATGTATTTGACCTGGTTTTGCCGAACCTTTACGTATAATTCTTAATACAACCCGTTCCTGACGTGGTAAGGTTCTCCCCGGTTACGTTATGAAAAATTTCTACGTTATAGCCACCGACATCACCTCTCGTTCTCTTTGGCACTGACTTATAGAATTCCCTCTATACACCTGACATACGTTTCCCCCGGCCGCCCACGGTCGCGTTGCTTTTCTTTTACCAACTCGTACATCATACCGTACCGAATATGCTCTGCCGTTGCTTCTGCGTGGGAATTTCCAAACGATCCAAGAGTATTCGAGCCACGCTTGTCAAACTTCGACATGATAGATTTCTCCAACGAAGATCTTTGCTACCGTCCATTTTAGAATTTGTGGGAAATACGTGATCACATTTTTATTCTGTCTTACTTGGAAAATCGCAAACTACAAATCGACTATACACCCCCTGCAATAGAGAAACTTGGAAACGATGGTTAAAGACGAATCGTTTCAAACGGTAAGCCGTTCGATATATTTCCAAATCTTCTTCCCCTAAAATGGAAGCACGCTCCTCCGTTTAGCTAAACGGTGTCTAGGCGGCCCAGTCGAATTTCCCCGATAATTATTCTATCGTGGTAATTCACGGGAGGCGAACGATCGACGATGCAAATTTCGTCAGATTCCGTGGCGGACCGGGGGATCGATTCACCGTGTCCTCTGCCAGACTATTCCGACGTCGATGTACCAGCTATGACTCGTGAGAGTCGCCGATTGGCCGGTCACGTAGTACGAACGTTAATTACGCTTCGGTCCCGACTAAGAGGGAACTTTGTTCCCGTGGGATTAGAGCCCGGCGAATTCCGGAATCATGCAGCGGTTCGAGCGGTGTTAACATCGGAACACCGGATACATACAGAAACGTTGCATCTCTCGTGACAGTCCCTTCTTTCGGGGTCAGTTAAAAGTCGATCCCACGGGATTCACGCGGCAACGGTAATCCGTGCATTTACCACTCGTCGTGGATGCTTTTACCGGTGTAATCGCCCAGCACCGGCTAATCGAAATTTCCTCCGGCTACGAGCAACCGCCGGAATCTTAAGGAATTCCTCGGAGGAATCGCTTGCGTTCGCTTTCTCGTTAATGGCACCGAACCTGGCTGAACACGGGACGCGAGAAGGACAGGAAAGACGCGACGACGCTGCGAAGACGGGAAATTTCCTACGCGACAAAGGAGATACTTACGAGACATAGAGGACGTATTCGAGATTAGTTCAATTACCGTTTGCTTGCCGCGAATCAACAGGAAGACCGAGTTTCGCGTGTCTTGGCCCCTAAGAAGCCTTAGGCTCATCGCTGATACAGCGCCGAGCGGTGCAACGTAATTGCATAATTTATCCTGGACGCGGTGCACCTTGGTTTAATGGATTTTCGAAATAAATTCGCGTAATCGCCAAAGGCATTTTGCGACCTTCCGCCATTCCAATCCACCCGGCCATAATGCGACCCACCGTAAAATCGGTGCAACTTCAAAGCGAAAAATGTATATATATATATATATATTTTTAATCGTGTTTGACGAAGGCAGAACGTTAAGTCACACTGGCGAATTGGAAAACATAATTAACAGAGATGCTTTCACGGGTCAGAGAAACGAAAAGATCTGGAAGCATTATAAACGAAGGCTGCTTGCCGTGAAAAAACCTCGACGACAAGTAATTGCATAATTTATCCGGCGGAATTAGCCCGGCGGTAATGGATTTCCAAAATAAATTAGCGCGATCGTAATCGATTCGACCGGCGTTAATCACCTCGAGGTCAGTCGATTCGATAAACAATACAAGATCGAGGATGGAATCCTCCAAACGGCGAAAATCGTGAACGCTTGCTGAACGTTCAACGATATGCGAAACGCTTTGAAGCTATGAATACGTAACTCGTTGCCTCGAAGCGCTCCGGATGCTCGAATTAGGCTCGCTTCGAGAATGCGACGCCGCAAGTGATAACGCCTAATAGCATAATTTATACGATATAACGCGTATTACAACCAAATGCTTAAACCGCGTTTCGAACTGGATCGGTAGACGCGAGAATTTCACCTAAGACGGGTATTTCGTTTAATCGTAAACGGATGAGTCCGCGAATTTTCCCGTAGATTATAACGAAATTAGCTTTACTCTAAAAGAAGAAAAAAAAAAGAGGAAAAGAGAAAAAGGAGGGAAGGAAAAAATAGCAAGAACGTAGAGAAAAAGATGAAGTTTTGGTTGGATCGTCAGAGGACCTTTTAGCGGCCGCATCGTTTCACATGAAATTTGAATATCTTCTTTGAATGTTCGCGCGCCAACGCTCGCTGAAAAGTTAAATACTCGTGCACATTTTTCATCGCATTACCATGGGCCAAGGGTACACAGGGCAAAGGGAGAGCGCGGCAAAAAGACGAGAAGAGTGCAAACACGCTGCGAATGCAAAGCTTGACCAGCGTTGCTGTTGAGTTAACCTCGGAACGCCGTTACTAGACGAGTCAGTGTAACTTTCGCCACGATGATACGAGCGCGGAAAACTTTAAAATTACGCGGTGAGGCTACAAGTTTCGTGGCCAACCGAGACGGACGCGTAGAAATCACCTGCCTTTCTCGGAAAGGTGCCAACAACACATTCGTCTGAGGCGGCAGGAAAATGTCTGGTCTAAGTAGAACAGTCAGTCACTGGTAGGACCGCACCGAACGCGCCGTACGGGTCGGAAATATACTCGTTCCGTGAATTATCTAATCGTAGGAAAACTTGAAAATTTCAGAATACGGCAGGTGTGGACGTTAAAAAAGTTTGCATAGAGATTGCATACAGGACTAGGTAGAAGTTGGAGGTTAAATGTACCGTAGCAAAGAAATTAGTCGCCGTTGGTTGTAAGTAGAAAAATGTGGTGTACAGCTGTTCAAGAATTCCAGTTTATGATGCAGCCTCGCTGCGGTTGGTAATAAAAGCGACTTTAAAACGTTGCCGACTACATTTGCGTAGCAACAAATGGAATTAAAATCCTGGTAAAATTTCGTCGCCAAACTTGTCCCGGTTATCGCGCAGTGTCGTAAAGCTACAACGGAAAGGAGTTTCGAAAGAATCATCTTCGAAGTATACAACGCGTCGCGAAACGAACTACAACAAGTTGAATAGCGTATATCGTGATCGAACTTTCTCGGATTGCCTCGAAAACTATCTTTTTTCCATAAAATCATCTACGCGACCTACATACATATATCTGTCGTTTCTCACGTCCCTCATTGAAATCTCGCAAATTCGCTCGGTTCCAACCGATAGTAGTAACACGTGGGGCGCGTAAACGTTTCGCTGAGATAAACCGAAACGTCTTTAGCGAGGTTCTAACGCTTTGGCAGTTTAACTGTCGCATTCCATTCATTTCCACGCATCAACGAGGATCCCGGTTCAAGGATCCGAGATACCGGCAGGCAAGGTACACGTCGTGCGAGTATGCAAGGAAGCAATATAGATGAATGAAGCGAAAGTGTGTGGAAGCGAGAGGGAGAGACGCTGAGGATAAAGGCAACGCAGAGTCGAGCAGAGATGGAAATGGCGATGGTAAAAGGAAGAGGAGAAGCAGGTAGCGGTAAGGAGCGGCCGGAAATGCTCGAAGGTGGTGTTACAGGTGCCGAGGTGCTAGTACTCGCACGAGGCAGGCTAACGGTAACGCTCGTCGAACGGAATATAGAGTAGGTAGTAGCGAAGTACGTAGGTTTGAGGGAAGGGTTTGCTCGAGAGACCCACAAGTGGCATGCCTCGACGGCGTACGTGTGCGCCCGCCTCGATACGCCGAGCCGTTCTACCGTTCTACCGTTTCACGTCTATCTATCTCGGTCCCCTGCTCTCTGTAAACATTGTACTATCCTTTGAGCCGACGTCGATACCGGCACGTCGTTGATGCGGCTGTGTGTAGGTGTGTGTTTGAGAGCAAGCGCGCGCGTTCACTTCCTTTATAGACATTTTCCGACTCGCGTTACGTGCTCACGCACGCGAGACGCCACGCATATTCCCCGAAATACGTATGGTGCAGCAAAGAACGCAAGGTTGCGTGAAAATTTCTCCAAAGATTTCGTTCGATTTGGCAGAGCCCGCCTTAGCTACAGCTTACCCAACCCCCGTACTGCCAACCCCTCGGCAGCATCGTTCGATGGTTCTAACTTCTTCTTTCTCTTCGTACCAGTTCCCTCCTTTTCTCCGGCAAATGTAAACATTCGTAGTCGCGAAGGGATGCACGATTTATCGGCGGTTCTCGTTTGATGGTTTTTACAGAGGACGTAAAGTAGATCCCGGGCAAATGTCCTACGCTCCCCTCGATCCCGATATCCTACTACCTTCGGCTAGGCAAATATACCAGATCCCGTCCCTTTGAACCACAACCTTCCGATCTCCCCATCGCGGATACGCGTCCCTGAACCGAACCAATTTTCGGTATAACTCTACTATCGACTCCTTTTTAATTACGAACCTTTTTATCCGGCGGTTGTATCGCGTTATTAAACGAGTATCTAACTGAGAAGCGAAATTAGCGGAAGGACAACGGAAAAAGGAGCATCGCTACACTCGAAAATATTCTAAATGCGCCGAACGAAATTCGCGAACGAAAAACGAAGGGAGGAGGACGATGTAAAAGGGAGAAAGGCAAAAAACGAGCAGAGAATAACGGGAAAGTTCACGTGCACCTGAACATTCTCCCGTCCATATGTTTCACTTATTGCAGTTCGCCAGCGTGTTTCATTATAATATTGTAACTAAGTCTCGCAAAAAATTGCAGCCTGGTTTGCACGCGTGTATTTGTAAAGGGAGAGAGAGAGAGAGAGAGAGAATACGAAAAGGGAAAGGAAAAGCAGGAGGAAAAAAGAGTATTTTCGCAACACGTTTCGTGCTAGCGTTCCTCTATTCCGCTCGTCATAAGAGATCCACAAAGGACGCGCGAGAGCCGCGAGAATGTGTGCATTCGCATCGTGTTACCCTCAATCGCGCCCACCCCTCGTCCCTCTCCGTCGATTTTCCTACGCTGTGTAAACGTCATTTGTCCTTTGAAACACCTTCTCTACGACTATAGCTCGTTAAAGGGCTCCTCGACTGCTTTCCAACACTTTTATCCGCCGGAACGCGGCCACAATCGGTTCCTTTATCTGGATCCGCGCGGATGAGAAAATCATAAAAACCGATCGGCAGCCGTATAATCAGACTTCCACTAGAGCGACTGGAATATCGACGATAATCGACAAGCCATAGCGCTCGCGTTACAGCCTCTTTTCTCTCTCCTTTGCCCTCGCCTATCTTTTATTCACTGAAATAAACGCGTTAATCCGTCTACGATGAGAAGACGCTTTCTTTCGTTCTCTCGTTCTTTCGCGGTTTCCACCGATCTCGTCTCCGAGCTTCGCTGTGGATATTCTCGGCTATCTGCGGAATGTTTATCGCCAGCGTTTCGTAACTACTCGATACTGCCTGAACGTCCTGAGACACAGCGGAGGCGACGGAATAGAAATTGCGTATTCGCGGAACGGCGTACTATTGTAATATACTTAGCACGTTCTTCCCCGCGCGGGATCTCTCTGAAACCAGTTACGTGCGCTCTTAGCTCGCGAGCCAGCATGGAATGAGCTTATATGGGATTCCTTGAAGACGCTCTTCTCCTCGTACCATGCTGCAGAAAAGCTGGAAAGAAGAAGCGTGAAATGAACGCATTCACTCGAAAGGAAACGGGCACTCGTTACGGGACGCGGCACTGATATATTCGATTAGATTCTCCGCTACCATCTCCTCTTTTCTCTACTAAAATCTTCCCTGTTTCTTTCTCTTCCTCCATACGCGATCGTTTATTAGATCGTTTCATAACACCGTCCGCTAATACGTAACTATCCGGTTGGATAAGTCGGTATAAGGAAGGTGCCAGTAGCAGAGCACCGCCTTGTTATAACGTCGGTGGCCGCCACCTCTCGAGGTACCACCCTGTCCAACCTCTTTGCTCTTTTCACTCAACGAGAGAAGACGAGGAAGAATCCAAGAGGCGAAGTAAGAGCGGAGCGGGCCGCCATTTGGTCCGGACATTAAACCGATATCGTCTTAGATTTTCCATTCTTCCTAAGTACTTACACGACTTCCTTTTTCCCTATTACGTCGCGCCTTTATTACTATCGCCGATTTTGATCTCCTAATACGAAAGCCCTCGATAAACGTTATCTCGTAGATCGCTGGATATTTCGAATCCAAGGATAGGGCTAGGTCGGTAAAGATATTATCGACGATGGCGTTATCCAGTCATTGAAACAACGAATTGACTAAAATCGATCGACCCAAAACGTTAATGGGTTACATCGATACGAAATTGTACACCAATTTACATGGAAAACGGTCGCGTTAAAATGATCACTCGTTGAACGCGAAGAAATTTAATGATAAGCGTTCGTTTTAGCTTAATGGCTTAATGACGTTCTAAAATAGAGAGATTTATGATCGTATGGAAAATTTCTTCCGCAAATCTGTAATAAGGTAATTCACGATAAATTTCTCTCGACTGCGAGAACCGCGTTCGAATTTCCTTTCTCCGACGGAAGGAAGGTCGAACTCGCGGAATATTTATACATTTGCTTGATATCGAATCTGATTACAGTTTCCGGCGATACCTTTGTTTGCGTATCGCCGAAATTTACATTGCAAATAGGATCCTCTTGACTTTTCGATTCCGCGTGAGAGAAGAGAGTAGAGAGTATATACATATATATATATATACACACACATATATAGTATAACAGCATTCTTGATTCGCGCGCTAAATTGCAAACCCAACATGGACCCCCTTTCGTGTTATCTCGCGCGCCGGCCGCCACCGACGTGCAAATTTTTGCCCGGCAATTTTATGCTGCAGTCTTGTATTACCTTAACGACCTTCTTCCCCCGTCTGCCGTCGACGTTCTGGTCGAACATTTTTGTACGTCGAACCGTACTTTAATATATATTCCCTTGCTACCATCGCGCTACCACCACCGACATCCCCCGCCGCTGGAAGAAGTATTAAAACGGTGAAGAAAAGCGACGAGCAATTTCACCCCTTTTTACGGGACGTTTATAAATCATTCGCGAATTTCATTACAGGTTCGCGCGGAGAATTTAACTACGCGCTAATAAACACGACCCGAATCGCGCTCGATCTTTCGTTGGAAATACAACGCTTCCACTTTGACGTTCGCAAACATAGGGCCAAACTGCAACTTGTTTCGCTGATTGTATTAATTTCACGTTGCGAGCGTGACGTTTTCCAATTCGTTTTACTTTATCGTTAATATTCCTTTCGAATATGGACTCTCTCTCTTTCTGTTTCTTTCTTTTGTATCCTTCATCCTCGTCGAATATCTCTCGGCATTTCCTTCTTCCTCTGTTTCTCATTCTTCTCATTCTCGTTCTCTGTTTCAACTCATCGACACTGATTTCAGACTCGTGCGCTGCTATCCAAACGTTTGCACAGAGTTAAAGGATGAAAATAATAAGTCGACACTTCGTCAGAGAAGCGGTTCCATGTCGGGGTTTCATTGTCCCAGGTACGAAAACTCGATCGGAAGGTTCCTTGTGCAGCCACGTTTTTCCCTGTGTGTTGCAAGCACTATAGTTATATTTTATTTATATTTATGCACACGCGAAATTCTCCAAGAATCGATATTCTTCGTACACGGGGTTAAACGCGTCAATAATCGATACTTGAACCGCGTATAAACAGATTTAGAATATCTCGAACAGTTCGATTGGAATTGCCACATAACCCGAATAACACTGTTGCGAATCTTGAAGAAATTTCAGGCTGCATTTGTTTATTACGTTCGTTTATAGCCAGAATGCCTTTGTAGCATTCTGGAATCTCGTTTCCGGCACGGGAATCAGCAATTATACATTCAAAGGTTGCAACGTATTTAAGCAACTTTCATGGTTGGAATGTTTTTCAATTTATTTCCTTCTCCTCGAAGAGAACGTCGTATAATCGTTCTTCGTCCGTTTTGAATTAAAGCGTTCATAAAATACAGTTTGCCGTTGTTTCCTGGATGGTAATGGTGTTCATCAGAAAGCCAAGTTTCACGTCGTAACAATTTACTCGAAAAAAAAAGGAACTATTTCTTTAACAAGTTTCCTGCGCTTTTGCTTTCCGTTTAAACTCTTTAGAATCTTCGTGGTTGCTGAACTATCGCGTTAAAAGAAAGAAAAATCTTTCAATGTGGTTAGTTCTCCGAGCTTTCGTTAAAATCGTCAATCGTATTAAGTCTGTGCTTTGATAACCCGTAATATAACAGTTTTATCCGTCCTTGACGTCGTACGAAATTTTTTCCACCGAGAGGAAGGAGGAAGAAAATTATACGCGCGATATACGAATGCCAGTCACGGCGAAAGGATCTCCACTTTACTGTTTTCGGGCTGCTTCGCTGTCCTAAGCCAGCCAATTTACGGTGCAAACATTAAGGTCGTCATAAAGTAGCGGCAGTCTTAAGATGCTATAAATCGCTCCACCCACACATCCTTCTCGCGTCGCAGCTCGCCTGTCAAGCCGGGTTCGCGCGAGTCTTCCTCTCGTTCCTCGTCTCACGGCTCGAATCCGCGAAAGCCCTTGACGAAGCGTACCAGCAGCGGTGTATTTCACTTTCGCGATGTAATTTCTCGAGCGCGCGTGCCGAACGAGCTCGGCCAGAATATCGCCGCTGTACCCGTCCACGTTTTTGACGTTGAAGAAACGACGCTTGAATTTGTACGAGTCGGAACAATGGCGACGTCTTAAGGCCGGAACGGTGTTGAATTTGAAAAAAATTGCCGAGATGTTCTTCCATCTCGGCTGCCTCTTATTTATCCCTCGCACAATATTCCGCTCGAAATACATTCCGTGTCGCATCCCGCGGGAACGGAATACCGCGGAAAATTTCGAACGTAATAAAGACGAATGCCATGTACTCGGTGTCCGTCCTCGTGTTATGAATTATTATTAAACTTCTTCCCTTTCGGATATATTTTCGTTGCAGTCCGTCCACATACAGCGCGCGAATAGCGCGTACCAACGCTTCGACACGCTTTGCCACGTATGAGAAATCGGTGTTTCGTCACCGGGCTGATATCGAATCTCAATGCCGTGAATCGCGGTAACTCGCGCGATTGTCCTGGTCGGCACGGGAAATGGGCATGCGTTCCAGCTGATAAGCTCGCCACCTCGGTTTCAATGCACAAAGAAACACAGGCGGATGCTCGGCAAGGACGAACTTGGAAATAGCGACGGTGCAACCAGCGCGCGAGTTAAATTCCTCTTTCAGTCGTTCGTTCCGCTTCGCAGACGAGAGAATGGCGGAATCGAAGTTAGCGAGACATCAAACGGGCCGAGTCGTTGTTAGTTTTGCTTTTGAAGAGGATGATCGATATATTTGCCGCAGCGAAAGGGAACGACAGTGACTCTGAGTTCGGGAAACGTTTAGTTTTCCATGCAAATTACCGTGAAGCATTTTAACGTTTCACAATGTCGTTTCACGCGTTTCGCTTTATTCTCTACGCGTCACATTCGACGCCTGGTCGGGGTTCTAGTTCGCGTTCAAGAGCGTTCCTTTTTGTTCGAAATAAAAGAGAGCTCGGGCGAACTGATGCGCGGCTGGTTTTTAGGTCTTCGTTGGAATAGAGGTCGGTATCGGGAGGACGGAACGTGAGCGCACACGTGACGCGGCTAACTAGCACGGTACGTGTGACGGTATAAACATCCTGGTGTTCCGTGATGAATACGGCCGGTAATTACCGAATGGTAATTACGCTAAAATGATAATGACGCCGCTTGCAGCGTACTGGTAGCATGTTTGCCAAACTATTCTATAATTTTACTACACTGCCGTTGCATCGTATACATCCAGTTAGCCCTATTACATGCTTCAAACTTATTAATAATAACAGCGCTAATAACAATAATAATAATAATAATCAGAGTCAACAATAGTACGATGATCGTAGTACCATCGATTTGTATAGATGTACGCAAATTTCAAACTTGCGGTTTCCTGATTTAATTATCGCATTATCCTCGTCGCAGAGCTATCGCCGCTTCGAGCTTCATTTTTCGAGTATTGCAAGCCAGCACGAGCCCGAGCCTGTACGTTTAGAAAGCACGCGCCGCGACGCGCTCAATTGAATTCGTTCGTCCGTTCGTTTGTTCGACCGTGCAAATAGAATTTTGCGATTGTTAATTTCCATAAGCGGCGCGTAAATACTTAGGGAAATTGCGTCGGACGAGCAACGCGTCGGTTTTTCGGTAAAGGGAGAAGGTGGTGCACGCGAGCGACAGCGATGCTTCTGCAGCGTGTTCGTAATGTCGCAAATGGGATGATAATAATTATTACAGAAACGAGCACTTTGCGGTGAACAACGGTGATCGTGGTAAAACATTAACGATAATGGCATCGTTTTCTCGAAATTGCCGTGGCGGCGGGATCGCACGCGCTCCCAAAGCAACGCGCAATTTTATATAGTCCGATGCTTAACGTCCATCTACTCGATAATCGCGTGCCGCGCTCGTGGCGGTCGACTAGCCGCTTTTCAAGACGCCCAACTTTCCATCTTTTCCCACTTCGTAACCTCTTGCCCTGTACGGTTCGTTACGGTATCAGGAACGCGACGACTCTCGCCAGAAAATGTACGCGAATCTCTTAACGAAGGGACTCCGAACTAGCTACCTCGTCGCTGAAGTTTCGACGGCGCAATTTCGCGGGACAATCGTCGCACGACGAACCATCAATGACATCGAAAGACCCGGAATACAAACGCGACTAATTGGAACCATGGCCCTGGCCAAAGTTCACCGGGGCAACCATGGTGGAAGGGAAGGGAGAACGAAGGGAACACGTAATACCCGTTTATAAAAGCCTTTGTAAGCGAGAAGACACGCCGGTCTGTACTACCCACCGCCTATTATGCAAGGTGGTCTGTAATTAAATTGGTAATTAAATTATAACCTGACCAGCATCGATCGATTATTTACGTAGCACGTTGCTCTGTGACGTCGCGACCATGCGCCATCCAACAGACGGATTTTGACATTATTAACGTTGCCCTCTTTGCCTCTCCTCCTAAGTCCTCCTCCCTCCCCTGTGTCCTCTCTCTGACTTGCCATTTGAGATTCTCATTCCTGGCACGATAACGGCCAGGTAACCGAGACAGTGCCACCAACGAAGGAACCTTGGAAGGGAGCTTCGTGGTTTAATTATCTTCGCCTTCATCGTGGAAGCTGCAACGACGACGACGACGAAGACTCCGTCGTCCGTACCAGTGGTTTCCTTTGCTCGACGACGTGACACCGTTTCTAATTCTCTCTTCCACCCGTCCCCTGCCCTCCTCTGCCAGCCGATTACATTATTAATATCAACGCCCAGGCCAGGCTGGTGCCCGGGTAGACCGACAAGTTTTTGCCAGACGCGGCAATTTAAATGTATGTATGGCGGAACACGCGAGCACACGGAGAATTCGAAATTATCGAGAGAGAATCGAACCGCGCGACGGTTCTGCCGAGCCTGAGAGATGCTTCTCTCCCTTCGAGACCTGCCGATTCCACACGACCGACTCGCGGTGAACGACATACGAGCGTGAATAAATAAAAACTCGAGCAAACAGGAATATCGGAGGCTCGAAAAGCGACGGTTGAAACTGCACGGTGATAAAGAATTGATCAGATAGCCGTAGCGAGATTCGAGGCCGGACCTTTTCGTTGTCGGACGAACGCCCTACCAATTGCGCAATCTAGATCGTTGGAAGATATTTCCGGTCTAATCTTTGGAAATGGCTACCGCCTACGGCTCGACCGATCTGATAAACACCGCCTATGTTCTCGACCACGCAGGGAAATCGATCTCGTGAAATCAACGTAAAAATCCCGCTATCTCCCTCTGTCCCTAACTCGAAATAAACTTTCAGCTACCACTCGGCTAATGTCGAGGGATAAGGGCGATTAAGACGATTTTCGAGATTGTCGCGTGCAACTTCGGAACGGATAGCGAGCAAACGACCGTTCGAATCACTTTCTCCCTCCTCGTGGAAGAAATTCCGTTTTTCCAATTTCGATCGAAACCGTATTCCGTTTAAGGACTAATCGCGTTTCTGCGAACGATAATAAGCGCGATCGGTTTCAATGGAGGACGCATCGACGCACGCTTAGCTGATTTGATTTCCACAATTTCCTGGGGAGCCAGCGGATTGTCATGCGGAACGCGAATCGAGCTATAATTTAGATCGTGCGTCGGCGAGAGAGCGAGAAACGGGAGGATGGTGAGAAGGGCCAGCTCGTGACGGCCAACGGTCCGACTGGGATAAATGTGGGAGACGAGACAGAGACAGAGACAGAGACAAAGAGAGAGAGAGAGAGAGAGAGATGGGGAATGGATTGACAGTGCGAGAGGGTGGAAAGTGGGAAGCGGTAGAGCGGAAAATAATGCAGCGTGCAGAATTACAAATTACACGCTACAGAAGCACTAGGTCCCTCCCCGTAGTAGAAGAGGAGCTCTGTTCGTTCCGTTGATTACACAAACAACATTCGTCGTCGCGCAGAGAGTTAGAGGGAAAGAGCTGGAGGAAGAAGAGGTTGTAGGGAAATAAGGGATGAGGACTGCGCGAACGGTTGGTATCAAACGTAGTCGTTACAAAGCCGGCTATTAATCTTTATTACAAACAATCCTCTGTGTTAATTCCGTGTAATTTGCCGGCAGTCATGTTCCACGACATTCTCTGCCTACGGGATGTCGTATACGCGTTGCTTTCTCGCCGACCGCAACGCGTTTTCGATTTAATTGTCTAACTCCCCGGAGGCAACTACCGATCGTTTCCTTGCAAATTGTAACAACGCGAGCAGGGCCTGGATAGAGCTACGTTGGGAATATAGCTCGTAGTAAATATCGTTAATGTGCAAATATTAATACGGTTTATTAATGCGATTTTGATTGATTACCTTTAATTGTGAAAACAAGTTCATTGCTGCCGCGTGGACAATTTGATTCCACTCGTTTACCCACCACACACATGCGCCAAAATACGTTCGTATCCTCGAAGAAATTATTCGCCCGTGATATTATCTTTTGATTAATTCGATCCACCGTGTACCATTACGTGGCAAGAAATACCGGTAAACACGGAATCACTTTCTAGTATGCAAAATAAGGTTCTTATCGTGGCGCCATTGAACGTAAAACCGAGCAAAATGTTCGTACGCGGCAAGGATGCGGTTTATTTAAGAAGTATTTACGTCACTGTTTATCGAATTTTCTCCACGCCATTTGACCGTATCTACGGGCGCAATTTTGCCACGATCTAGATTTACGCGAACCGTCGAGAATCGTCCACGAGACCCGGAAACGGTCTTCCCCACTAGCTCCAGCCACGGTATCTCGATTGACCAGTATCTCGAAATAACAACGAGCAAAGAATCTTCTGGGCATGATGTTCGAAACCGATAAGGAACTAGTAGTATCCCGATATTCTGCCCCTCTGTTCAACAAGCTTCCGGTCGCTTGTCCGCGAATAAGAGGGAGAAAAAAGCGAGCAAAAGAAGGAACTCGAGTTTTACGCTTCAACGTACACGTTTCAGCGCGCACCAAACATCTACAAACACCTGCTGTATCGACTACATCGTTTCTTCTACGACCGTGGTCTAGCTTCCACGTTAGCTCCTCGGCGGAGACCTCCCTTCGGATTATAAGGCGGCACCGACCTAACGTTCTTTTTGCGGCAACATGTCCGAACAAGGCGGGCATCGATTTCGCATCTTCGTGTCTCGCTCGTAAGAGCAGAGCGCACACCAAGCCGGCGCAACCAGACCAGGGGGAAAGGACGACTTCCATTATCCGTGCTCTACTTTCACGCTCGACGTTTCACACCGCACTAGCAGTCTGTCGTTTGCGGAAAGAGTGAGTCGTAACGCGACGAAATTACCGCGCGTATGGCCAATGTGAACCCAAGCTTCGCGGCCTTAAACTTAAGGGCGGATGGACGTTCCGTGGATATTACTTTTCTATTCCCGCCATCTGGCAACGGACCGGGATACGTTCCTACAAAGCGTCAAATTCCAGGGAACTTCGATTCTTTAATTCGATGGATTACGTTCCTCTAGCTGGATCATCGTCTAGTTAGTAGTAAGGTCAGTTAATCGTTTAGGTGGAAAATTCGTAACGTTCGTTGATAAACAGCAACGTAGTGGAGTGATTGCGTTATTCACGGAGTTTGTTCAACTTTTATTGGTTTTATCAACCACCGGATGCATCCCACCAAACGTCAGACGAATTCAACGCACGCACGCGTTAAAGTTTCACACGTTCCAATTCTGTTTTCCATCAGACGTGCTTTTTGTTTGCTCGACGAAACAAAATCGAAGAAGTTTTTGGGATTCCTGGACCGATACGTAATCGCGTGGTCGCATTTTTCCTTGGCCATGAAAATGAAAACGTTCGATCGCTACAGGAACCTGGTTAATTTAAAATACACTTTGCGATGGAACTTGGGCGATGATAATATTGCAGCGCGGACTTAGCAAGTCCGCGAAATCTTGCCAGACTTGGCAGACTTAAACGGCGTAACTTTCACGGAACCTATACGATATTCGAGTCGAGACATTCTCTTAATTATTGCAAATTATTCATGAACTACATCGTAACGGTGGAACAGTCTTCGGTGATACGCTTAGGTTAGCGACCACGTACACCGCGTCTTGCTGACACGACGATTAGGATGTTCAAAGGGCGATGCGAGATTCTTCGCCTAATAACGATGTCGAGTTCATAGGGAGAACAAACAATCTCTCGAGCGTTTTTCTCAACCGTAAGTAGGTAGTAGTCGTGTTTGAGGACTAAGCTTGGCGAAAGGTAATCTATCAACAGATTAGGCAACTTACTCGCCAAGTAGTTGCTCCTAACAAACGACTTCCAGCATAGCCATTTTTCTTGCCACAATTCCCGGAAACGGAACTTCAGATATATAAGAGCAAAGAATCTTTCCAACGAATTCAGTCAGCGAATCTTCCTGCCGCCCTAAAAGAATCAAACTGTTGGGCAAACAGATTTCTTCTCGCTAAGTCTAACGCGCAAACGAGGTCTACCGCCGGAACATCGCCGTGGCGAACATTCGAAAAATTCGACGAATACCCTCGATCATAGGGGGTTGAAATTCTACCAAGTCGGTTCGACCAATCTATTCCAAGTTCGTGTCTACGTGTGTCTACCGCTAGCGAATTTTCGTGAGCGTGTGGGATCGTGGATTTACACGGTTGCCTCTATGTTTCGACGCTATCGACATCAGAACGGTGTGCAGCGAGTGGTGGCGGCAGAACACGATTTTGAGCTCTTTGGTATCGAACATCCGGGCAAGCTTGACGTTAGACTATATACGGCGAAGATAATCCACTGCTAAGCTCGCTCGATTCGCAAAGACTCTACCGTTTGCTTGAGGATTTGCTATTTCGCTTGACTTCCTTCCGCCCATCGGTCCCTCCTTCTCTTTCACTTTCGGTACACCTCGCCTCGGTGTTTCGACTATTACCACCATCGTTGTCCCGAAACTGCTCGACGTACCAGTTTTCCCGGGGACTCGGCGAAACAGTTGCTGGAGAATTGGTCGAGAAACGGGATAGAGATAGTGAAGAAGGGCGAAGACACGAAGAGAGAGAGAGAGAGAGAGAGAGGAAAGAATCGAATCGAAGGCGTAAATGGTCTAACGAGTAAAAGGCAGAAGAGGAAAGGAAGGTGAAAAGAAAAGACCGAGATGGCGGGAACGTTTTGTTGCCAAGTGAACAGCGAAACGTTGTTGTTCCGAGCAGGAAGCTCGCTGCCACGCGATGATAAGAAAGAATTCGCTCTTTATCTCGGTAGGCGGCCAGCTTGCAACGCGAAAATCGTTCCTGCGATTTTATTCCCGAAACGCCGCCTGAAAATAATTCTGCATCCTGTCTGCAGAGAAACCAACGCTCCCTTCGCCGAGAATCTTTATCTCGCGAGGGAAAAAATAAAAACCTCGACTCTATGGTGGATAGGAAAAGAAAGCTGGCATCTCGAATTGAGCTTGATCTTTGTAGCGTACCGTGTTCACGGGGCTTGTAAATTCTTTGCAAGCGATAACAATACGGATAGAATGCATCTAAAGATAGTCAGCCGATGGAGATGCCGTGAAGCATTCACGAATCCACGAATCTTTTTGATACATCTGTTAGGAAGATGATACATTTACACTGTACATGTGAATGTGTGTGTAAGCGTCAGAGGGCGTCCAGGTCTTAGTTGGCACAAAAGACGATTGGCAGTCGTTAGAAGCATCTGGAAGAGTCGGTCGACAACAAGCGTGCGTGCGGGTAGATTTTCGAGGTCTTCAGAGGATAAGATGTATGTGTAGAACTGTTGTGTGCTAAATAAAGTGAACTACTTGTATTTCCGAATCCCTCCTATATCTTCACAACATCAGCCTGCCCAAAGTTATCGTTCCTAGATCTCTGACAAATTATTTCTTGAAACCTAGATGACTAATTTAATTTGGGCCAATTATATTTCAGAATCTGTTCACCGCGTCATCTTCTGCCTGCTACGTTGAAATTCACAAAACAAAATTCCAAGTTTGCCAAAATTGCGCGTAAAATTCGACTAGCTCATTTCGAACGAGACATATTTTTCACAACTCGCAATTCCATCGAAACTTGGTACGATCCGGTACGGCAAATTTCTTTGCCAACTCGGTCGGTGCGCTTAACAAATGCATTGAGTGAATTTTAAACGAAAGGAAATGGAAGAACACCGGAACAGAGCAGGAAGAATAATTAATTACCTTTGATATCGATTCATCATTCGAAATTAATGCTAATTCACTTCGGAAGATTACTCCTTCCCTTTTTCCCCTCGCCCCCGATGATAATAAATGTGAACTTTTCATGGCAAAATGGCTAAATGCGACTCCCATAGTAGGCTATTGATCGATCGGGCCGGATTTATAGATTAATAAATCGCACGAGTGCATTCATTACCGGCTCGCACGACACCCCGTCCAAAATTGCTTCGAGCTGATACTGTTTTCGCGGTAGCGCGATGGCTGACCCAGGAAACGAGGATAAAAATGGCAGCGCGTGTCTCGCGTCGATTCGTTCCAATTCGATCGACTGCCGATTTCACGAGAGATAGGGAGAGAGAGAGAGTTGTTATAGGATGGGAAAAGAGAGGAGAGAAAAAAAAGGGAAAGCGGGAGGCCGAGAGAGCGATACCACCTGGCATCGGCCAATCGGCTCGATTATATCATCGTTTCACGCGAACAGCGCGCCAAATATTCGATTTTCATGTGGCGGTGAAGAAAATCCAATACTTGCCAACGGGTTTTCCCTGACGTTTCGTAATTACGTATTCATCGCAGCATAAAAGGGAAATTTGTCGCCTAACTATTCTGCTATAAATAGAAAATCCCCGTGGCTTATACATAGCTTAATTCGTCTATTTTTAAAACCGACCCGAATCGTCGATGTCTAAGCATTGTTTCGTAAAGTTTGCGTCATTTTCGTGTCTCGTGTCGAGCAGGTCGCGTAATCCTACGTTAGGTAATCGCGCACGAATTAACCATAGCTAATTAGTTTCGCGACGCACGCGGTGTAATTGCAGCCCTGTCCCCGCACCAATTTGCCAGTCTCGGTGATCTCGGGCGCGAAGAGACACAAACAAGACTAGAAGGAAATAAAGCGCGCTTGCTCGTTTCAGTGTGTACTGTGGCTCGATTAAAATATTGCACGCGGCGCGTATTCAGACCGGAACTCTGCAGCACCGTGGGAAGAGCGAGAAGTTGCGGCTCGTATTCGAGGCAACGGATGCGCGTTTCACCGTACCCCGGATCATCGTTTGTTCGAAAAGGAATCTTTGCGAGTAGCCGACAGAAATCTCTTACCGGTATTGGCTGGTCAGTGGTCAATGAATGGCGCGTGGCACGATCTGAAAGAGCGAAATACAAAAAAGTACGAGTTCTTGCACGGCTCGCTTTTCGAGTATCCACCTAGACGTATTCATCGTCTTTGCTAGCCAACAAGAAGAAGACGAGGAAGAGACGGCTCTGGCACGGTGTTTCCAGACATCTTTCGCTACTTCACGGAAAGAAAATCGGGTAAACGATGAACAAACATTCGTCGATACATCGGTTCCTTTCGCCAACGTACGAATTCGCGTCAAAGAGACCGCAGCTCGTATCTTGCCATCTAATCCACCGTAACTTTGATAAACATAGAGCTTATTCTAGGCTGACGTTGCCTTACAAACTTCGTACTACTTTCGTTTCTCAAAGCCTACCTGTCGAGGCGTAGCGTTTACCGTAGTTGTATACGTTCTCTCGCTTGTACGTGTAAACCGGCGACATTGGGTCGTTGCAATCCCCTAGTTCGACCTATCATATGGTAGTAACCCCCCGCGAAGTCAGAATGTATAAAGGATGTATAAATGCGTGGGATTTCTATTGTTTTCCGATCTTCGAAGCACGCTTCCATCAACGACAAGTTGTATTTCATGGGAACCGTAAGACCCTATCAAGGCCAAGAGCCCGACGATAAATAATCTCTCTGCCCAACTGCTTGTACTCTTTCTGGCGCGATAAAACGCATCGATCCAGGGCCATTCTGTCCCGCAGGATAAATGCTCGTCGACCGGGTGTGCACTGGCCGAGCTACACCCTCTATCGCATCGCACGGAATGGCACAACGGCGTGCAGCTTTATTCGTTCACAGTGCACAGCGTCGTCCATCCGCGCATACATAAGCGCCACGCTGTTGGCCGGCACGAATAAATAAACCGATATTCCAGTGACGGAATTGCAAGAATTTCAGCCAGCGGCCAAATGACGAGGTCCAACCGGCAGCTGCGCCAACCGTTCACGCTCGACAACGCGTTCGTGAACGACTCTTTGTCTCGACCCTTCGCGTTTGTTCGTTCACCGTCAGCCGCGCCATCCCATACGATCATTCTGCGAATGACTATTCCATCATGGGCTCCTTCCTTGATTACCGGTCGATGCTAGAATCGAGAGTGAAGAATTAAAGACACGGGTGCCAGCTGTACGAGATGTCACATCGAGGGAGAAACAATTTCCACGGTGACGAGTTCGTCGAATGAAAGATGTTATGATACGATGCGCGGACTGACTGCTCGCGCGGCATATCGCGAGAATGAGCGAGAATGAGCGATAAAAGCCGATTGATTTCTCTTAATAGGAGCACGCCGATAGGATAGAGAGCAATGCATGTGACAAATGGCTCGAATTTGTCATCCGGAGAAAAAGCATTGTTATATCGGAGAGCAATCGATTTGTACCAGTCATCGTCCGCTATGGTTCTAAGAACTAGGCAAGCGAGGCTCGTCGAAACCGTATGACTTAAAGACACGCGACTTGGAACGATCTTAAAAATGCCCGGGAAATTCATCCATCTTCAACGGCAGATATCGTTGCTGCAAAAAGTAATATTAAAACGTCACGGCGTACGACCAGATTTTTGAATTCCATCGCCTACCATAGCTCACCTGCACGCCAACTCTCTTTCCGTCGAGCTCATCCTGAGAGCGCGCTCATCCTGCATTGTCAGTCGCAGCTGACAACGCGAGTGGAACAACGAGCGGATTTGCATGCGATCCAAGATCTATTACGCGCGGCCAGAAACGCTCGCAAGCGCCACGGCACATTTTTCTCTCTGTGCCTCTCTTTCTCTCGTTTGCATTCCGTTTTCAGGCAGCGTCGACCGATTCGATTCGAAGCTGCGCGCGCTACCAGGTTAATTTGAGTGGAAATCCTCGTTTCGGCCCGCGTCCCGCTCCGCCCCTACGTTACACGCACGACCGGCCAAACGATGCAATTTTTTAATACTCTTGGATGACCGGCCGTTACAGCAAACAGGCGGTAGACGACGCCCGCTCGTGTTTTCCATGCGGCGAAGGTTAAACACGATGTAGAGAAGTAGCCGTCTTCCGTTCCGGGAAACCAGCGACCGTAATTTCTGATATTGCTACGCGTAATTGATTATCGGGAATTATCGATTCGCGCGGAGCGTATACGGGATGCCACCGTCATTTTCGCAAATGTAACGGACAAAGCGGGGGGGGCGGTGTATGGATTTGTCAGGCGCGAAACCAGTAAAACGATTCGCGGTCCCATTGATGAAATGGAACATTTTTCCGTAATGTTCGGCTACGAAGGGAAATTATACGAATGTGGTAATAGGATGATGATGGCGGTGGTGGTGGTGGCGGTGGTAGTAGTATTGTAACGCGTTGAACCGATGGAAAACGAGCGTTCGACGTACCGACGGGAAACAGTCGGGTGTAAAACGAATGTACCGTGAAATAACAGACTGCTCGAAAAAAGGTTTTAAAAGAGCTTAATTCCATTATTTAACGAAAACATAAACACACACGCGCTCGTGGTCCACGCAGCGACGACGCACTGGTTGCGCGTTGTTATTTTCTCGATACCCGTGATACCCGTGTGCAAACGTGTTTAAACAGTTCGCGTAACACGTTTCCCTGACACTCCATTCCGCGAGTAGACTTTTTTACGGATCAACTGGGAACAAAAACACTTGGAAAACAACCCGTTTGGTAATCGATTTCGATTATTTATACGCTCGAGATTGTACTTGTTTCCAGTTGGAAAATACTACGCGCTTTCTATGCCCTGCTCTCTCTCTCTCTCTCTCTCTTCTTTTCTTTCGATTTCCATCGAAAGACACGAAATACCCGGTATCAACAGCTCCGTTAATTATTTATACGTTGTTCGCTGGAAAGACGCGTACGTCTTCTAAAAAGTCCGCGCGAAACTGAAATAGTAATGCCGTGGTTTACATTTGCTGCGACCGAATTGCGCTCCACCGTCGAATGCTGCTGCCGTATTATTCACAGGCATCGCTGTAAGGGAAAGAGAACTAAGCCTCGAGCCCGGTAACTTTTCTTATTCCGAGCTCGTAGCACGTTGCTGCGAGCGTCTCTAAGTGCAAGCACGCCCGGCTGCATATCTCGGAAATGCGTCGGTTTACGAGATTAGGACTCGACTAGACGAGAGGATAGAATGTAACCGAAACTTTTTCCCTCGTTCTCGTACATTTTATCCGGCGGCCGCGCTGGTCCTCTTGGTCTTTTCGCGCGGTTACCGTCGTCCTTCCCTTCATCCCCAAGTTCCTTCGCGGTGACCGAAAAAAAAACACTGGGCAAATAAATATAGTCAGGCCCCGTATTCTTTGCTAAGGTATTGTGGCCGGCGCGACGCAGTAAAATACGATGCTTTTATTATCCCATGAGTTTTAGCATGGCGCAACGCGGCCAGAATAAACTCTCGAGACGGGGTAAACTGCGGGAGTAAAACCTTTGCGCCCAGGCTAAACCAGACGGGATCTTCGGATCTCGTATCTCCTATTTATCATACAAACTTTTCTTCATTTTTTACCCGACCTGACACCGGGGGTTACCCTTCCGGGCTCCGATCCGGCAGAAATGGCGATGGATTTGGCGCGATGAAACCGATCCCCCGATACAGACCAACACGAACATCGCACAGTACGTCGTGTCGCGTCGGTGAGCCAGGGCCGACAGAGAGAAAGAATTTTTTAGCCGCGTGAAACGTCGTTGGGCAACTTTTTGCGATTGTCGCGATGCTAACACTGCGGCAAGGGAAGAACGGAAACGGGAAACGAGCAGGAAAACGATGAAAAACACAGTCGGGGATGAGAAAGACGACGAGGTTAACGCGAGATAGATCGCGCGAGGAAGTGAAAACGAAAAAGAGAAAGATGGAGGAGACCAGGCAAAAAGGGCGACGATGGAAACTCGGCTCTCGTTCATAACTGGACTCGACTTGATTATGGTCGCCACGAGCGCATTGGCCGTTTTAGCTTTGGCGGTTGCATCGAACGAGGTGGCCGCTAATGGGCCGGATATGGGTGAAAAATTATCTCGGCTTAATGCTGGCGCCCGTTTTTCGTTATTAGCCGGGATTTTAAGGTTCCATAGAGAGTATCGTGGCGTGGGACGACAGTTCGTCCAAAAGAGAGAACGGCAATGAGAAAAAAAAGGAAGAGGAAGGGAAAGAAAAAAATTGAGAGGATGAGATATATCAGCGACTTCGCTGCCACATCTCGTTCGTAAGCTGGCCGCATTGAAATTTATTCGGCGATTAAACGTTCGATCGTCGGACCAACCGGTACACGCAATTCCATTAGAACAGGCTGGACGGTTGATTTCTAACGCGAACCCCGGAATAAACTAATTCGTACGATTAACCGGTAGCCGCGTTATTCCATTACACTGGGTTCAACTATTTATAACGAGAATCGGTGTGTATCGAACGACAAGAAATTCCGGCTGTCTGCTATTTTCGTTAAATAACACATTAAATTCGAAATGCGTGACTAAATAAAAAAGATAAAAATACCGATAAAACGTAGAAATACGTTACATTACGAGGTCATGATCAAAGTTTAAAGGAAAACAAACTGCTGACAGCTATCAGAAATGTTCGGTGTCCCGCTCTTAATATTAAAAACATCTCCAAACGGCCAAATTCTTTCACAATGCCGGCATGATCCAAGCAATATATTACGAAATCACGCCCTAACTATTTCATGATTTATCAAACACCGTATACACTTAAGGGATGGCAATTGATCGTATCCGAATCGAGCCGATTCGGCGATGCAACAAAGACCAGCCGCGCGGTTCTTACGCTCGAGAGCTTATCGTTGAAAATGCAGGCGAATAAATCGGCGCGTTATCGGCTGTACTGTCAATGGGTGGAGAGAAGTTATCGGCGGTGGACCGTTGCACCCCGTGAAACGTTCACGGAGGCGCGCTCGCGCGATAACGATGCAACAGATTCCCATCGATGACGCCAGAAGTACGTAATCGGGCTTGGTTCGGTGAGCACACCGACCTCGCAGCTGATCGACCCGCAACTACGATGTCCCGGAGATTACGGGATACTCAATTAAGGGATTCGGTATCATAGAATTCAAGAGCTTCGGATTAAGGACGCTTATCGCAAGAGTAACTTCAGATTATACACCGTCGTGTGTTTCGTCGTTGCATCCTGCGTGTCGAATTCTATCTATTCGCCCGCGATTCCTCAATAATATCGCGAGTCGTAGCGATTATTCGCACCAAGCAGCGCGTCATAGGTTTTCTGATGGCTGGCGAAATTCCGAAGCGTCCAACGAACGCTTGGCTTTTCCATCGAAATTCTCTAGATACGAAAGAACAGGGCGAGATACAGGAATACCGTGACGAATGCAATCGGTGCCAGATACTATCGCAAGGTAACTGACTTTCGATCATGAAAACGTATAATTTCAAAGCGACTGTACAAAAACAAGTAACGCTAATGCAGCGGCATATGATTTGCACCCTGCCACCACCGTTAGCGCAGGTAATTAGTAATATCTGATTAACTAAACCGGAATGGAATCGGATTAAATGAAATCGGAACGCAAATCGCGGGACCTCGTAAATCAGCTTATCCAGCTGCGACTTGTCCTTTATTCATTGTGTTTGAGCTTATTTGCAGTTACATTCTACATTTACCGTCTATTGCTCCCGTGCCGATAAATATCCTATCATTATCATTGTCATTAAACAGCCTGCCGTACCCTACAGTTGATGATTAATTTTAAATCCCCATAAATCACCTATTTAAATCGTTGGTTCGCGCCGTGACAAGCGTTCGATGACGCGTGTTATTTGATGAAAATTCAGAAAGGCCGATGCCCTGGCCCTGTCTATATCGTTGTCCGAAATTCGAGATTCCAGCTAATCTATTGCTCGCCTTTGTATCATTTACGAAAATGAGAAAAAGAAGTGTAGGATACACGCGATCATCCTAATATGTTTACAACCGAGGATATAAACAGACTCGAGCAAAGAAGCTTTTTCCTTCGTCTGTTATCGAATACAATGAAACGAGAATAACGCAAATATCAATATTCCTATCTAACGTTCGAATGTAACTATTTGAACGCATTAAAATATACGTCGATATACGAGGGGACGTAAGGCCACGAAACAAGGTCGAGGTAAAGCAACGTGTTAAAAAAAAGGTGACAGTGAACTCACCGATCATCGTAGACGAAACCCGCTTGCAGGGTGTTGCAGTAGAGGGCCGTGGCGACGAGGGCGCAGGCTACGGCTAGGATATCCATGTCACATCGTGGCGAGGACGGTGGCGGCGGCAGCGATGTCGACGGTAGCGGCGGTGACCTCTTAACTTGTTGCACGTCCGCGGGCCTTCCTCCTCCACCACCTCCACAGCCCCTCCTTTTCCACCTCCTGGCTCCAGCGGTTCGCCGTACGGCGGTCGAGACGTCCGCCGGACGGTCCAGCGACCGCCGCTCTGACGCCTGCCCGGATGTATCTCGCCCGGGACGAATGTCGCTGACACGTCGCGAGAAGCGAGCCAGTAATCAAGCCGCGGCTTCGTCGTGCCGTGACGCGCGACGTGAAACGATCTGATCGGTCGAATCGTCGGTGATGCTTCGGAGACGACGTTCGAGAACGCGCCTCTAACGCGGCTAACTCGATCGTCAATGGTCGTGACGTCAGACCGTCTGTGGAACGGTGGCGCGGAGCCTGGACATCGGTGCTCGACGCGCCGGATTTCCGGGGAACACGCGACGAAGTGATCGCGGATCCACTGGCTGCGTATTATCGTCCCGCGCTCCGAACTCGCTCCTACCCTCCAACGTATTCTCCTCGAGTTTCTTTCTGCCAATTGTCAGCGAACAACCACTCTCCGCGACACTTATCTCGGCGATATCACTCGTTGACCGATCTCGTTCTCCGTTTGATCACTGCTGAACGCGACTCGAATCGCGATCACTTATTGGAAATCGAGTTAACGTTAGATTACGATCGTGCGACGTTTCACGTCGAACTGCGCAATTTCCAGTCCGTACCGTTCCAACGATTTTCGTACAATGTTATTGTAATCGAAGAGCAACACACGCGACCGCTTTCCTCGCCGTGATAAACAAGACTGGTGCGGCGTGACAAGGTCGGTCACCATTAACGATGTGTTTTCGGGCCGAGATTCACCCGACGTTTTCTCCCGAACGAGCTGGCGAGAATGATACGTACTAGAAGGTTTTCTAATTGTAAGAGAAACAGTGAACTTGGTATAACCGCGACGCGGCGCATGTTCCGAATGCGGAACGCCAACTGTCGCGCGCCCCCCGAGGACGAGCGCTTTATAGAAGCGGGAGACGGGCATTGATCGGACAGGCGCTTGCGCTTGCCCGCTTCTCTGCTCTTTCTCCTCCTCTTGCCTCCTCCTCCCACCTCCTGCTCCTCATCCTCCGATATGCTTCCTGGTCCTCCTTCGCTTCTCTCTTACTCTTCTCTCCTCCTCTTCTCTCTCTCTCTCTCTCTCTCTCTCTCTCTCTCTCTCTCTCTCTCTCACCCTGGACTCTCTTCTCTGCATGCTTCTCGACAACCTTGCCACCCACTATCTACGACCGGCCGCGTGCACGATGCCGACCACGACCACGACCGCGACCAACGGACTGGATTAACCGCAACCCCGACGACGCGACGTTGCTGACCGATAGCTGGCCTTTTAGAAAATGACGCGCGACGTCGTCTACGGATCCTCCGCCACACGCGACGCGTGCATCTATGAATTCTCATCTTAGACTTTTTCGAACGCCTTGCCATATCGCTAGGTAGATGCCAGTTGACTGGAGACACTCTGCAAGAATAATAGTTACGTGTCCGCCTTTAGTCGTTGAATCGGACGAATGCTGATACGAGATAGGGAAAAATGGGCGCAACGATTGTAATCGCGCGAAGGAAGAAAAAGATGGATGATGAAGGAGGGAGAAAAACGCGCAGACAACAGGTGTTAAAGAGATTCAAAGATTTCTTTTCTCCGCGAGTTAGATGGCTGGTCCGCGGGTTGGTATCGCGATATTAAATAGGGTTGTCGTGGCTTGTAACGTGCTCTCTGTCCCTCGGTGTTGCCGTTTCAGTCCTCTGCACCCTCAAATTACCACGATTAATCACTATAGTCGCGAATAATTAATTGCGCGCAAGGGGCTGCGTGAAGCGTACATTCGTCATGAGTATTGTTTTAACCGTTGCAGTTGCGCTCGGTGATAGTATACTTAGCCGTAGCGTACACGACTGCGCCCATCTCTCTTCGAACGAAAGACATTCTCGCAGAGTTTTCAATTAACCAAATGAATGTGCTAAATATCGTCCTTTGCATCGGATAATGTGTTATTCAATTGCAACGCAAATTATCCGTACCGTTCTCCGCGTTACCTCCGCGTAATCCTCGCAGCACCGCATGGCCTTTGTTCAGGAAACATTCAACGCGATTCAATAGGGGGCGAATAAGAAAACGGCGTGCTCGTTTTATATAATCGTTAGATTCGTTGCATCGATCTCCTTTCGAAATTTTATCATAGCTTTCCGACAGTCGCGCGCGTATCGTTTTAATAAATAACCGCGAACAAGTTAACGTTAAACACGAGCGTGCAATCGATCCGCGGTTAATATTAAACAGGTGTGGACAATGAAACGAGCTGAAAAAAAAGCAATCACGAGAGAACCCCTAATCAGCCTGCTTACCACTTAGCCCCCTGTCACATAAAGCACGACACATAAACGCGCTGGATAATGAGAGTCGATCGAAAGTCAACGAAGGGACCAGAACGAGGCATGGGTAAACAATTGTGCGCACGGAATGGGCACCGGCCGATTATATACGAAAAGGAAGGGTCGAGTGTATGAGGCGACGTATATTACGCTGCACGTGCACACCATCCCATTGGAACCACTACCCTCCAAATGACCTTTGTCCGCCTTCTTTCTGTTCCTCGTCCTCCTGACCCACGGAGCTCGATGAGGGATCGCTCGCGAGTATCGACGCTACTGCACGAGTCACGAACATACCGTTTTTGCCAACGAGATATCTGTCTATAGCTTCAAACGCGTCGTGTCATCGCGAAATATATCGTAAAAACACGTTCTCCCATTAAATTCGAATATAATATATTCTTGCGAAGGGTCACGTAACACCTGCACGTATTCCCTCGTAATTCGCACGAGCTCGATATCGACGCAACCGGCGCGTGCTGAATCGCCACAACGATCGCGTAATCAATTAGATAACGAGCCTTATACCCGGCGGCTTAGGGGAGAGAAAATGTTTCTAGAGTTGGAAAAAAAAAAATATTACCTTCCGTTGGCCGTAATATAAACGAAGCGAGCGTGTACATCGCGACGGGGCACGACACAGCTGTGGGGCAGAAGGAGGCAGAGAGCGTACCGGAGACGTGTGGCGGCGGTGGGTCGCGATGGGATGTGTGCGGCTAGGCTACCCTGTTATTTGTCCCACGCGCTGGCAGATTAAGATAATGGGCTAATGCGGACCCTCCGCGCGGTGTGCTGTTCCCGGCGACCGATGGTGGCAGCTGGACATCAGTATGTCGGCGGGGGAGGAAGGGTAGAGATACGATGACCGGCGACCACGCGATCCTCCCGGACAAGCCCGGTTATACGCGCCTCGTTGCGAATTATCGTGCGAAGTAATCGCGGGGCATGCGCCCTTCACGTCGGCCTCCACCGCAACCAACTCGCTCGAATCGAAAGCAACTCGACAGACGACTGTTACATGACACGGCTGGCCTATTACCACTCGTATCCACAAGGGCACCGAGTCTCAATTGTCGTGCTAAGTTTAGATTCTAACTACTTGTTCTGCGTTTTTCATCGATGATGAGACACTGTCACGGAAATACGTCGGATAGATGGAAAGATCGTCAAACGATTGTTCCGACGACTGTTTTGAATATTCGCATGGAGGTACTTCGATGGGACGTAATTGGTAAAACAGACGCTTGATCCAGTTTTCTCTTCTCTCTCTCTTTTCTTTTTTTCTTTTTTTGTTTATTAGAGAATTCAACGAAACTAAGAGCTAGTGAATATGGCGAAGTTTAAAGGACACGCAGGTTCTGTTGGCTACAAGTGCACGGATTCACGCGAGATGAAACCGCCCTCGAGAGTTTCACGCCTCTTACGCTGGCTTAAAAACTGTTAGAGGTACAAAAAGCTTTTTCCGGAAGCTCGTGGATTTAGATTAAAAAACTTAACGAAGGAAAAAACACTTTTGTCTCTTTGGTTATTAAAATGGTAGAGGTTCTATGGAAACCACCAGCGCGTCGGCGGTTGGAATCCACCGGTGAACTTTAAAACAGAGGCAACATTTTCGATCTTGTTGCCGCGGCGGTCAAGCACGACAGTTTAATCGCGGAAAAAAACTGTGACTAAATGGATCTACCACGGTGTGTACTACGATCGTGCCATAAAAAAGGAACACGCGTTTCCACTTAAAGGAACAAGGGTCGCCTGCCATTGTTCGAAACGTCGCTACTTAGAAACATTTCGTACGATTCGTATCGTCCGATCCGTTTCTCAAATCGCTTTCCGCAACTTCCACACCACGCAGCTTTCATCCCACAACGGCAATAATACCTAAATAATTCGAGCAATTTCGGGCATTCGAACGCATAGATGAGGTAACACTGACGTCGTTAAGGACGAGTCGTTAGCAATCGGTAACGCGGTTTCCCAATTATTTGCAGCCACGTTGGAAATCGAATGCCATTTGATTTCGCTGCAAGGAAATTAATTCTGATGCGACCGCGCCGGATCGCATGCGCTGGAACGTAAACTGGGTTGCGCTCCAGGCTGAAATGGATGATCGAGGGGGGAGGGGGAGGGGGGAATAATAGCGGAAAAAGATGGAAAAAGAGTGACCCGATGGATTTGACGGTTTCGATGCCGATAACTGTACGACTATAGTAATCCTACCTGTTACTTCGTTCCGTCACCTTTTAGATAGCGAATTACTAGGCGAAATTTCGCAGCGGAACGATCTCGAAGAGGAAATTGGTATATCGGGTGGGATTATGTTGGCTCACGGCACCCTTCGGCACGCAGCACCGCGTTTACGATTTACGCTTGAAATAGAAATTGAGTGGTAGAGCGAGTGGAAATAACTTTTAGTAAACGCGAAATTAACGAACCACGGGTGCAAACGTGAGTTAACGAAACGCGTATCCGAAATACGTCGTCCGATTAGAAACAATTTTCGGTGATCAACGAGTTGGTCGTTTGGTCGAAAAAGGTATGACACGTAACCGTTGCGTCGGTGAAGTTACATGGACAGCCGGACATAGCATGTCGGGGGAAAAAAAGTCAAGCAGAAACAGAGAAATACGTGGTGGGAATTCGAGTACGTCAAAATACAATTTGACGCGCGAATTCCACAGAACAATAGAGAAAATACTGTGATTTCTAAATAAAATTCTATAAAGGTTGACGAGCTCGTAAATACTATTTCGGGCGTGAAATTCGGCCGAAATACTCATCTTGAAGCAAACGATCGGATTCTCATGGCGCGTGCAGCCTGAAATCGTACAAACTCCCATAGTTGACGCCATTATATAGGTGTCGGCGGACAGCGTTTTAATCGGCGAATTGGTACGGGCGGGGAAAAGAATTGCTCGGTAACCGGTATCAACGATAGTGATTATCGATCGACACGCGCATTTTCGACGTTGGGACGAGAGAATAGAACGCGCCCGTGGCTCGTCCTCGTTCCCTATCGAAACTGCCGCGTTACCGCGTTGCCGAGATTTTTCCGATATCCGTGCCGCGGGCTGTGCGAACGCGGAAAATTCAACGCCATTATTCGAGCACGCTGTTGCCGGAACGAGCAGAACCGCTCGTTCGTTCATTCGTTCGTTCGTTCGTCCGCTTGGTCCCCGTGTGTACGCGTACGCACGGACACCGTTGTAACTACAACGTTCAATGTTGTTAACAACTGGTATCAAGAGTAGGTTCAACACGGCGCTGTGAAATCTATGAGGCCTTGTCGCTGACACGACAGCGCGCGTTTTCCCGTCCACCGCAAGAGCGTCGTTTTCCCTTGAATCGAGACGATCTAACCGACCCGAAGAGGCCACATACCAGCCAAACGCGTCCAAATCGACAACGAAATTCGATTTATCATTTCCCCGGCGAACCCGACAGGTGTTTCAAAAATACGTGCTATTGCCACCCCGTGGATGCCTGCACGTCGAACGAGGATTTGTACGATGCCGGATTCGACGTTTTCTAAATCGCATCAACCGTTCCGCGAGTCGACACCAACGCGTTATGCTCTTTGGTATTTACTTTCTCCTGTTTTCTCTTGGACTACCAATGGTAGAGAACTAAGACGGATGTGTCGAGCAGTAAAATATCGGTGACACCGTTTTCCGATCCGTCAACTGTACCCGCGAAGATATTCAAAGGGTGTGAATCGACAACGAATATAATCGAAGCAAGAGCCGTTTAAACCCTCTTTTCACGCTTTCCTCGTCGTTGGTGTCATATTCGGACACACAAGGACCCTCCTCCCTTGTTACCGGGCGAGCCGATATTTCATCGCAATTTTCCGCACACTCATCGTCGCTCGTTCACGGGGTCGTTGGCTCCACCGTGTTCGACGAACAAACGGCTTCGAGCTATTCTTCGCGCTTGCGAGAAAGGGGACGTTGATCGTGACTCGACGTCCTCGGTTCACCGACGACGATCACGGAAAAGCGAACAAACGACCGACTCTGATTCCTGGCGCTGGAAATCACACAGCAAAACGGGCCAGCTATCAAACTGCCGGCGCGACGTCTTGCTGTTCTCGGTCCGCGTTTCCACTGTGCGCTCGCACCTTTCGTGCCAGACGCACGAACGCGCGCAAATGAATGACGCGGGAAACCTCCGCTACGATTTGCTTTGTTCGTTACACGACATCCGCGCGAGATACCTGGAACGACTAAGCCGGACTTCTTGCAAATCTGCACCCTGTAGCACGCGCGGCGCGCACTCTGCATTCCACCGCGGTCGTCCGTGACAGCCAACAACAGGTATCCACTGTTCTTCCGCTTGATCTCTGTTACGCTGCTGGATCATTGACTTTTTGTCAAAAGTTTCTCTCTATTATGAATCCCATCCGTGTTATAATTTTGTCGATGAAAATTCGGAGCCGAGCCCACGATAGCCGAATAATGCATTTGTTTAGGAACGGCCTGGATTAACGCCGATAATATCCGCAGTTAATTAAACGATAATTGGTAATGATTTACTGGCACAGCGCCAAGCAAATCTGATCGAGGTGTGTAATACGGGACAGTAAAATCTGGACGCTGACAGCGATCGTTTGTCGGATTACAGCTATCGCTGCATTATGAACACTTTCGGGGTCGTTTGTAATTAATTCGCGTAAATCATTGAAAAGATGAGAGCCCGCTCGCGGTTCATCAGATCCTTCGTTGTCGCGTGTAACTGAATAGCGTAGAATATAGAAAGCCGCAAGAACAATGGTAAGAAGTGGGACGCGAACAATAAAGTACGAATCAAAGAGGTTATTTACGGAGACCTATTTTCACCTATAACTGCATCTTTTTTCGAATTCCACGCGATAGAGAAGCTTCGCGGCACTTATCGATTTCCGAGCACCTTTGTGCCGTCAACGAACATGACGGTGAATTAAATATTTCCACTACAAGCTGGAATTGGTCCACCCGTTCGACCCTGTTCCATTAAGAAACACCGTGGGGCCAGAAATCGATGAGACCGTAAAACGCTGCCAGACCCTTTAATTCGAAGGATCGAATTTACTGGAGGCGAACGCAAGGAAACCGAGAAAAAGGTGTCTCGTTATATGTTTGAAATGAACGTGTCTTTTAACGTTCCCTTTTTCCTCTCGGCAAACCTTTCCATCCGCTGTGAAATTCTGCGAAATTTCTCGCTGGCGGGTAAGCTGTGCATGTTTACTGACGCCGGAGAATATTTCTTCGAACACTGCCCTATCAGAGAGCTTGATAATTCCTGCTCTTGCGGGTAGGAAAACACGGCCGCTACGTGGAAAACCAACAAGCAGGTCAGAAGTGGAAAACCTGTTCCATCGAAGAATAGAAATACCATGCTGTAAAAATGTAATCCATACACAATGGCACGGAAAATTAATTTGGTTATCAAAATGCGTATATCCCGTTTCCAGCAATATCGACTTCATTACCAGCGAAGAGGTTAATTAATTTCCTGACGAAATTTAATTAATTGAACGAGCGAAAATTTATTCCCTGCGTGCAACTACCACGGATATCCGCCGCGTGCACTATCCCAACGATATTGCGTTCAACCGATACTGTATACACAGAATTGGCGTCCGATCGCGTGTAATCTCGTTTCGTAATCGGTTGTCCGACGTGAATCGAAGAACAGAAAGAAGAGGGAAAGGGTGAACGGAGGGAAAATTGCGAAAAGCCACAGCGAATCGCATTTGTTGGAAAAGTTTCCCGGTTACAACGACGGCTCAATAGCAAGGCGCTATTCCCGCAGGAGAGACAACCCTTCTCTAACGAGTAGTGTAAAATGCTCTAAAGCGATTCCGGTAATCGCCAGTCGAAAATTCTATAAGGCAACACGAGTCCTCTTTCCACTCGTTCTCCGTTCGTGGCTTTACAACAGCTGGTCCGTCGAAAACTCCACCGAGAAAGTGGTGCTCCAAAGGGGAAACTGTGGGCTTTGCGTTCGTACACATCGACCGCCTTCGAACGTGTTCGCGTGCATTCCAATGTATATACGCCTGCGCGCAAGCATGTATATGTGTGTGCATGTGTGTGTATGGATATAGAGAAACAGAAGAGGAAAGGAGAGACGGGAGAAAGTAGGGAATTCGAGCCGAAACGAAGGAGAAACGGAAAGGGAAAGGGAGAGAGACGAGAGATGGCTCAGTTTCCATCGAGCTAGAGAGCAAGGCATTGTTCGTCAGCCGACGGATAACCAGAGCAAAGGGTGATATGTAGGGTTGAATGAAGCGGAGCGGGATAGGGGGAACACTGGAGAAACGAGAGGTAGTAGAGAAGGAGGCCGATTAAACCATTCCTCCAAAGCAACCACTCGCTCTACTCGTGTCCCTTCTTCCTCAGGCATTGTCCTACCGACAAAGTTTCGGCCATCTGCGACTGCTTGTCTTTGTGTATGTCTTTGCCGTTCGACCAAGTGTAACAAAGTTGGATGCAAATGCGTCCTCCAAAGGAAAAGCATCTCCCAACGGGGAGAGGGACGCGGCTACGTGGCTTTCTTCTTGCCGGTACACCAGATCATTCTTCTCGGTGTACAAACCAAAGCGACGACTAATGCCGGACAGAAGTTCGAACCGCGTGCTGCCCGCCGGAAGAGAGAAGCTTTGGAATGAAAAAGCAGTCGCCGCTCAAAGACGATTTGCCTGGCGTGGCACGCGGCAAATAAAGCCAGGGTGTTCGTTTAATTAAATTTCTAAGACAACCGTGTGTAAATTAGCAGGCGGTCGGGACGCCACTCCTTAAAGGGAGCTTAATGAATAATGCTGTACATTAAAAAAATTGCTCTCTCGTTTGCAGAGCGAAACGTTCGTTCCACGCTAGAGAGAAAAAACGGCAGGCGCACGGCGAACGCTAAAGTCGCGTATATGGCGGCTCTAATTAAACAATTTATCCGAAAGCCTAGGAATTGCGTGATAAATATAACAAATCCCAGTGGGTACGTATCTCAAATTGAAATGCGTGACAAAGAAAAGCGAAGACATTTACGACGGCCTGTAAGGCTGAGTGAACGGAGACGGAGAATCGAGTTGCGAATACAACGAACAGAGAGTGAGAAAGAGAGACGGTAGACGGGACGAGAGAGCACTGGCCCGACTTGTTGAGCACCATCTGTCGTTGTGTCTCCACCTTTCCATCGTTGTCGCAACCGTAAAAAGTCATATCTTCTGCTCTAACGTATTTGCAGTCCGTCTCCCCTTGAAACGGTCAGAGAGGCTGATGCAGATAAAATACGAGCGCACTCGTTTTGCGCTAAAAAATGTAAACAAGCGCCAGCTGACGCCACTTGTAGAAAATCCAATAAGACGATCCGTAGTTTTCGAACTGACAACCCGCTCCCTTTCTCGTTTAAGAGGACTTATCTCGGCTTTTTGGTCACCTGGCGAGCTTAGTAGACGACGGTGGAAATAAAAACGCGTACACAAGCGAAGCGGAAAATAGAAAATGGGGTAGCCGTGCGAGGAAGAGCAGAATGCAGGCAAGAACGAAACGGAGATAGACGATTTCTTCCATAATAGGATTCCATAGTTTCTTGTTTACCCTATAAAACTTCGGCGGAAGGACGCGTACGCACAGACTCACTTTCTCTGATTACGTGAACTTGGCGCGACTCGTTCGCTACGCCCGACCTTCTCTTCGTCTCGTTTCCATTGATTCTCCGCTTCTGTCGCGACGGCACAATTAACACGGGTAATCCAAATGTAACGTTCTCGGAGCTGGTTTCAGTTTCGAAACAGCTTCCGCGGTAACGAGAGCGACTCCACCTAGCCTGGAAAATTGAAGTTGTCCGACCAATGTCGAAGTACGAACCGCTTCCATCGTCGTCCGATGTAGCTCCGATTAGCTCCGCTCCGTAGTAAAATGTCCATGGAAAATGGGAGCGACCTTCGGCTTTTGCTGAAATTCTATCAGCCGCGAGTGTCATTCGTCATAACGTGAATCACGACGTCGCGTCGGGTGAACAGTGATATCCTGTTTCTAGCTGGAGGCGCGTTATGGAGCGACGATTCCATGCACCATAGAAAATTCGATATGGTTGCCCGCCAGAGCCATTTCTTAGCTGCAACATGCACCGATAATGGTCAACGTGTAACGTCTATCGCGTTCTATACGCTCTAGATAGTACCCCGAGCCACTCAGGCCGAAGGTACACGGAGTCTCGTCGAGTTACTCGTAAGTGGCGGATGTCATTTCAATCCACTATTCGATTACGCCGACTCGCCTTACCTTACCGCTGGCTTGCTCGTTAACCGGTCTCTCCTTTTGTTACAACATACTCTCTACGTACGCTGGGTGTTAATCCGGCTATCGCGAGGCAAACAGCTGTTTCGTCCGAACGAAAAGTATATAATTTATTTGGTATTACGATATATTTATTAAAATTTAACAAATTGCGTCCCACGACCGCGGGATCGTATCAACAATCGCGTAGATATTTTTCCAGAAAGTTGGCGGTACCCTCGGATGCAACGGAGTTGCAGAAATCATATTTACGGGAAATCGTCTAAACGAAGGATGCTTCTCCTTAATCGTACGCGAATCGTCAACCGATTTTCATGGTAAACCGAAACTTTGCTAAACCCGTGGAAAACGTACTCGTCGGTTGAACGCGAAGCGACGTTTAACTCTCGCCAAGTGCACCGGAATGCAAACTATGGATCGATCGTGGACCAATCTACGCGTATCGATCCGACGTTCGTTCCCAATGAACACGTTGCGCTGAGAAATATTTGGCGGAGGTGACGAAAATGTTTCAAGACCGTTCGTTGCGTTTTTTATCGAATTAAACGAGTATCCGTCGGTCTCTGATTTTATCGGAAAATTCGGCTACGAAGCCAACGAGAATTATCTGAATTCTTCCGTGATCGTCGTTTGACAGACAGTTGTAAACGTCGCGTGATTAAATTGCAGGAAAAAATGAATTTCCCGGTGAAATCCGTATCGGGGCCGTGTCCCCAAAATTTCAAGCGTAATTAACAATTATGTAAATGTTTCCCTTTCCGTCGCATTTACCATGTGTCCATCCGTATAACTGACATCGGGGAACGCTGCAATTGCGTCTATTTACCCCTTTAACGTCGTTGTCTCTTTCCAACGCCCGTTCGTCCATCTTCCTCTAGTCCGTCGCCTATCTGTCTCTACCTATCCCTGCCAATGAGTATGTGTCAGGGACCATGAGATCCTTCGGCCCATTAGTGTCCATGCATACCGATCCCAAGATCGAGTGGTGCAATACGGAGCCACTCGGCACAAATGAGCCTGTCGTGTCTGGATAATACCAAGTGCAATATTCGGCCTGTCGCGATAGATCATTCGTTGCACGCATACGACCTCCACTCGACACACGCACGCGTTCCTCTCAAGCTCGCTGAAACGCAAAATATCGCGGACACCGATCGCGCGTATGAAGGACGATTCGATTGACGAGCGACGAGTTTCGAAACGATGCGACACGGTGGGCATCGAGTTCGTCTGATCGACGCAGGACGATGCTACTTCAAAACTCGACACGGTCGTATCCCGCCGTTACCCGTCCGTTTCGCGTACTTCCGTGTCTGTCCTCGCGTATTTGCTCACCACACGAGAAACCAAATAGCATCGTATAATTATACGTCTACTCGTAAAGATCTTCGCGGACCAACTCCACAGAGATCGCCTCAATGGGATTTAATCCGACCTATAGGTTGGAACGTTCATGCACCTTACGAACGATGCATCGGCTGCTTCGAGCGAAGCGCGCTTTAAGTAACATTCCGTTCGTGCTGGTTCGTTCTCGTGGGAAGATCGAATCGCGAGTCGCTATGTCGTGCTCCCGGGTCGAATGCGATTCTTCGGCCGTTTACGACTAACGTATCCGACACACGTAGCGTGTACGTGTCGCGTTCGACTCTCCGCTCTCTGTCGCTCTTTCTCGTTCTCTTCCTCTGTCCCTCGATTTTTCCGTTGTCCCTTTGCTCCTCTGTATCCGGGAGGTTTCAACGTGCACGAGTCATTTGCCACGTTCGACGGAATACGAGCGACTAGGCGAAGACCGGGCACGATGACATCCCGACCAGCCGGTGCGTGAAAAATCACGTTCCCTTTATACCACTACGCAGATTTCTTCTGCCATTTCGTCATCCCTCCTCCCCACGACGCTATCACGGCGACATATGGCAAAGCGTCGCGAGGTCGGTGAGCGCGCGCGCGCACCACGAATACGTCGAATACCTCGAGCTCGGATAACTCGAATCACCAACAAGGCAGCGTATACGAATACCCTTTCCATATTAACGTTTCTCCATTGTTAATACCTCGTATGTGATACGTTTCAACGATTATTTCGGTAACAAAGCTGTTGGCGGTGTGAGCTTAGCAGGTAAAATCATGGAAGCTTCGTCAGGCTCGGGATCTCGTCCAGGTGAAATTCTTTGGGCTGCAGGCTGTGCACTCTGTAAAGGGTAATTTCCAAAAACTCGCTGAGCTGATACATCCGAACAACAACGGGAACAGAGCGTAGTTCGTACCACGAATTTCGCGGTTCTCCAGGCAAACATTGTTCTAATAACACGTGCTGTCTGAACTATCTACTTGCGATATTCCTTTGCGTGTAATTACGATTTTAACTTGAAACAGAAAAAACGGACCAGCAAGCTCGGAGGGAGACAAAGGTAGAGGAAAAGAAACGCGAAACGGTCGCGAAATGTAACGAGAAACGGAGAATGGCGACGTCAATGGCAGTGTAGAATTTATATTCCGGTCATTTATAATATTAATCGCGTTATCGAGATGACAAGGCAACTGCGTAATAGCGCCATTATGGGCGAAGCGTCGAGGTAATTGGCCCGAAGAACGATATCGGATACATGGACTTTTGGCATGCGGTGAAGCATGACCAGTTTGGTAATCCGTTAGGCCTACGGCCGCTGCTTGTGCGGTTTGCTCACGAGCTTCCTCGGTATCCGAAGCAGCGGATACCAAAGACGTCTATACGTCGTTTTGCAGCCACCACGAAACCCCAGCAGCATCGAGCTGCGTCGTAACGCTGTCTGTTTCGCGTAGGTATTAACGACAGCCAGCCCGGCAAGAAGCGATAGGACGTAAGCTGTGAAATATTGAAATGGGATTTTTGCGACCCCCTGGGACTCGGTCCGGCAACCGCCGCCTATACGCCCACACGCTTCATGGAAAATGGGGATATAATGCGATTGGACGAAGCTGGAGTTCTCCCTTCGAACCGGTCCACCAGAATCAAGAAAATTCGTTGTTCCAGCCTTATCGCAGTCCGCCGCGAACGTATTAGGAAGGATCGCAAAAGAGAACGATGGCACGAACTGTGTCGAATAATTTATTCCCGCACTATGGTTGTTTGGCGAGTCGGCAGTGATTCGTAACTTTGATCCTGAGCAAATGTGACGGATGTTGAATTTACGGGGAAAGAGGGATGATACGTATTTACCATTCCGAGGGTAATATTCGAGAATCAATCGGTAAAAGGAGGTCGGTAAAGCTGAAGCGCATATTCAAATTCATCTGGAATTTGCCGATCGTTTTCACGAACCGATAGAGCTTATTTAATCGAACGAGGACGAACTTCTCGGTATTACCCGAAACGATACACACGGATGGGGTATCCGACATCTTCAGCGAATCGAAAGATAATCGTTTCGTTTATTTATCGTGAAACCCCAGAGCCATCGAGTTTTCGTTATTTTCCATTACGCAATCGCAACTTATTTCAACCCTATTTCAAAGTCGGCTTATCCACGCGAACCGACTCTTCTTCGCGCAACGAGTTTGCAGAAAGAAAGGACGCTATTTTCTATCTCTATCGAGACTAGTCTATCCACGTGAAACAGTCTCGGCTGGGATGAATATCATTTCGACCATCGAAACAGCAGCGCACGTGTAATTCGTAATTGCGGTCGGTGGCCGCGGGTCGCGGCTTCCAGCCTGGGGAATAATTCACGCGCGAGCGGGTCAAGTTTTATCGCGCAGGCTTGGTCAAGCCAGCATGTGCCATCGTCGGTATCCTCTTCCATCATGGAGGATCGAGGGAAAACTGGTGGCAAGCATCGTTCCGTACCCGCCCTTGGTTCGCCCGTAACTCGCCGCTGTTGGCGCGGGCATTCGCGCTTGATTCGTGCCGCTAGCGGAGTAAAACGCAAAGTTATTCGGCCGCCTTGCCAAATAGGCGATCTAAATGCGTTCAACCGAGCAGAAGTGGTAATACGTTACCGGTTATTGCCGGCGGCAGCATCTTGCCGCGGGCCAGCCTCTCCAGAAGTCGTCCAAGAAAGGCGGCGATGGGGTGGGTTGGTTGGAACACTATATGATACAGTGGAGGCCAAATATGCCGTGGCTCCGCGAATCGCCACCAATTTCGAAGCGGGCAGAACGCGCGCGTCAAATTAACCGAGAGCGAGATCCTTTTCCACGGTCGGTTTCGGAGAGAGAACGAGGAAGGGGGGGCAGGGAGGGGCGGATGAGATCGGGCGAGCAGCCACGCGGAGCTGGTGAATTTTTCCGTGTCAAACGATTTTCCAGCGGTCGAAGTTTCGGTGAGTTGGCAGTCGCCTCGAATCTCTCCTAGCGGCGCGTTTAACCGGGCGCGTCGGGAATAATCGGGAGGATATTACGTTGAGGCTTTTTTGAAAAATGGTAGGTCAAACATAATGGAGCTTCCATGAAATTTACCTTGCTCCCACGCCACGAGGGGATTTTTTTATTAGATTTAATGGCCGCACGCGAAAGTAGGACGATCCATATTATCGGAAATAGCCAGCCCTTTTACCCCGGCGCCGATATACGCTCGAACCGTTCCCGGATCGACGCACCGCCGTTCGATCCACACCCCGTAAAATTACATTCAATGAACGAAAAAAACCAATGGAACGTGCATCATTGGAATTTTCTCGAGAGGAAGCGGTTTACACGAAATCAGTGCTCGTTGGCATCGAGAAACTCAACAACGACGCATGGGATGAGGAGATACGCGTGACAAGCGCGAGGAACGATCGATAACCGAAAAACTAATATCCAATACGAACCGCCGATCGCAACAACCGTTTCAATATCCAATGCCGAAAATACAGCGGAAACTTGGGAATCCTCCTCGTCGTATCGAGGGTGTGAGATAGCCGAGTTTCTCGTCGCGAAGCGGACTTATCGCTTTCAGCAAAAACGCATAAATCAGGTCGAGTCGTGTTTCGCGGCGATCGTAACGTGTGTTCTGGGCAAAACAGAGAGAGGGAGAAAGAGACAAGGAGAGAAAAAGAAAGGGATCGGAGAGGATGGTTGGTAACATAGTTGGCGAGCAGAAGAGAAAGGGAAGTCATCGATCGGCAGCCCCCTGTCTTGGTTGGCGCGATTCGACGAGGCGTGCACTCGCGCTCGTATTCATATTCATATTTCAAAACTCGCATCCACGGCCCATTGTACCGTTGAATACGCTATGCAGAATGCGTCGCCTAGCGTATAACGTTGCGGCGCTGCAACCGCCTTCTGAATTAGTAATAGCGCGCTGACAACGGGCCCGTTCCTCTCAGTGTTCGCCACGACCCTCGTGTTGCCCGAATGCCTACCGCGACAAACGCAATTTGCCTCAGATATTAATTCGGCTAATGGATTACGCGTTAAGCGTCGCGGAACGATGCCGCACAGTCGCAAACGCGGATCTCGCAGCTGTTGAAAATGTTCTTGCGTCGTACGCTTACACTCTCTTTCCACTGAAATCTCATCACTGAAGCTGCTGGAGGTGATTCAAACAAGGACGGTCTAATCTCTGATTAAACTTAAGTGGAACAAATTAGTGCGATGACCTGGATACATTCCACCGGTAGGCCGATCGGTTCTTTTTTTCCTTCCAACTCAAGTGGTATTTCAGAAACAGTGGTATAAGTCGAGTGACGCTGGAAATGGTCGGGTGCACGATGGATGGAAATTTAGAACGCGACGAGCTGCTGCTAGCGCGCCATGAGGGAATTATTCGCGAATATGGAACGCGCCGCCTGTACGGACACAATTGTCTTAATATTCAAAAAGACAGGGATGCATTTTTAAACGCGACTACCGTCGGCGTTGCGTCCGTTTCTCTTCCATATTCTGCTGCCCCTATCTCCTCTCGGCCGCGGCTCCCATCTACGCTAGAAGCTCGCAATTACGACACATTCGAGGATTTCTCGAGATAAAAAGAATTCTGGCTACTTCTGAGAGCAGCTGGATCGTTGGCGCTCTCACGTAGCGCAATTAAATGACATAGAACGGAACCGCAACGGACCAAGTGGGTACGCGCACGTACACTTTCTCGCGAGCACATATATATATATATATATATATAAGTTGGTACAAAGTAGAAGGTGAAGCCAAAGAGGGAGCGAGAGAAGAAAGGAGGGGGAAAGGGAAGGCAGGAATATACGGCGGTGCTAACGAGGCTCCGAGGATCGAATCAAGACCGAATCTCCGCCGCTGATTGACCAGGGCGAATCCTGGAAAGGCGGAAGGCTAATTAGCTAGCCGGATTTCTGTACGTGACCCGACAACGAGATCCCGAGACGTGGCGATTATGGTTGCTCTGAGCGTCTTAATTTCAAGCTCTATAGGGAAACCGAGAAGGATAGAGGCGAACATTATGCCCGCAATGGCGCCGGCCAAATTTCTCTTTGAGCTCAACCAGCTTCGCCTCTGTCTCCTCTTTAAATAGTCCTCTAACCATCCTGAAATTCATCTTCTCCGATATTCCCTTTGAGTACAATAACTAGGTGCTACTTAAGCAGAACAATTCCTGCCACAACATAGAAGGTATTCGACCGATATCACGGCGAAACACTTTGGGTATATTTCTTGTCGCGAAAGTCACCCGCTACTCTTCGGCTTAATTGAAACGTTTCTAACAGAGAAACACGATAGTTTAAAAAAAATGTCCGGTGTCGCGTTATTTTCTTTATAGATGGTACAAACGAACTCGAAACAAACCGCTCCACAGTTACAAGCGTTCGTAGCATTAATTAATTTAAAGAGAATTTGTCTAGTTGCATAGAAACATCCCGACAGGAGATGAGCGACGACAACGTGTTCGTCCGTCCTTTCCCTTTGATCTCGCAGCGTAACTTGCCCCTTATAAAACTTTTGTAATGTCTCTGCGCGGTATTTTCTGGTGTATTATTAGTAAACTCGTGACAAAAGAGCAAGCTTATTATAACATTCGCCGGCCTTTTTTCAGCGGCTCGTTACCAGCTTGTAATCTAGAACCTCGTTTCGCTTTAATACGGTAACGCGTCTTCCCCTTGGTAATTTTCGTTTCAAGATGCCTTCGCACACTTATTTTCGTTTGTTCCTCTTCGCCTCGTGTTATCGACACTGCCGAGTACGCTGTTCGCGATAATTGTAGCTTAATTCGTCGTATCGGTGAAAATTTCATTGCGGGATGGATATACAAATTTGCGCTCGGCAGTCGGCGCGTTAAAATATCCTCCAATTAGAAGGCTCTCGACGAAGCGCGAGGGGAGCGAATATGGGAGCCGAGAGGATGAAAACACTTTTCGTGTCATCAACGCTGATTCGATTTCCTGCCGTTGAAGGCGATACAATTAGATGCGTCGTTTACAGCGCTGTTAGCATCAACGGCAGTCCGGAGGAAGAGGAGAGAGAACGAGAGAGAGGTAGAGGGAATTTAACGAACTCTTGGAGTCGCATCTACCGGTGACCAGCGAACGCTAAACGCTTAATTAACCCATTCATCATCGTCCGCGCGGGACTAGGACGACCACGAAATAAGCCTAGCCAACTGAAGCCGAGCTGTGAACGCAATGAACGTTCACATACGAGCTGCTAACGCGTCTCTGCGTGCATGTTGGCGCCACGTATACGTGTGAACGAACGAACAGCCGTGGGTAAGATCGCGCGAATCCACGGATGTGGTATAATTACGCGAGGTAGCACGAGACAGATCGACCGGTGCAACAGAGAGGGAGCAAGGGTGAACGATGGAAGGAGACAGCGCGCGAGGATCGAAGGGAAAGGGTGAGAGTGTAGCTTGCAAATTTGGTGCGATGCGTGCGACTCGTTGAATCCAATTCAACCGACTGAAATATAACGCCCGTCGATTATTGCCCAGGATACACGTGTACGTATACACGTGACTAACGTATACGCGAGCAGCAACACGCGTGCATGCCGAGTATTAAAGCCGTCGAGCACGCACACCAGAACACCAGACGGTTGGCAGAGCCGTCGTGTCGCGTCGTGCTCTCGGTGTATGGCTACTGTCGGCCAAGCAATCTCTTTCCCCGTGGAGAATACGCAGGTAATTAGCCAAGCTCCACTCTATCGTCGATTCAAACTACCGAACCGGTATATACACGAAGCAGGTCATTAATTCTGCTGCAGTCAAACAGTGTCCACGTTGCGATCCATTCCCCGTGGCCAGGTACACGGCGCGACGCTACGGCGCACGGTTTCTGCCGATCTGTACGCGCGTCCCCTTCATTATCTTTATTATTTCCCTATCGGTTCGTTATCTTTATTATTTCTGCATCACGGAACGTGCGCGCGCACAACGTTTGCCAGCGAAGGCTACGAATTGATTGGCAGTCAGCACGCTGGAAAACAATGCCAGGCCCGTGGAAAAAGGAGGGTTGATTTAATCCCATTGATCCCGACCAAGTTCTCCGGTGACGCGTCAGGTTGTTATTTTTAATGCACGCGCCTCGCTCCGGGGCCTAAAATCAGATCGTCGACGGGGTCGCGCCGTCGCTGGTTGTATTCGATGCAGCGACGGTATTATTTCGCGTGTGATAAACAACTTTTGCGCGTGGAAAAGGACGCGCGAATGCGCGCTACGGAGACAAAGTTCTTCCGGGCAAACAACAGTTTCGAGAAACATAGAGTGGAAAGGGGACGAAAATCTGTGTCGAAGATTCGACGAAACCTAGTCTCGGCTGTATCTTGCGAGTGTTTCAAAGAAAGACAACCGGTGCCAACTGATATGAGAATCGAGGTGGTCCGGTGAATAGAGACTCGACGTTCTATTGGCCCGATAATTTGATCGGCGATAGATTGACGAAATAGCTACGTTGCTAGCCAGACGAAAAGACGATGCCACGCGACGATACCAACCACGAGATAAAACGAAGTTCCTCTTTGGTCCTAGTCGGTCTCGATTAACCGCGATTCTTTCCCGTTCTTCTCTCTTTTCGCCGATTTTCGTTTGCTCTATCTGAAACTTGTACCGCGGCATTCCAGTTAGAGTATTTTGAATGCGAGCCGCAATGCATTTCGTGTGTACGAGGAAACGTAACCAATGGAACACGGACATCCTATATTATTACGATCCGACGAGTTTGCACCCTATACGGTCGTGGCAACCAATTCCAATTCCCTGCTCAGGCCAACGTGACGGCCGGCAAATAATTTACGAATAATGAGGACGCTACGTGGAACCCGGCCAGATCTCTCTGCACCTACGTGTAGGTGGACGCGCGATACGTAGTTAACTGACAGATTGTGAACGTACCAGGCCCGAACGTGATCAACCATGAAATGCGCTTATAAATTATTCCGTGCCTAGCTTCCAGCTGATATAGAATACATCGATACGTCCGGTGTTGCGTTTTACAAATAATCTACGATACGAGAGCACTGGGATTTCTTGCATAGCAGATCGGTAGCGTGTGAAGCACGGATCTATCGTAGGATAACATCGTGTATGATACCGCGTCGACGAACCACGAGTATGGAATTATTGCAAACTGTCGAAGGGCATCGCTACAGCTACCGTTTCCGCATCGCATTTTCGGAAACTTCACGCGACGTCTGTCAATTTTCAAGCGTGTTTTCGCGCCCGACAAGATATCCTTTTCTTTCGCCTCGGAGTTTTTAAAATGTCCATCACCGTCCTTCTGACTGATTTACCTTGAAAAACCGAAATTCTGCTCGACACCGGTGCGCGCGGTGTAACGGCTGGATGGAAAAACGCAACGGCGAAGGGAAAGCTGCCACCGTTTGCATACGCGAGTTTTATAGCTTCCTTCCTTTCCCTCTACGCTGACAATAAAATCTAACGTCACGGAAGAATAAAAGCTTATTATCCGGAAAAGTGTGTTCTCTCATTGTTTTTACGGGCTGCCCTAAGGGCTAAACGGGTCGCAGAGTGTTGAGCGTAGATAACGTCGTCTACAGAGTAACAGCAGTCTACCGAGTGCTTTCACGTATAAACGTGCATGTTCCGCGAGCTAGTGCCTCGCAACGCGTGCATTTCTAGCTTGCTACGAAATACCGGCGACATTCGTCAGACGGAGAAACAACGTCCTTCTCTTCTTCCACGTGAGCACAGGAGTTGCCACGCAATACCGCATCGTAGCAAGCGAGAGAATCTTATTAGAAACTCCTACCAGCTTAGTATCGATTCCGCATCAATTTGCATTGTTCAAGACGATCCGAGGGAAACTATTCGCCGCTTGGTCGCTGTTACCTGCTTTCTGGCTAGCGGTCTGGATAGAGAGGAAACGAGTCAAGAGAGAGGGAACAAGGAAACTGGAGAACAGGAGAGAGACGAAGATTCCGTGAGTTAGAACTCCACCTTTGGAGGAGAAGAAGATGGAGAAAGGGGCAAGCGGAGGGGTTGTCAATACCATCCATTACTGTCATGACGCCTTTATTACTATCGTCGTTCCGTTGCTTTCCATACGGTCGAAGGGTTTCCCAAGCACCGTTCCGACGCAGCTTACTCTTGGCAAGACAACTAGCGCTTCGAGAGAGCAAGAGAGAGCACCCGACCACTTTGTCTCGACGGATACGCGTACGTATAATCGGATATGAAAGATTTCGTTCGTAACAGAAGTTCGATGTCGACAGAATTTCTGGCGGTTTCTCGACGGTGTGTGGGAGAGCCAGCAATGAGCGAAGATATCGTCGACGAGCGGCAATCTCGGGAATCTAGGTCAAGTTGCGAAACGAACCAACTTCTCCAGTTTTGCCGACAACGAAAGATCGGACGAATCGAGCGAAAATTTTTCACGATCCCCTGTATGCCAGTATCGACGATGCGTTTATCCGAAGATCGTGCCGTCGCGTGATGCTACATGTTTGGAAACGTGGTCAACGGCTTTTATTGTTAGTCAAACACAGAAAAATATAATAAAAACACGAACGAATTCGGGTATAACACGTCGAGTACCAAGTTGCGAACAAATTTCAACGACGATCCAACGTCGAGTGGACAAAATGGTCGCGACACTTGGCTGGCTGAAAAATAACCATCGTGCCCGGACAAAAGTAAAAGAGAACAGCTCTTTAAATATTATGGTACGTTCAGGGCAGCACGAGTGTGGACATTATCGCGTGGTTAACACGCGGAAGACATATCCGAATCATTCGATTTCACACTCGTTGTGCGTGGAAAAATAGAACCGCGGTGTAGAGAGTAGAGAGAGAGGGAGAGACGGTAGGGCGCATGGTTGGAAGGGAAGCATCGTTGCATGCAGATTCCCTGGATGATCCGTAGCAGACAGAAGCCAAAGTGGCCGAGTCACTTTTGGTCGGCAGGCAATAACCAGGCGAGAGCAATATAAGAGCACGTGAGCGACTTGTACAAAGTGAAGAGCATATTTATTGCAGGTCATAGTGGGCCGGATTGTGACGGTGCCCTCAGAGACGACAGGTCTCACGGGGGCATGATATATATTTTCGGCGGCGCACACGACCACGGCCTATCTCGCGGAAATGCCATTTTCGGGACTCGACGTTCCCGGAAAGCAATAATACCGAAAGCAGTTTTAATAAAGGCTCAGCCACGATATATCGTGGCTATACCCCACACCCTACCTGTCCGACCCCTCTGTACATTGCCATCGCGTCCTATCGTCCATTCTTCCACCCTCACGTCCCTTCCACGTGTCTCGCTCTTTCATGGCGAACGACCGTACCCGTACACAAGCACACCGTTCACCATCCTATTCGTCGATGCCCGAATTTTTTTCCGTGATTCCTCTCGTGCCTGGGCTCCAGATTGCTCGACGTTACGCTCCCTCCCCTGCGACCACAGCGATATTTTATCCGCGCCTCGTTTCATTATTTTTAACGATGGTCATTTTATTACGTAATTCGTTTCAATTTATACGTACCACTTGAACGTCTCCGTAATAACGGAAAAATCAGCAAGAGAAAAACGAGGATGAAGGATCAGCGTTTCCGTCCTGTCAGTCTGTCGGGTCTTGTCTCGTGGTTCTCGTCGCACTCTCGGGCGTCAGCATCGTCTGCATGAAGCGACCCGACAAAAAAACGAAAAATTAATCCTGGGAAAGTCAGGTCGGCAGGAAGGATACGCAAGAAAGCCGGGAGATTAAACCGGAAGATATATTGCGTATCCCACGCCATAAACAGACTGATGAGACGTACGCGCGATAGGATTGGCCGAGTGAAATGCTTTCTCTCAAATTACCTCCGGCCTCTGACTTGCTCGATAATAATTCTGCGCGCATTTTTCCGCGAAGCAACGAATACGTTCCACGATGTAACGTGTTTCTCGAAAATTTTTCATCTCCCCTGATGGAATAATCTAGCGACAAACGTGACAAAAACACGACGTTGAGATCCAAAGAGGTTGCACGAAGTAAAGGAAGAAAAATGTCTCAGGATCTAGTTTATCTAACATCGGGACGATCGTGTTTCCACGCTGTACCTCGCCTTATGCGATCCTTAATTTCCGGCACGCCACCTTATTTGTATACGCGATCGACTTGGCCGCACTCCATTCGAATGAAAGGCAGCCGCTATTCCAGCAAAATTCCGATGACACTTGGTCATGCCTGGGCGCCATCGTGCCACATCTTAGCCGACACCGGCAACGACGAATCTAAATTGGAATCTGTCCGAGCTTGCGGTTCGAGGGGAAAGTGGATGGAAAACGTGGACAGCCGACCAACGCCTACGCAACGTCGGTCAACGTTTAAAGTCGCGATGACACTGGAAGATAGCGAAATCGTGGACGAATCGTCCCGTTGACAGGTTCGATCGGCCGTTTGACACGCCACGAAATTCAATCGAATCGACGTGACGAATGTTTTACGAGAAGCAAGACGAAGACGAGTAGAGGTTAGATATTTTAGCGAGCACGTTATTCGCGCGTGCGTTGACCGCGTGATTTATAGAGGCGAAAACGCACCGATACGATAGCCCGGCAAATATCGATTTTTCGATATTCTCGATGCTCATCCAGCACGAAATATCGGATGGCCGCGTGTCGCTCGGCCAAGCCGAGCCCGTCCAAATTATCATACGTCGAACAATTTCTAATTTAATTCTGTTTCGCTGCGAACGGTCATCGACGATTCGTACCGTCGTGGAATTCGCACGGTCGAGCTTCCGGTGAATTTCGAATCCCCGCGACGGCCTCAATTTTTCGAAAACCAATCGGGATTGAAAGAATAAAGAACGCTGGAACGATAAGACCGTTCACCCGTTTCGGCAAACCACGCAATAGAAAACTTTTGCGCTAATACAATGCGAGAAAAATATCGAGCGCAACCAGCTCAGCGTACGAAGTAACGTTTCCCACAGTTCCGTAATGAAAGCGGTTCTCTCTTCTGGTTTCGTGCAACGATTCTTATTTCAAGAACTACGGAAGATGCGCGCTGCGCGTTCTAACGCTACACTGTATTTACGTTTCAGACGCAGCTGCAGTAACCGCGCGGTACGACCAACAAGTGTTTTATGATGCAGATTAGCCAGGTCACCTTGCAGCAACGTCTTCGCTCCTATCGTAATAAGCCTTTGAGCGACTATTTTTTACCCTCTGAAGATGCCATCTGACGTTGAAATTAACCGTTCGTAGTCTTAATTTTTAAAGTTATTTTATCGACAAAGTAAAATGCCCGGCCTCTGCGAACCCCGCAACTCTTAGACCGCCTTCTTCGTTACTTTCTTTCAACCCTCCTTCCGTTACCTACTCCTCCCGTACTCCTGTACTTTCTTAGCGGCAGGACGAGCAAATCTTTTTCAATCTCTTTTGAATCCTTTACGAGCACAGTGAGATTGGAGAATAAGAGATCAGGGCGAGTGAGAGGAGGGCGGGGGGGGGGGGGGGAAGAAGGTCGAAGAGAAAGATGAGAATAAGGTAAATCTCGCAAAGAGGAGGCAAAAGGCCGCGCTATGGAGTGTAAGAAGAAAGAGAGGGGGAGAGGCAAAGACAGAGAGAGAGAGAGAGAGAGCCAGAAAAAAGAGGAAACGGCAGGAAGCGATGGTAGTATGGGATTCGAAACGTTCGTCCTTTTTTCCAGGGCATCGATAATCCCTCCGCGTAAATCCTTAAACGCGTCATAATGGACTTTGCTCGGTTATTATCGACTCCGCGTCTATTCTCGCCGGAGTTCACCTCATTTCCCTAACGATACCACAGTCCGTTAGATGGTCCTCGAGCAGCGAAGCTAGAGGAATGGTAAATCGGGAAAACAGGTGTCGTGTCAGGGAAAAGGGCGAAACACTGGTAGAAAGCAAAGAAGGACGAAAGAGACTAAAGAGAGAGAGGTCGCATCTAAAAATTGAACTTGAACAGGACAATTTAGTTGTGACTGAAGGAGAATGCGGAGGACGATAAGTGCTGTTCAGTGTTAAATCCACAGGGAAAAGCTGCTATATATGAGACAGAGGATGATGCGGGGATGAAATTCGCTCGCAGGTGTTAAAATATTCGTTGTACCGGGAAGCACGGTCTCGCTTGCCATTGGATGCTGGAGCAACACACTCGAAAATACTTTTACGCTTGATCGCTTTTCCTGGCGCTCTGGCAGGATGGAGGTTACGCCACCAACTATGGCAACCGGCTCGCGCCATGGATCAAAAGAGATGAAAGAATATTTCGAAATAAATCCGGCAAATTTATGAAATCAACTCGTAGATTCTCCCTCTTTTGCCAATAATACAATTTTATCCGGCGAATTCTCGCTCTATCCGATTATAATTTAGCGGAAGCACTACTGCTACGTGAAAACAACAATAAGCGAAACAATTTGACGGTATAATATGATTTAGCAAGTTAAACGGAAAAACTCTGTTTGGATAAAATCAACGATCAAACTGAAATATCCATTTAACATTTTCGCAAGATTAAAAAAGGGAAAATTGTTATGTCGTACGATGTTGTTGTAAAGCGAAAAAGCGCCCTGGGATACGCCAGGCTATTCCGGAATAGCTTACGATATTGCGGTAACGAACGGAAATGCTTTCAAACGATTTGCAACATCGTAAAACTTTGTTACAAAAAATCCTACTGCTACCGAGGGAGGTTCAGGAATACTAGGAAGTTCTCCACATTGTTCCAAGACTCGCGTTGTTGCTAAACGGAAAGATGTTATTTATGCTTGAAAGCATTGGCTCATTCTCATCTGCTTCGTTTTCACATTCGTAAGTGTTCTCTCTCTTAGTCTCGTAACATTGTTGCAACAACAAGATTTCTTTAACTCGACGAAGATCGAGTCTGTAAAAATTCCAATCGCGCCCTTCGCATATTTCCAGCAGTTGACAGTAAAATATATTTTTCTCCCTTCCTAGACGTTGAAAAACAAATTCACGCGTATGTCTGCCACAGATCAGCCTCGGCCTCACCAAGGTTAGACGTTCTGATCTCTCGTTTGTAAAAGTAGATTCGTATCGCGCTTGTTGGCAACAATTTCGCAAACGAGAGACCGTTGTCTGTTAAAAATATACAAGCGTCGCAGGGCAAAGTAGTGAAAGTACAACAGCGATTCCCTTGCCTCGTTTCCCCAATATTGTTGCAACTCCCTGTACCGCAGAAACTCCTGGAAGAGAAAGCACGCTTTCGGTCGCAAACGACACGGTCGCGTTGCTTATGTAGTATGCATGCAGAATGCAGGCACATCACGACACATACGGGACTGTCGCGGGAAAACACTTTAATGGTACATCGTCTGACGGCTAAGACCGGAAACGAGTGGAAGCTGAAATCGGAAGTAAAAAAAATCCCGGATACTTTTCCATCGCATCGGCAATGCGCCGAGCAGTCAAGTTGACTAGAATCTCGACGTGAATCGCGCATGTTCGCGAGTGTACGTGTACGTACACACGGCGAAGAGACGCTGAACCGTGAGAAAAAGAGAGAGAGAGAGAGAGAGAAAGAGGAGAGGAGTGCAAAGGCATACGCGTACATACGTGCATGTACGTACATAGTCGTGTACAAGAGGGAAGAGCCAGCCTAGGTACGAGTTACCCAAACTCCCATTCGATTCGAGCGACAAACTTTGCAAGCAGTTTGATCGTCGGAGTTACAGATTCACCGTAGAACTCTGAACTCCAAATGGGGAATCTATTATCGAAGCAGCGTTTACACGTACATGTTCGTTTACGCGGCTTGCGGATCTAGCTGCTGTCATAGCTGTAGCGATCAACGTTTTGATCGTAGTGTCAATTTGTGCCCGACAAGTTGTAAATGCGAGATCGAGTTGTCAAAGCAACTGATCGATCTTTTTAAAGCTTCGTTGAGCAACTTAATAATCGAGTAACGTCTATCCCGCAAGTTCGTGTTGCAGACCGTAGAAGACGACCAGAAATTAGCTACAGCTAATGCCATACACGGTGCAATCTATTCCTATCTTTCTCCCTTGTTCGTCTTTTCTTTCTTTCTTTTTTTTTCACGGTCGAAATACCAGTCACAAAAGCTTCCCGTAATTTTGAGAGAATCCCTGGATAAACGGGGTAAGCTTGAAAGGTGGATGCGGGTTTCCTGGCAGATTCACGACGTAAATACATTTGTCTCTCCTTCTAAGTGGGCTGCTGTCTCTTCGTTGCCGAATAAATGCCAGCCGAATAAAACTTCCTGGCTACACACAAACGCAATTACCGGACGTATCCCGGGCGAAGAGAAGAGGCAGCGAGGCCCGACCGGACGAAAGACGCATTGCCTCTCCACGGCCCGTCCCGTTTGCACCATTTCCCGAACCTACGATTCAACACTGCACGAAATTAACTACCCCCTTTTCTTTCCATCGAATCACCAACCGGCAACCAACCGGCTCGATTCTCAACAGCGGCTCTTCCGACGAACAACCAGCCCTCCAACAATGAAATTAAATCTCGCCGAGTTGGATTCCCTGTGTTACACTGTGTAGGTAAGTTTACGTATATTGTGACACATTTTTACATCAGCGAGTAATCTTAAATGTCGCAGATATCGTATGATATCCAGGAATGTGTATTTTAGTTCTGGAATATCTTGAACGTTTCTCGTATTTTCTCTGGTGTTTCTCTGCTTGGTTTCTATGTAGTATTGTATGTTTCTGATATTCTTTATTCCTTGCTCTTCCCTGTAATATTCTTGCGGCGTTATGCATATCTTTTTTATTGTTGACACTTCTTTCTTTTATGAATATTGCGCTGGTTTTTATCGCTGGAATTCTGTAATTTTCGAGAGAAGGTTTGCGCAGGGTGAACATTTTACAAAGTCTCTATTTCGTCACGTTAGAGAATGTAGGTATCTCCGGCAACATGCTGATGGATTATTTCCAACCCCTGAGCCGGATGGGTCACAGCCCAAGGAAGTAGTTGAAACAAGAAGGAATTCCCTAGAAATGTTCACAACAGTCTCGGCAGTCACCAAGACAGATTTTGGAGAAAATGACCATAGTCGCCACGGTGGTTGGCCACTGGATGAACGCCAAATAGCCAGCGAGTTGATATTGTTCATGGACTAGTCAGCCAAGATGTAGTTATTAGCATAGAATTACTTCGACATTCGTAGAAATCGAAGGCACAGAAAATGGATCAGGACAATCGGCGAAAAATGTGACAAGATATTCTCCCGCGATACATTCGCATTCGGTAGTCGTAAACGTAATTTCACTGTAAGAAGTAATTAACGAGTTAACGAGTAACACGTAACAATATATATAAATCGATCAAAAGTACGATATTTATTTGTTCGAACGTCTCGCTAAAAAAAGCTAAAAGCATCTATGAAGGTTCGAAACTTCAGTTATAATCGTACAAGGTTGATGTGAGTTCCTATCGCAAAAGGTAACACGTATAATAACAAAACCTTGTGGTCTGAGTGCGCCTTTAATTTAAGATCTCGCTAGGCCATGAAAACTACTGTATCGATGTAGATGTTTTCGTGTACGAAAAATATGGCTCGTTCGTACGGAAGATCGCCGAAGGGCATATACGATAGAAATTTTCATTTGACTAGAGATACAGGCAAACTTTATGAATCGAGTTCGCCTTTACACATTTTTGCGATACGCATTGACCGTGCATAAAAAGTCGCGGCGGGCGGGCATACCTCCGTGTTCGATCGCCGTAAAATTCCTCGCAGGCACGTCAGTTTCCGTACAGTTGGAAAACGGAGAACCGGGCGAAACAGAAATACTGCAAAGTTGCCGGAGGCCAGGTATGTCTAGATCAGCCACCGATAACGCAAGGAATTGCATGGCCGGTAATTGAAAAGCAGACAAGCAAGGATGCCTGCGCGAAAACCAAGTAAAATGTACGTGCGAACGTACTTTTCCATAAATGTTGCGCTATTACTGCTAAATTACTACGTCAGAAAAATTCAACCGTTCTTCGGTGGCGAGCTTTAGCTTTTTTTCTCCGTGGCAGCACGAATCTTTCTCGCTCTTCAAACTAACTTTAATTACGTTCAAATGAATGTCAAATGTATTAGAAATTCAAAGGGATCGATGTCGTCGGGATATTAAGAAGCGATTGTGATAGAAATATGCTCGGGATGTATCGCGGTAAACGAGGAAGAAGGAAACGTTTGGCATGTTTGATAATGCGAGCTAGTATTTCCAGATTACGTGGACAGGATGACGCAGTAAAAGCCTAACAGAGGCAATGGCCAATATCGTACAGTGCAACGTGTCTACTGGCGGATACATAGAATATATGTAGTCAATATCACTGATATTCCCGATGGCGCGATACACCGGGCAAACGCGTAATTAAAACTGACGCTTTCGTTTGGATGTGCGCCCTGTACAGAACCGTTGTAGCTCGCGCGTTCCGTTATGCGGCTATCTCGGCCTTCGCTTCCGCCGCGATTGCCATCGAACGGGAGAGAGGGAAAAAAAAGTTTTCAAAATCACCGGTTGTCCGTCAAATATGGGTTGCATGAAAAACGGGAAATTATTTGGCAGCATTTCCGCGCACGCGAGCCCGTCGCACTATCGTGTACCCTGAATTTACATTCGACGCGCGCCTGCTCTCCACGCGCGGTGACGCGAATTAAATTTCACGGCTATCGGGTTGGAGCCGTGTCGCGGCAAATATTTATTTGATTCCGACCGATACCATTATGATGTAACGTCGATTTATTTAATGCTTTCCACTGTTACTCCTCCCCTTTTTCACCAGTACGAAATAACATAACTGTCTCGTTTGAACGATGAATGGATCGGAACGACAAAAGCACCTATATGAAGCTCGTTCTCGTCGATCGTCCTCGCCGAAATACTCGATGCGTTCGGTAATTGTAATTAATGTGTACGCAAGTTCGATAATCCAGTCGAACCGAGACGTTGCACGAAATCACTCGTTACCTGGGGTAGAAAGGGGTTGCGTGAAGGGGTCGAAAACAGTGGCTGTTAACGCAATATGTAGGTAATGGCGGCACGTAGGCGAGAGTCGGTATGATAACCGCGATGCGATAACGATTTTCAACTGGGCCCGTGTACCGTGTCGAATCGACGATAAATCGAGTTACCTCTCGTCAGAAAGCGATAAACATTGCCGTTGCCCGATGGTGGTGCGGTTCGATATAGGGTGTGCGTGTTTCCCATTTTTTCCCCCCGTTTTAACTCCACCAGCCCGATTAAATCATCGCGATGCGCAACGATTCCAGTGACAAGTTGAAAAATCCTTCCCACCGAAAGCAGCACGCGATTTCTTTCATAATCTTGAATTTTACGAGACTATCTGTAACGTCGTTTCATAACCGTACTAATTATAATCTGGCGATTAAAATGCTTTATTCCCGGAGGGCTAAAACTGGCTAAAAGGGAAGAAGGATCGCGCGCCAGTAGGGCCGGAAATATCTATAAAAGAGCTTTGTCGCGACATTATGAAGAAGCTTTGGAAACGTTTCAAGCGAAAAATGCACGGGAAATCGAGTTACGCGCAATTTTAGGGAAGAACAGGCCGGAAAGAAGAAACAGAATCATAGAAGCTATATGGCAGCGGAAAGTAAATTAATTTGGACCCTTTGGTTTTCGTAGATTTCCGTAGCGAACGAACAGCGTGTCTCTCGTCGCGTAAAGCGGAGCTGCGTGCCACGGATTATGGCACGGTAAATGTAGGTGTAATGCGTGCATGTAAAACCCGTGGATGCGTGACTCCGGTTCGTATCGAACACAATAGCACTGTCGAGGCTGTATTTTTCGTGTACACGTAAAATCCATTTGGTCGTTCGACATACTGGGTTGTCACTCGGTACAATCGCATCCTCCTCTTGTCGCGCGCGCGACTACAGGTCAGCTTTATTGTCAGCGCCGCCAGAATTCCGGCTTTCGCATCGAAACGAAGAGCAATTATTCTCACCCACCGCTGCGAGCTTTTAATTGTCCGCGTGCACCGCCCTTCCGTCGTGTTCAAAATATTGTATTACTTTTCTATTACGAAGCAACTGGCGCGGCCACCGTTAAAAGCGCATTCTGACCTTTTTAAATTTTTCCATTAACCGACATCTATCGAGACACACTCGACCTTGCGTCATCCTTGTTGCCCTACATGTCGTCCTTCTGTTCCGTTCTTCCTACGTAGCGCACACATCTTCTCTCTGTTTCTCTCGCTTTCTATGGGTACTCGGTGCTGCCGAAAACTTTATCCGACACCGTTAACCCTACACACTACATACCGCGTTTACGCTGAGAAGATATATGTTAAATGTTGCCCCGAAAACGCTGTTCACACATTCAGAAAATTAAACGAATCGATGATAAAAGCGTTGAATCCGAGAATAAGTTAATAATTCATGGAAAGGTTAAAGAGTCGCGTTTTAAAATGTGCAAGTAGAAAGAGATGAAACACGAACGATAAATCGAGAAAATGCACGCGTTCTAAATCAATTATCAGCAAAGTTGGCGAAAGATTCGAAGAAAAATTGTATCGCACAGGTGACGAAATATAAAAAAAAAAGGTTGGCGTATTACGGACCGTTTAAGCTAAAAGACAAAGCCAATTAAGGATAAAATTAAGTATTGCCATTAAGGAAGAACAGTGTGCATCGCGATAACGCTAGTCCACACGCAGCAATAATGGGTGGTAAAAATTACATGACAAAACGGGTGTAATTAATCATTCCTCGTATCCTCTTCGCTTGACACCATTGGGTTATCATCGTTGCTAATCATCGCAGTATTTTCTCCGTAAAAAAAAAAAAACATCATCAGTTAATAATGATTCATGCAGACGGAACAAACAAACTGACAAACAGACAGCAAAAAAATATAACAAAGTACCCTGGAAAATGTCTATCGCCTCTCGATCTCGATCTACGTCGACGAACAAGAAACGCGACAAAACTTCGCGGTGAACTTACGATCTAACAGGTCGTGGCTGTATTCCGTTGGTGTCGAAGTCTCGGCGGCAATACTTTCGGCATTAAAGTCGACGCGTCATTTTCCACGGCTCACATCCACGTGGTTCATTAGCGAGAAAAGCCTCCCCTTGCGCGATACCGGCAGGGCCGCGACCTGTACACCACCGTTCCTCCTTTTATCAGGATTCCTCTCTCGTTTGTTTTCACGACGTGCGAACCTGGTCCGGCTTATTTCGCCGTTCGCCTGTGCTAAACTCTGTATTCACGGCGTATCGCGTAATGCCGTAGCATTACTGCGAATGTCTAAGCTCGCTAACCGGTAAATATGAGTTTTCACTTGCCGCCCTGGCTACAAACCCATTTCTACTCTCGGCCTCTATTTTTACCTCGTTAATTACGATTACCCGGCGTCCCAAGGCACGCCAGGTAACACGCTCGGACTTCCGACGAGTTTCTTTCTCTAACGTGAACCGACGAAACTCTGCCGGGTGGCCACGACTACACATCCAAGTCCGATATATACCTACAAGGAAATATACCTACGAGCCGGAGAATATATCGGAGAGTCGTGACTAAACAGGAATACATATATTACAGCTTTGTATGCTCGTTATCGAAGTGCCAATATTCCATCGATGCAATTGCGAACGCGCAAAGAAAATGGCTTCCTTTCTCGCATCGGTATAACGTTTCGTCGATCTCGCCTACGGCCTTCCGTTAATATCTAATTAAACAAGTGAATTCAATACATCAGCATGATGGTTCCAGGCCACTGGAACTAGAGCATAGACTAGAAGTCCTGCGGCAGCGTGGAAGACGAAACCGGTAGAACGAAGAGAAACAGCGTAGCGGCGAGTGGAAAAGGGAGAGAATGGTGGAAACTCGAGGAGGATCTACGACCTCAATTCTCTGCCCTGAAATAGGCCCGAGTCTTCCTGAGGTCGGTCTTCGGTACTTCGACCTGCGGAAGCAATATTTCCACGGGACTTCCGAGAAACGGCGAACCCGCCGGCAATTAGTCAGGAAGTGGCTGACAAGCCTCCTCCACGTCTTTCGCTCGTGCTTTCCACGAATTGACCGCCTTTGTGCGCTCGATCGCCGATTCGATATTGCCGATTCGCGAACGCCCGCATACCGGGATTAAAGATCCTCCCTTTCTTCTTAATTAATCGTCTAACGAGAGGGGAAAAAAGAAAGAGAGGGAGAAAACGAGCGAATCTTCCATGGGGAATCGATCAACCATCGGACAGAAACAAAGAGGATTCAAATCGTTTCTTGGCCTTCGAGTTATGGCGTCTTTATAAGAGCCACTATCTTACGACTAAATCATCGTAAGTTCGCGCTATTTCGGACGACAAGACAATTCGCGCCATTTTCCTCCGATATAATTCTTCTTTAATGGCTCGTAAACAAACTCCCATAAATCGTGACTTTCGTCGTTTCGCCGAGCCTGCCAAGCCGTGCACAGCGTAGCCCGCTTGAATTTATAATGCCGACGATCAAACACGTAGCAATACCGTGAATCGTAATAGCGATATCCGCGAGTTAACGCCTCTATCGCGATACGACGCTCCACTTCATTCCTTCCAACCTCATGATCGGGAGAAAGTCGGATTTTCGGTTTCATCATTGGCCAACAGCGATCCAGGGACTACGTATCGTAGGTAACTACTCCTACGGGACCTGTAAAACAATACTGCCTTTCTCCGGTGAGCTTCACGAGTCATCGTTCCTTATGGACCACGGTAGAACGAAATCAGACGCGAGTCCGTGCGGTACGACTTACCTGATGGCGAATAACGGATGCCGCAATATATACGGACACGCGGTGCGATTCATATAAATTATCTGGTCTGACGTGATTTCAGTCGAGTCGTTGCGCGTTTCGTTACACGTCCATTTAACGCGAAGATTTGCCTCTCACGATGAAACCGAGCCTGCAAGTCGCGACACTTTTTTCTTTTCCCAGCTGAAAATAAAGCCGAAACGTGCGCGTTCTCCCCCAGGCTACTTCTTTATGCATACGTTTCCAGGCTCTCGTAATAGGATCAGTCGCGAAAACAACAGGGAAAAAGAACCGACGGACGATAATTACAGTCCGACGTTATTGCCTGATCGAGTATACAATTATCGAGCGAATAATCGGCAGTTGGCCGATTGAAAAAAAATTCAAAATTCTACGCTCTTAAGGAGCCTAGGAATTGTCCCTTATTATTTGCAGTTCTTGTTATTATCGTCGCATCGTTTTAGCAATTGAGCTCGGATAAAAGACCACTTTATATCGTGTGCTGTCGTATAACGAGCACCATTACGGAATCATCTCCAGTCGGATCGTAGGCTCCCGACTTTCTCTCTCTTTCTCTTCGTTTCATTTCAGAAAAGTGCATTGTCTCTGTCATTAAATTACGCTACGCTAATGACCGCCCGTCCAGCACTGTAATTTATGTAACTGCAGCCGGTTACGTCACGCGGTGATTTGCGAACGGTGATGATAGGATCGGCGCGGAATCGAAGCGGAGGGGAACGTTGGAAGTAGTATTACCCCGAGCTGGTTCAGACGCAATCGAAATACTCCGGATGATCCCCTTTCTCCGTGTAGATACGCTTCTTATTGGCGTATCGCGATACGATGTGATACGCGAACACCGCGTATCGTATATTATTATCCGCGTATTCCATTTCTATGTATATTTGCTGTACATGCACGTACCGAGCCGTACATCTGCGGGAAAAGACGTTTCGAACGCACGAAAATTGTACATGGAAGAATACGTATTCGCGGTAGCATCGCGTTCCGTAAATGATATTCTTCGTGTTGACCAACATGCACGAACTATTATTCACGTAAGATTTTCTATTCTTCCCGGCTCGTCGAGTTTCATTAATTAACGTTGGACTCGGTATCGTACGCTTGGCCGGCCAAGACGCGACCTTAGCTACTGCTGTTTACTCTGTTTAATATCTTCGAAGAGAACGGCTGATTGGATCAAAATGGAACAGCCGGATGATTAATTTCAGCCGACTCTCTTTTCAACGGCGAAGCAATTAACGCCGACGCTAATTAATCGTGCAATGGTCCGGCTGTGTGACGTGGCTTTCGAAAATATCGACGGTATCGAAATCAGGTCGTAACTCGATTACGGGGAAAGATTCGTTATCGCGCGACCTGCTGTAAAACGGAACGATCATGGTACGCTTCGATTTTCTGTTTTATAGGATCAGCCTCTATGGCCCTGTTCCTGTTTTTCCTCTCTATGTATCTACATGCACGCGATAATACGTATGTATGACTATGCTAAACACGACTTTCCCTTTTTGCACTTTTATCCCGTGATAAAGTGCCGTAGACTGTGGCGCGCGCTTTCGATCGATCTACTCCGAGAAACGGAGAATGAACGAGGAATGATGGAAGAAGAGGAAGAACAATCCTAGCACGAACTCGGCTAGAGGAGCGATAGAGAAGAACGAGAGATATTACTTTTGCTCGTTATCGGTTAATTGGAATCACAAGATTCCCGATCGTTTCTGAGAAGCCAGACTTCGCTAGCTGCCTCTCCGTCGCTCTTCCGCTCTCTCTTTGTACGCGGCTTATCCCCGCGACTTACATTCGTGCGGAAACAGTCAAACGCGGAAGATGCAATTACCGTGCCAGTAACAAACTCGTTTGGCACGGCAACTGCAGCGCCGTGTTTAAATTGCAATCGTGTATCAGCGCGATAAAGACATTCGCGAACGGATTTCCCTCGGTTTTTAACCGTCGCATCGATACCGCAAGAGAGGAACAAGTCTGTATTTAATTCGAATCCCGAACCGTGTCGTTGAGTTATAAGGTCGCGTCGATCTCGCGGCCAGATTGGGGACTAATATACGAGAAGCAGAAACCGTTCGATAACGAAACCGAACCAACTATTATCGTTTTTGTTCTGCTTCTCCTTCCTCCTATTCCCTTCGACCCTATTCTCTCCTCTTCTTTTTTTTTTTCTCATCGTCCACGAGAAATCCGCAAAGACAATGGGATCTCTGGTCCACAAAAACCGATATTTCCGTCGTCGGAACGATTGTACGCGGCTTAACGATCGACCCGGAAAAGGAAATTTCATCTTCTCACGAAGTGCACCCTTTTTATTTCTCTTCTCCTTCGTTTTTCGTTACCCAGCCACTCTTTTCCGTGGCTTCGTCCCTTCCCCTGGCTCTTTTATTCCTCGCCTTCTTATTTACAGCGGCAAATAACTCCTTTTGCGACGTAATATCGTTACGGTTATGTAGTTTCGCCGATACGCCGGTTCTTTATTCTATTCCAGAGGATTCCCTCCCTTCGTTGTATGCTCGCCACGTTTCCCTTCTCCTCGCAATCTTTTCCTCTCCCGCGTCTGGCTGTCTCTCTGCCTCTCTTCGTCTGCCTATATTTTCAGCTATCATCCGAGACAGCCTATTCCTTTCCTTGGCACGAACACAGAAAACAGTCTCCGTCGCGAGATTCAACCGATATTCAGCTGTACCGGCCGAAATTGAACGATTTGTCGTATAAACGTCTTTCAGCCGATTCACAGCGCGCAACGCCATTGATAAATCCGGACGTCTATCCGCGAAATCGCCGCGCCGTCACCGGACGCGCTCGTGCGGAGTTAATCTTCCAAAGAGTCTGTGGGAATAGGAAAGAAAGCCGCGGAAAGCTCGAAACATCCTGGAAAAACCTACCAACTCGAAAATCTCTCGCGCCCAGCCAACACGATCCCATCACACGGAGAAACTTTCCCGTTCTTCCCCCCGGTCTGATCATCGTAGTTAAGCTGCGTTGGCCACGATTCTCGCTCCTATCTACCAACTACATGCACGTGAAAGACCATCGGTACTTTCAGAGTCTACCTAAACCTCCACATATCCCAGACTATATGATAGTATATGTACTGTACCCGATGCGGATTTAACTCGAAGAACTGGAAGAAAAGAAAAAAAAGGAAGAAAGGTATATCTGGTGGTGCCAAGTCAGCTCACCTAAAGACCAACGTCGGTGAGAGCGACCTTTAAAGAAAATCCTCATTAGAGAAGCTTCTGCAACGATGGTAGCAAGCCCGGACGCTGCAAAAAGCGTCTAATTAATTATTTGCGTTTTCCGTCGAAACGACAACGATAAGGAGCAACATTGCCGCGTAATTGCCTACCGACGAAAGTAGCGATAAAGACAATGGGTCCGCGCGTCTCCGTCTTGTAATTGAACCCTTCCAACTTCGCTGGCAAAGTGTACGACAGCTGGATGCGCGCTTTAATCGCGACTAACGTAACCCTAGCGGGTGTCTCAGTCGCAGACCGTAACGACGATTTACGGGTTAACGAGTTCACACTTCTCGAATTTCCCGGATGTTCGCATGATTCTTCCCCACCTATCCTACCAAGTATTCGATTCAGCAGCCTCCTTTCTCGGTAGGGTATTCGCGGTACCCTTCGCATACCGCCGCCCTTTGCCGTGCCTTCAGCTAACCAACGAAAGTTCGCCCCTTACATTATCGTCGCGGCAGCCGCGAGTCGCTTCTTGCGCTTGCGGGTGCCGCTAACTTTTTAACTAGTTGCAAATTAAAATTTAACTCGAGGGTACCCAGCACCTTCACCTCTGTCGGCGTTTCTCGGTACTTTCTCGTTCCCCGGCTCTGGATAGCGGCAGCCTGTGCAACGAAACGCGTCTGCAGAAGAAGAGAGAGCGAAGAAAGTTTCCAGGAGTAGATTTAAAAAAAGAACCGGAGGTTGCTGAAAGTTATAGGGACCGAGGATTGAAGACGTTAGAGACTTCGATCATTTTTACGAGCGCTCCTGGTCACTGGCGCATCGTGCAACCGAGGATGAGAAGATACTGCGCGCTATCTCGATCCTGCTTTTTCTCCAAGCTGGCCCCTAACTCGACGCGATGTCTGTTTTTCGCGATCTACGAGGCGGCACAAATTTTTCAACTCCGGATATTTGCTTGCCTGTTATTCGTTGGCCGACCGAAAACAACGAGAGTGTACGAAATATAAGAACCACCAGTTGTTTCCATGCCGAATACTTCTGTTACGTTAAAACAACAATGGCATTCCCACGAACAACCGCGGCGGATTTAGTTAGTCGGGCATAATAGGTCTAGGGCGTACGTCGTTTTTTCTTCTGAATGCATCACGGGGTAACGATGCAGCTCCGTTACCGCCCGCGCAATATTTCAATTACCGCTCAACGTATCCTATTGTTCGCAGACGCAGCAGTCGACAACTTGGGATCTCCGTGAGCCGGCTCGCGGAGCCACGAGAAAATAATTTCTAAATTGCCGCCAGCGATTTTTCACGAAACGAATGTGATTGAAACGCGGCCGCCGGCACGCGGATACGTGCGAACAGAGAGCGTCACACACAAGCAAGACGACGCGACGGATTCCGCGAGAAAAGCGCGGAAAAGAGTATTGCAAAGAGAGAAGAAAGAGCAGGTAACCCCTTTTGCGACGGGCCGAGGGCAGGAAGAACAAATTGCACTTCCCAGTCTCGTTAAAACAATGTCGTCGGGGGAACAGAGAAGAAGGACAAACCGTGGCAGTGAGGGGCGGGCCGAAGGGAATGAGAGGTAGGAGGTGAGGGGCAGAGGAAAGCTAGGTGGCTGCTGCAGCTTCCAACGAAGGAGTATTCAGGTGGAAAGAGCTCTTCGCTCGTTAGCATTTAATTGAGAACCTCGCGAAGAGAGGACTTCAGTCCCCGGTAACGACGGTCGACGGGCTCGTTTAAATATTTTAATAATCTCTTGTATCGCGAACGGCGATTCGAATATTTAGCGGTACCGCGATATCCAGGACTCGGCCTCTTCCTTTACCGCGCTCATTGGAAATACATGGCAAAAGGATCTGCGGTAGGAATTTCCCACCGATCGAATCCTACCTACCAACCTACCTACCTACCTACCAACCTACCAACCTACCCACCTACCAACCCTTTGCAAGAACGCTCTCGCTTTCTTTCACTATCGAGTATGGATTGTACGCTTTGTGGAAGCAATTAGAGCGAAATTTATCGATCATTCGACCATTGAATATAAATGTTCAGAATGGAAAACAATCGATGCAGCGTGCGACCAAACGATAGTGATTATCTTTCAACGTCGAACGACGAGACATTATAATTTGAAGCGTCATTCGGATTTACATGGCTCGTTGGCGAATCCGCGATTTCGCAAACACGATGGTTTCCCGTTGACAATGAACCTTTCTATTCTTTATAAATCGCGATCGATTTGGTCAACCTTCGCCATCGTTAACTCCAGTTTTGCCAAACCAAACGAAAAGGAGAAAATAAGGAAACACGATTAATCGCATCGTCGATTCGATCGACCTGACCTCTATTCACTCACGAAGTGAACCGTTGTAACGAATGGCTTATATCGACCCTCGCGCACGGCCTTCGAATTTTCCGGTCTAATGGAACGTGCCATTTAGGCGACCACTTTGAGGCGACTCGATTTTCTCTGTATTTTTTTTCTATTTTCTTCGCATCGTTACATCGACACACCTGGCAACACCTTACCCTACAGGTAAGCGGCGTACAATAAGCGCCACGTATCGTTGCACATACAAGCTTTCATATTGTGCGCCAGCCGAAGGCTCATTTATCATCCATAGAGGGATAATCAATTAATCGCGTGAATACGGTCGCAGCGAAGACTCGTATTTAATATTTAAACTTCTTGCGCGGGAGATTAATTCTTCACGCTCCGACAGGGCTTCTATGATCGACCTATTTATCAGCACAGCCTTTCGCCACTTTTCTCCGATGCTCGCGTTACTACGGAACTTATCAAGCGTTGTAAAATGTATTACTGCTGGTTCGTTAATTTTTCAGAAATATTTATGCAACCCCTCCCAGCTCGTTCACGGATACCCGGCAGCGTATCGTCGATCTTGCTCCTCTACGGCGCGATCCTTTACGACATCGCGCCGCGCCGTTTAGTCGTATAATAGGCGACGATTCTATCCACCACCTCTTTATTAAACGTTCGATAATGCATTTCATGCCGTGGATAATCGTCACGGATCTTGCCTTCTGATTTATTCCCCTTTATCTAGACACCCTAAGAGGATTCAAAAGGTATCCCGTACACGAACCTTTCTAACGTCCCGCAAAAATGTCATTAGCTTCCGCTAGGGGAATGCCCTTTGACCTTTGCACGATGAGAGGAAACTTGACCTGCGGCTAGAGTTAACCAGCCGACTTTGTAACCTGTTGTCGCCATAAGTAAGTCGTCCCTCTTTCTCTCTCTTTCTCTCTCTCTCTCTCTCTTTCTTTCTCTCTCTCATTTCCGCCCTTCCTCTCTTTCTCTCCCTGACTCTCCGGTTGCGGTCGATCGCATGACCCTACTATCCTGAACCCACCGTTCAATCTCTGTATCCCTATCTTTCAGCGAACGCTATGCGCGTCCTTCCGTTCCCTCTTGCCGCTGTGCTCGTGCTTTTCGGTAGATCAAGGTGACCTAGGTTCATTAGCTCATGACCGACGATGTACAAAGTTTCTCGGAACCTTAAAGTAAAGGGCGAGCTCGACAAGACTGCAACCCCGATTAGCTTACACTCGCAAGATATCTATACATCGTCTCCCGGAACGATCGACAAATATAGCCAGAGTATCGTGTACTTCGACAGCATTAACCGGGTTTCTCTACACGGATTTCACGGCCGTCGGCTTCGTGTTTATACACACCGTTCCGTGGAATGCGCGCCGGTACCTGGTGGTATTTGTTGTTTGCAGTTACTCAGCCCTCTATGTTTTCCTCCTACCCATCCTCCCAAACCATCTCGATCCCGTCTCGCTCCCTCTATCTAGTCAACCCCTCCTCCCTCTCTCGTACTCTTAGCACACCAAGAATGCACCACGCGTTGCCCCGTGCAAGCACGATGCAGCAACATACTGTGTACCGAGGGATGCTCCGAGTACAGGGAAGGAGAAGAAGGAGACAGTCTGCTGAGAGGGATTTTATTATACGGTAGAACGGAGACCCGCAGGAATATAACCGTGGAAATGCACAAATAATACGAAAGCCGCAAAACAGGCGGCAGTGATAACATCGCGAACACGGTGACAAGAGAGAGGGACGAGAAGGAAACGTGCCCTCCGTTGAAGGATCCGCGACTCTTACGCGCGCACTAACCAACCGGCTAACAAAACCAACAAATATTTTTCATTGGCCGAGCACGTATCTCGAGAAAAACACGTTGCCCGGAAGATTCCTTTTGTCGAATCTCGCTTACGTCACGTCGGTTCTTCCAGCAATTTACAACGATTACGCGATGACGCTCGTCGAAGGAGATACGCACGACGAGCTTTCCACGAATTTCGAAGATTTCTGAGGATGCCCGATTTAGAGGTAAACGAGAAGCTGATTTTACGGCGCTGTAACGAGATATCTTAATCGAAATCATACGGTAATACTACCGGGGAAAAAAAGGTCAGCGGTTTTACGCGGAATCTAAAAGTTTCACGAGTACTTTACGGAAGATAATCCGAACATGGGAAAGGAATTGATCGATCGCGCGCTTTGATCAACTCGCGGTTCGTTATGGACGTTATGGACCGAGTGTTCTTCCTCTTATAGAGATTACCTGATCCGAGGAATACACAGAGGAAAAATATGGTATCGGAAGGTTTCAGATGTCCGAGCAATTTTTGATCGCGAGAGGTCGGAGGAACAGTAATCGACGTCTCTCGTTGGCCATCGCGTCCTCTCTTTCCCTCTTTCTCACACTTGCGTGAGAGTACAGGAGCGGATAGCAAGGTACACGGTTTCCCCATTATCGGGTGTTTACGACGACGACGAGGGGCATAGGAGGACGCACACACGAGGACGAGGGTAGCATCGCCGTCGGTGGAGATCGCATCGGCCGCTCCGCATAATAACTAGCTACCATGCATTTACATTTTAATACGGCCACTCTGCATAGCGGATAAAAGGTATATAGCCGACGAAATCATCGACCTCTGTGTGTCGTCATCGACACCCTCCGCGTCGTTCGTTGCTCGCGGAAATAACCGGCAAATTAGCCAGAACCGAACCTACAATTCAAGCTTCTTGGAATTCCTACTTTCGCCTTGCGCCTCGTTTTTCCCGGCCGCGGATTCTTGTTTTCGTAGCCGCGGTGAAAAATAACCGAAACGATCTCGCGTCAGAGTCGATGGGGCGCGAGTTTTTACAGCGGATGCTCTTGCAGAATGTCAAAGGAGCAAGCAGACTTGTTATTAATGCAGTTTGCGCGACTCGTCGAGGGCTGCAGTAAATTAAACAGCACACGCTGAAAGAGGAAGCTATTGCGCTACTTCCAAGAAACGACCACCAGTACGGGGACATCTTTACTCGATGAAAAATGTACGATTGTCTACCGCGAAACGGCTGATTGTTGTTTTACATCAGCCTGTACGACATTTAATCCACGTCAGAGCGTAAACCCACGATATAATCAAGCAGTAAATCGTACGGTAACATTTCTTAAAAGATATATACAATCGTCTGGTTTTTAATTAATATGTTATAAGCAAATCTCTTCATTAACCGCTCCATTAGATGACAGTTTGAATGGTGTATTGACCTACCTACTTGTCACACAAATAAATTGTAGCGACACATGAGCGTAAAAAATTCGAATCTGGGGGAGACTCATATTACAGTGCCTTTGAGTACTAACGATTGTTTTGGTCAACAAGGTCTAGAGGCAAATGAACTCTGGACAGATTGTTATTGCCGTTTCTTGTAATCTCCAGCCGAAGTTACATAAGAAGATTAGCTTTTTGTGGTAACGTCCGTCGGTATAAACGTATGAACGTGCTTCCTAGGACAGAGTATTATTGTCCTTTCTCCGATCGACATAATAGCATTGAGCGAGCGACGATTACAACTGGCATACAATATCTCTGTATCTGTACTTGTATTTATACCGATCTTAATACAATTGACTATTACGAATTCATCTACTCGTTTCTTTATCAAACAAATCTACACGTTTAATCCATCTCAAAATAGTTTGAAAAATATTTGTTAACAAGAACTCACCATTCGATGGTCCCATCCAAATATTCGTCGTCGATCGTTGAATATCCAAAACAAAAGAATCGAAGCAAGGTTCCTCGTCGACTCACATCCCAAGATCCAAGAAACCAACTAGATATCAGTTAAGATAAGCCGAGACCATGTTTAATGGTGAATCCAAATGTCGGCGAGAAGATTCGTCGGTGGTGGCGATGGTAGAGCAGCTGGGGTTGGCGGTGACAAAGAAGCGAGAAACAGGGGCGATCGTTTCGTTCCGTAGTTTATAGCATTTTCGCGACGTATCCGAAATGCGATACTGTGGCTGGATAGGCCTTGAAAAATGTTCTGTAACAGGAAGAAGATAACCGGTTAGCTGTTTTGCAGGAACAACATCCGATAGAACGAAATCCATTCCGTTAGATAAAAAAAAGAGAGAGAGAGAGAGAGAAAGAAAAAGAAAAAATGAGACAGGAGTGGAAGAACTGATGCAGAAGTAAAAAATTATTAAACACGATGATATCGGTACCATCCGGGCCGATGCAAATGGCCCATAAATTTGTGAAATTACATTGAAAATCAATGCGCTAGAGAAAGACGGGGAGCACGAGAGAGAGAGAGAGAGAGAGAGAGAAAGAGAGGACGCGCGTTTTAATAAAAACTCCCTACCCTTTTTGTCAACGTGCGCTGCTCTCAGCGATATTAAAACCCGAACTCGAACACAGCTCCCGTACACGTAGTAGTTTCACCGAAATAAACGAGGCTAGATATTCTTAACGTTTTACTGGATGTACCACAACAATAGAAAAAAAAAAAGAAAAAGAGAAAGGACAAAAACGGGCGAAGTGTGGGCGAAACAAAAAAAGAACAGATTGACCTTATTCCCATAATAGCTCGACTCTGCCATTCGATCGACTCTTGTTTATCAATGAGAATCTAAGCCGCGAGTAAACGGTGGAACGTCGATAACCATCACGCTCGTACACCCTCGCGATTCTAGCAGCGTCGAAAACCTATCGATCCACAAAATCGATCCGACCTGCTTTTAGATCCCAGCTGTTTCGTTGCGCCGCGTATGTTTCGTTATCTAGACGATCGTTCCGCTGTAATCGATTCTACGGTCACACACGAAACAATGTTCGCTTTCCTGGAGAGACTGTGCCAGCGAACGATGAAACTGACGCTATAGGTCGCATGGGCGCAGAGAGAACGCCGGTTTACATCGGTGCCTGCGTCCCAGTGCACGCAGATATACAACGGTGATTTATTAGGTGGAGAATTCCAATTCGCGGGCTGGTTCATCGCGCACCGCAGATGAATCCAGTAAACATCTTCGACCCTTTCTTCCTAATAATTCCTCTTATGGCTTACGTTGCGTAATATAAACCGCACGCCATCCCTCGTTGTCTGGTCGTCAGATGTCCACCCACCCTTACTTAAACCCTTAATAAACCTAAGGATCCACCATAAATCTTAGTATTTCTAAAAATCAGGATTCTCAAGTCCCATAAATGTCTTTGGTTTATGGATGTTCCTTAAAACATTCCTTCGCGATCGCGTCTCTCCGCGAACGGTCCAACACTTATGGAAATCCCATACATGCGGACATTTGACCGGATTAGTTGCTAAGCAATTAGCGTGACGAGAACTCGTCGACTGATCATGTCCGATTATAAAGGGAGGAAAAAGAGGAGCATTGTTTCGTTCGGACGAGATCCCAGAGAGCCGCAGTGAAACAATGAAAGCAGATTTTCAAAGGGTATCGAGAACTGGCTTAATTGCCGTCGCAATCGTCGATAATTGTACATCCGTCGGTTTTCCTAACGAGAAAATGAACTAATAGGGGTAGAAACGAGTAATGGTTTCCTTCTCTTCCCACCACTCCCACTGACCTTTCGTAGTCGTTATCGCACGAAGTTAGATTGGATTCGCGAAAAAGCAACAACTTCGAACGAACCTCTCTTTTTATGTAGAACGAGTCTTCGCCTTTGATGCCATATCAAACGAGCGTGATTGAATGAACTATTTTTTACGTAACTGATAAATGTTCCGATCCAGGTCGCCGAAGGGGAAAAAATATGAATGCGGTAGCATGGTCGTCAGGGTGGCGCAGCGGTATCGTGTCGTCCACGCCCTTACTTCGCCGCATCTAGCGTTCCAAGTTAAGTTCTATCGACTGATTGGCAGTCCCCGAACGCTTTATTACGCTCCGGTCGACAATTTCGAGAATAAGCCATCACGGACAGTGGCGTAGGTACGGTGGGCGTCTCGAGACCTGCATCGAGACACACAGAGAGTATGGACAGAGTCGGGTTTCGTGCGTACCTTCCGGTAAAGGTATCGGTCTGGAAACGGTGAGTTATATCCCCGTAAGGTATCATTCTGCTGTAAGAGATGGCACGGTAGCTATCTGATTCCGTTATCTCGGCGCCATATACCCAGTCCGTGGATTCAGCGGCGAAATAACAGTCCTCAGAAATAACGTATTCCGTAGGTCGGCCCTTTCAGCGTCCCTCTCGGGTACGTTCGAACATGTCTGTCTTCATTCGCCTTTCATCGACTCATAAGTCTTCCTTCCTTTCTGCTCTGACCGCGAGAAACGAAGGTCGGAGGTGGTGACCGCGCGACGTTGGGTGCGGCCAGGAAACGGAACCAACTCCGCGACTGCAACTCGCATATGTACCGCCCAGATTGCCCTACGTATGCGTGTCCTTAAGAATTAAAGCGATGTTCATTGTCCCGTTACTTGCAGAGTCGTACGGCGATGAAGGAATTAATAATTACACGCAGCCTGCACGGCCACGCCAGAAACTCGTAGGTTTGTCACAAAGAAGAAAAGGGGAGATTGAAATCGCTACCGCGATCCTACGGAGATAAGCTAGTGTGTACGTCAGAATGGAGAATGATTTGACGCGGTGGAAATGTGTATGTGTATGCGTGTACGGCAAAATAGAACCGCGTCCGAACTGAAACTTGAACTACTGGCCACGAACGAGAAGGAAATTTATCGACGATAGGCGAGATCGATGAGACTGAAAAGGCTCCCGTACAATATATATCCCGGTAGGTATACACGTGTGAGTCAGCTATTAATACTCACAAATTATAAATAATGTCGCTGCCGCGACCACAAATCAGCGTTTGCTGTAATACCAGCAGAGGGGCTTTCGACTGGTCGGAGGATTAAGCGCTTTTCGAGAGACGCCTACCTGCCGGTGTGGAGAGAAGATGAAGGGCGGAGAGAGAGAGAGAGAGAGAGAGAGAGAGAGAGAGAGGAAGAGAGATAGCAGTCGGTCCTACGTCCAGCTGCGATCGAAAACTAAAACTCTGGGGAGTGGATCCTCTACATTAAACCCCATCCATAGAAACGTATTGCTTTGTGTAAAATGTTCCCTGATAATATCGAAGCTATTCCGGGTGATATCGATATTGCTATTGTTAGGGCGGATGATACCAAAGAAAAAGAAAAAAGCATGCTTAATTTGAAAAAACGTTCGAGACAAAAAGACGAAACCACTTAGGCTCTTTTTTCTTTCCAATTTCATCTTATCTCTGGATATAGACCTTTTAAGCCAGGATATCGTTTTAGGAACGACACACATAATGATTTTCGTTGGTGAAATCAACTTCGCACAATGCCATCAAACGTTCATACTCTTCATTGCAATGAATACTCCATACTTGTTCTGTTTACGCGCATCTTGCATACAGTCCGAGGATAAACATCATTATCGAATTGATTCTATTTCGTCTAATTACTCAACGCGAATACGCTTCTATATGGCAGATAACTTGGGAATTTAACGAATATATTTGTGTATCATCGCTCTCCAATTAAGACGAGCCTCTCCTTCGCGTGACAATAAAAGATTTTTCAAACAATGAAGTTCCCTATTGTCCCGTCTAGCCGATTTACATAGCTATAAAAGAGAACGAGCCATTCGCAGGGGACGAGTAAGAAGCCGGACGACGCGACGTTTTCGAGTTTACACGACCGTGTCGACGGGACTTTCACGTAATTGCGCATCAATGTCCTTCAGGGAAATGTCTTCGCGAGACCAATAAGTCCTGAGGAGGAAGCAGAGCGGAACGGAAGGAAAGAAACGAGAGCATGAAATAGCTGAGGAGATGCCGTGGCATGATAACAGATGTCTCGCGTCGCGGATCTTGTCTCGTTGTCTTCGGGCAGTGACGCGGTACGCCAGCATCCCCGGCATCGCGGCCCTTCGAGAAGCGAGAAGAAGCGAGGAGAGTACCGTCAAACAGATTGAAATCAACGGGAAGCGACTTCTATTTTCTCCTCTGCACTGTACCAGAGCCAGATCTGAAATGAAAATCTGTGGCCCCGCGAGCAAGGAACCGCAAGATAATTCAAAAAGAAGAGAATGACTGGAAGAAAGAGGGGAAGGCACAGCCCGGCAACGGCATAGCAAACGTCCTATGTACCTTCGCTCTGTTTCACGAAATCGCGAACGATTCAGTCAAACTGATTAAAATGTCCGTTTATAACGTGACCATATTACGAATTTCATTTTCGAACTGAATATGTTCCCGAACGCTTCAGTTCGCAAGTTTCAGTTTCAATTTGCAATCTGCAAACGTTCTGATATTCAATTAACGATTTTATATTACAACGGGCTTCGTTATTTTCAAAACAGATATTACATTTAATAATCGTAACTAGAGCGAAACCCAACCGCTATTTATTGTCTCAGGCTACGCGGCCGCGCTCAGACAAAAGTTCGTGTATCATCTTTCATGAACAAAATAAAATGCAAAAACAGGGGAGCGAGAGAGAGAAAGTAGAAAAATATAAAAAGAGCGGAGAGTAGAAAAAAAACTTTCTGGTTATCAGATAGAATTTTAGCTTGGTAAAAAATACGAGAGAAAAGAGGGCTTTAGCTCGCGCGAATCTGCTCGGTAAGCGTTTTTTCCCTAACTCCAACACAGAGAGACTCGAGCTAGAGAGGGGAAGAGAGCGGGACAGGAAGCTGCGGCAGAGTTTCCAGTTATGGAGAAAAATTTTATATTATCCGGAGTCGTTCGGAGACAGAAATTTCAAAAAACCTTGGCGCAACCTGGGAAGTCTCGCGCACTTATGACCGGTAAATCGTTTTCCGGCCTTCGAGATCGGCGAACTTACAAGTTTCGTTTCTTTCCCGACGAAACACGTTGCCGTCGGTCCCTTTTCCAACCTATCCCCCTCCGGTTTCTCTCACCCCATCTATGTTCAACTTTCATTTCCCAACCCGTAGAAACTTTCGATTAAATTTTCACAGAGGAACGCGCGAGACCAACGCTCCCGCCTAGGTGGCTCGAGTAATTTCAACCGAACATCTCCTTTGACACGACTCGTTCCGGCTAATATAACGGTGCATATTCAAATTCGCAATTCGTGACATATTCCGTTCAGATGATCCGAGTGCGACCAGTGACTAGTACTAGCATAATCGGGAACATAATACACCCGCCTTGCCTTAGCCACGATGCAAGACGCGCGCTTAATCCGCGTTTGACGCTCACTAGCTGTTAGCTGGGTATAGACGAACGTGCGATATTGTGCCAAACCGAGCAATTACTGTCGGTAATCTCGCTAATAGAATTCCAATATGCGTGCCAATTGAACCGAGTCACCGTATGGCCGTACGGGCGTGAATCTGCAGATTGTGCGCGCACGACGAAAGCCATGACACGATTCACCCATTAACTATACTCTCAGTTTACTTGATACACGTTCTTTGTGCATGGGCTCCTAGAGAGCGCTAACTGTAACACGATCGCGCGCAAACCTCGCCGTTTCGTCCAAATACAAAGAATCACGAAATCCAGGAAGGAAACATAAACTCGCTGCTACTGTATCTCTCCCTGGTTTCCATATTGTATCGCATCATATACGGTTCAATCTCAAAAGTTCCTACAATAGATACCCTATGTACAATACGATATATAACGCGAATCTTCTTCCTATTTGGTTCAACCAGACGAAAAAGATATTTGCTGGATATTACACAGTACAAAAATTCTTTCCAGAAAGCACGAAATAACAGCAGAAAAATAAAAGCAATATGAAGTTCACGGCAAATACACGGTGACAGCCGTATCAAGAAACCAAGGTAATATACGAGGGACTTGAATGGAAGCTCACCTCGTTAATTGGACTTGGTACGATGATGTTGCCGTGCGAATTGTTCCCCACGAAATTACCTCGATATCTTCTCGTTGTCGTCGTTTTGTACCAATGTCATAGCGTTATCTGGGATATACACGAATTTTCTTCAGCATCGTTACGATCCACCGGCGCAATTAAACCGTTGATGCAACACACTACGCTCGACAAATCAACAACTAGATACGTACATAATTGGCGAAACGGCGCGCGCAGATTTAAAATTCGAAAAAATTGGTGTCACTTCCGGAATGGAACAAAATTAAAGTGTACGGTCGAACGTTGCGTGTCCATACGTATTATTGATCTTATCGAACTGTAAAATAAATTTCATGCCAATTCAGTGGACGATTACATTTAATTGCATCCAATTATATCGACGTGAACACGGAATACTCATTACGATTTATTGGACCAATGATAACGATCCTTCTCGTTTTTCATGGTCGATGTGAAACACATCGGTTCAGTGAAGTTCTATAAAGTATTTTTATTCAACCCGACAGGATCTGATTAAAATTTTTTCAGATATAAATTATTGGAAGTATCGTATATCTTAATGATGATGAACTTAATCTCTATAGATTTATACATTACAATACACATAACATACATATATATTCTATATTCCATATGTATATATACATACATATATATTTTCAATATATATATATATATATAAAATTAACCTCGTTATTCACCAGAAAATTGTCATTAAAATTGAGCACAAAGATAAGCACCAAAAAGGAAACTCGTTACATTTTCTTTGCTATTTAACCACCAAAAAACTTGTCATACGATAGAAAGCTAATACATTTTTATTTAATTTGATACACAAATACACCTTGCCCAACTTGAATGATACTCCTAAGAAATGTCAATAAGTGTTCATAAACAATTCTTCAATTTTCACCACATACTTATACATGCATACGCAGTTCATTGACTAGTAGGTGGAGATTCGCCATTATCGTATTGACTTTTATTCCTCAACAAATATCCAGCCAGAAAGCTAATGGGGTCAGCAGGTCGTTCCTTGGCTAAACTAGATAAAGCTTGTAACAAAATTGGAACTACAGTCTGATCCAAATATTGCCTCGTTGGCAGGGATTGTAATTCAACACGTGATTTCTTTGGTGGCGCACCAGACAGATCTGAATCCTTATTCATTGCTAGTATCCTCTGCAACAATAAAAAACAATACAGCGGATTAAGATCGGTGTTAATTTTATTCTTACAAACATAGCTAGAACTATGTGCTATTATTTTCTTTACACTTTTTATAAACTGTACGCAAAGGCAGTCATAAGAAGCACAAGATATTGGTAAAACTAATGAAACTGTACCAGAATATGCAAACCTAACTGCTCAAATAACCTAATCCAATGTTGTAGGTACAAAACCAAACTTAAATTTCGATACAACAGCTGTCATTAGTTTGGCGGGAAATATCAAAACTATTTCGTTCGAATAATCCATTGTAAATTTCGATACATAAAATCGGCGTAAAACTAGAAAAATATTCGATTAATAATCATATTTTAAAAACTGTCAATGATAAAAGCCAACGTAAAAAGATAATAGCACAACAGGTTACGCCTAGATTTATAGGTTATCTAACTTACGTGCGCTGTTTCGCTCACAACATTGGTGAGAGGTTGTGCCGGCGTTGCTGGCTCAGTCCTTTCCTCCGTTGTATTTTCTGCTATTACAAGAACAACACGTTGTTCGACATTATTATTAACACAAATTCTCGTCCGAAACGTATCCTCTAACACTACCTATTAAATAATAAAAAGCAAAATAAACGGTACGTACCACCGCCAGACGCCATCGTGCGAACAAATAATGTTACCAACTATTACGAGTTATCACTGCATAAACACCATTCAAATGTTACCATATCGTAAACATTCGAAATGCAACGCGGGTTTTGATAACCCAGTAAAATATTAAATATTGCAAATCAATAACGCATTGCTTTTGTAATATAATAAAACGTGTTCTAATGGATCTTTAAAATATTTAAAACATGATATAGCGATTGTTTTACAATTATGTTTAACGAAAAATCCAATCCTTCGTGAACATACACATAGGTTGAATAAACAATTTGATGTTTAGGAATCTAAAATCAAACAAGTAATTGTTTCCTTTTTTTTTGGTTTTATTTATTTAACGTAAAGTTAGACGCTACGACTTTGGTACAAAAACATAAAATAGTGGTACTGAGGAAACGGTGTACTGCGAGCGGATCCTCGAGTCCCTACGAACGCGGAGAAATACGAGTATCGTTGTACGAGAATGCGAACTTACAGCCAATTTAAAGGCGAGCACTGAGCGCAACACAGGGTACTAATTACGAAATGTCCCGAGTCTGCTTGCAACGGAAAAAGAAAACGATACGCGCTCCGCCGAAGGAGAAGCTCGAAGAACCGCCTCGTTGCTGCACGAAAACGAATATCCAAGATTACCAATGAACAAAGCATAATATATAGGTATAACGCGGACGGCGACACCGACCGTTTCACAGCATCATCAAAAGTAACGTTAAACCTTGCGAAGAAAAACGATACCAGATCGATCACACAAACTATAACGATTAAACGAACAGTATTTCCAATCGATTAATAGAAGAAAGCTATGCGACAATCCGCGAACATCACGTTTTTTTTTTTATTTTATTTTTTTCAGCTTTTGTTACTTAATATCGACGGTCACGTCATCAATCGTACGGCTAATATCGAATATGTTAAATATCTTTCGATTTCTCTTTCATCGCGTTAAGATTCAAAGCATCAAAGCGAAAAGTTCCGCGAGCGTTATGTGAGTAAAACGTGATATACATCGTAAAAGGTGACTTGCACATGGCTACATTAATGTGGTAGAGCGCGATCGTAACACATACACGAGACACGAGACTTTGCGCAACCTTTAAAATCACATAGATTAGTAAAAGTGCGTCGGCGAGCAGAGTTGCAGCCACACATTCAAAGTCACAGATTCACGGACAAAGTATCCCGGCAATAGCTCGTCGTCAACGACGAGACATCCTTCGACCGTGATCCAAGTTCAATTGGTGTACCACTCGTGCATCGCCTCGGCAAATAAATGCAACATCTAGACATACCTACTTACAACGTATATATATGAACGTCAATGTATACATATATATTTATATTTATATATTTATATATTTTTATATATCTAAATAGTGTTGTGATAAAAACGAACTATGAGATACGCGTCATAACCGTATCCTGGCGCCACATCGATATACAGGATTGAATATTCGAACGAACGGTGTTTCGATTTTTCTTATCTATTTACCTTTTTCGATTTCCAATAGCGCTCTATCTAATCGCATTTATATAGCCTGATCTTTCTATTTACTCATCTATACTCGACGTGTCACCATTGAACGAAAGAGAACGGCGCACCTCGCGACCATCCGTCCGACTTATCTCCTACTTACGTTTAAATCGATACTTGTTGCTCGAATTGCTTACACGCATAATATCATCGTCGCTTTTATAATTAAATTCACGTAGGTTCATAATTGATCGAGATTAGCTTGCGAATATATGTGTGTGTATAGCGGACTAAATATTATATAGGACGATTAAAAATCGACAACGAACGTGGTGTGTGCTTACGCGTTATCTTCTCTCCTTTTAAAGTATGGCATGTGATGTTTTATAATGTGGTCAGCTGACGATTTCGTGTTTCGAATCGTGATCTACGATTTAGCGTGCCGCGTTCTTCCTACGGATAAGTCGATCGGTGAAAAAGGAATTTTATGAAAATTTGTTGGTTCGATACACGCGGCGGAAGAAGTATCGATTAGACGCCACCACGGCATCGATGCGACCTGTTGCCTGACTACTTGCTACAACGACGACAACGACGACGCACTCTCTGCGACACTGTCGCAATACAGTGCTTTTCTAGACTTGCTCTCCGCGACGTCGAGACTCAAGATCGTCAATCATCAAAAAGAGGGACACAACCTTCGTTACGAAATTATAAATTGTATATATATGTATAATATCATCATCATATATATATATATATATGTATGTATAATATCATATGCCTGCAGGGAGCGGCAGTGTGGCACAACCTTGACTTAAAAAGCGAGTAACTAATGTATCTCGTGTGTACTTCCCGTGACTCGTGGCGCTTGGAAGCGACAATTGTAACCTAGGATATACCGCCAAAATCCCCGTGAAACGCACCGTCGCCGAGAGCACGCGTCGCGGGCCGGATTCTAGTCGCATGTTTTCAACGTTCACGAACATGCCGGGTGTGTTCGTTTTCTAACAAGACACTCGTTTAGGACGAAACGATGAGTTCGATGGTTCGTTAAGTTAAACAAAACGACGCGGTATGTTGCCCCTCGAATAAAAATTACCTCTTCGCCTGAATCGGCAGTCAATCAATTTGGCAGTTTCGTAATATGGCCTTGTCGACAATTGAGCAAGAATGAGTGCGCTTATACGAAAACACGCGAGATCGAAATAGAGAAAGGCCAAAAAGGGGATAAAATGATATGGTCGAAGACGAAGAAAACGGTCCCTTCAGGAGGCAAATATCGTCGTCGCTGGTAAATCAACCTCAGGGTTGATTGTTTAAACGAAACGTCTCAACGAGTGTACCGCCTAATGCGATTGACCGAATCTATTTACTCGCGACGATGGTAATTTTTCTGATATATCGTTGCAATTTGGACCGACGACAGCACCGGGGGAAGAGTTAGCGTACGCGCTCTTTCCGTTTCTCTCGAATCTTCGGTCGCTGGTGATGAGAGAGACGGAAGACCACGGAAGATGATTTACAGGTTACACTGCCACAGTATCGTAGGGTGTGAGGAGTCCCCCGTGACCGCCGTGGCCGGCGCCGGTTTGCCGGCTGGGGGCTTCGTTTCTGTAACAGGCAGTTTATGCTTTCAATTTTCCTCCTTGTACTCGTGCGTTCCCTTTTACATCAGCGTTATTCTAAGTATCCGCGTACAGATACTAGCTATGTATCGCATTTTCCGGTAGCCTCTATGCATCCAAAGGATAGAAATAAAAACTATCTGCACGTGATTCAGCGAAACATGCACTAGTTGCAATCGCCAGTACATTAATAATAAGAATCGTTTCATTAGTACGATAATAAAAATATTTTATAGCGGTTGTTAAGTTAGTAGCACCAGCGGCAATGGCAGCAGGATCTGTAGCAATGACAAAAGTAAGAGTTGTAGCGAAAATAAATATGGCATCGATCGCAATCGCGATCGTGATCGGTCGACGTGATCTAGTGAACAAAAATTAGTATTATCTACGAATATCACATTTGGCAAAATGTCATGAAAATCGCATGCAAATACATATAAACTTAGTAAGCATTATTCGACCCAGGTAGAGATCTGATTGTCGTTGGTATGGAAGCGACGCTGTCGAAGCATTGACTGACCTATATTCTCGTGGCCACAAAAAACTAGCTAAGAACAAAGTTAACGCAACTTCTAAAGCTTTCCAAAACTCATCTATAACGCGATTGTCGTTACAAGAATGCATCCTGCGGTTTAATTATTATTATTATTGTCTAACGAACTTACGGCTTCCTGCGTAAAGAGTCATGAAACAAGAAAAAGTCAGAGATACGTTAAGCAGATTGTCAAAAGGATTGTTCAGAATTCTTAGCGAAACCACCGTGCACTCGATCGCCACTATCATTTTGGAACACCCAGCGAATCAATTGATCCAAATCGAATCCGAAGATACCAATGGTTTAGAAAAAAAAAAAGAAAAAGAAACAACAATTTACGAGAAGAAGAAGCAGGTCTGGCAAAATTACAATATTATATTATGGAGAATCGCGAAACGTATGACGTTTGTTCGAATAGTAAAAGTCGAAGCGACTAACGGAGCGGTTGGCCAATTTACTTTCGAGAAAGTCAATGACAGTTCTCGAGGCAAGAAATCGCTCGAGACACAGCGGCATGAACGGTGACGTTTCTTAGTCGTACACCGTTAACCAAACTCACTCGATCTCTACTGACCTCTCTATGAGTTTACGCATCTCCTCGGTGGTCATGCCGTCCTTGCCGCGAGCATTCACTGAAATAGAAAAACACACGGCACGATTGACACAACGGTAAACTACTACGACGACACGTAGCATGCAAATCGTGGAAGCTAAACGATTAGATACACAGACTCCGCAGCGAGTCCCGGTTCATTCTTGTACGCCGTGACTCACTCGGCATGCCTATATTTTCTACTATTTAAGGACGAGCAGCGATAAGGAAACACAGAGCGAATAGTCGAAACGAGATCGCCTTGACTCGGTTCAAGAAGACACAACGTTAGAAAATTGTTCTTCCCGGTAACGAGTCATTCTACTGTAAATTAATTCGCTTCGTAATTCGATCCTCTGATTCCCTACTCGATCACGGTTCTTTGTACTGACCGCCGTAGTTGCGGTTCACAAGTTGGTCGCGATCACACTCTGCTTCGCTGATCTCGTTGCTCTCTTTGCTGTCGTTGAAGCTGGAGTTGTTCTGGTCATGGTTCCTTGGTGGTGGTGGGGGTGGTTCGGGAGATCCAGAAACGGGAATATTGCGGGCCGATCCTACACTGCGACGTCCAACAGAGCCACGAGATCCATAATGATCGTAGGGAGCGCCGTATTGTCCGTATTGAGAGCCATATTGATCTTCTTCAGGAGCGCAGTTTGCCGGGTCATCGTATTCAGGAGAGAAGACGTTATGGGTTCCGCTGCCACCTCCTTGGGATGGAACTCGAGAGTAACGACCATTTTGACGTGGCTATAAAAAAAGAGGAAGGAATTTACTTCAATAAATTGAATTAATTAAACTAGGAAATATCTCTAGAAAGAGTTTCAATACCATAGACTGAGATCCAGAGCGGCTGTGAGCAGAAGCGTTAGTAGGATGTCCAACAGGTGGTCCCATGGTACCAGAGTGTCCATTGCCAGGGTGAGGGAAGGTCTGGAATTGCATAGCCTTGCTGGGGTCCATTTCTTCGCGGAATCCAAGAAGGTGGAAGGTAGCGTACGGGCAGATCTCATCCTCCATGCCTGAAAGAAACAATCACTCAGGGTAGACACTGCAGTTATAGACCTGCTTGAACTAATCTATTCATTGTATAGGATTATCTCCATCAATCGGATAATCTTTCGCAAGGTGTTGGTGTCGTGCAGTCATCGCTATCGCTAAAATTGTCAGGTACCTACGTATTACATTCCTATTTTTCCTCTTGTCTCGTACTTGCTTGTCAACGAGAAATATTTAAGGGAAAATCTCATGCATGTTAGTCGTATAGGTACAGGTCCATTTTTTACATTTGCTCGATTTTCGTATCTTATGATAAGTATCCTAAATATCTTCAACTGAAAACTGACGAAAATCAAGTGAGAAACTGGTCCTGTTCCGCTTAGAATAGTGGGACAAATCGAAAAAGGTGTTTCCTATGAGTACATCGTGTTTATCTGTTTGCGAAACCAAAGGGTACCAGAGCGCAAGCATGCGAGGACGTGCAAACATTAAGAGGGTTGCATCAGCACGGTGTAAGAACCGTGGAACTCAAAGGACTTACGAAGACCGGCTGCAACCAGCCAATAGCTGCACCGGCCGTAGGTTAGTAATCGTAGTCTCGCGATAGACGAAGGCTCGTCATGGCGACACAAGAAGGAGAAAGAGCACTTCGTTCGGGTCTTTAACTACTTTTACCAACCTCTGTGGGAGAGAGCTTCGGCACTGCCCATACGGGGTGGTGGTGGACATCTTCGATTCGGTGCGCAATGATTCAATTCTTCGTACATATGTCGTCTGGGATCCCACGTCGAGTGGCTTCTTATCGAGCCTGTTCCACCTATCGAACATATACTACAAAGGTCGTACGACTGACTGACGCTTACCAATGTTCGGTTTTGGCTCGCTGCCATATCGGGGTGATTGATTTCATTGACGATTCACGGAGTCATCCGAGTGAACAAGGTAATCGTTCATGGTACACGCTTGGTACGCGCAGCAAATGTGATAAGCGCAAAATAAGGGAGGAAAGATAACCGTTCCCGTGGGACATACATATCGATTAGGTGTAGAGAAAAAACATTTTGAAGCGAGGCAAACAATAAAACAACTGGCATTGACTATGATCAACGCGTATATAAATAATGTTTATGTGTCTGGGCGTTTATGTGTCTATGTGTGTGTATGTGTGTGTGTGTGTGTGTGTGAGGTTTATCAACGACGTATCGGCACGCCGATTTGTCTGACGATGGTGAGGTCTAAAATTGTGTCACCTGTGCGATTCGATCGTGTGTCACGTAAAATAAAAATAACGATAACACTATCGTGCCGATGCGACAACATCTAGACAATAATTGGAATTTAGCTAGAAATCATATTGTAGGCAGTTGTGGCTTACTTATCACTGTACCTCGCTTGATGCGATCGCAGGTGTTATAATTTGAGCCAGGAACAGGGGGCAGTTTGCGATTCGGTGGGGCGATGTATCCAAGTTCGTCACGAAGGTCGGGCCTGCGTTTGTCAAGGGTAGCTCCGCCAACTCCAGTTTGCTGATATACCACATCGTCTAAAAGAACGAACGATACAAATGCCACTCGACAGTTCGACAATATCGAGCATTCGGTATTCGATTTGGATCGATTATCAGAAAAATAATTTCTCCGAACATCTAGGACTAGTTTCATCGTCAATGTCATTTCCATTCAATCGATTAAACTTTTCTTTTACTTACAAATTATCCTTCTGATAAACTTCCATCTATGTTCTCATAGCAAGATAAAATAATAAAAAAAAATTGGTATACATTGTCCTTCGTAATATTTCTCGTCGGCTGATGAGATACCTCGCAGCCGTGTTTGTTCCGGACCTCGAGTTCTCCTAGACAGCGCGACGCAAATCACAACTATGCCTACAATAATCACAACAACCGTAGCTCCCACCGGCACCACAACGTTCACGTCGAGCCAGCTAGGTAACCAGGGGAAATAACGTCTGACATCCGTGTTGTCGTTGCCACTATTGCGTACGGGGGGTGCGATCGTACCTGTTCGTTAAAACAATAAAAACAAGGAATATTACCTTTATCACCACCATGACCCTTTCCTCTGAGAACGCAGATCACGATGACGGCAACGATTATAACAAGAATAGCTGCTACCACGGGTACGACCAGATTTAAGTTAGCCATGAAAATTTTCATCGGATCTTCGTCGTTGCCACCACCGTTCACATCAGGTAGCTCTCGGGCCGGTGCAATGGTGCCTGGAACAAAAAATATGGCGACCATTCAATCCAGCCACCATTAGCACCGGCGACGAGTGTGCCGCTGCCGTTCGAATCCTCTTACCTCCGGTTACGGTCAGCGTCGCGAATTCATACTCGGCTACAGCGAAACCAGCATTATTGTGAGCAGTAACGCGCAAGTGATACCAGCTAGCAGGGTCCAGATCCAAAACGACAAAGTTTCCACCGGGTTTCACATTGTTCGAGACTTGATTCCATTCCTGTTGGTGCCTGAATCGCGCGTGAAAGGTCGTTTAAATTTTCATCAAACTCAAAGGGTCTCTTCTATACAATTTTCCTTACTTCTTCTTGTGTTCGACGACGAAGTAGAGCATTGGGCAGCCACCGTCGGACCAGGCACTCAGATGCAGGGTGATGCTATTCGTGGAAACTTCGATGAATCTGGCCGCTTCGGGAATAATCGGTTTCGAGCCCTTGGTACGTGTGTTGAGCATGTCAGAAGGATCGCCGGTTCCAATTCTAAGGGAATGACAAGTGAGCCTCGCTCCGCGACAGTTTTATTCATGCAGGCCTAGATTATTACCCGTTATATGCAGTAACGTAAATCTGGTATCTTGAGCCGCACCACAGATTTTCAAGAGTATATTTCTGAGCAGTAGAGCTAATTTGTGCAGTTTCCCAGTCGCCGAATTCCGGTTTGTAGTGAATCGTGTATCCATGGATCGGAGCATTATCGGCAGGGTGAGGTCTCAGTTTCATCGTCAACGAGTTGGTGGTCGTAGCAGTAAGAGTAACTTGCGGTGAGTGTGGGGGAGCTATGAAACGTCGTCTTATATCAATCATTCGTTCTCGAATCCCATCGAATCCCATCTGAAGTCCTAAGATATCACTCACCGTGAACGATCAATTGGTGAGTAACGGTATCATGGCCAAACGAGTTCTCAACATAGCAAGAGTATTCTCCAGCATCGGTACGATCGACTTCCTTGATGAACAGAGATCCCTCGGGCAGTTGTCGCAGTCTGTCGCTAGATTGAAGAACGGCGCCACGTACTTTCCATGTAACTTCCGGTGCAGGTACTCCGACAGCCAGGCAGGGTAATTTAACATCTTCCTTGTAGGTAGCAGTGAATTTGTCGTCAAACGATGCGATCTTTGCCGGTACTGGAAAGTTTGTTTATCAGGATCAAATTAGTTTACCACAAATGGCTAAGATTTAAACAATAGAAAATTAAGGAGTACCTCGAACGCTTGGTGCCAATGCCACGATCTTTGAAGCCTCTCCTTCGCCAATGTTGGTACTAGCAGTTACCCAGAAGTCATATCTGCGTTGTTTGTCCAATCCAGATGCCTCGTGAGTCAGTTGATTCGGTGGTACTTTCTGGCTAGTTGGTTCCTCTGCGTTGTCCGCCTTGGTGTAAACGATATACTGGGTGATAACTCCATTCGGTTGGCTTGGTGGGCGCCACGAGACAAGAATCGATTCAGCTGACATAACCAGAGCCTTGATCGCGATAGGTGCTTCAGGGGCTATAAGAAAGAGGATAGGGCACGTTTCAGATACCAGTTACAATTTGTTGTAAATTTACTTCTACCAGGCATTACTTACCGTCTTGTTCCGTTTGGCAGTGAATAGGTGCAGATTTAACTCCATCGCCGCCAGAAGTAAAAGCCAGAACCTGCATAGTGTAGTTGGTGTATTTCTTCAGTCCGTGTAAGATGGTCTCGCTGGAGGAGGTGATCTTGGTGTCCTTGGTGTTCTCGTCGTACCAGGTGTCAGATGGTCCGTAAATAACCTGCGAAAGAGAATCGTAAATATCGCCACAACACACATAAAGACGCTTATTCAGAGTTTAATTCTTTATCTACCTTGTATCCGGTGATAACTCCATTGGCGGCGCTAAGAGGCGGTGACATCCAGGAAACTCTGATAGTCTGGGAAGTCAAGGTGGTGCAAGTAGTGTCATGAGGGGGTTGTTCAGGTACTCCTTCGGCGGTGTGTTGTCTTCGTTCCTCGCTCATTGGTCCCGATCCAACTTTGTTAAACGCTTGAACAACAACGCTGTATTGAGTGTAGGTCTTCAGATTCATGATTTGCAAGTGGTGTTCCTTTCCATCTTCCTTCGAGAAGTCAACGGTTTCGTAAATGTAGTCAGAGGAGGAAGAGAGTTTGTAGCCAACGTAGTATCCAAGAATCTCACCGTTCCAGTCTTCGCGTGGGGGTGGTTTCCATGTTACCTAATCGAATGAAATGGACAGTCTCGATCAAAATATACTTTGTTATTTAAATATTTATCACCTGTAAGAAACTTAAGTTACCTTAAGAGTGTGCTGGTCAAGAGCGTCAACGCGAACAGAGGTTGGTGGGCCGCTAGGAGCTTCTTCGGCAGTGATAATTGTAACGGTATCAGACGGGTCGGATGCACCAATTTCATTCTCAGCAACAATTCTCAGGTGATATGTGGTGGCAGGTCTCAGGTTGAAAACGCCAGCTACGTTCTGTTGCGATCCGGGTACCAGTACTCTGTCAATGTCAGTTTCCCAAGAGCCTTTGCTGATTTTGTATTCAATGACATAGCGTTTTATGGGGCTGTTTCCGTCGTATGGTGCTGCCCAGGATAATTGAACCGATCGTCCGGATTTGTCTAATACCTTCAGGCCGTATGGTACTTCAGGAACCTCTGGAATTCAAAAATCAAGGAAATTTCATCAAATTTTGTTACTTACTTCGATCGACGTGCGAAAAATTAGGCAAATGTTGAATTTGTGCAAATCAATTCGAACCTTGTACAATCATGTTGATGCTGGTGTCATCGCTTCCAAAGGCATTGGTGGCAACGCAGGTGAAAAGGGCAGAGTCGCTTCTCTCGGTTCTCTTGATGCTCAGGTCAGACAGTACGCCGTTAGCCAAAATCTCTTCGCGGATGGTGTAACGAGAATCGCTCTTCGGGTCCAGTCTCTTGTTGTTCATGTTCCATAAAATACCAATTGGTTTTTCGCCTTGAGCCTCGCATTGTAATACAGCAGGTTCTCCACGTCGTGCAGTCTGGTTCTTCAGTTTGATCTCAAAGTGGGGTGGAGCTGCGATTAAAGCGATACAAAAATTATTGACAGAATTAAAAGAAGTAAGAAAGAAATGATCGGGGATAGTGTGTTACCCTGAACCGAGATGAAGATAACAGCCGAAAGTCCCGCGCCAATTCCATTTACAGCCTCGCACAGATAGTAGCCCTCGTTCGTCTTCTGAATATTATTGATTGACAGAGTTCCATCCTCAACGCTGATATCTGGGTTGCTCAGTTTCAAATCGGTATAATCGCCCGGTGTATCTCCTGTAAAATAGAAAATACAATTTATCATGAAGGTATCGACAGAGGAAAAGTAACGATAATAATCGTCAGGGCGAATATATTTACCAGCAGCTTTCTTCCATGTGACCTGGGGCTTGGGGAAACCATCAGCTTTACATTCAACACGTGCATCAGAGCCTTGAGCAAATGCCTTATCGGTGGGTTCCAGAATCCAGCGAGGAGGTACTGTTATAGAACAACAAAGTTATTCAAATGTTCTCCCGGCGCATCCACCATATCGGCAGTTAATCCGGGAGTCAGTCGCATCGTGATCTTGGGTTCCCATAATTTCTATCGAACATTCCGACACTTTGCAACCGATAATCGACAACTGTTTCGAATTTCGAATCACGCGTGTTTCTTTTTATCGATTTAATAAAAATAGAACCAAAGATCACGACAGTCAGTTTCGTGGCATGCTGAACGAAACGCGACTCGCCCCCGCAACTGCGACAACATTGCAAAAGTTCGACATGCGGGAATTCAAAATGATTATGCGGGTGACTACAGCACGAACAGAAAGATAGGTGAAACAGGCAGATAGAAAAAAATATGGTTGCGGCTCTGAAGGAGCTCACAGCGCTCGTGCAAGGAACACTACGTATAATTACTGTGACTATGATACTCGAGCACGGTTCATCATGCTGCACCGCTTGAAAAATAATCTGCGTGTTATAATCTAAGGAAAAATCGCATGCATATTAAAAGATATATTAGCTACCACTACGAATGCATGTAAAAAATGAACGAGGCGAGACGTGTGGTGAGAGGCAGGGCGGATGTGAAAAGGTGGAAAAGGTACTTTTCCATAGGTTGACGAGGCACAGGTTGAAAGGGTGATTTTCATGGGTGATTGGATGGTCGGTCGGTCATCTTGGAACAAGGACACGTTGTAGCGCGACGGGGGTACGGTGAGGTATAATAAATCGACACTCGAATGTAATCACGAAAAACACACAGCTCGATCGCTGGGACCTAGATGATCGCTGAAAGATCGCGACGATCCACCGATTATCATTCGGTATTGGTAAATGAGAATGATTAAATGAAGTATGTAACGCGATTAGAGTCGCATATGAGAACGAATATTGATGTGTATCCTAATCACGTGCCTGGATTTGTAATCGCGCGGCGAGAAAACAATTCGAAAGCCAACGAAAAGTGTCGTCGAAGAAATTAGCGACGATGAGCATGACAACGAGACAGGGTAATCAAACGAGGCGAGATACTTAGCCACAAATACGATGCGGGTCAAGCTCAACCAATTTGCTGGGGTGGGGGGGAGAACACGTAAGAATTTGGGCGTAATTTTGCGTTTGCTACTCGGCTGAAAAACATAGGCGGGTCCAGAAACAATGAACAAAAACGTAGAATAAATGGTAGAAGATAATGGTAAAAGTAAAGAAACATTTAGAAAGAGCGAGAGTGTCGTCCCCGGTGACGAAAGCAACACGCTGTGGTGTCAAACTCTTCCGCTGAGAACTGAAATCCAGAAAGCTTTTCGCCAAGGAAACACGACAGCTTCGGCAACGACGAAGATGCATCAATCAAGCCTGCAATCATATACTCTCACGGGCTTCCGACGCGGTTGCTTTTCATTCCGAGTTATTTAATCATCGTTCAATCATTAGTATATCATTCAATGATCCCACATTACTCTGGCCCTAACCATGAACTCGCAATGTCGCCTCGTGCATCGCTTTCCCAGACGGATTGCTGGCGATACACGTGTAACGTCCAGCGTGCTCCGGTGTTACCGGCTCGATCAGCAAGATACTCGTCCGTGGGCCGAGTTTCCCGACGTTGTATCCCATGAATTGTGACAGTGGCTGGTCCTTGTGGGTCCAGGAAATATCGATCGGAGTGTCACCCACCAGCACCATGCACGCCAATTGAGCAGCCTGCCCCGCATAAATCGGTTGATCCCCAAAATCGAACGGATTGATCCGTGGCAAGACTGGAATGATAGTCTCTAGCTAGATCCACGGTACACGCTTCCTGCGGTCCAAAGTTCCGTGCGATCCCGATTCGTTGGACTGGACCGCGGTCCATCTCGTGGTCATATTCATCGTCGACTTTCATCGGTTCGTCGATTATTCCCTACGATTCGCGACAGACTCTCACGACTCTCGTCTTTCATCCGATCTCTCGGTAGTCCTTCTCCCTTTCTGCATCTAAACCTACTTTACCGCGTTTCTGTTACATCGTTACGGAGAACGATCGAGTCGAAACTTTAGCTTCGTGCGCCAGCGAAACTTTTCTTTTCTCTCTCTCTCTCTCTCTCTCTCTCTCTCTCTGTGCGAATGATGGTCGTTAACCGATGATGAATCACGGAGGATGAGAAGAGAAGGATCGAGAATGAGCCAGCCAGAGAAACAAAAGAGAGTAACAGCGAAACGGAAAGAGAAAGTGACACAGTGTGTGTGTGTGTGTGTGTGTGTATTAGTGTGCGTGTAAGTGTTCAGAAGGAGAAAACGAGAAAGAGAACTGGACCTGGGAATGAAGGGGAAACTTTAGCTCGTCCTGAACTATGGACAAATTACCTTTGATCATGGTAGCCCAAGGATAACGAGAGTGGGACTGTGGTGTCCAAAAGCTACACTCGGCTGAGCGACCTACCTAAACGATGATGCTTCGAAACAAACGATGCGGGAAGATAATTATAATGTAAGAAAGAAAGAGAATGGACAGTGGAGCAAATGTAGACTTTCCAAAAAACATATTCAATATATGTACGCTATTACAACAATCAACAGCAGACAGTGGTAGAAACTTTGGTTAGTTCTCTTTCAAATATATAATATATACACGACTACTACTCGAACTACGAATCACGCAAGAGCGGATAATTAATTCAATTAATAAAAAAACATCGTTCCGTTTTTCGGCCCGAATAACAGCGTAACGTAACGTAGCACGAAAAAAACGTATAGCAACGGCGTTCCAACGGGCTACGCGTCATATACGGCTGGATCACAACATCATGCCGGTTTCCAATTGTTTCGGATATACCACACGTTCGCTTTGATTTCTGCTGAATACCATGAATTACGTGCATGATGTCTCGTTTTTTTGTACCATTCACTTTGAGATGGGCGCTGTGCCTAGCACGACCGGCTGGATTATCGGCGACGCAAGCATACTCCCCGGCGTGCTCTCCCCTGACTGCGGGGATCGTCAGAGCGGACACTCTATCCCCCAACGCGGTGATACCCACTCCGTCGCCTACTTCTAAATGGCGTCCCTCGAACAACCACTTGAGCGAAATCGGCGTGTCCCCCTTTACGACCGCGCAATGGACGATTATCAGATCGCCGGAGTTGGCCTCGTCGAACGAGAACGGCTGCACATGCGGAGCGACTGCCGAGAGATAGAGACAGATTGACTCTAGAGTCAGGCACAGATACAAACGAAGGAACGGGAGAAAATAGACGTTTCGTTTTAGCGGGAATTATTTAACCGCGGCGAGAATTCGGCCACGGGTTCCGCGACGCAAAGCTTGTTTCAGGTCGATCGCAGTTTTTAACGAAACGATCTCGAACGCGATTATCCTTGGATTTCGAATCGGCCGTGGTTGATGCAAAAACTTGTCTTCGTGTTATCCGTGAGTCCGGAAGAAAAATAGAAATGAACGTATGTAAAGATAAATTTAATCCCGGAAAAGAGAAAGAAAGCAAAAAAGTACCAAAAAAAAATGGACAGGTCTTTTTAACGTTACACAAGCAAGGGAAAATGTACTGCTACTGGAGAAGTGGTCGAAGGAAGCTGGATATTTTTCAGAGGAACAAGACAAGAACATAGGTGTGCGACTTTCGAACAAGATCTATCTTATTGGTATAGATCTTTGATTTTTAAGCACCGTTGACAATCAGATCGGCCGAGAGCTCGTGCCTTCCGGCAAGGTTTTCCGCGATACACGTGTACGTTCCAGCGTGTGTCGCCTGGACGGATCCTATGCTGAGTATGGCACCCCGTCCGCCGAGATCCACGATTGAGATTCCAGAGTGCGGCGAAATCGCATGACCGTTTAAGGTCCAGCGAAGCTTCAAGGGTTGATCGCCCTCGACCACGGCGCACGGTACCGTTACTACTTGACCCGAGTTAAGCGGTTTTTCGCCGAACGTGAACGGCAATAATTTCGGAATGACTGGAAAGAGAAAAAAACTGAAAGGAACAAAAGTCTGCGTTGGCCGCCGCGTCACGGTCAGCCTGTGTCAGCAGTACCACGGTCACGCAACCGTGCACGTAGCTGCCCGATCAAAGAAGAATATTCTCTCTCTTTCTCTTTCTCACTCTCTGGCGATTCGCATTCACATCGCTCGAATGACTTTATTCGCGAATTACGTGTCTCGCTTCCTTGCATCGCCTAATTCACACGGCAGACAGACGATGTTCGACGGAAGAAGAAAATCAACTAAAAGAAAACACCAAAAATACGGTAAAACCGAGAAAACGAGAAAAACAAGCGAAACGAAAAATAGAAAAACGCCGAATAATCGTGATATCGATAGGAGGATGCCAGGAATGGACGGAAAGAGTTTAGTCGGCACTAGGGAAATAGAGACGAGGAATATCAGGGTGTGGAAGTTTCGTCGACAAGCGTGTACCGTTGACGTCCAATTTGGCCGAATGTGAGGTCGATCCAGCCGCATTCGAAGCAACGCAGGTGTATTCTCCGGCATGTCTCGCAGCTACGGACTCGATTGTCAGTTGCTTGACGCGTTTCCCGGAGTTAGACACGATCACGTCCATTCGATCGGATCTGATTTGCTGGTTATCGAAAGTCCAAGTGATCTCCAGAGGAGAGTCGCCTTTGGTCACCACGCACTGTACGGAAACCAAGTCTCCGGCGTTCACGGGCTCGTCGCCAAAGGAGATCGGCGCGATCTGCGGAGAGACTATGAGACGAACAACCACATAGAAACTGTCGATGGAAGAATTTGAAAGCGTGACGATCTCTTGCGAGCCGATATGAGAATATATATCCACGAGAAAAATAAAAACAAAGGGACCGAAGACAATGCGGTCTCACGCGTGTAATAGCAAGGGTTGAGGATCAACTTTGGGAAAGTTTCGATGGGAGATCGTGCGAGATGCCTTAATGGTATAATTGCGTAGTACCGTTCACCGATAATACTGCCGAACGGCTGACGGATCCCACCAAGTTGCTCGCAACGCAAGTATATTCGCCTGCGTGGTGCGCGGTGACGGACTCGATGATTAGAAGCGAAGTCTTTTTCCCGCTTTTCGTGACGGTTATATCCGGATGGCTAGCGCGTGTAATCGGTTCCCCGTTCAAACTCCACCGTATCTCGATAGGTGGGTCACCTTTCAAGATGCTACATACTGTTGAAATTTGTTCACCCCAATTGGCCGGTTCTTCGTTGACAGAGAATGGCGCGATCTGTGGAGCGACTAGAAACAATATCCGATAGCCATTTCAGTTCTTTTCGATTCACGGATACTCGTCTCGGTCAGTCTCGTAAGTCCACGTTACATAAATGTAGAAAAACCAGGAAAGAAATGATAAAAGGAAATTTAAGAAAAGGTACGGGAAGAGACAGGACGGGAGTGGCTTTCGCGTTAAGTCAGGAGAAAGGAGATAGTCTCAAAGTTTTCACGGACGCGTGCTAGTGAATGGGAATGATAGCAGTTTCGTTCGTATCTATTGCATGACACAGCTCATGGAACGGTTTCGTGCATTTCTGTACCATTGACGGCCAAGATAGCCGAATAGCTCGTCGCTCCAGCTGCGTTCGAGGCTGTGCAAGTATATTCCCCAGCGTGTCTGCCACTCACGGCTTCGATGGTCATCAGACTGACTCGCTTTCCAGTGCTTTGTATCGTGATATCACCGTGATTCTTGTTAGTGATAGGCTCTCCGTTCAAAGCCCACGCTACTTCGATAGGTAGGTCACCCTTCACGACGGTGCAAACCGCCGAAACTGCTTCTCCCCAATTCGCGGGTTCGTCGCTGATCGTAAATGGCGCGATCTGTGGCGCGACTGAAACGTTTACGCAAGGTCGATGAGCATGCGACACCATCCGAGAATCTCATAATCGTCCGCGTTAACCTAATTAACGACCACAGGAATTGATACGATTCTGTCGACGAATCGATCGATCGTCCAATCTCCTAGCTGTTTAATCGTTCGTGGCGAGATCGCGAGTTTTAGTGGCGAAACTGCCCCAACGTCCCCCGTGTACACACGACGATACATAGGACGGATCTGAATAAGCTGCTGAATACAGGTAGATGAGTGGAGGGATGAAAAAGGAAGGTCCCAGCTTTCCCGTCGTCTAAACGAAAGAAAGTCTGAACAGTCGTGCGCCGGTCTACACATATGCGTGCGTATTACCGTTCACAGCTAACATCGCCGTATGGCTCGAGGCTCCAGCTTTGTTCGACGCGGTGCAAGTGTACTCTCCCGCGTGTCTTGCGGCCACGGCATCGATCGCCAACACGCTCAGCCGCTTGCTCTTCGTGATCGTGTACTGATCGGTTCTCTCGGGATCGATCGACACGCCGTTGAACGCCCAGGATATGTCCATCGGGAAGTCTCCCTTCAGGATCGAGCAGGTCGCCGAGATCGCTTCACCCGAGTTCACCGGCTCGTCGCCAAATGTAAATGGAAAGATCTGCGGTGCAACTGAGAAACGAGCGCCGCAAAGGTGTTAACCGATCGCGAAATTCGACGTGGAAATATGCATCTTTCGTCGAGTCGCCGGTTTCTTCGTTCTCTCGTTCTTACTCGTACGGGAAAACACAGGTAAACACAGGGTTTCAAGGAAACGGATAAAAGGCAGAGGATTACCGATAGATACGACAAGTGCAACGATATAGCAATTGTTTCGATATCTTATAGGCGAGGCTTATGTGCAAAACGAGTTTTGACGTGCAAGCGTGCTTGTTTAGATAGGTACCGTTCACGGCCAGAGTCGTCGAGTGGCTGACGTTTCCAGCTCTGTTCGTCGCGACGCACGTATACTCGCCCGCGTGTCTCGCTGCCACGGACTCGATGCTCAGTGCGCTCATATGTTTATTGATCCTCGTGATAGTAATGTCCGGATCGTTGAAACCTATCACCCTATCGTTAAACTTCCAAACGATCTCTACCGGAAAGTCGCCTTTCATAATCGAACAGGTAGCCGAGACCATGTCGCCCGAGTTGGCTGGTCCGTCACTGATCGAGAATGGCCCTATATGCGGCGTAACTACAAGGACATGGAAACTTTGTTTAGCAGTCATGGACCACGGCACGCTGATTAATGGCTATCGATTCAACCAGCTGCGTCACGATCCCGTGAATGTTTGCTAGAGGCTTAGAGGCGCTTCACCTCGCGAGAACGGTTATACGACCGAGCCATCGCGTCGAGGCGAAACAGATCGATAATTCCTGTTGCGGTCTCGTTGGAACACCGATGAGGAATTCATTCGATAAACGAAAGCAACGCGCGCGCGATATCAACGATACATGTGATACAGGATGCGACGAATCTCCTCTTCTCTTCGACAGGTTGGATCGAGGAGAACGTGTAAGGGCGATAGAAGGTTGCGTGCATGCATGAAACGAAAAGAAAACAGTGAGACTATAGAGAGGAATGGAAGAAGAGAAAATACGGGATATCGTTGTACCGTTCACAGCGAGAGATGCGGAATAACTCGTTCCACCGGCTGCATTGCTGACAGAACACGTGTATTCTCCCGCGTGTCTGGCTGTCACAGCGTCGATCGTCAATACGCTGACACGCTTGCTGGTATTTACTATCGATATATCGTAATGGTTACGCGAAATCGGCTCGCCGTTCAGGGCCCACTCGATCTGGATCGGGTGATCCCCTTTCAGTACCGTGCACGTTGCGGTGACGGTGTCCCCCCAATTCGCTGGTCCCTCTCCGATCACGAATGGCACGAGTTCCGGTGCAACTGCGGTCAGCATAATATGCCAGAAATGTTTAATTCTTCGTACAAAGCGAGTGACAAATGGAACGACCCTTCCTAAGAATGACGAATTGATCAGCAGGATATCTGATCAATGACAACGATGTAATCCTTTTTTGAAATAAAAAAAAAGCAACCAGAGGAATTAGGAGGGGTACGATGATTGAAACAGTCGACGATGGAAACGGAAATCGGATACAGAGGGAAGCTATTTGACCGAGTATCGTGCATGCATCGAGAAAATAAAGCAAATTGAATGGGGAATAAGGAACACGTATTGTACCATTCACGGCCAAAGTCGCGGTGAAACTCGTTCCACCGGCGGCATTGCTGGCCATGCAGGTATATTCCCCGGCGTGACTCGCCGTCACGGCGTCTATCGTCAGCAAACTGACACGCCGGCTGGTCGCGATCGATATATCGGAATAATCGTGGGAGATCGGTTCACCATTGAGAGCCCATTCGATCTGAATCGGAGAATCACCCTTCAACATGGTGCAGGTTGCGGTGACCGTGTCTCCCCAGTTTGCTGGTTTCTCACTGATCACGAACGGAGCTATCTCGGGGGCAACTAAGAGGAATAAAGAATCCTTAATTGTCTAAATGTTTCGTTCTCTATTGTCCTCGAGTACCACGACTCGATTAACAATTTGTAACAACATGTAGCAGTACCGGTCGGAGATCTAAATTTTGGATATCGTTCGTTAGAGGATCGATACGTTTCATCCGAGAGAAATTCCAAGCCTCAACCACCGACACCGACTGGGAGGCAGCGAGGAAACAGTGATGACAGTCAAGGAGTGCAAAAGAGGGAAATGTATCGGAGAACATCTCTGTTGAGGAAAAGTACCATTGACAGCCAGGGTAGCCGAATGACTGGTCGCTCCAGCTTTGTTGGACGCCGAACACGTGTACTCTCCCGCGTGTCTCGCGGCCACGGACTCGATGCTGAGGATGCTATTCTTTCGCGTGGTTGCCAGAATGTTAATATCCGAACGATCACGGCCGATTGGTTCGCCGTTCAGAGCCCACGTGATCTCGATTGGTAAATCACCCTTGAGGATGGCGCAGACCACGGAAATCGAGTCGCCCCAATTCGCCGGCTCCTCGGTGATTACGAACGGAGCTATCTGCGGTGCGACTGTAACCGAGTACTTTACCAGTTTCCGTGGTTCGTGAGAAAACGAACGTTGCTGGAATGAGTTCACGCGACCCCTTCGATCGCTCGCCACGATACGAGATAGCGGAAGCGGTACGTGGGATTGCGATGAACGAGAGGATTAAAAGGGGATGAAGATCAAGGGTTTCTCTATATCTGTTTCGGGTGTGTCTACTGTAGGTACCATTCACTGTCAATTCCGCCGAATAGCTGGTGGCACCGGCTGCGTTCGAGGCAACGCAGGTATACATTCCCGCGTGACTCGGACTGGCTGAATCTATGGACAGCAGGCTGTTCCTTTTCGTGGTAGTGACGGATATCCGATGACTCTCGTCGATGGGCATACCGTTCAATGCCCAGCTGATCTCGAGCGGGGAATCCCCGTTGACTACGGTGCAGACAGCCGATACGGAATCGCCCCAATTCACAGCCTTGTCGGCCATTTCGAACGGGGCAATGCGTGGCGGTACTGTCGACGTGATAACAACGCTAGATGGATAGGTCGAACGTATCGATGTACACGTATCGTTCGATGAAAAAAAAAAAAATACGCGACCGTCGTTGATATGGATGTACGACGAGATAATTATGGAACTCCTTAAAGAACGTTTCACGACACGAGGAAAGAACCGTAAGATGTTGACACGAAGACTTTGTCTCTCGACGTTCACCTCCATCCTCAGTGGCACCTACGAGATCGATAACGCATACCCCCGGTGTAGTACACGGCCGACCAATCACCCAATCGGTTCACCCAATCGTCCTAAATTCATCAAAGCGTACCGTTCACTGACAGAACCGACGTGTGCGTAGCGGATCCGGCTGCGTTGATCGCGGTGCACGAGTAGTCGCCCGCATGTCTTGCGGCTACCGAGTCTATCGTCAGGGTGCTGATCCGTTTACTACTTCTGGTCACGACGATGTCAGGAATGTCGTAACTGTGGTCACCGGACACGCGTCCGACATCGATAGACCTACCGTTCAGTGACCACACGATCTTCACCGGCAAATCGCCTTTGATCACGGCGCACTGAACGGTGGCCATATCTCCCGCGTTGGCAGCCTCGTCACCGAACGTGAACGGCGCTAACTGCGGTCCTACTGCAAGTTACAAACAACCTTTGAATCACGCGTAGGAGCTTCCGAAGCAGGACACAGGTTCGGAGTCTTTACATGCCGGTTGATCGAAGCGCGAAAACAATCGCGTACCACGAACGACGCGTTGGAGCTGTCGTTTTGATCGAGGATGACGGTGCATAGACTAGAACGGCTACGAGGTATTCGAGGAGATTTAAAGGAGGTGGATAGAAAACGGTAGACAGAACTGTAAAAAAGCAATACGAAAACAAGTGAAAGAAACATGGACCATCGTCTCGCTGTATCTGCGGGATGGACCGTGTCCTTACCTGCCGTCGTCTCTGACGATAATCTTACCTTGTCTTCGTACGCGAGGATCGAGACATTCGTTCGCACATCGTTCGATCATCGGCACGACGACGGCAGTGATCTTCTGATAAACATTATTACACTATGAAGATTACTGCGGAAAACAAGAAGTTACGAGAGAAGATACTGAGAGTGTACAAAGCTATTGAAAAACGCGCCGACCGATTATTCGAGGCAAACGTTGCAGTAAAAATATAATTAAAACGGGAGAAGAAATTAGCGGCAAAGTTCGTAGAACGATCAACGTTTCAAACGTAAAAGTTCGTCCGGCGAAAGTGGAGCGCACTTTAAAAAAGAACGACCCACATTCGTCGAAACTTTTCTCACTTTATATCCGCGGAACCGATCGATCTCCCCTTGAATGGTCGGCGCGCCCTTTAATAGGCCGTTTATAGTCGCAAAGTTAGTAAATTCGTATAGTCGAGGGGGATACCGTTGACCGAGAGCACGGCGGTGTGACTGTCGGATCCGGCGGCATTAGACGCGATGCACTTGTATCTTCCTGCGTGCCTCGCCGCCACACTGTCGATGCTCAAGAAGCTGACCCTCTTATTAATTATGATATTAATGTCCGGTCTGCTCGAGTCTATCGGGCTGTCGTCGAACGTCCACGTCAAATTCACCGGGAAGTCGCCTTTGACGATCGTGCAAGAGACCGACAGCATCTCGCCGGAGTTGAGCGGATCGTCGCCGAAAGAGAACTGGAGGATCTGTGGCGCGACTGCGTGAGCGACACGGCAGCATGGACGAAAGGTTAGAGGCGTGAGAAACAAACAGAGTCAGAATGGGACGAGTTCGAAGAGGGACGCGTTCTCTGGATGCCGCCTACGAGACGAACATTGCATCCCCCTAACGGGAAGCTCCGCTCGCAGCCGCGTATTTACAGATCCGAGCGTCGATCGTACGAAAGGATGTAAGAAAGGACGGTTAACGGTTATAAGCGGGAACGATCGAGAAGGATAGACAGAAGGAGAAGAACGAATGCCTTAGTAGGAAGAAAAGAAGACGATGACAACGAAGGAGCGCAAAGATGTGTTCGGTTACGTGCGAAGGGGTCGTACACATGTACCGTTTACAGTTAGCTGAGACGAGTGTGTGGTAGCGCCAGCGCGATTCGACGCGGAACAAGTATATTCTCCAGCGTGCCTTGCCGCGACCGACTCGATAGTTAGCACGCTGTTTTTCTTGTTCGTACTCCCTATGACGACGTCGGATCCGTGGTGGCTGTCGATCGGAGTCCCGTTAAACGCCCAAGATATCTCGAGAGGCTGATCGCCCTTCGCCACGGAGCATGTCACGGAGACTAATTCGCCCCAGCTGGCGGGCTCGTCGCCGAATGCAAAGGGTAGTATCAGCGGGGCAACTGGAAAACATGACTAGAAGAGTCGAAGCGAGGAGGAACGAGTGTCGATTCGCGTGCAACACATCCATCATCGATCCTAGTTGTTTAAACGACGCGACGCGACGTTAGGGTTGGTATGGCGGTGGAGTTAACGCTAATACGCAATGGGAAAAAGGTTTTATATGACGGAAACTGGTTGTAAAGTGGAAAAATGCGAGGAATAGTCTGTCACAGTGAAAGCATAGCTCGCAAGAATACAGAGAAAGGGAAAAGGGTGGCGAGGGTTGAAGTGGAAATCGTACCGTTCACCGTTAAGGTTGCCGATCGACTGACGGAACCGGCGAGATTCGATGCCGAGCAGGCGTACTCTCCGGCGTGTCTTGCAGAGACGCCGTCGATGATAAGGGTGCTCAGGTGTTTGCTGATTCTCGTGATAGTGATACTAGCGTCTTTCGATGTGTCGATCGGCACGCCGTTGAACGCCCACGATATATCCATGGGCATATCGCCCTTCAAGATCGAGCAAGGTACGGACACGGAGTCTCCCGAGTTGGCGACCTCGGCATTGAAAGCGATCGGTAGAAGCTGCGGGCCAACTGAAGTCATCGTACAATTAGAATCGGGTCTCATCGCATGCACACAGTCCTATGGATCTGATTGCGGCACAATGATCGTCGTCCGTATAGTGAAACAACGATAGCGTCCTAGGTCTCTCGAAAGCGAACATTTCGGTCAGAAGAGATCGTTGGGATTCTCGATGCAGGAGATCACAGGCCAGGATACAAAGAGGGACTTTGCTACGGTGCTTTTTGCCAGGATTGTGCAGAAAACGAACGAAACGAAAGAAGAAGAAAAAATAAACACGAGAAAGTGTATCAAATTTCTCTAGGAACGGATGATAGTCCCGAACCATTGACGGTGAGTGTGGTCGAATGGGACACAGTTCCAGCCGCGTTTTCAGCGGTGCAAACGTACTCCCCCGCGTGTCTCGCGGTGATGATTGAGATCATGAGCATGCTAACGCGATCCGCGACCTTCTTCGCAAGTACGCCGGAGGAACCGCCCATCTCTTCTCCGGGATAGCTCCAACGTATGTTCAAAGGCAGGTCACCGGTCGGTACGATACACTGCAGGTTTGCGAATTCTCCAGCGTTCATGGGTAGCTTCGTGAACGAGAACTGCTGTATCGTGGGCGGCACTGAGGGTGGAGGATCGATGTATGGACGTGTAATGACAGGTCGCGAGCGTATGTACGTGATTGTGTACGTGTCGTACGTCACGTGTACTGACGTGTATACGTCGATGGGTTGGCTTCGCTTCATGGTTCTTTTAATTTACAAAACGGTAAACAATAAAAATTCGTTTACATGGAAAGCGTAAATCGATCGATAGCAAACGATGGAAAACGATTCGCGTCGACGAAGCCAACCCATTGGCTGTTAATATACGTTCAGAGACACGGTACTCTGTGGAGCAGCGGTTGCTATGCGTGGTGGACGCGCGAAGAGAGAACAATTCTGACAAGAATGCACTAGATTTCTTACGGTCGATCGCTGGCCACCGCCATACCAACTTCCCACATTCCAACGAAAGCGCTCGTGCCTCTTTTCGAGACGTTCCCATTTTACGTGCGATTAAAGTGTTCGTGAAATCTGCAACGAAGTCGTCGTCCGTGTGCGTGTCCGCGTCCGTGTCCGTATGCGACAATTCTCGAATCGCGATCCACCGACTTTTTTTCACGGTTCTATGTTACACAGTTCTTACGATTCTCGATTTTCAGCCGAGATACTCGATTGCACCTAATTTAGCCTTTATCGACATCGTCGACAAATGCCAGGATTCGCTGAAAGAGTCGTCATTAGAGTTGTAAGACAACGTCGAACGCTATCGTACATAACGTTCGTCGAATCGTCTCTCATCACCTGAAAAGAACGTTTTACGCGGGATCCCGATACGCTTTACCGATTGCTCGCGATTATACAATCCGCTTCTTTACGTTAAAAAAATTTTTAAAAAATCTTAATTCGTAATAAACAAAATATTTTATATCGTATGATCGAAACATTTACTCGTCATAATATCGCGTCTCTGTTCAAATTTCGAGATTACTCGTACTTCAATTACACGCGACAATCGAAATTCGCGAAATCGATCCTAAAGATGGATAAAGAAACTTGAAACTTACCCATAACTTGAACTTCCAATGTTCCCCTTGCGCTGTAGCCCAGAGCGTTGCGTGCAACACAGGTGTAAGTAGCCTGATCGCTCATTCTCTCGACGTTCTCAATGATAAGCGTGCCATTAGGGAAGACCTTCTGTTTCCTGTTGATCGGTAAAACTCTGGTGTCTCTCTCCCATACGATGCTTTCGATCGGATATCCGGCTACTGGACAGGTCACGCGAAGAGTTTCACCAGCAACGATAGCCTTTTTGTCCATGTGACGAATGAAGGGCAGACCATAGACATTGAGACGCGCAGAATGTTCAGCAGATCCAACCTGTAATCATCAAATTATCCCATCATTACCATCCTTCGTTCTTCTTTATTTCTTCAAAAGAGGAATGAGACTCTTCTTACCTTTGAAGCGGCAATGCATTTGTAGAGTCCACCGTCGTTTGTATGAATGCTGGAGATGTTCAAATGAGAAACCACGTCGCCGTTCACCGTAACGTATTGTCCTACTTGAAGCCTTTCAGTGTTGGATAGCCGTTTGCCATCGAGTTCCCAGGTGATCTCAGGAGTTGGGTTTCCGCTGGCGACACACTTGAGGAACATGCTGGGTCCAGGTTGAAGAGTCTCCTCGGCGAAGGCCTGGCGAATCTGCGGGGGTTCGACTGTGGATGTAAAAACATTTACAATCAAAACGGCCTCTTAAAAATGTGAACTACGAGCCATAGACTCGAATTCCTTAGAACCAAAACTCACATCGTCCACCAAGTTTCAGTTCAGCGGTTGCCTGGGCGCTTTCTTGATCGTTTCTAACAAAACATTGGTACATTCCCTTATCTTCCTTCTTGACGCTGTCGATTCTGAGCACGGGTTCTTCCAGTCCAAGGGGTTTGCCATCCTTCAGCCAGGAGATGGTCTTGATCGGATTTCCTCTGACGTTGCACGTGAAAGTAGCTGGTCTTCCAAAGTCGATAGTCTGTGTGTTAGGTTCGATTTCCGCTGCCAATGGTGCTGTTACAGTCAACACGGTCTCCACGCTTTCACCGCCGACAGAGTTGTTCACGATGCACAGATATTTGCCAGAATCTTCGACGCGAGCCTCGCGAATGATCAGTGTTCCGCTAACTTGACGAACGCGCTCATTGAGTTGGACAGGTTGACGACGAGAGGAGCCTTCGATGAACTTGTACCATCTGAAACGACAGGATGAAAGGGGATTGTTTTCGCAAGTCGGCTGCTGGAACGAGGCGCTTTCGTGGCGGATCGATTCTCATACAAAATGAAAGAGATGAAACGAAGCCAATGGAAACATTTTGCCCGTTCAAAGGTCGAAACGTTCGATCCGTGTGAATGGGAAGAAACGCGATCGCGTGATGTTGGCGGAGAATGCATATACCAGCGAAGATCGACACAAGGTACGACCAGGTCGATACGCGACGTTTCTGTTCGCTTCGTTCCATGCTGCTTTTATTTTCCATTTTCCATATAGGCAGGGCTTTGGGCGTCTCTGGGCGCGGGCTTCTGTCTCTACTGATGGCTCATTAGCGCGTGTCTCGCTACGACACGAGTACGCAAACTTAATGAAAAAGAGAGCTTCAACAACAGCTGGAGCGTAAATAGCGGTCGTAAAGCAGAGCAGGTCGGGAAACGGAGGGAATGAAGGCTGGCAGCGACAACTTCGTTACGGCCGAAAAACAAAAAATGCGCAAGAGAAGCATCGGTTTCGTAGCCCGTACACACACGCCGAGACCTCAGAGCCGAAATGTATATCGTATGCCTAAGGGAGAAAGTGAGAAGGCGATCGCCGTGGAGTCAAGAACGTAACTGGGACACGCTGTGTGCGTCGTCCTTACTCTCGATCTTCGCCACGTGTTGACTGACAATTTACGATCACCGGAATGGATTAGAGGCGAAAGAACTTAACAACAGAAAGAAACGGACGACCGGGTTAAAATTAAGAAAAATCTACTCCAAGATCGGGATGGATCGTGTTAAAAACTGTTTAACGAAATCAAAATAAGCTTCCACACCATTCGTGTGTGAATAATGTACAGCGAATCACGGGAAATTTGTTCCCGTAGACGTAGGAATTGGATCTGGAACGAAGTTGGGGAGACGAACAAGAAAGAGGTTCAGGAGGGCGGTGACAATCGAGCGACACGACGTGTGACAATTGTGCAAGTGGACAACGCGCGAGACATACTACACGAATCATGACGCGCAATCCTGGCAAGTGAGAGAAAGAGAGGGTGTGGGGCAGTGAAATACACGAACGGATGAACGGAAGCACGAAGGTGGCGAGGACTTACCAGCCAGATATCGTGGGACTTATTGGAGGTGTGCAGGTGCTGGGCAACATTGTTCGCCCCATTGATCGGGTGACACCCTCTCGGACCACCCGGATCAGCACCGAGGTTACCGAAGGAGAAGAGGGCCCGCATCCTTTTCAGAGTCGCGCTTCCGTCACCTATCTCGTGGGGTTGCGCCACGGGGTTCCAGTTGGCACTGAAAACCAACATGTCCGATTGGCCCCGGATACGGGATACATAGTTTTCGTTTCTTTCTTTTTTTTCTTTCTTCCTTCTTAACGAAGATTTATCGTCGATTTTCCCTGTTTTTTTTTTCGCTTTGTAACTATCTAAGAGACACGATCACGTTCAGCTTAAATCGAGAACAAAATTCAAGATGCGTTAAAGTTGAACGAGACGAGTTGTGGCGCGAGCAAATCACGAGTAAAGAAATCGGTCTCTTACAACAACAAAAATCGCCCTATAATCATCCTTCTTCTCTATTCTAAGCTCGTCTGCCGTTCCTATATAGATAGTTTACGAGAGTGGCCGGCGTTGGGATCTTGGATCATCGCTATTCATGCTTTGCCCACTCACTTTTTCCCTTGCTTTTCTCTTTTCGTTCTTTCTTTGCTTTGTTCTTTGTTCGTATTTTCTTTTTTTTTTTTTTTTATTCTCACTCGAGGCTACCTTTCTTTTCGTTCCCCTTATCTCTTATGCTTTACGGCAATTCGTGTCTGCCTCTTGTATCTTATATGTCTCTTATACTTCGCCTCTCTCGTTCTGCCTCTGTCGAACGTCCGACTTCTTGGATTTTTGCGGTACCGCCACCCGACACGGGGTAGAGGGTAAGGATGGAACGCTTCGAAAATAGGATCCGTGCTCTGCGGAGCAAGACCAAACGACCAAACAAAAGAAAAAAAAGAGAAGCTATACGGAATTGTGTGTACCTAGAGATCGGGGCAGGAAAGCCTTGTGCCGCACACGCCAGCGCCAGAGACTCGCCCTCTACCCCGCGGTACTTATTAAGGCCGTCTCCAGTCCCTTTTGGGGCAGTACGACCGGACGGTTCTGGAAGGATATCATTCATTGCCCAGAATAACTAAGTCGTCCTCATTCGTTTCATTCTTTGCTACATTTATTCGTAATTAGATTCGTTTCTTTTAATTCGTCGATCGTTACAAAGAGACTCTGCGAGAAAGAGGCTCTTAGTGCATATCGATTCTCTTAGTGGAACTTGCGATCAACTTGGTACTCCTATTACCATTCAGTTAATGCTCCGATCGATTGGTACACACACGTGAGACCCCCTTCTCGCGAAGAATTAAACACGCACATTACGTACCTCGTCCTTCTCCCCAACGGTTAGTATCTTGAGTAGACTATGCTTAAACGTTTCATGCTACTTACCTCGAGAACGAGCTCCTCGACCGGGTAACATGCCTCGCGAAACGCACAGACATCAACTGACTCGACTCATCGACGACGACGACGACAACTTTGGAAACCAGCGGGGGGGAACGATAGGGAAACCGCGAGATAATCGGTGGTGTCTACCTTGTCAGAGGTACGGGAAATCCCTGCAGCGCGTGAGTCAGCGCGATATCCTGACCCCTAGCAGCCAAAACCACTTCCCGTTCGAATTTCTTGCCCGAAAAACGCGGAGCTATCTTGGTCGTACCCTCTGAAACGCGATCGTAACGTGTTCCCGAGAACGAAAGAGGAGTACCTTGTCACTGGGACAGGAAATCCCTGAATCGAGCAGTCCAGAGCCACCACCAATGTCCTTGGAACGTCGACGAGCTTGCCACCCTCGTAACGTTCACCGGCTATACGCGGCGCGACGTTACCTGTCGGCTCTGTAAGCGGCAAGAGAACGCGACTAATTCGGCGCGTGGCTCGCGATTCTCATCTCGGACCACGCGAAACGATGCGAGGAAACGATGGAGAAAAAAGGCTGAGTACCCGAGCAGGATCGCCACCGCCTGGAGCGAGCTCGAGGCCCCTCGTTTACGTTCATACACGTGACCGTACCTGAACGTGGGGGCTGGAAAACCTTGAACAGGACACGGCAGACCCACCGTTCGATCGACTAGGATGTCCCACTTCAGCCCGTTCATTTCCTTGTCTCGTACGTTTGGGCGCACACTACCCCGTGGCTCTGTAATAATTGGGTACGGGGATATGTCTCTTGTCGTCGTTGTCGGACGCGTCATCGATGCACGGCACGTGATCATGTCCCAGAGAAAACGATGGACGTGAAGATAAAGACCGATCGACAAAGGCTAGGACGGAATACGAAGGAGTACCGAACGACGTTGCTCACCTGTACAAAGGCGGAGGACTGGCCTGAGCCTCGCACAGTAACGTCAAAGCTTGGCCCTGGACTTTTGCCAATCCGTCGAATTTCGATCTAGGCGGCAATCGAGGAGGACTACTTCCGACCGGCTCTAGAAAGCAAAACGAGCAAAACATTCAACGCCACCGGATCAATCTATATCTTCACGTTTCTCTCGCGTTTCGTAGTCCATCGCCCTAACGAGTCGACCGAAGAAAATGCCAGGAATAATTGCGAACCACGATCGAAGACTCCCTCTCTTTTGCTCGTTCGAGCATACCTGAAGATCGGTAATGGATGCGCCTGAGCCTGACACAACAGAGCCGTAGCCTTTTGCGCCGGCAGAGAGAAGACCGTTATCTTAGCTGTGGGTGGCACTTTGGGCGCAGCGCCGCTCACAGGCTCTGAATATAGAGAAACGATATCTCTTAAGAGATCGTCGATAAATACCTATAAGCTGGAAGAGGGTGACCCTGCGCCGGGCAAAGCATCGTTACTGGCGTTGCCACGTAACTGGCGAGAACGTCGTACTTGGCAGTGGACGCGACTCTGGGTTTGGCACCGTTTACAGGCTCTACACAAGCGCCAAATTAAGAGAACCGGTGAATGGACAAGCGAAGATTAGTTCACTGACCTAAACGTGGGAGCAGGGAATGCCTGGGCATCGCATAGTAAACTGAACTCGGCACCATTCGCCATCTCGAACGAGTCGGATTTTGCTGATTTCGGAAATTTTGGTGACACCCGACCTGCCGGCTCTGACGTTCATAAAACGTAACAAACGACATTACTTTATTAACGCTCAAAATGCTCGCCCCGCGTGAACGTGCCACCGCGCCGCCTCGTACTCGCGGAACGCGAAAGGACCAAGAAGAGAAAAGAAAAAAGCAAGCAAAAGATTACCTGTGAGTCGGAGGTGGCGATGCCTGAGCGGAACACGTGAGCGCGACCGAGGATTTCGCGGCTCTGACATAGGTGACGCTTTTCGCGTCGCTCTGAAAGGCTGGCGCCTTGGATCCCACGGGCTCTAGATCAAATAAACGCGAGACAAAGAGGTCTAACTGGAGCGGAGCTGTCATTTACCTGAACAACGGAACTGGGAACCCTTGTGCGGGACAAAGCAATGTCGACGAGCTTCCAGCGGCGCGAATGAACGAATTCACGCGATCGTCGCTCGAGAATTTCGGCCCCTTCGCTCCCATCGGCTCTGGCAATATAACAATCGTGCAGGTTTGTCAGCTTCGAAGAGCTCGTGTCGACAAAAACCAAAAAAGAAGAGGACGTCTACCGCTCGGGAGCGGCGTTCCTCCGCATTCAGAGATTTTTGTTTATTCGATAGGCAAAATGGAATTACGAAAACGATCGATAAGAAGGACGAGCTGCTATGTGACTCGAGTACCTGAACGCTGGTACCGGGTGACCCTGCGCTTGGCACTGCACCGCGAATCCCGATGAGGTTTTGGTCTTCTGCCATCGTTTTGCGTCTCCGCTTACGGATGGTGCCTTGCTTTGCACCGGTTCTTCGCCAGGAAAAAACGAAACGCGTGAAAAGGAACGCAAACAAACTGGTCGTAAAATTTGAACCAACATCTCGTTAGTCCGCGATTTACCTGAACGATGGAACAGGGTAAGCCTGCCCTTGGCAGAGGATCACGATGTGCATACCCATGTGCCTCTCCATGAGACTTCCCTTTTCCCCGAGAATCGACGGTGCTTTGCTACCAACCGGTTCTATCGGGAAAACAAACGAGCCATTCGTCAACTAACGATCGAACGATTTACCTATAGTTGGGTACAGGATATCCCTGCGCGGGGCACGTCAACACCACGCTGAATAACGTACTGGTCTCTTTCCAACCGCGTTTCATCTCGCCGATCAACGCGGGAGCCTTGCTGCCGATGGGCTCTGACGACACAAAAATTGTGCGAGGTTTCCAAAGTATGAAACGATGCGTGCGTTAACGAAGGTTTACCTAAAACTGGGCACGGGATAAGCCTGCGCCGGGCAGAACAGAACGACCGTCGACTCGTAGGCCTTTTCTTTCCAGCCGCCCTTCAAGTCACCCGTCAACGCTGGCGCTTTGCTTCCGACTGGCTCTGTTTATACAGAGCAGTTCGAAAAATATTCGATTAACGAGTGTTTACCTAAAACTGGGCACGGGATGCCCCTGAGCCGGGCACGACAGAACGGCGCTGGACTTCGCTCTCTTCTTCAGCCAACCACCCCTTAACTCGCTCGTAAACGCCGGAGCCTTCGTCCCGATCGGTTCTACGAATTTCATGTATATGTACATGCAGTCAAGAAACGCGTGCGATCGACAAGTTGCATTAACATGTTAGTAAGAACGTTTGCTCAAGTGAAGAATGAATACGGTATGAAGAAGAGTGTTTGATTTAGTCACGACATTCAGTGCGATTGATTAACTATAGAAGACGCGTAGGACAGATGTTAGAATGATCACGTGTACATTTTATTTTCGTAAGAATTATAAATTTACCTAAATGAAGGCACGGGATAGCCCTGCGCTGGACAGAATATCACGACACTCGTCTTCGTCTCGACTTCTAACATTATTCCTTTAACGATCCCCATCAACGCCGGCGCTTTGCTCCCGACTGGTTCTAATTAGATGCAAAAGAAGGAAGCCGTGAGCAAGATAATGCTTGCCAACAACTGGCGCAACATTCATTGTACGGTTACGTAATTGGTCTGATGGTACAGGGGGGCCCTGATTAAAAAGGATCAAAGAATCACAGTGCAGCAAGAGGCATCCACGGAGAAAGTAACCGACGAAACTAATCCGGTCCGAACCTGCAGCGCTTTCTCTTCACGGTCTTCGATCGATCTTACCGCGCTCGGTTAACAACCGACCAGTTTCCTTTCTTTCTTTCGGGTTAATTAATACAAAGAGCTTTACCTAAAGGAGGGGACGGGGTATCCCTGCGCGGGACATGGCAGCACGGTGCTGGATCCAGCTCCTTTTTCCAGCCAAACGCCCTTCACATCCCCCGTGAACGCCGGTGCTTTGCTGCCGACCGGTTCTGACAATGCACACGCGATGAGCGAGGCAGAATTAATTGTTCCACTTTGAATGTCAGAAAAGGGGAGCCCGATGCCGGACAAGTACGGGATGAGGGCAAACGAAAAGAAGGCCAAGGCAACGTAATAGAAACAATCTGGTCCACTAAGTGCTCTTCAGATTTCACAAACGGTTGCCAAATAATGCCGCGCTCGTCCCATGAAATCGACGCGAAGGTCTTTCGCGTTTAAATGAACAACTCTTTTAATTAAAGCGTCACTCTGGCTGCGGTGGGGTATGCTCGATGCACGTAAATTAGGAATACTTTAAGGACGAATCAGTTACCTAAAGGATGGCACAGGGTACCCTTGCGCGGGACAGAAGAGAACGACATCGGTGTCCGCTGGATTCTCCATCCATACGCCCTTTACCGTTCCCGTGAATGCTGGCGCTTTGCTGCCAACTGGTTCTAACGAATTACACAGAGATACAGGACCATGCTGTCAGCTCTTTGACTAACACTCAATGATTAATTCAAGAAGTATACCTATAGGATGGAACTGGGAACCCCTGAGCGGGACAAAATAGAGTGAGATCTTGACCGGTGACACGATCGTACCAGGATAGCTTCGCGTCATTCGAGAACTTTGGCTTCTTCGTAGCGACCGGCTCTGTCGGGATTAGGAAAAGCTCGTGTGAAGATTGCCTTCCGAGTCTACCAGACTAACTACTTTAACAAACTAACCGTATCGAAATATCTATGTGTTTAAATGAATAGTCGTTTGATTAAAGTATCAACGTGCGCTCTCGCCGCATTACGAAGACCAACGCACGTAGAAATGCTTGAAGGAAGAATCATTTACCTAAATGATGGCACAGGGTATCCTTGCGCGGGACAGAAGAACACGACACTGGTGTCAGCTTTAATCTCCATGTATCCACCCCTTAAAATGCCCGTGATCGCTGGCGCTTTGCTGCCGACCGGTTCTAACGAATTACACGAAGATACAGGACCATGCTGTGAGCTCTTTGACTAACAACCAATGATTAATTTAAGAAGTATACCTATAGGATGGAACTGGGAACCCCTGAGCAGGACAAAATAGTGTGAGATCTTGACCGACGACGCGATCGTACCAGGACTTCTTCGCGTCGCTCGAAAACTTTGGCTTCTTCGTGGCGACCGGCTCTGTCAGGATTAGGAAAAGCTCGCATGAAGACCGCCTTCGAATCGACCAGATTATTTTACCTATTCGTACGTTGCGCAAGTTCTACGGATTTAAATGAATACGAAGCTCGTTTAATTAAAGCGTTATCTTATACTTCCGCTACCAGTGGAATAATCGGAGCACGTAGAACACGATCAGGAATATTTTATGGAAGAATCAGTTACCTAAATGATGGCACAGGGTACCCTTGCGCGGGACAGAAGAGTACGACACTGGTATCTCCTTTAGCCTCCATCCATCCTCCCTTCAATGTGCCCGTGAACGCTGGCGCTTTGCTGCCAACTGGTTCTAATCATACAAATACATAGGGCCATGCTGTGAGCTCGACGCTCTTTGACTAACACTCGCCGATTAATTTGAAAGGTATACCTATGAGATGGAACTGGGAACCCCTGAGCAGGACAGAGCAGAGTGAGATCTTGATCACTGGGACGATCGTACGAAGATAATTTCGTGTCACTCGAGAACTTTGGCTTCTTCGTGGCGACCGGCTCTGTCACAGGATTAGCAAAAGCTGGACTGAAGACCGCCTTCGAACCGGCCAGACTAACTATTTTACTTAACTATCTCGGATTACCGAACACGATACTCTAGAGGGAGCAAAGTTTGCACCTGACCGTCGTCACTTAATGGACTTACAAAATCATCGTCCCGTGAATAACTAGAAATCTGCGGCAAATCGTTAAGCAACGCGCGATCTCATTCTTTTGCGCAGCTTTGCGAAATGACTAGATATCACGGGACGACGACTCGGCCTAGCGCGATAGTCGATGCCTTTCAACGGGTAATTTAGTACCTGGTTACGGGAACAGGATGCCCCTGGGCGTTACACAGCATGCTCATTTCCGAGCCCTCTTTACGAAGGAAGAAGAACGATTTAACGTCCCCCACAAAAGCAGGCGCTTTGATCCCCATCGGCTCTAAGCAAGGGAAACAACGAAGTCACGCGGAATGCCATTAAAATTTCTAGCCGATGTTCCTGAGTCCGCCGGACAGGGTTCCCCTTTTTTTTCTCATCGACTACGTCGCCGACGGTCCTACTTCTCGCGCTATCTTGTGAGAGAGAAGAAAGCAAAAACGCGCGTTCTTTCGGTCCATGTCATCCAGTTTCGTACCTATAGACAGGAGTTGGATGGCCTTGAGCATTACACGGAAGACTAATATCCGTGTTTATTCGACGTCCCAGCAAGGAAAGTTTTGGATCTCCGGCAAAGGTTGGCGCTTTGCTTCCGACAGGTTCTAAACAACATTGACGCTTGATTATTCTAGCATACACAGCTCTAGTACGTCGATACCGAACACCGATAGAACGTAGCCGAGCAACAATACCCGATAACTAATTCAGCTAACCGTTCAACGGTTTTCACGGCTGGAATTTAATCGATATGCCGAACCACGTTGAATTCTTTACCTAGTAGTGGGCACAGGGCTTCCCTGCGCGGCACAAAAAATGGAGATTGGTTGACCCTCGTATCGTCCGATCGTACGGCTCAAATCGTCCGACGTTAATCGCGGGGACCTTGCTGCAACCGGTTCTGAAATCGATTGTTTCACATCGCATTCGATCCAGCTGATTCCTCGGCTGACGCTACAGATTTACCTGGTTGTTGGCACTGGGAATCCCTGAGCGCTGCACGCGAGCACCACGCTCGTGCCCTTGCGCCTCGCGTATTTACTCAGACTATCATCGCTGGAGAAGATCGGCGACTTGAATCCAACCGGTTCTACGAAACACACAGCGCTCTCCAATCTTTGCTTTTCATTGTAAGCTATTTTCTCGATAGCGTTTCATAGGAGCAAGAATATTTTCCAAACGTTCGAGGAAGGTGATGGTGATAAATTACCTGGTGGTTGGCACGGGGAATCCCTGAGCACTGCACGCGAGAACCACGCTCATGCCCTGTCGCCTCGCGTACGCGCTAAGACTGAGATCGTTGGAGAAGATCGGCGACTTGAATCCGACCGGTTCTACGAAAAACACGGAAAGAATATTCCCGACAACGAGCAAAGAACAAAGTGACGAACTCGACGCGCTAAACGTAGGAAGCGAGTCGACGAACGATCGCGATTAAAATACGCTGTATTCGATCGTATTTTAAGAGGCATAAACACGTTAAACAAAGCGTGCGATATTGCCGTGCGACACGCGACATTACCTGGTGGTTGGCACGGGGAATCCCTGAGCGCTGCACGCGAGCACCACGTTTATACCCTTGCGCCTCGCGTATTTACTAAAGCTATTGTCGGTGGAGAAAATGGGCGACTTGAGTCCAACAGGTTCTGGGGAAAATATCGTGACAACGGGAATTACGTTTCCGATATATAAAAGGACTCTGGGAAAGCGACGACACAAAGCCGGCGACAGTGTGAAATTAGAATTAACGAACAAGCCGCGGCGAAAGCGAAACGCGAGTCATTCGAAACCGACGTCGCGTCGGGACCATTGGGAAATTGTATCGACCGCGGGTTCGCGCGACCGTGCGCTCGCGATTATATATCGTCTCACCTCGAAAGTGGAACAGGGTAACCTTGCACCGGACACGTCAAACACACCGCATCGCTGGTTCTCCCTTCCATAAACTCGACTTTACGAACGTACGGTAGTTTTGGCTTTACGCTGGAGGTAGGCTCTGAGAATCATACGAAAATCCATTTATGCTCGAGAATTCTTACTGACCGTGTGATGGGGACAGGGAATCCTTGTGCAGGACAAGTCATCGACACCGCGTTGGTAGTCGCCGTTGGTCTCACAACCTTTATGTCGGCGTTCGTGAATTTTGGTTTCGCACTGGATACCGGTTCTGACCAAAAGAGCGGTTAGCTGTATACGGATGAACGACAGGTGGTTCGATTCCCTGACACTGAGACTGGGTATCCCCTCGGCTCGAGTAAAAGACAAACAGAAATCTATCCGGTGAATGTTTGCGAGCTATCGTCCATCTTCTCGCGTTCAATCTTCACTCGATTCTTCGATAGGAAGCAGAGTACTTGTCCTATTTACGATGGAAACGTACACTGAAATCGATGCTTCGACCAGATGAAAGCGCAACTTTACGCGTACCTGAAGACCGGAACGGGGAACGCCTGTGCCGGACAGGGCAAAGTCAAAGGCAGCTCGCGTCGCACCGTGTAGGTGGTATATGTGCGCGAATTCTCCGTCATCGGAAATTTCGGCTTCGTGCTGGCCACCGGCTCTACGAGAAGAAACGAATCACCGTCCCGCTCTATGCCACTGGGACAGGGTCCTGACAACCATCGCGCTAATTGTCTCTGGTAATTGACTGGCACATTCAGCCAATTGAATCGCGATATCATCGAATCGAAAAGAACGGGCAAGCGAAAGGCGATATCGATTAAACTATTCACGTGACGGAAGAACCGCTCCATTGTGAGACAAAGAGTGCTCATTGGCTGCTCGTTGTTTTCAAGGAGGACTAGTTGTTCTAGCGTTACCTGCCGTTACGAGGATCGCTTCGAACGTTGTGAAAAAACAAACCAGGAGTTTCTCGTACGTTTTACCTGAATGCTGGCACTGGGAATCCTTGAACGGGACACAGTAAGGTGGCAATGGTACCCAGCATCGTGCTAGGGTTCGTCGATTTCACGTCCAGGGCGGTTAATTTAGGTTTCGAGCTCGATAGCGGTTCTGCGGATCACACGAGAAACGAGCCGATCTTTAGAGTGCGACGGTGATCCCTACGCTTCTTCTTCGTGGACTTACTTGAGGACTGGGACAGGATACGCCTGAGCGGGACACTGCAACGTTACGCTCTGAGCTTCCAGGACCTCGAACGTTCGGCTCTTGTCGATCATCGAGAACTTTGGCTTCGCGAAACCGACTGGTTCTAGAAAAAGGGATAACCTCTTGGAAAAGTGCTTTAAACTCGAAGAGCGAAGACTTGGTGGACCTTGTTGCTCGGTCGCGAATATCGTTCCAACTTTCTTGTTCTCGTTCTCGAGAGGACTTACGCGGAATCCACGGATTCCATTTCGTCAACGTGTCTAATATACTGGGACAGGGTGAGACGGCAGACGGAAGAGAGGAAGAAAACGACGAGACGTCGTCTATTTTTCTCCGTGCCGCGTGGAAGCGTGCACGCTCGACAGATATATCGACCTACCTAAACGTGGCAACTGGAAACGCCTGTGCAGGACAAAGCAACGAAAAGCCTGTGCCTTTCGTTACTCGTAATCCGACGTCGTTCACAGATGGAAACTGTGGCTTGCTGCTCGACGCGGGTTCTAAAAACAGAACGCGAGACCGTGATACGGAGAGGTCGTGTGTAAAGGGGAAGCTACGAAGAGTGTCTTTGAACATGCTGGAATAGGGACTCCCCCTTTTTACTACAGAGCAAGCTAGTTCTTTTCACGGACCCACGATCATACGTGCCTTCCTCCCAAAAAAAAGTCGCCGATCTCTGAATAGAACGGACCTGCATCTATTGAAACGAATCGAAAGCTTATCAAAGTTACGAGAAGCTCTCATTGTTCTCCGATCGTGAGAACTATTTCGCTGCCTACCTATAGATCGGGACTGGAAATCCTTGAGCTGGACACAAAAGGGTGACGCTTTTTAGCGAAGAGGCGCTGAATCGTAGAAGATCGCTTGGACCAGATAATTGTGGACGCGTGCTTGATGCTGGCTCTGATGGAAAAAGTCAAACGATTCGCGAGATGAGAGCCAAGACAGAGAACAGGGGCTGTTACCTGTACGACGGAACGGGAAACCCTTGGGCAGGACACAGCAACGTCATCGCACCACCGAGAACCATTTTGAACGCTTGCGAGTCCGCCAACGACGGAAATTTTGGTCGAGTGCTGGCAACAGGCTCTAAGGAAGATACCAAGAAAAATATGACGGAGGATACGTCCATACGAACCGGGCAAATGATCGCGTCGTTTATCGCGTTATTTTTCATCTGGATGATTTCTTTGATATCGAGCCGCGCATCGATTCGCGTACGTGTTCAACCGACCGACGCCTTGGAAATTCCAAAGTTTCTATACCTGAAGGCTGGAACGGGGAACGCCTGAGCTGGACACATCAAAGTGAGCGGCTGGTCGCAGTGAACCGTGTACGTACGCGAGTTCTCCGTCATCGGAAACTTCGGTTTCGTGCTGGCCACCGGTTCTACGAGAAAACACCTTCGCTACAGACGCGATCGTTGAGTCGATTCTCTTCGTTGCGTGGAACGCCGGGACAGGGCAATCGACCGTCACGTCTGAACTTCATCGACGTTCTTGATCTCTGTTTCTCTATATAAAACGACATTTACGACGATAGATCTATGAGACAATTCCGCGACCTTATCCCACCTATGCGAAGGAACTGGAAATCCTTGAGCAGGGCACAGGAGAGTCAGAGCGTGTTCGACGGTCGAGACGAATCCACGAGAATTATCCATCGTCGGAAACTTTGGCCGTACGCTCCCCACGGGTTCTGCAATCCCAAGGGGAAGAAGCACGTAACAAACGTTGATAACGCGTCGACGTTTCATGTGCACGGGAACGGGGACAGGGAACCCACCGCATCGAGGAAAACGTACGGATCGTGTTTGTCGAGACGGGAAAAGTTATCGAAAGTAGAAACGGCGTTTGGCCGCGCAGCTGTTGCGCTATAATTTATCGCTGCCCCTTCAATCGTGGATTAACATCGGTTATTTAACACAGCCACTTGTCCTTTGATCTCGACGGAACAAAGATGAAGCGTCCTAGAAACTATTGAATGAGAGAAGCTCTCAGAAACCGGGCAAATCCAGATTCTCCCCGATCATTTCGCATCTCGAAAACTTAACAACAAGCTCCCTACCTATAAGACGGAAGGGGGAATCCTTGCGCGGGGCAGAAAAGCGGCAAGCTTCCGTTCGTCCTCGTCGTGAGTCCGATTAAGTTGATCGTGCTGGAGAGTTTCGGCCGGGCACTCGCCACGGGCTCTGCGAAACATCGTCGAAAGGAAAAAACACAGCGAAATTTTACCACGCTGCGTCCACGTAGCTCGCGAATCGGTCGCCAACTTACTTGTGTACCGGGACAGGGAACCCTTGGGCGGCACACTGCAACGTCACCGAGCCGTCTTTCATCGTACGGAATCCTCTGGTGTCATCGATCGTCGGAAATTTCGGTCTCACGCTGCCCACCGGCTCTGAATGTTACCATATAGTGTACACGCGGCGTGAACTCGCGTGTGATCGCACGTGGGATCGGGAACCCCTGGACGGACTTGAACGACCGCGAGAAAAAAGACCAGGACCAGGGGAAGTGTGACACGCCCATTTTTAAAAAAACTTTGTAAACAGTCGGAGAAAGCATGAGATTGAAGAGAAGATAGAGAAGAAAGAACGCCGTGAAAGAAACGAGATTGCTCGATCGATATCTTCTTTCTAAAATAGCAGTTGCCAGTTCAAACTCCTATATGAGAGCTACGACACGATTATTTCAGCGATCGTTTCTCGCGTCTTATCGCCAGCAGTCAACGAGTTCTAGAAATGTTCACTGGGAAAAACTCTCCTCGAAATTGCCACGTTCTTCTATTTTAATTCGAAGGCATACCTATAACTTGGTACCGGAAATCCCTGCGCGGGACAGAGGAGAGGCAGCGTTCCATTGGTGACGACAGTCAGACCGTTTATGTTGCTCACAGATGGAAATTTCGGTCGGACGCTCCCCACCGGTTCTACGTTCGAGTATCCGGGAAAGGTGCGAGAAAGACACAGAACACGATATCGATCGTGACGAGACGAAACTTACTTGAAAACCAGGACAGGATACCCCTGTGCGGGGCAAAGAAGGGTTACAGAGCCGTCGATGATCGTGCGGAAACTCCTGGAGTCGTCGATGGTCGGGAATTTCGGCCTCACGCTTCCAACTGGCTCTGATTATGCAATTAAACAGCAACATCGCTTTCGAAATATCGATATCGGGCAGGATTAGCGTGACATTTTGCCTTCTTTCTTTTTTAATTGATTGTCTACCTGTTTAAGGGAACGGGGAACCCCTGTGCAGGGCAAATCAAAGCTTGACTTCCGTTCTGCACCGTCCTGAATCCACGTATGTCGTCCGTTGAAGGAATCTTTGGGCGGACACTGCCTACCGGTTCTGAAGGGCACGCGAATAACGATTCAGATAATTTCTCCTGTCTGCACGTGGAACGGGGAACCCCCGAGGGATACAGAGTCGTTTCAAAAACCATCCTTTCCTCGTCGACGCGTTAGTAGAAGACGAATAATCGTTTCAATGGACGAAAAAGCTTCCTATCGAATGTCTAGCTCCGGTAATCGTTCACAGACATTCCGAACAGCCTACTTTTCTCTCGTTTTTCTTTTTCCAATATTTCTAGTTTTGCCTACGCAGTTCGAGTTCCCTTTTTTTCGATCGTGCTAATGCATGTATCTCGTATCGGTGATCAGAGATATATCGTACCTATAAACCGGTACCGGGAATCCTTGGGCAGGGCAGAGAAGCGGTAAATTGCTTTTCGATTCCGTGGAAAGTCCGTTAATGTTGTCCATCGAAGGAAACTTTGGCCGTACGCTCCCCACGGGTTCTGTTTCACAACGAAAACGCTATGACTGTGTGGAGCCGTCTTTGCGGCGCGTGGGCCCCCCTGCTCGGACCCTTTGTCGTCATTGTGATTCTCGTTACCGCATCTCTTGGCCGTCGTTATTTGCACGGTACACTATGCGACTCAGACTCGATGGAATCGCATTCGTATCGACAGGAGGATTCACCTGCCATCGTTGACCGATTGCTTTGACAATAGAATAGCTCTGTACCCAACGAAGCTGTGTGTCTGTCAGATTTGCTCGCAAGAAAAAGATAGTTCTTCATACGATGTTTCAAAAGCGATAGAACACTCGTGACACGAGACGTTACGTACTTACATCGTTCGATACGAACGAACAAAGTGGAGAATGGTGAAAGCTGACAGCTGCATTGAGCATCACATCTATTCCACGTGTTAGCGTCTAGAGCGTTTCATTTCGTGTGAAATATTAGACTTATAGAGTGACGTTTGACTTACCACGCGAGAGCGAAGGACAGAGCCCGGAAATCGCGTGAGGGCGCCGCAAAGCGTCGGAAGAATTTTACGCTGTTTCTTTACTTTTTGTTTTCTCTTTCTTTCTTTTCTTCCGTTCTTTTCAAAATTCATCGAAACCGATCATGCCAAGAGTCAAATTATGGGCGGGCGGTGGCGCGTGCCCGCAGGGGTACCCTGTCCCAGCATTCAGGTTTTCCAACGAGCTTGATCTCGTACAAAATATCAATACGTTCTTTCATCTATTTAAATCTATTTTAAAAGAACAAGATGTTTTCAATTTCACCGACGATACGAAACGAACTTTCAAATTCGACTTTATCATTTCGACTTTACGCTCATTGATAATTCGATCAAGCTGGCTGGCTTAAAAAATAACACGTACATCGACGTGGCTACTTCAGCCGAAGGCAATTGATTTTCCAAGATACTTGGGCTTTAAATATATAGATACTCGATTACTTAATCGCACGGTCTGGCTAAACGCTCGGTCTGTTCACTCTGTTTCGGGGAAAATCAATTGCCTCGGTAAACAGTTTCGAACCCAGACAATACTTTCCCGGAACGTCACAGTTCGCGCGATAAAAGAGTAGTTAAAGTCCGACCTGCAACACGAATTCGGTACCGCGTTCGCGGGGACGATTTACATCGCAAAAGAGTCCTCGTTTACATGCTCGCGTTTATCTCGTGTGACGGTAAATTTCTAAACCAAGCAACTGTTGTAAAAAAAAAAAAAGGAACAAATAGAAAGAGAGAAGAGAGAGGAAAATCGAAAACGATCAAATTGTCGTTTAACTTCATCGCGAGAGGAATGACAATTATTCCACTCTTGTACGCGCACGCGATTACCGTCCAGGTTCGAAACTAGAAACACGATTCTGATTTTCACTGTTTTAAAAAACATATACAAGTATTTACACGCTATGCGATAACGTAACTCTGCGTTTATTACACTCCGAAGAGTATAAAGAAGAAAGGACGATGTAATAAATCAGAATCGTGATTTCAACGAAGTTGAAACTGATCGTTTCTTGTGATCGTCACTTACCGGTAATGACGAGACGTCCCTTGGTGGCAGACAATCTTGTTTCTCCGGTGAGTCTATGCTTGGTACGGCATTGATAGGTCTTGTATCCGTCTTCGGGTCCGACATCGCGAATGTGAAGTTCTCCAGAAGGCAGTACCAGGTATTTTCCATCTGTTCGAGTGACCGAGTCACGAAGCAAAGTAGATAGATTATTTCTCGGCGTTGATTCGTCCGGTGCGACTTTCTAACCAGGGATAATTGACTTATCGGAAAGAACGTTCCGGCCAGTATCGGCTCTATCGGAACAGTTTAATCAAACTGGACGACATTTTACGCTCGGTAGTATATAAAGTTCGTACCGATATGGATCTGGCAATCAGAAATATTCAATTATCCCAACGACCACACGGTACTCGTCGGACACAGACACACACGTAGCCGTGTATATCGACCAGTACAATGCCGTCTTGATTAATACATTGGCCCGCATGCACTCTACTACATTTTGCTACCTTGGCCAAGTTCGTTGAACGTTGAATAGCGACCGACTCTTTATCTATCTCGTGCTTTCACCGTTCGACGAATCGTTGGGCGATTCAAGCCATAGATTCAGGCCCGTTCGTCAAACAACGGACGAGGGAATATCGAGTTTGCATTGTTCCCAGCCCCTGGCATGTCCGTGAAACGTGTTGTAAGAACATGCCATCAGATTTGTTGATATACCGTCGCTTCTACGGTATTCCCTTTAATCCGTTTAATCCGGAGAAGCTATCTTTAACTTTATCCATCGGACATAAATAGTAAAATAACACATTTAAAGCAAGATAAAGAATGTTCAAAGGGATTAAAAATCGAAGCTATTTAAGATACTCAATTCGTAATCTTACTCTGTTAAGCTTCGTCGAGTTAAACACCTCGTAAAGAATTACACTCACGTTGCGTTCCTCTCGATGACTTCCGGCTTACAGAATAATCACGAACGAACGAGCCCGATGCATGCAATCGACTACTGTAATACTACAAGCAATAAAAACCATAGCCATGTACTCTAGAGTAGTCACACAGGGAAAGGAATGTTCGTGAGATACAGTGGAGACGTGAAAAAGAATTTGGAGAAAGGAGGGAAGTCTGGGACAGCGCGAGCAGCGGCAGTCAACGTCGTACGAACAGTTCAAGAATAGTTCGGCGTTTACTTTCCGAAACGAGGGGCATCCGGGCTGTCGGACGATTTCATCGTACGTCAAACGCATTTCTGTCGTCGGTTCGTCCTCTAGGACGCGATACAACATTCGAGTGGAGGCCGATAGAACGAACACGTTATCTGTTTCTTCTTTTTTTTTTCTTTTTTTCTGAGAAAAGACACGACGCTGTTATCGCCACGGAGAAACGATCTCTCTGCCTACTTATTTATTTGCTCGTGGCGCCACGACGCATCCTGTTTCTTAACTCGTGATCCACCGCAACCTGCAATCGTGGTGGCCGATTTCCGGTCTCGCGATCGCGATGCACAATGCCGATCGTACCTGTTGCGTGTCTCCCTTGGTTGCGTACAAATCGAGCGGTTCCTGCTCCAACGGAACGCAGGATCGCAAAGGACGTCGCTCGTTATTACTCGGCGATCCGGTCGATGCCCGAGGGAATCCTTGAAACGTTGGTTCGTCGCGCCACGGCCGCGTCCTTCGCGCGATTATGAATGGAAACGATCGTACGACCTTTTCACTCTTTTCGCAGTCTGTACGACTAAATGGAGCGTACGCGAGCGAACCCACGCGTTACCGACGTTTCGTCCGCGAAAAAAAAGGAAAGTCTCGCAACGCGCGGTCGTAAAGCGTGGATGAAAGAGAATGAAAACCTTCTATCGTTCTTTCTTTTCCCCTTCTTTTCATTCATGGTTAAGATGGAACTGCGTGTGTGTACCCATGAAAGTGTGCGTGTGTACCGTAATCGGTGCTAGGGTATATTTCAGTTTTCTCGTCTTCGATCCAAGAGTCAACCTCGACGAATTCGGCGACGAAGCTCGGTATGTGACACTTGATAATTGCGGCGTTCCCCCGAAGGACGTGTTCGTCCATCACGTTCACTGCATACCGCTGCCCGACAACTGCAACCAGACACCGGTTTCCGGTTTTACCATAAGCCGCACATCTACATACAGCCTCGTATCCGTGATGCGATCGATCGTTGCGATGAGCGTTCGGTAATTCGTGCGACGTTACGACCTCTTAAAACCGTACGAAGAAGGAGAATCGGCCGAGCGGAGCAATTAATCGATTAGCGGAGCGATTGGAGTAAACGGAGTACAGACGCGATTTCGACAGCGGTGATTTAAATGCTCGACGAGTTCTCTTTTTTCCTCGATTCTGCTACCCGTACGTTTTCTCAACTGTGTATAAGCAATTACGGTAATCCGAGAACATTAACGGCTGAAACTCGGTCGATCGATCTCTCCACTCGAACCATATAGCACAGCACGCACGAATCGAAGAACGAACGCCCATGCCCACGCAGAAGCAAAGGAACGAATCGGTGGATCTCTGATCAGCGCGAAAGCGGAGCAACGATCTCGCGCTGTACAGAATCTCCCCCTTTCTCCATCTATCCATGTTGATTGATACCGTATGATTGTCCCTCGGCTATGTAACTGCCGCCGGCCGAATCGATCCATCCTACTACGTCCACGTGGTCGGCGACGAACGAGGGAACCTGACACTTGAAAATCGCCGCGTTGCCGCGTATCGCGAACTGATCGTAAACCTGAACTTCAAAGTATTGGGCGACCACTGCAATAAAAACGGAACAGAGAGAAAGAAAAACACAAGAGGGTAGCTCGTCGACGAACTGAATAGTCGATGGGCGGATGGGCTTTGATCCGACCGATTAAAATTTCAATGAACCGCGAGGCTGGCTCTCCGCAAACGGGAGTTTACCGTGCAGAACATCGTCGCTCCGTGAGCGGCGACGCTCTCTTTTCACTGACGGAAATTAGGCTAGCCAGCGGACATCAATTTCCTCGTGCGTCGGTTTGATTAGTTCGGACTTAATCTAATCCGAAATCACGAACGGGGCCGAGCGACCGTCCCGTTTTCCAACCGTCTCTCATTCGAGGTGCGCTCGTTCATTTAAATCGAACGACAAATATTTGAAGGAGAATATTTTCAGGAACTATGTCACGAAGCTTAATCGCGAATAGAGCGATGTTGATGCGGTGTGACGAAACGTAAAGTACTGTAGTCCTAGAAATCTGCGCTGTCGAGAACGAGGCTAGAGAGAGCTCGATCGTCTCGATGGAAACGCGAAAATTTAATTCGATCGACTGTCGCTTGGGTTATTCTCTCATCGACACGCTCGGCCACCGACCGTGAAATAAATTTCATTAGGTCGCGGCTCGCGTACTACCGCTCGTGTTCGATCGTTAGTCGAACGAAAGTGGATCGTCCTGTTCGCGGTCGCGTTTAATTTGCGAGCGACAGACTCAATTAATCTGACTTAACCTAATCCGTCGGATCGCGGTGGGTAACGAGGCCACTGCCAGCCGCACGCTCTGCCTCCGTACTCCGTTTGCGTCGGCCGCGTCAGAAAGGGCAAACTTTTCATAGGCGAGAGCAAATTGCACGCCTTCCACTCTATCATCACAGGCAACCATCTCTCTCCTTTCTCCCGTGCGCTCTTCGAATGCATCCTGTAGGTATTACTGTATTCTGCATACGCTGGCATACCCTGAGAGCGGACGGCTACGAGAGCCAACGTGACGCCGTCAAAGCGTTCTAGCACGCTCGAGCCGCCTGTCCTCCGTAAGAGGGATGAGCACGCTGGTAATTCCATTTATTAATTCCATTAAAACGCCGTCAGGACTCGCGTCGGGTCGGTGAGTCGAGCGTAGGCAGTAAATCGAGTTGATCGCAATGCGAAGACCACTTCTTTGGTCGAAAGCAACGAAACAAACTGGACCGAACCGTGTCGATCGTTTACATCCGCTCGAAAGGGGGCAAGAAGATAAACGAGATTAACGAACACGGATACGGATATGGATTTCTTTCGAAGTTGTGTAATAAAAAATAGTCAGAAAGCTAGAACAGTCTTTTGCACGATCGAGAAAAAACCACGGTGCTCATCGCCTGCTCGCGCTAAATATGCTCTCCGTAATCGAGACGAGAGAAGTACCCTTTTCTTCTTGGCTGTTCGCGGAGTACGTGGATCCATCCTCGACAGCCAACCACTCGATCACGTCTACGAAATCTGCCACAAAGCTGGGTACGAGACACTTCAAGGTTGCCGTGTTGCCGCGCAAGACGAACTCGTCGATGACCCTCGTCTCGTAGAATTGCTGGACCACTGCAACGCGCGTCAACCCAGAGAACGTGAACCCGACACACGAAACCCGTAAAACAGAGAGTACTAAAGTAGCAACGGGATTGTATTCGTGTCGTGTCCCGCTTCCCTTTCGTCCCATCGGAATTCGTTCGTTCGGGAAAAGGAAATGAAACGTTGAAATTGGAGCGAGGGGGAGAAACGGAAGGCCGTCTCCCTGGTTCGTAGGTTAGTACAGTAACGAGATCACACCGTCTCCGCCTACCGTAATCGTCTCCGACCGTGTAAATCGTTCCATCGTTGGCTACCCATTGATCCACCTGAACGAACTCCGACACGAAACTCGGTATTTTGCATTTCATGATCGCGCTGTTTGCTCGTATCACGTACTCGTTCTCGGCCTCGGTGACGTAGAACTGCGAAACGACTGCCCGCGCGGGCACACCAGGATGCGTGATCAACGATCGTATAGGTATACAGATTGTACGATATATGTGAATCGCAGAAACAACACAGACACACGCTTTGGCTTACTCGATCACGTGAATTCGCTGAATTCAACGACACGTCTCATGGTATCTACCACCTGATCCAGTTCTGTACGGTTGAAAGTAAAGTTCAGGCAGTTGCCAGTTTTGCGATCGAGTCGATACGACCGTGGCAATTTTCGAGCAACCGATACCTCGAAGTTCGCATAAAATTAAATTCAATGGATTAGTCGAGATACGACGTGTCGCCTTAACAGGAAGGAACAGATTTACCGTGAGGCGTGTCTAAATAAGCCTGGGTAGAATCGAACCCCCGTAATACCCTGGCCGACAGCAGGATCCTCCGGAATATACACCTCTCCGTCCTCCCTGATCCACGCCTCGACCGTAACGAACTCCGCGATGTAACTTGGGATGCTGCACTTCAAGATCGCGCTGTTCCCCCTGATCACGTACTCCGTGAGAATTTCTGGCTGATACGGCTGCGTAACGACTGCATGGAAAACAGGCTGCTGACGAAACAGCTCGGACGATTTACGCGAACGCTGGTAGTTGATTCGCGAGCCGGGGATTTCGCTCGAGAAATGAAATTGGACGAGTCGATTAAATGTTTAGCTCGATTAAACGACATATATTCGCGCGATTCTCGAGCGGCTGGCGCTTGGTAATCGAGTTGGTTTATTTTCTTAGGAGAGCTATATAATGCCGGCGTGAGAGCCCCAGCGGATGGTTCATTAACCCTCGTCGCGTTGCCGCCGCCGTTCAACTGCCGCCAGACTGGACCGCGCCGGAAACCAGTCGTTACCACGTGCCACTTTGAACTTTTACCAAGTTTGTCGGGAAACGGAACGCCCCAGGAAGAGAAAAAAACTGGAGAGACCCAGTCCGGACGATTCGGACAAAAGCAGAAGGAGAACTACGACAAAGGAAACAGAAAAAAGGGCAAGGACGATGAACGTAGTACCGTAGTCGTTGGTTGGTCTGAAGGTCGAACCGTCGCTTCCCACCCAAGAGTCAACCGACACGAATTCCGCGACGAAGCTCGGTATGGTGCACTTCACGATGGCTGCGTTTCCGCGTATTACGTATTCGGACACGACCTCCGCTTCGTAGTACTGAGTCACGACTAGAGAAAATAGGAGCGCACGATATGATTATTAGCATAACAATGTTAAACAGATCTGCCGGACCGTTCTCGTTTACATCGATTACAGTCGATCCCCGTATCATACGACGTTGACAAACGTAACTCGCTGCCAGCTTTATTCATCATCCCCTTTAAAGTCTATCCCCAAAGCCCTACCGTTCTTCTCGTCCGGATTAAAAGAGTTTCCTTGATCGTCCTGCCAGCCGACTACTTGAACGAACTCCGCGACGAAGCTCGGTATGCTGCACTTGAGTATAGCCGCGTTGCCGCGTATCACGTACTCGTTGTTTACTTCGGACTGATAATACTGGTGTACAACTACAATAAACGGAAGTGGCGATAATCAGCCGCGTTGTAAGCGATGCGCGTCCGCTCGCGCGATTCTTCCACGCACTCGAGGCGATTATCTACACATGCACGGACTATGCAATGAAATCTGAAATGAACCATAACATTATCGATCTCATTGTTCCCTGGAAACCAGTGTACGCTCGTCGTCGATGTGGTTTTCGACCAAGTACGACGACATATGGAGAACATGGGCGAGCGAAACGAGATTACTCCGTAACGAATAACAACGTTGAGACGCACGACGTTGACGACAGCTTCCGCGGTGACATATTCGTCGACGTCGTCGTCGTCGTCTCTCGCCGAGCAGATCGATTCGTTAAGTCGCATCTTACATCGCAGCCGCGAGAGAGCTTAGAGAAGCTTGCATCCAGGAGAAGCACGTCGACACGTCGCGTTGGCAAACGATCGGTGCACTTTGACTTTGTGGCTGTGTGTGCCCGTGTGTTGTGTGTGTACGCCCCGTTTCTACGCATGTGCGAGCACGCGAGTAGACGAGACAGACACGGGAGGAGAAAGCTAAACAGAGAGAGCGCGAAACCAGAGGTAGAGAGAAGGGTGAGGGAGGAACGTCTGACGTCCACGTCCACGTCGACGATGTGCTCCAATTATTTGGGCCAGCACGCTCCCCGGTAGAAATAACGAGCTGGAAAGAACGTTAACGAGATCGGTCGACGATGTTCTCGCGTGCATATACATTGATTATACGAGCAGAGAGCGACTGACCTACGCTTTCGGTCCATTGCTCTATTTTCTATGGATTCGCGAATAGCTGCTTGCCGTTGATAATTGCTCCGATAAACGTCAGGCACGCGATCATTCGACGCGACGTCTGACGTTTCCTTGTACATTCGTTGGATGCGTTATATAGGTTTCGCTACGTATAGAGAAGGTAGTAGATCTGCTCGAAAGAACGACGAGACGACCGGCTTAAACGTTAGATTCGATCGAATAACACGAGGACTACCGTAATCATCGCCAGGTACGAACTCCTCTCCCTGATCGGTATGCCAGGACAGAACCTTGACGAAATCGGCGACAAAAGACGGAACAACACACTTCAAAATGGCACTGTTCCCACGGATCGCGTACTCCTTGTTGACGTCCGTGTCGTAGTACTGCGCCACCACTGCGATTTCGTCGTTTTTAAGAAAAATAAATAACTCGCGGTCGAAAATCGCGAGCGAACGCCGCTCTTCGGTCTCCGTTTCTCATTTCCAATATTTCGTACTCGAGAGTTTTGGCACTCGAGCCCTTTCAACTGGATCGTGCAACTGGGTCAACGATGCACGTTCGCGCGAGTTACAGCGTCCGATGAGCGATTAAAAATTTGTGCAATATTTTCGAGAATTTCAAGCGGAAATGCCGAAACGAAATGGTCTCGCTAATTATAGATTTCCGTTCGAGTACCAGACCAGAGACCGATGAGCGGCGAGCGTTCTTGCGAACAACGGCGGCGGCAGCGATTACTCGTCGTGGAAGCCCTGCTCTAATTTTGCCTGATCGTTGGAGGAAACGGCGATAATTGTCACTGATATAGTATGCTCACCGTACGTGTCGCGATAGATAAACGCGCAGTACTGACCCAAAAATGTACCAAATTATGCAGGTACTCGATCGTTCGCTGTTCGAAACAGCTGTAAAGAAAACGTTTTAAGTCTGCGTGCCTGGCCTATCTTTAACGTCGTACCACTGTCATCTTCAAAACTTAAATAACTTCTACAAGTGATCTGATAAAATTAATCATTCTTATTCAATTAAACATTTTTAGAAAAAGCAATCTTACGATAATATTGATCTATAAATCTGTTTTCTTACAGTTTGACAACGGCAAGACGCCTTTTATTTTTACTTCGTAGTCCATCAAAATTTGACCCAACTTTCTACACTGCGTTATTCCGTTAAAACTAGAAGAATAACAGATGGCCAGGCGACGGCGAGGGTTCCCGTGTAATTTTGGAATGGAAGAGGATAGCTACTTACCGGCTCTCACGTTAACATCTCGGCTGTGAACTGAACCTGCTGGGGAACGCGCCAAACAACTGTAGACCTGAGCATGAACTTCTTGACGATAATCCTCGGCGCGGAAAGGAGGGAAGACCAAGTTTCCGTTCGGTAAGACCTGACACAAGAAGATTTTTTCATTTGCGAAAGAACGATCTAATAAGACGACAATTAATTCGACCTTTTTAATCGCCGAACGACTGACGTAAGACCGTTCGTTGCATCGGTAACGTAAACGCATAACACGTAGGTGTCCAAGCATTCGATAGTGGGAAGTCAATCGCTCTCGATGAAATTGAAAGATGGTACAAAGAACGCAAAGAAAAAATATGGAGATTCTAGTAATTTGCTTGAGGAGAAAGGGAAGCACCTGTCTGAGTCCAGGAACGTCTCCAACAGCACTTCCGTCAGCACGAACCCAGATGATATCCGGTTGGGGGTTTCCTCTGGCCTGGCATTCGACAACAGCTCCGGTTCCATTAGAGAAGTCAACTCGGTTTGGTGGTTCCTTGACGAATACTGGTCCCATAGATTCATCCTCAGCGCAAGCCACTGCGGAAACAGAAAGAACCGCCTGCTTTATCAAGAGAACGCACCAAGGATTTCGATCGTTCTCTCAGCTTCTTCGAGAGGCTATGCAACGAAGCAGATGCAACGATATCGGAAGATCAATTAATCGGAACAGTCAATGACAAAAGGAACTTTAGTTGCGTGTCTTTCAGCCTTGCTTATCATCGGCCTCCGCCAGGATACGCGACACCCACGTTCAATTGGCGCGTCGCCAATTGCAGCAAACAACAGGTTGCCGGTCTGCTATTGAATAATATGCTATCAACGTCACGTGACCATAAGGGAGACGGCAATGCGTGATTCCTTTTCCGTCGCAGAGATCCCGATTTCATCGACGTGCATCGACGAAAGTGATCACGATCGAGAACGATCAATGGTAAAGATCGGTATCGTGCCAACGATAAGATTCGACTTTAAAGTAGGTTACAAATTTTCTCGCACCGACGAAAGTGTTCTGGTGATTTGCTTCCTGGCTATCTGCAGCATCGGTGCGAGTTTCCGCGTGTTTACGATTATACAAGAGTCCCTTGTTCCACTTTCGTGGTGCGTAACTGTCTACCGGTTTATAACGCACGGTTACAAGGCGAGAACGGATAAACGCAGCACATTGTAAAATCCGAGTCACGAAGAACCGGTTAGCGAAGCGTACGCCGCGCCGGCCAGGCGAACGACAGGAGGTGCGCAGGTACAAGGAACAGGTGTTCCGAAGTTTCGTCGTATCGAATCTTAGCGCACGTATCCCCTCCGCGTCTTTCCGTTTTCCCAGGTCTTGCATGGCTTCGAAGTCTATCTATTCTCGCATCGTTCCTTGCTCCCGCTTGTGTATCGTGCCAATCTAATTACATCCCTGCAGCCGTCATCGTTGTTTAGAGTAAATTTAAACACGGAAGAAACGCAATAATTTCAAACAACCATCGGATAGGCCGTTGAATGAACTGTTTGGTCATTAAGAAAACACGGCCGCAAGCAGGCGAGAAGAAGGATTGATCGGTGACCTGGTAAAAGCCCGGTGTAAAAGCATTTTTCGTTAAGTTCCAGCGTTACGCGCTTACGATCAAAGTATCACAGACGAGATTCTTACCGGTCGATAACCGCTCTGTAATCTATATGTACATACATATATAGGCAAGCTTTGAGACGTCCGGATACCCTGCATCGAGAATATATTTCCAGCAAAGATACGCGCTTGTATGCGGCTGTAACGTGACGGTGTGTTGTCCGTTCACACGATGGAAATGATGCGCGTGTGACTCACGCGCCTACGCTTCCACGCGTGTGCGTTGGAGCTCGTAAGATCGTGACAGCCATAACAATCGAATAAAGGCTTTTGAGAAGCTCCGAGTCAACCACCGCACACCGGCAACCAAAAAACGCGTCTCTCCTCTTTTTCTTCAAGTCCTCGTTTCACAATTCACCGTGATGGCATATAAGCGCGAGGTCGAGTGGCGATAACTTATCGCCCATAAGTGTGTCGCTGGTGAACAATCCGCAGATCGTTTAAAGCGGCAAGGGCTACGTCGACGAAAATATTCCCTTCGCCGTTGGAAATGCGACGGTATTCGAGCGTGCAACTTTCAGTTCAAATACGAGTTTCCCATCGCTTTGCTTGATTTCATTCCGATTTAATTTTAAACCTACTCAGCGACTCTCTTGCTCGTAACAGCGAACGTTTCTTTACGACGTAGTTTTTGTACACATATATTCCGCCGTTACATCTTTACTTCTTTATGCTTTATTGGAAAGTATCTTCCACCGTCTGTCGAATCATCGCCAAGGCGCCTCGTGTTGGGAGTGTGGCGGGAGCAAAATCAAAGGATTCACCTGGCGGGGAACGGTGCTCAGGCAAGCTACGATTCTCTTTCAAGCACAGCCGTCGGTTCTGGGAACAGCAGCTGTTCCTTTCCCTTGGTTTCCTTCTTCTCCCCTCTCTCTTGATCTTTTCTTCGGCAGCTGCAGTCCGTGCTCCGTTTCTACCTACCTACGCCTCTCGTGGACCTTTCACGAGCTGACGGATGCGAAATGAAGCAACGCGAGATTGCATCGACTACCGTCCAACTGGTTTCTCATCCGTCCTCCTCACCAGCCGACGGAATTGTACCACGAATCACACAGAACCTAAAGATTTACGCAAAATACGGACATGATCCTACATTCTGTGATTCTACCGAATATTTTACCGTTGAAACTATTTGAAAGAGACGAGACACGCATGCTGTTTTTCGTCTCCCAACGTGCCCTTTCAAAGAAGATCAAAAGATTTTCGTCGCAAAATCGCATTGAGGTATCTTAGGGACTCGCGACGTTGATAGCAGCTGCGAAATTCACCAGTCTCGCTATGATTAATCCTCCTATTGATCGTGCACGTGAAGAGAACGTGTTATCCCGAAGATTGCTAAACGAAAGATAAATTACCGCATCAGCTGCTGACCTCACGGCTTGCATAGTGTCATACGTGCTTGATGCGAATACGATTAGATGGACAAGATTGGAACGCAGTGACGCATTCTTTCGACTCATTACTTTGCTCTTAATAATTCAACCGCTTCCTTGCGAATCAAGATATTGTTACGAGATAGATAAAGACCGAGATAAAGATCAATTTCATTCGAAGAAAGAAGTATCGCGGCTCATGGTCATCGCTTACCATTGCTACTGCGACATATGTATATTTTTAAAGCTAGTTGACTCACCGTTCGTCAATGCCAGAAGAGCCAATAGAAGCATCGTCGTTAGATAGGTGGGTATATTACACCCCCCTCCTGGTGGATCACGCCACATTCTGATCCTGTCTTCCTTGATCGCACTGATTCTCACCTGATTTCACAGAAAAACACGCGAGCTTGAAGCTGGACGACTCACCAGAAAAATAATATCACGCAGACGTGATCGCAACAGCCTCGCGTTGCCTTGGCGACAGAGTGAAAAGAAACTATGTATTTCCTAATTGTAAGTCGTTTCCCGTCTGGAAGGAGATGCACGCGAGTTCCTCTTTGTGACACCGATAAATATATCCGATTCCTTTCCTTTATAAGTGACCTCCGTCCGGTTCAAGGCCAACTGGATTGGCCGGCTCATGCTCCAGCTCTGTTCGCTGGTTCTATATAACACGATGATCGCGCTGAATTTTTTGCAAGCTTGTCAAGAAGATCGCCATGCTTGACTACAACCAGTGCATGCCATTAAGCGAAAGCGGAATACATCGTCGGTCGTACTTAATAGTTTCCTACGTTTCTACATTCTTATACGACCGATATTTTACCGCGATGCTAGTCAAAGCAGCGTGACTTCTTTCTTGGCGAAGCAGAAAAGAAACGAGGCGATGTATGTGGGAATGGAGCCTTATTGAAATTTGCGCTGCAGCTGAGCGAGATCCTGGAGCAAGTGCATGTGCTTTCGGCTGGCTGAAATCACGATGATATACGAGGCCTGTGCGCGTCGATGTTTTAAGCGGGCTAAAAAGCGAAGCGGACGAAAACGGGGGGGAAGAAAAAAGAAAGAAAAAACCAGGGAAAAAGGAAATCAATGCGTGGAAACTGAAAGTGCGCGAAGCCTTTAGTGTCCGTCGGCTCGTGCTAATCCCTAGAACTCTAGAACACGTTGCCGGTCGTTTTTCAAAAGCACCGGTGATACAGCGTGCACGTGCTGAATCGTTGATAGCATGGGTTAGGTAGAAAGAAGACAGCGAACGGGAGAGGCGAACGACGCAAGAGCGGCAAAAAGAGAGACGGAGCAAGAGAAAGAGAAAGGGCGGTGGAAGAACGGAGTAGCGCGGTTCGTCACGGAACTGCTCCCTCTCGGCGGGTTTATTGATCGCAGGGTGCGGAGCGGACCAATCTACCCCTCGTGCAGCGTACGCCATGCTTGCTGGTATTTGCCCGAACCAGTCCGCTTGCTTGCCAGTCTGCCCGATTCTCCGCTCCTTCGTCAGCCTTTGCTAAATCCTTTGGAAACTCGTCTCTGAGCTTATAAAATTCTGCATAACTCGCTACCTGGACCACGAATACTGCTCTCCTTCGTTGTCGCGATCATTATCTCGAAAGATGCAGATACAGAAAGGAATCTCGATCGACGACGAGTAAGTGTCGCCGTTCGTTTAATTAATCCCGATGTCAGCAGTATTACAACGGATAGATCTGGGCCATCTAACGTCTATCTGGCATCGAGGAAGGTCACCACCCTTGTACGCGATGCCGGTGGACCGTATCGTCTTTTCATCCCATACCGATCTTTCTTTTTAAGAAAAAACAATGCTTTCCTTCATGTCGAAAATTAAAAGAGATGTTTCTCGATAGCTGCATGTGCCCGACCTCAAACAGTGATTCTTCTGCAGTGTCCATTGAATCGTTTTAAAGTTGTATCCAGAGACTGTGCGTCAGCCAATGCAGTGCACTTGGGCAAAAAGTCGCGTGCTATCTCCTCTTCGCTGGCATTCGCGATTCTTTGTAGTTTAAGATAAAACGATCGGTTTAAGAATTTCGTTCAACCTCTCGGGTGACAATCGCTGAGTACGTCGACCTATGTTCTACGATGAATACCAAGAATACAATCACGTCAATGAGCTGTTGCGATCACGAGCTGTTGCGATAGAACGCTACAACCACGAAGCTTTCAATCGTAAATGATAACCCGCAGTAAAATCACACTCTTCATCCACAGGAACACATGCACACACGTACACACCCACGAGAGATTTCGCAAATTCTCGAAAGACTACCAGGGACCTTTTTAAATTGATCCTATCTGGCTCTTGCGATAATCCCGCGAATTTCGAGTAGGCGAAGCCCTTCGAGCATGACTCACGAGTGCGATCGTTATACCACATCGTTTTTCACCGGTTTACGTACCGACGACACGTCGATTAAATCGCAGAGATACACGCTGACCACACGGGTTTGGTGAACAGAACGAACACTCTAGGTCCGTAGACGACCAAAGAGTGCGGCGAGGAGCGTCGTTTGCTTCGGGACGGGACAGCGGCTGCTCCACAGGATCTCGAGGTCGACGGTGGGGGGTCGCCTGTGGTTCGCTGTTGCCTCTCATTGTGGTGGGGATGCCGTTTGGTCGACCTTTGTTGCGCGCGACGGAAGCTATGGCGGTCTGCGTACTTTCGCACCGAGTTCACTAATTGTAATTGTACCATGTTTATGCCCCGTCACGTCGCCAAATTTCACTTCCTCAAAGCATTTTTGACACGATAAATGGCCCTGCTTAATAAACCATGCCAATTTCTCGCGGCACGTTCCTGGCACTCAGCCTTCAACCCCGTAGATAAAGTTTCGCTGCTGTTTTATCATGGTGAACTTTGACTCGAGACGATGTCTGGCAAATCTTTTCATCGAAAGAATGTTCTGATAAAAAAATTGAAATTAAAAAAATATTTCGACATACTTTAAGAAATACTTTAAAGTGCGTTTTGTATTTGATTTCATTCGATTCATATATATATGATGTAAATGTCGTTCTCTGGTGATACTTGAGACTCCATATTGTCGAGACTTTCAAATATTTAAATGATTCATTTCATACGAGTCTAAGGACTCGATGAATGAAAGTTGAAAGCACCGCTATGTCGTGACGTAAAGGAGCGTCGTCGAGACACGTCATTGAAGGATGACTGCTTTATTGATAAGTTTTCCAAAGCCGCGTGGATTGTTGCGCTACCTTTGTCAGTGCGACGCTTGATAAGGAAGGATTCGTCCGTGGCACGTCTCTCCATCGAGTATTGCTGTCAACCATGGTCGAGAGAGAACAAACAAAAAAAGATATAAAAGAATTAGCGAAAAATGATAAGTATTCGATTTTGCTTCCAACCTACAACGAAGTCGAGAATTTACCCATAATTATATGGCTTATCGTGAAGTATATGGATGAGAGGTAACTATCATGGCAACATAACCTCAAATCTGAGAAAAGTTATCGCTTCTGTAATTAGACAATTATAAGTATGAGATCAAAACGATCGATCAGTCAAGCGATAATATGCAACATTCTAGCGAACTTGATTATGAGATTATCGTGATAGACGATGGTTCACCAGATGGAACATTGGACATGGCCAAACAGCTGCAAAATGTATATGGAGAGAACAAAATTGTTTTGAGACCGAGAGAAAAAAAACTTGGGCTAGGCACAGCTTACATGCATGGGATTAAACATGCTACAGGGAACTTTATTGTCATTATGGATGCAGATTTGTCTCATCATGTACTTATTTTTGTCTTCGAGAGGAAACTTGCCTTAAGAATAATATTGAATATAACATATGTTCTTATTTTTATAGCCCAAATTTATACCAAAAATGATAGAGCAGCAGAGATATCTTGATCTAGATATCGTTAGTGGCACCAGGTATGAGCAAGGTGGTGGAGTTTATGGCTGGGATTTCAAGAGAAAATTAATAAGCAGAGGAGCAAATTTCTTGACTCAACTATTGCTGAGGCCAGGTGCCAGTGATCTCACAGGAAGCTTTAGGCAAATAACTTAGACGTTAATTTTACGTGAATTTGTTATAACATTCTATACATACATATCTTACAGTACTGAAATTGCAGACTATACAAAAAAGATGTACTGGAGAAACTTATTCAGTCCTGTATATCAAAGGGATATGTCTTCCAGATGGAGATGATTGTAAGAGCTAGGCAATTCAAATACACCATAGGAGAAGTTCCAATCACATTCGTCGACCGTGTTTATGGAGAATCAAAGCTGGGAGGATCAGAAATTTTCCAGTTTGCAAAAGGTCTTCTGTATCTCTTTGCAACAACGTAATATAACACGCAATAAGAAAAGAAATGAAAATAATCATTTCCCATATTTTGAAAAGAAAGATATATAAATCAAAATGTCTATAAATAAAAAATTGTATATTAATGTGCGTTTTTTAAATAAACACTTAAGTTATATGCACTAATCGATATGTTTTAATCCAGGACAGTCCCTTTTTTTGGAATTAATAAAGTATGAAAGCATGTTTTAAAAATGGGAAAGCACGTGTATGCACACGTGGTCGTCAATGAGAGACACGATAGTCACGATACGCGTATAACGATTCTAGCAAGCGATTCCACCCTCGCCGCACCCTCTGACGTCACGCAGCCTCCGTTTATTGATCCATTACAAAATTACAGTCTATATTTCGACTTGAGCAGAATACAAGACGGTGCTACAATGTGCCATGTACAGAAACTAGCCAAGATGTGAAAAAAAAATACCCAACGCTATAAACGCTATCTACGCGTAATCATATATAATATAACAAAATGAACTTCCAGAATTAATCCACATGTATTTTTTTATGTATTTATAAATAAGTGAGAATAATTTTTTATTACATAAAATCAAGCGACAAAAGGACCTTCAACATCCTATTTATCATCGCTATTTTATCGTCCCCTTTGGAAACGTCAAATTTGTTCTAAAAAATGTTACCAAATCTGTCTCAATAGCTGTTCCAATCGGTCATCGGATTTTTCGTTTCTCGATACCAGAGCTTAAAAATGCGAGAGTGTCTAGTCTGGCAAGCGAAAATGCTCGAGGTCTCGAGATCAGAGTATCCGTTTGCGGAACGGGTGCAGTTAGTCAGTTCTGTCGCAAGCTTCGCCGCGGCCAGACGTGCAAGTGGCGTTGCCTACGTGCCGGGGTGAAACTTGCTAGCACCCCCTTATCGAGCTTTCAGATGGCTGTGGTTTTTAGATTTTGACGTTTTCTTCATTTCCCCTTCTCCTGTTGTACACGTTTCTTTTTTTGCCGTCTTCGTTCTAGTATATATGGTACCGATACGTTGTTTTCGTCGCTAGGACGTCACCCCCGACATGCCACGAAAAATCGGATTCAACGTCGTGTACGCAACCAGTAAGAGAACATCAGATTGTGATTGTGGAATATATCGAACGACGATAACCTCGAGATGTATAAATTACTGCAGATCCGAGGATTGACAGCGCAAAGATATACGATAAAATAATATTCATCGGTATAAATCGAAAGAGTATAAAATTGCGAAATCGTTTGCACACGCGAACATCGATTTTTTTTCTATCCACGCGGAAAAGATCTCATTTTTCGAAAATTTCTGCTTTAGAAGAAAACAAGTTAACAACAACGACTCGACACGTGCTTCACCGCGTCTCATTACAGATTGTATAGATTGCCCTCGGACGTAACGAAGCCGTAATCGATGCCTGGATAACACCTTACCGAGCTATTAAATATTAGATCAAGTATTTTCGATTATACGTATGTAACCGCATAAAAATAACCAAGTAACACGTTTCTCTCGTTGTTATGATTGTAAAGCGTAAGCTAAGGTACGGTATTGCGTGACAAGGTCTCGTGTTAACGGTCCATCGTGGAAAGAATAATTTCAGAGTTAAAACATTATTGATTACATCTCTTACAATCTCCATTTTTATTCAGTAAGCAGAAGCATATAATTGCTCGAAATAGAAACAATACATAAATGGAATTTTTGACAAATTTTCGGTAGCAATCGAATATATTCGATCAACAATTTTCTCCATACAATACCGGAATCTCTAAAATAAAATCCATTTGCAACAACGATAATACTTATTGCAATTTTATAAAATATGCTTCGTTTTATTTAAGATTATAATATTTTAAATAATCACAGGCGAAGAAGATAGACACTCTTCGTTGGAGCTGAACGTTCATGGACCGACGGTAAGAGGATGGCAGAGTTCAAGAAGATGTACATATCCTCAAGAACTCATTCTGCGCCTTCATGGCCCGACGAAGCTTACGAGGATACAAGTCTTGGCTCATCAATATTTAATTCGTAAGTTCCCATCGCTGCAAACAACGCAACATATAGTACATTTGTCAAGTTATTATCTTTCTCTTTATTTCTTACCGTGAATCATTTTATGAAAATTGAATGTCACGGTGTAACAGAAACTGCCGAGTTTCTCCGGTAAGCAATTCAGTAACAATGAAAATCGAATTAGCACGACAACCTCGATTTCCCCAGGCTAGGTCGTTTTGCCCTTCTCGTTTCACTCCCGTTTCTTATTCCATCCCATCCCATCATTGTTTATAAATTCCTCTCTTCATCTTCGAACAACGCGTTAACGAGAGAGCAACTTAATAATGCTTGCGTCAAATGCTTGCAGCTGAAAAATTGGAGATTTGGACATCGAGGGAAGAAAATGCATCCGTGACGACAGAGTTCAGTTATTTGGGTTACATTACGTTGTCCGACAATGCCTCGACCATGTACAAAAGTAGAGAGCTGAAAAGCGTTGCCCTCCCAGAAACAGAGGCGGTCACGCTAAAACTAAGACTTCACAAACCGCACAGTAACGCGCACAATGTTTATCAACAGGTATATGATCTATAATCATAACCCATATGCAACGAAAAATGTTACAACCGCATCTGGGATTGTAGGTCGGTCTTATCGCTATTAACATTCTCGGTGAACCTTACGGACAAGAGCTTACTGGCCAAGGAGATGCACCGTATAATCCCCATTACACATCCCCATATGACGATTTGGCGTTCGAAATGTACGTCGATCGCGAAGTAGCAAAGATCATAAGACAGATGGAAGCAAAAAAGTTACAAGCTGTAGAAGGTGTGTGTAATAATTGTATCATTTAGATAAAAATAAACATTTTACGAAGGTCTGTATATAAATATGCTTTTAGAGGAGAGATTCGAGTATGCTTCGAAACTTAAAGTAGCGATGGAGAACCTAAGGAAAGCTGGAGAACGTCTCGGAAAGTATGAACTGGAAAAGAAATATGCGATAGCGTTAGAAGACTACGATAAAGCTAAAGCGAAGAAGGCACAAGCGCAACAATACAGACAGCAAGTCTATCAGAGTTTAGAAGTGCAAGATCTACTAGAACTTCATGGGGTAAATATGCGTCTTTAAAATTACTCTTTAATTAAGATTTGATATTTGTCTATTATACTTGTGTCTTTTTGTCTGAATAGCCACTGGAAAAGAATAACAAGTCGTCGATGGAAGGGAAAGAGTCTATATCGATAGATACCTGTACTTCGAATACAACTACTGTTCCTGAAGACATTACATCTCCTCCGAGATTAGTGATTCCACCAAATCGCGATGGAGCCATATCGCCGACTGGCCCGGCGCATCAGCCTCCTGTTTCGCCTCTGCATCAGAAACCAAACAGTCCTGGTAAATCAATTTACATATAGATAAAGGAATTTTAACAGTTTAGAGTAATCAATTATCTGCAACAGAAGTTACAGATAGTCCCACAAACGGTGTAGTAGAGAGACAGAATAACTGCAACAAAGGTTCTCTCAGAAGAAAAACTAAATCAGCGGGACCCGCACTACGTTCCAGCTACGAAGCTTACGAGGAGAGGACGATTCCTGCTTTAAGACAGTAAGACGAGGAAAAAGAAAAATGAAAAATATAGAGATTACCTTAAATTACGTTTCAGTTCGCACACAAACGAGTTCACGAGGGAATGCCACATGGACAATACGGAAACGAAAGTGATATCAAAATTGAATGATAGGGAAAAGAAGCAAGCTGCCTTACCTATCGCTGTTTTTGGAATGGAAATGGTAATACAAGTTTCAGACAGTTACATCAGTTAATTTATAAAACGATGATAATTAATAAAATTTATCGTTTAGGTCGAAAAATTTTATTCAAAACAATTCACGGATAAGGAGGAGGGCCTGATGCAATTGAAGGAGGAGCTAAAGACCTTTGATCCGGAAGTTTCCAAACATTCCGCAAATAAAACAGCCAGAGCTGCAATCTTGCTGCTGCATAGAGCTCTTAGAGATAAAGTCTTCAGCGTATATAGTTTAGCAGCGCAATTAATTAGAATTTTCTTCTCAGAATTTGCAGCTGATAGGTATTCACATAATACACTATATAGTATTATTTAAAATAATCATTCAATCATACATGTCTATAAGAAATTACCATTGCTATTTTAGGGTATCTTCTGCGGAAATTGCACGAAGCGTAGAAAGACTACTTCCTGAATTACTGACAAAATCGGGCGATACTACTCCAAGAATTCATAACATGGCAGTGCATACAATACTCAGTATGGCAGATTGTAAATGCGTCAGAGAGTTGCACATTATTCCTGTGCACTTGACAAGACCCGTTAGTAGTAGCACTCATCAAAGATTAGCCCTTAGCAGGTTAGAAATGGTGGAGCAATTAATTCTCAACCACGGAATATCCACTGACAAACAAAGGTGACTCAAAATAACGTAATCTCAATAGTAAATTTTATATCTGATATAATGAACTAAAGGGTATCAGACCACTGTCTGTGACAATCGATATGATTTTATTTGTGAATGTCACTTGCAGGGGTCTGTCCTCAATGTTAAGACTGATTCGTTAAAACGCAATTACTCTGATAAGGCATTGTAACTGTTGTAGTGGACTCACTTGTCGGACCTTATCAGAATTGGGTTCCTCGGGATTGCATCATCCAGCGGAAGCAGTTAGGAAAGTTTCCGAGAGAATTTTGGTATTGGTGTACAAGGTAAATCCCAGACTGGTCCGTAAGCAATTGCCTCCTGACGATGATATCACCAGAAGGAATTTATTGTACCGTCAACTTTTTCATGAATTCGACCTCATTGATCTTCAGGTACAGATTTTTTTATAAGGATTAGATACATGTATATGGAAGGTATACATATTTACGCTACCCCTTATTTGTTTATTGAAGAGAAAAAAGGAAGCGGAAGCGAGTCATAAAACAACAACACCCACACGAACGAAATCAACGGAAAATAATGTAGCGAATTTAACGAAATCTCCTTCGAGAACGAGTCCTGTTGTGAGTACCGGAAGTTCAACAAGTATAACATCTCCGTCCGAGAATAGTACAGAACATAAAGGTGACAAGTGAGTAACATACGATCATATTACAAATATCTGTTTTATATATGTTAAAAATGTATTTCTTTTACAGGATATGCATATTTTGCCTCTCCAAGGGACAAGGATATTCCGAAGAGGGATTAAACATTCATTATTGGAGAAATTGCCCTATGTTAACAAAATGTGAGGCATGTAAGCAAGTGGTGGAAATTTCATACTTGAACTTGCATTTGTTAAGTGAGTATTGTTTCTTTCATTTGATTGCATTTAATGTGTAGCACTAAATAGCAAATATATATCTTATTTTCCAGATGAATGTGATATGAGAAGCAATTACGTAAAATGTGACACATGCAAGCAAGCCATTCATGAAAATTCCTTCGAAGAACATAGAAAAGATAACAAGTGTACAAGTATGCAAACTTGTTTGATATAGTCTCTCTGAATATAAATAATGCATATGAATAATATCCATCATCATTTGTGTTACAGAACCTATTGAAGGCTATGATCGTTGTCCACTGTGCTCCGCTCTTGTCAATCAAAATAAGTGGAGGGAGCATTTGATGGGTGATCATCCCTGTGCGAATAACCCTCGAAATAAATCAGGAAAAAGCTGTAAGTTTGATATTATTGAAATATAATACATCAATAAATACAAAATTGGCTTTGTTTGTAGGTTCAAAATCACCATCAAATTCTCAGAACCTCAGCGGAAAGATAACCACACCAACTAGTAGAGATTACTAGCCTCAACCGACAACTTCGAATCTTTCGGAGTGTAAAAGATTTTAGAAAAGGTTTTTCTTTTATTTTCTTTTATAGTTTATCTATATGTTATGAGCTATCCAGCATTTTTCATATTTATATACTTGTATTTAAATGTTTTTTATAGCAAAACCCGTCCTTTATTAGTAGATATTCTCCATGTTAAACAAATTTTTAATCGTAAGTTGAAATCTTCTAATCCCTAGGATCTAGGAACCTTGTTATCAGCTAAATTTGAGAACGAAAGAAAATCTAATGCGTACTGTAATTTAAAGCGAATATCAATGAGGCACACGATAGATATTCATCTTTTCCAACTTTAATATACAGTAGAAGCAAGAAGTTCTCTGCGATTTAATAACATATTGTTGAATACTATGGCAGTAGCCATTTCAGAATTAATGATTCCTCTATATCCGGCCATGTTTATAACAATATTTGTACTATAATCAGCAAAACATCTTGAATTTAATGGCCAAAAATAAAAAGGGAAAGAGTATCTTTCGCTCAAACTATATAAAAATTACATGTAATTTCATAAATTATTTCATAGAAAACGATTAGTAAAACAAAAGACATTTCCCATCAAATAACGATCATTTCTTTGTCCTATAAAACATTTTGTTTCGTTTCTATAAGATACATTTTGTCAATATTCGCCTGTCAGAATTCCAATGGCGCACTTTCATTAAATTTTAAATAAATGCAAATTTTTTACTTATTCTTATAACATACTGAAATTGATATCTTGAAAGAAATTAAAGGAACACCACTTTGTATTACAAAATTATGTGTTATTCTTTTAATTCGTCCGAAAATTCTGACTTAGTTTCTTTCTTTATGTTAATGTCTTTCCCATCAGCATCATTAGTAATTACATTATTCAAGTCTACAGAAACAGCTGTAGAATTGTCTTGAGAAGCACGATTTTCTTTGTATTTATTTTTTTCTGAAACAATAATTCTAAGTAATACTTTAAATGTATGGTAAATACTTCAAAATACATACCAAACATCGAACAATCAGCTCTTAATAAACGTAGATAATGAATCGCATCATGTACATGAACATATGCTCTCAGAGACATTGTACCTCGCCATCCTACCATTTGCAACTTTAACGGTGTTTCTGTACCTTCTTCTTCGTATACCAATATACAACTTCCAGTTGCTGAAACAACAAAAGAAACAATTTTTATAATGAAATTTATAATTAATGTTTAATGCTATAAAATATATTACCAAAATTTTGTAATCGTTCTTGTGTTTCCCGATTAAGTTTCACAATTTCTGGTGGTGTATTAGGATTATTGTTCTGTAACAACATTATCAGGTCATCTTTCGATAACCTAATTTTTCTACTGTCGCCGATATACTGAATGATGCTTTGTATTCCTTCATGTGCAAGTCTAAATGGACAATCCATGTTTTTATTGTCACAGCGTACAAACGTTTTTACGCCAGTATTTATTAATTTTATTTGATCTCCATTAGACAATACAACATCACGTATCGCGGGTGACGTGTAATAAATATTTTTCTTTTTTTTACCAATACATCGCACCAATAAACATCGAGGATCCAAGTCATTAGATATATTATAAAAGCTTCTAAAAATTTCGGTATTAAAGATCAATTAAATAAATAGGAAGTTAAAAAAATTTTCCACCCACTTAATAGATGACCACACATCTTCCTTATCATCGTCGAAGAAAATGAATGGATCTTCCTTAAATCCAGAAGCAAGTCTTCTGCGTTTTCTTTTGGATTCTCGTAATTTGTTCATATCGTCAAATATCTTTCTTCCATGCGCATTTTTTGCTTTTTGCTCTTGTTCCAAATTTAATTCAATGTCATCATCTTCACTCTTAGTATTTTGAATAACTTCATCGCTCTTGTGTGACGCACGTTCCCATGGTAAGTGACTTACCTTTTCCAAAACAGCCACAAAAAATCCTCCTGTATCTTGATGGTGTGGTAATATTCTCATACTGCATCATTAAAACATTATTATCATCTAATTAAATCAATAACAATATTAACAAGAAACTCAATTTCTATTTACCATCTTTCAAAGTGAAATTTAGTTGCATCCTCAGGTTTTGGTGGAAACATTTTTGGACGAACTTGTGTTTGCCACTGTTCAGGTACATCTTCCCATGATTCATAATATTGTAGATCTTTTGATGCTGGTAACCAATGTGATATGCCTAGAGAGTACATTGTTAAATATTTGATGCAATAGTGAAGTCGTACAATACAATACACAATGTATAATACAATATATACACAATATACGATACCTGGATCACACACTAATCCAGGTACTAAATCTCTACAATCAACTAATTGGACAGAGTCTTCAGTTTCAACAAGAAGCCTGTGAAGTACAGCTTCATTCTCTATTGGATTTAATGAACAAGTAGAATATACCATTCTTCCTCCAACTGCTAAAAGTTCTAAGCCTCTTCTTGCTATTCTAAACTGAATTCTTTAAATTTATAGATATATAAGTTATTTCTATCAATTAAATTATACAGTTTTTAAGGAGAAATAATACTTACCCATGCAGATTGTTGCCATTTGCTGGACTCCATTTACACCAAATATCAGGGTTTTTTCTCATTGTACCATCACCACTACATGGTACATCGGCAAGTATTCTATCAAATCTGTAACAAAATGTAAAAATTACAAGATCTTTATAAATAGAAATATTTTATTTCATATGTTTTACTAACTTTAGATGTTCTTTTGTACCATCTGGCTTGGTAGTAGCAAAATTAGGCAACACTGAGGCATCATGATTTGTAATTAAAATAATTGGACTGTTTAATCTTTTTGCTTGATGTACAAGCATATAACAACGATTATTGTCAAGATCATTAGCTATTACAAAACCCTCTGTAAAATATCAATAAAATTTGCTTAATTTGTTTGTAAATATTAAAGATTTCATTAATACCTGGAAATGCACTTCCTTCTTCAGAATGTACCATTTCAATAAGTTGGGCTGTCTTTGATCCTGGTGCTGCACACATATCCAGAACCTATTTAAAATAATTCCTTTCTATCTTTCAAGCTAAATTTAATGTAATAAATATTAGTAGATCAATATACCTTGTGATTAGATTTTACATCTAATACTAAAGGTGGCACCATGCTAACTACTTCTTGCCTACTGATGCTTCCACTATCTGTTTCAACAATTAAAAAATTATGTAATCTAAAATATGCCTCAGATTTCCGAATATCTTTTCTGCTTAATTGCAACTGCCAAGCTAGTCCATCAGGATAAAATGGCAAACATTGTAATATATCCTTAGGTTTAATTCCTGTATTATTTTCTGAATCATCTTCGACATGTGCCTTTAAGATATCCTTAAAAAAATCTCCTTTAATAGTTTCAATTAATGCTTTAGCTTCTGCTTTTGATCCTGTAATTCTAAATGCCACTGGAAGATTCTTTCTCATGGTATTAATAAAAGAATCCCATTGTTCTTCAGGAACAATTTTCTGAGTTTTGTAATAATTTTCAAAATCCTTATTTTCTCTGATAATGTCTTCATAGTTATGGTGTGGAGTAGTATCCCACTCATTCTTTTTCTGTATAATTCATAAAAATTTTAAATACTGTTCACATGAAAAGAAATTTTGCTAGCTATTAGACACTGATTATTTTCAAAATATAGGAGGCTGATAAGTTTTGTATATGTATAATATATAAGATAAAACATAACCGCAAACCCGCAGCCGATGTTATTTATTTAACGATTAAGTTTGTACCTTCTGTTTCTCACGACGTTTTTCTGCGAAATTCTTTTTTGGCTTATGTTTTCGCCCTTTTCCCATTGTTTTTTGTAAAACAGTGTGCTATACTATCAATTACTCAACACGTGCTTATTAAGTAGCTACAGATGACAAGATCACTACTTTTTCTACAAGCACACAAGGCTCGTGTAAAATGTTTTCACATTAACAACCTATAGGCGGCGCATCTAACGTTCAAATTTATAACGCTCCAGTCATACATCAATGATGTTTCAGTCGTGCCTCCAGATTTTCTCCCTAAGTAATGCTGCCACTTCTCGCTAAAGCTCGCGCGTTTTAAGTTGGCAATACATCACTACTGTCGATTGATTAAAATATTCAATTGTTCTCAGCGAGATACAATTTGTAACAAAGAAAGTCACTGTTGTTAGAAAAAGCGCGTCTCTTGAAAATCCGTTTTTATATCCTGTATCCTGCATTGCACGTCTATTCACTGAAATTGCGTGTTATGTGGCCAACATTCCAGCAAGCGCTAATCGAAACATTGCAAACTCATCTCCGATTTATATTAACTCTCCATCTACATACTAGGTCGTTTTTGACCAGTAATTTTAAATAATTTTTCATTTCTTTCATATTTCCGTATAAGTTTTGCTTTACTTAAAAAAATTAAGGACTCATTTTTATTTTAGGGATCAAAAAATTATTGACTATTTTTTTGTAATCTTGCTGTTCTCGATGTGTAGACTCCGAAAATGCATGTTTTAAGGTGAAGAATTCACTGGTTCAAAAGTTATAACCGCGATTATGTAAACAAGTCTGAAAACACCTAACATATAACATGTAACAATAGAAATTATTGAATGATATTCTAGAAACTTGGAAAAGTATTTAAAAATTTGTTTGGGTCTTTTTTAGACACAAAAGTCTTAAAAAAAGGTGCATGGACTTAAATAATCTAGTATGCAGACGACGTCAGTAAAAATAAGGTTGCAGACACAGGGTTGAGGTTAAGAATAAGAATATTGTGAAACCTAGCATAACATTGGTATAACATTGATAATAGATTGAATTTAAATTTACGTAGCAGGAGGGATAAAATATTTGAAAATTAGATAAGTTTAAAGTTTTAAAAGTTCATATGAAAGCTTATTAAGTATTTAACGCCTAAAAAGAATAAAATCATTATTATGGTAGCCCATGTTATGTGTTTAACCTCTACTGGAGGAATTCCTTTATTTTCTCGCCAGAAAGGGGAAGGAGATACGGTAAAATTTACATAATTATAAACAAAAGACTAATACATAAATCTATGTAGTATCAATTTTAATTTTTCTTTCGCTCTTCCTTTTTCTTCCCAACATATTTGTAGATGACATTTTCTAAAATAGCATCTCTATATGGGATACATATGTTTCTCAAATCACAAAACATTAAACTTCTGAATACAAATTTACCCGATACTACGATAATGTGGAAAGAATTTGAACAAAGTATTACATTAATAGTTATTGCGAGTGGAACTACCAAATCTGTATTGGATAAATTCTTAAATGCAGTTTTTGGTGCAATGATCTTGTTTGTTGGTATCGAGGAATTAAAAAATACCAAAAACATAGAAAAGCTGAAGAAAGATATGCGTTTGTGCAGTCCAATTGTTGATAGTTTATTGCAATGTCTTGATGTTGGTGATGGAATTTGTTCAAAAACTGATATTATCAATATGACAGAATGTATAATGTGCCAAGAAAATAATTTGTTTCAGGTAATTGAATTCTTTTTAATTCATGCATTTTCTGCATAGTAAATAATAATCTATTTAAGACATGCTTAGAGGGTTATATGGAATGTTTGGATTCTATATATGGATGCATCTTAGTACATGGGTGTTTAGCAGTAGCTACAGAAGGATGGTGGAATTTAAGTCCCATTGAAAGAAAATTATTAATAACAGCTGTTAATACAGAAGATACTTATAGCACGCGAGACATTCCAGTATTTTTACCTTATAAAAGTCCAAATGTGAGTATTTTCGTTAAAGGATTTTAAAATACAATTTTTATTTATTGATCTAATAATATTTATTTTAAAAAATAAGTTCAATTGATCATAAGACAATTCAATTGATCATATAGGTAGCTTTTAGATTAGTATCCATTACGTTGATCAATCAAGTCGAAGTATTAGCCTTATGTGGACCCAATCCGAGTTTATCAGAGATTGAAAGATTTGCCATACAATGTTGGAAAAATAGTATTGATGCTTTACACAATGCAGAACAATGTTATCCACGTAACTTACCTACATCTGTAAATTTGGATTCAGAGACACTTGGGTAATGTATAATAGTACCATTTAATATAAATAATATTATTTACAAAAACCTATTATCAAAATGTATTATATAATATCTTTTCCTTTTTACTCCGGAATTTAGGTTTCTGTTAGCAAATTATAAGGTACAAAAGTTTATACTTGGTAAGAATATGCAGTACGCAAAAAATAGAGTCAGTGGTTCACACAGATTGGACATATTAAGAACATTTTATCATCAAGCTGTAGAGACATATATATTATCTTCAGAATCTGAATGTGATACAACAGGTGATAATTGGAAATTTGTTGGTGTAAAAGAAACTTATCTATGTTCAGAGTACCATAAATGTTATGCAGTTAAGCACGGGGATCATATACTTTGCATTTTATGTGCCTCCACAGTTCCTACTCATACAGTAAGATTGGTTTGTCAAAAAATATTGAAAACATTGCTCATTGATAAACAAGGATGCTGGTGAAAATTTAACATATTGATCTCTCTTTGCAATATCATTCCATTTTACTTCTATTGTAAAATTTACATTAACCCACCTTATATATGTCCTGATACTATATTTTTATTAGGTATAAAGAATATATATTGTGAACATAAAAAATATATAATAATCATTTGTAAATTGGGATTTATGTAAAATTAAACATATTTCATTAAATGTTAAACCATTTTATCATGTGTTTACTGTTTAATCACTTTAATTTGCAAATTAAATTATCATTCATTGATACTTTCCATTCATGATGTAACAGTTACATACATAACAATCGTGTTATACGAACTATTACTTTGTTGTCAATGCATTTTATTTGTTAAGGAAAAAAGCAAGAGAACAATCCTAAATGAAATAATAGAAAAGCTGACTATCCTCCGATTTCAATGATTTTTGGATATGTTGTAAAATGCAACATTTTGGAAAATGGATTCTTATTTTCCGAGATATTTGCAAAAAGATGTACACGGGGTCTTTAAACTCGCCCAACTCTCCTTTATAAACAGAACATAAGCGGTCGGCGGGTGGTAACAAATACTAACGCATACCGGCAGTTTTTCGATAACGACATATATCAATTATAAACCTTTTTGATATCGCTCTAATAAAGTGTCAGTTTTTATATCGTATATATGTATTTATCGAATATGTACGTATATACGCATGCGCGCATAATGATCTCTATGGAGAGTACGTTATTTTGAATTATATATATACACTTTTATACGATCATTATCATTACAGTGTGTATTACATTAATTTGCCGAATGTAAAATGTCAGATAAACATTTCGTTTCTTATAACGTTTGCATAATGTTGTAAAAATTTAACAGTATAAAGTATAATTATTTTTTATATTTTGATGAATTACTGGCAAAACTAAAATTTAAGTATGAGCAGAGTGACAAAAATTGCGGTTGATACACAGTTATATGATGCAACAAATTTTTACACAGGTTTAGGTTTAGCAATTAGTTCTAGTGGTTTTATAGGTTAGTTGAATGGTTCTCTAATTTCGATTAGAAATTTATTTAAAACAATTTAGTATTGATTATTATACAATGTTATAATTATTTAGGTGCCAGTTTTATAATTAAAAAGAAGGCATTGATTAGATTACAAAGGCGTGGTGCATTACGAGCTTCATCCGGAGGATTTGGCTATTTGAAAGAATGGATGTGGTGGACTGGTTTTCTTTCAAGTATGTGAAACAGAAAATGCTTATACAATATGTACATGTGTTCAAGATATAATACTTTTACTACAAAGGATATTGATTTCATTAAAGTGGCGGTAGGAGAAGCAGCAAATTTTGCTGCTTATGCATTTGCACCAGCTTCGTTGGTTACTCCATTAGGAGCACTTAGCGTTTTAATATCTGCAATATTAGCATCAAAATATCTAAATGAAAAGCTTAATTTGCTAGGAAAGGTAATGATGTAATATAATATTATAAGCTATCTTTATTATATAGAAACAAAAATATAGAATACCAAATAAAATAAATAAAACAAATAAAATTTTACTACAAAATAATACAATTTCTATTGGATATATTACATAAAGATAAATATAATTACTATTATTCCAGATTGGTTGTCTTTTATGCATCTTAGGTTCCACAGTTCTTGTAATTCACTCTCCAAAAGAAGAAGAAATCAGTACATTAAATGAGCTTTTAGATAAGGTTAAAGATCCAGGATATATTATTTACGTATTAATTGTAATAGTATGCAGTATTTTAATTATTTTTTATTTTGGTCCCGCTTATGGAAATCAAAATATCATGATATATATTTGTCTGTGTTCATCCATTGGTTCATTGACCGTTACAAGTTGTAAAGGATTAGGACTAGCTTTGAAAGAAACCATTCTTGGATTTAATAATGGATTTACGAACTGGTTGACATGGGCCTTTTTATTTAGCGCTATATTCTGTATCAGCGTACAAATGAATTATTTGAATAGATCCCTCGACTTATATGAAACCACAATTGTAACACCTATTTATTATGTAGTTTTCACAACATTAGTAATAATTGCATCTGCAATATTATTCAGGGAATGGGAAAATATGAATGCTGAGGATATCTTGGGTTCATCTTGTGGTTTTTTAACTGTAATAATTGCAATATTTCTATTAAATGCATTTAAGGAAATAGACATATCTTATGAGAATATTAGACATATGCTGCAGCCTAAAAGAAAGTTACTCATAAGTAGTAACAATCAGTGGAGCAACAGGGATGAAGAGAGATTAATAACAAGGTTAGAAACAGAATTAAATCATACATATGGAGCTGAAAATTTAACAAGAACTATATAACTAATTATACATATACAAAGTAAAACATTGCAAAGCATATATATTGTAAAGATATGAATAACATGTATTTAATGTGATTGATTTTAAAATAAATCTTACAAATTTCAAATCTTATTTATATCTATTATGTATATGTATCTTAGAAATCATTTTTCAGTAGAATTATCCTTTCTATTCATATTTTCTATCAAGTCCTAAAGAAGCAATAGGCCTAAGTCTGTTTTTTTTGTTTTGTGTTCAAGTATCTTTTCAATTATAATAATGTAATTACACATAAATATCATAAAAGTCATATAGAATTTATTGTCAAATTTGTCATATATGTTATAAATATACAAAACCATCACTTTTTAACAACTTTTGTTAATAATTCTAGTTATTTTGATAATATTGCATTCTGAGCATGACATTGAATTTCAAGTTGGATTCCATCTATAGATTCGACATAAATACGTATAAACTGAAAAGAAAACATTCCACAATGGCAACGTATTCACTGTATCACATTGAAAAATGTGAAAATAAAGGAAGTAATATCAGAAATAAGTTATACTATATATTTATATAAATATATTTACTTAAAATGCAATTCTTCATTTGTAAGTCAAATTATGTCACTTGAATCAACTTATTACTAGTATCACATACAGTTATTACAATGGCGTTCAGTTTAGCCGCTTTTTCATATATCGTGGCCTTAATTGTAGATGCTGTTTTAATCATTTTTGCAATATTTCATGTACGTACTTCTTCGAAACTGTAATGTCTGCTTTTCAAAACAAAACAGTAATTAAAAATGTGTACACGTCTGTTCAATGCGAATTATTTCTAACCTTAGCGATATAGGTGTAAAGTTAAATGACTCTAGCTAAAGACATTATACTTTTCAGGTTATTGCATTTGATGAATTAAAAACTGGCTATAAAAATCCGATTGAACAATGCAATAGTTTAAATTCGGTAAGAGCTTGAAATTATTTTTTTATAATATCATATTTACAAAATCAATAACAAGTGTATGTAAAATTAAGTGTTAAGTTAAATATATGTATAATGTATATATTTATATATATACATGTCTGTATATATTTCAGCTAGTTATTCCAGAATATGGATTACACATTTTAATCAACATTTTATTTCTAATTAGTAGTCAATGGCTTTCATTGCTTTTAAATATGCCATTGATAATATATCACTTGTGGCAATATTATCATAGACCTATCATGTCTAAACCAGGTCTTTATGATCCCACTAGTATAATGAGTGCTCAAGCTCTTAAAATTCATCAAAGGGAAGGATGGAGTAAACTTACATTTTACCTTTTATCATTTTTTTACTATTTATATGGGTAAGTTTTGGAAAATGTAGAGGCTAGTAGACCTAAATAATTATGAAATGTTTATTATAAGAAAATGTAATATGTTCTATTTTGTTTCAGAATGATTAGTTCATTGATTCACTGAGGGATGGAAATCATTCTTTATTATTCACCAATAAAATTTGTTTATAATACATCCTCAATCATCAATGCTTCATCAGGTTAACTTTTTTGTTGGATAAAGTGACTAATTTGTTAAAACGTGTTATTGTTTTTTGTAAAAATAAAATTTCATACTCAAGTAATGCTTTTTTCTTCTATTAGGTAGTCATAGAATTCAGTACTCTTTTATTAAGGAGTATAAGTGAATGACTTTTATTTATTTATTTTAGAGTAGGAAAAGCTCTACTATAAATGACGTTTATATAAATTGTTTATATATATATAAATTATATATAAAAGATGTTTATATAAATATTTAATTATATCTGATTATATTTATACAACGGAAATTTAAATGCTTTTACTTGTATTATTATTACTTGTTCCGTTCTAAAAATTTGCGAATAACCATTCATTTGTTAAATTTAAATCTGCGAACTACAGAAATATATGTATGATAGGTATGACAGATATACCTAACCTTAACTTATAATATCTACAATGCTGCTCCCTATCCCTACTTAGAATTAATAACATCAGAAAGGAAATTCCCTCTCTGTTAACATAACCTTAAATTCTTTTCCGAGATATATCAATTTCAACGCAGTTCTAACCATTTTCGAATTAATAATCGGCTATTGCATGTTGAGAATTTGTATTATATAAAAATGCCGACTATTAATATTAAACGTGACTTGTTGTTTAAAACTCTTGGTAAAACATATTGTAAGTTACAAATATTCAAATAATGAACATTGTAAATTGTATCAACTTCTTTTACGTTTATAATTATTCTAACTAAATATTTACCAACATAATATTTATAAGTAAATTAATCTATAATACGATTTTAGCGGATGCCGAATTTCAAAACTTATGTTTTGAGTTTGGATTAGAATTGGACGAAGTGGTATGCAGCTTATATATTATTAGATACTATCAAATGTATTAATGTATATAAGGAATGAATTGCTATATATTTCCATATGTAGTATTACATCGAAATAATCCTAGAATTAGTTAAATTTTTATTTTTAGACAACAGAGAAACAAATGATGACAAAGGAGCAAAATTTAAATCATAGTGGAGAAGTATCTGAAGAAGTTGTATATAAAATTGATATACCTGCAAACAGATACGATCTATTATGCTTAGAAGGTTTAGCTCTTGGACTTCTTATATTTCAAAAGCAGTATGTTTATTACATAGTTTTTTAATTTTTTTATTATTTTTCACACCACAGAGTCTTATTAAAATCATACTATTATTTTAATAGTTCCATTAGTTTATTATTAGTTCATTAGTATATAATAACATAACGTATTATATATTAACAATAACTGCAATAATAAATTAAACATATGATATAGACTACTACAATTAGAAAACTTTTTTAAATATAGAATGGATATACCACAATATACAAAGATATTTCCAAGTACAAACACACAGAAGATTATAATGACAAAGCAGGTATATATATGATTTTTATTATTATCAATGTTTTTTTAATTAAAAATTAACAAAGGTAATTCAATTGAAAAATAAAAGCTAAAAATTAAATTGACAAGTTGAACTTTTAATAAAACTATTTTTTTTATATTATATTTTAGTGTATGAAAGTTAGAGGGCATATTGTTGCAGCTGTTTTACGTGATGTTACATTTTCTAAAGATTCTTATAACAGCTTCATCGATCTTCAAGAAAAATTGCATCAAAATATAGGTAGGAAAAGAACTTTAGTATCGATTGGAACCCATGATCTAGACACTGTCAGAGGTCCATTTTTATATGATGCAAGGCCACCAACTGACATTTGTTTTAAGCCACTTAATCAAGAGATGGAATATACAGCAGAAGGAATTATGAATTTATATGAAGTGGGTGTTTTTACAATTTGAATGCCTACTTAACATGGACTTCATTTTAAAGAGAATTTTATATTAAGTTTTGTTTTAGAACCATGCGCAATTAAAGCAATATCTGCATATTATAAAGGACAGTCCAGTTTATCCTGTAGTAGAAGACAGTAATGGAATCATTTTATCACTCCCACCTATTATCAATGGAGACCACTCAAAAATTACACTCAATACTAAAAATATATTAATTGAATGTACTGCGACAGATTTAACAAAGGTACATAAAAGCTATTATTTTCTTTATATTTGTAAGAGATAAATCAACTGATAGCAAACTTTTGAAAAATTTTGTAGGCAAAGGTAGTATTGGATACTATAGTTTGTGCTTTTAGTCAATACTGTAAAATAAAATATTCAATAGAAGTGGTGGAAATTGTGTATCCTGATAAACAAGTATTTCATTATCCAGACTTGAAATATCGAATTGAGGAAATAGATTGTGAAAAAGCAATAAAATACATTGGTATAAAACAAACTGCGGAGGAATTGGCTAATTTGCTTTCTAGAATGTCTTTGAAAACATCTGTTAAAGATGGTAATATATTAAACATCGAAGTGCCTCCTACAAGGCACGATGTGATACATGCATGTGATATTTATGAAGATATTGCTATAGCGTATGGATATAATAAAATTGAGAAAACTATACCGCATTTATCTACCACTGCGAATGAGGTACTAATAAATGTTACAATCACCGATTTTTAAGCTGGTTAAGTTTTAGATAAAATATTTCCTATTCATGTTTTAAATTTAGTTTCCACTGAATAAATTGTCTGATCAACTACGGATAGAATTGGCTTGTGCTGGATTTACAGAAGCATTAACATTTTCATTGGTATGCAAAATTTTTGAGCACACTGTTATACAAATTGTACAAATCAGTTGTAGTTGAAAAGTTTCTCCTTACAGTGTTCTCGTGAAGATGTAGCGGATAAATTAGGTCACGAATTATTAAACATACCAGTTGTCCATGTGTTAAATCCAAAAACATTAGAATTTCAGGCATGTACAAAGAGTTTATCAAGACCGTAGGCTCAGGTTGGTTCAAAATATAAAATTAACAACATGACAATGTTACAGGTTGCCCGTACCACTTTGATACCAGGATTATTGAAAACGTTAGCTGCAAATAAAAAGATGCCACTTCCTCATAAATTATTCGAAGTTTCCGACATTATATTAAAAGATAACGATGTGGAAGTTGGTGCACGTAATAATCGACATTTATGCGCGGTATATTGCAATAAATCTGACGGTTTTGAAGTAATTCATGGTTTATTGGATAGAATATTACAAATATTAGAAGTGCCATGGAATGGCAGTAAGAATACAAATGGATATTATCTTCGTGCTATCGATGGTAAAGCATTATATGAAAAATTCCATGTACCAAATTATACGTATAAGAGAACGCAATTTATTTAGGAATATTTTTTTTTAACAAGGTATCATATTATCTATTATCCTAAGTCCATATAATTTCTTTCAGATCCAACTTTCTTCCCTCATCGTTGTGCAGAAATATTATGTTATGATAAAGTGATTGGAAAGATGGGAGTTCTACATCCAGATGTAATTTCAAGATTTGAATTAAATACACCTTGCTCTATATTAGAAATTGATATCGAATGCTTTTTATAAGACAATTATAAAACTTATTGTTTATAATATGTTGGAATAAATTATACATTTTTCCTATAATTATTTTATTATTAAGCAAAAAGTTAATTAAAAAATATAAATGATGCAGCAAATATAAGCGTTAAATATCATACACGAATACTGATTTGTGTTGAACAGATGAGATTAATTTTAATTGAGTCAGTAATCTTTTTCTCCTTTAAAATCGAATATATTGGAGGGAGAAAGGAAAGAAACGATTTTAAAATTTACATTTTCTTTTTTTAATTTGTATTATAATTGTTATAGTTTGTTTACAATTTTTATTCAAAATATTAGCATATACATATATGATGAACATAATGGTAATAAGTATGAGGATTTGAAAAAAGATAAAGGAGGATATAAGAATATTGTGAAAGGAGAAATCGAAATTACCCGCCATGGAAAACGAGAGATGGCATATCGAATCGTATGCAATGATATAGATGGTCGAAGAGGCATCCGGGAGACTCGGTGTCGGCCATAGTAGAAATGGCGGGTGTTAGCTTACGTGAATGACGGCGATCGTGCTCAAGATTATTATCGAAAAGCAAGTGTTCTGTGTGTGTTTTGCGACACGGGAACGATACCTTAGTATCATATGATTCATCTGGAAGGTAAAGATGCAGAATGTAGCACAAGGAACAACCTCGGATAGTCAGAAGCACGAGAAATCAGCAAGCGTTCACCACGACATTGGAAAGACGTCGTCGACTCCCCAGTCTTCGAATTCCAGCCCTACCAAGTCAGAGACGGAAACCTTCTCCGAATTGCAGCCGCGCTTTATGGCAGACTCGTCGGAGAGCGAAGAGGACAGTGTTTCAGAGGTAAACCGAGTCAAAAAAACATGCCACATCGTGAATAAGGTATTCCTACAATCAGAGGTTGAATGCACGCATGTACGTATGCACGCACACGCACGAATTCGTCTGTCGCTTCTGTCGTCCATCCAGTTACCATCCCCTCCACACCCTTCTCCTCCGTCTTCTTTCCTCCTGTTCTCCTTTCTTACATACTTGCTTTTGCTCTTGCTCTTGCTCTTGCTCCTGCTTTTGCTTTCGCTCTTGCTTTTGCTCTTGTTGTTGCTCTTACTCTTGCTCTTGTTCTCGCTATTGCTTTTGCTCTTATTCTTACCTTTATCCTTATTCTTACCCTTATCCTTGTCCTTATCCTTGCTCTTACCCTCATCCTTATCCTTACCTTTATCCTTATCCTTACTCTTACTTGTTCTCTTTTCCTCTATACTATATATTTCTATACCTATCTATATGTATACGTCATAGGTATATATACGTGTATGTATGCTTACGCACACGTCAGCTTTTCATGAAATTTATTTGAATCGTTGCTAATCTTGTTTGATATTTCCGAATTTTATTGCAAATCCATTTAATATAATCCATCTTTTATGATATAAGCGTTCGAAAATTAATTGCATCAAAGAACCATCGATCAACATGCATATTTCTTTTAGCGTCAGTACTTGTACTTGATTTTGTATTTTCATATGTTTTTCTATTTATACTCAATAATCAATAATATTTAAAGAAGAAACTACCTATTCGAGAAGAGAAATAACGAAATTAACAGAATTATAACCTATATCGTCATATGAAAAACAGCATAAAACTTTTGTATTGTATCGTATTGTATCTTATTGTATCGTATCGTATCGTATCATATCGTATCGTATCATATCATATCATATCGTATCGCATCATATCGCATCATATCGCATCATATTGTATCGCCTGGTGTCTTGCAGTTTATTTAGTACAACCGTATAGGTAACTAAACATCAGTGGGTATTTTATAAAATTGAAAAAGCAATAAGAAATGATGACATTTGATTCTTTCTGGAAATCTTAAATTTGATTCCGAGCATGAGACGTTGGTACGAGAATTGCTAAACTAATAAATACTACGAAACAATCTCCACAAATTTTTCGACAAAAGGAAGAATGGGAAAAAGAGAACAAGATGGGAATTTACGCAGGGATGTTATATAATCAAAATATATGCGTTATGATAGCTAATAAAACGTCATGGTGTATTGTAATATGGGAAATAATTTTATTTATTTGTGATTTTATCAGAAATATACTTGCCATCTTTTTAGATTGTAGTCCACCTTATTGATCTTTATCTTTTATAAATCGTTTGTAGATATTTATTAAGTATTAGGCCGATCAAACGATTTCGACATTAGACAAAGTTGTACATTATACATGAACTACATTATAATCTAGGGTAGGAACGATTGAAAAATTTGTACATTTATTTTATTTGTACAATCTGATGAAGGCACTTTGCAAAGGTATATGTGTAAATGATAAATAAAGCAGTCCGGTTAACTGCACTGCATAATCAAGCGCGTGCGCACGCACGTGTACGTCCATGTATATGTTTATACATTTATGCAAGTAGATATTTATGCATGTAGACTACAAGTCTGAATATGTATTGTGCAGAGAGGTATATGGAGGTAGAGTTTTCATTGAACTAGTAATCTTGCATGTAGTGTACGTTGGGCCGCGCGAGCTCTCGCATGTGCCTGTTCCTACATAGATAAGTGTATATGTGTAGCTATTTTACGTCCGCTTGCACTACGTTGTGCGCCACCCAGCGGAGTTCTCTTCGGCCGCGTTTCTCGCGTATTCGTGCGAGTTCGTGAGCCTGTTTGTCTCCTTGTGGCCGTCTCTTTACCTTCTCTATACGTCTATAGGCGTATTTTTTACCTTACTGTAACACTTAACTGTTTCTGTTATACTGTCAACGAGATTTCGGCTCTATCCTTACCTCTGTTCTTGCCGGCTACTCATCGGTTCTGCCCTGTGTCGCTCGTGTTCGTGGCGTGGAAATTCTAGAGAGCAGAGCCACCATATTATTCTATATTCTACCAACAGCGGTTCTTAAACGGAGTTCTTTTTTTTCACCATTTTTTTCGACGAACAATTATATTGGCTAGTACGACGTGTGCTTACAAGATCAGTGAATACGCGACTCGTATCGTCGTTTTCTCTTTACTTTAGTTTCGATAAAACAAACGGGACGCGTTCACTACGCACGCGAAGAGTATACCAAGGAAGTGTCAGTTTCCTCCTTCTTGGAATGGCTGCACATTGTTCTTATGTCTCTGTGTTCATTGGCAAGCCGTTTTAATCGTATACAGAAAATAAAATAGTTTCACCTACATTCTGATTTGCGTTTATGTCTCATTGGTTTCCACTCGTCGCGCAAGAGGATATGACCTCTACGCGAGATGTACGTACTATAATTTAGATCGTCTACAAATTATCCTTTTCTTTTTACAGACAAATCTTTCGGTTGAAAGCAATTTGATTTCACCTAAAATTTTCTGCATATTGCAACGTTATTGCTTTTTCTGTTTATATCATTTCTACTATTACCTGGCTTTTACTCTATTCTTTTCTATTCTTCATTTTTCCTCCATCTTTGACCAACACTTTCTCAACAATTCATCCATTTCATCTAATTTACCTGAATCTCTTTCCTATATTTCTATACAATTTCTTCTCTATTTTTTATCCTTTTTTCCTTCCATCCTTTCTTCTCCTTCTTTATTTCTTTTTTCCATTTCCATGAAGTAGAGGGGATTTTCTGTTATACAATAACCTCAATTACCATTGTTCTTGCATCTCAGCAAAATTGTATCATACATATTCCACATATAAACTTGTTAATTTTTTACATTGATAAAATATCAGACTAAGGTCTACCTAATTTAAAATCTTTCAAGTTTATTTTAAGCTATAATTATAAAACTTGAGTGAAACAGATATATTAGGGAAATATGACTCGGCAATCTTTAGATTAATTTCTATAATCATTTTGTGTCTTTCCTGATAAAAGTACTGAATCAAACTTAGTAATTAATAGTATCTTTATGTAGTTAATTTATTATGAACTAAACATATAAACTAAACATAATACGTATTTATAATAGTGATAAAAAGAAATTGTTATTATAATTACCTATAGTATTCTACTAGAATTTCCTAAGTAGAAGCAAGCAGTACCCTTGCTGAAATATAGTTTCATATTTATTATCTATTTATTAATACATCATAGTTTATGATACGTTTATGTCAAATGAAAATTACTACGCTACTTTTATATCTTAATTGTTAGGTTTAAATTGTTTTTGTATATTGATTTTGTTGGAAAAAATTTTATCTTATTACTTACAGGTGGAGTGTTTTGCAATTGATCAGGTTGAATTAGACGAAGGTCATCATTTAGAATCGTCCAAGCTTCTGTTAACTTCTGAAGATCCAGAGAGATCTGTGGATCCTGAAACTCAGGCTCGATTAGAATCGTTGCTGGAAGTAGCTGGTATTGGCAAGTTGTCATCAGGCGATGGGAAGCACTTGCCTGATCACGAAGTGCTCCGTCGCATAACATCTAGTGTTTCTTGTGCATTAGATGAAGCAGCAGCTGCATTGACTCGTATGCGCAGCGATAATCCACGCACACAAAACGAAAAGCGCTCTCTAGTAGAGGCTTGCACTGACGGAGACGTAGGTACTGTTAGAAAATTATTAACAGAAGGACGCAGTGTTCACGAGACTACAGAGGAGGGAGAGAGTTTGCTCTCTCTCGCCTGTTCAGCTGGATATTACGAACTTGCTCAGGTTTGAATTTTGTATATGATCATTCATTTATGTTATAAGTGCTCATTTTGTATCTGTGTGCTAGTGCAATCCCGCGCGCATGTAAAAGACAGAGAGAGGGAATGTGCGTGCAAACGTGTGTGAGTGAGAGAAAAAGAAAGAAACAGCTTTTCTTGAAATATTTTGTGTATAATTTCTGTATACATGTATTTGTATGTACACATACAGATACAATGTTGTCATTATTGCTAGTATTGAATATAATCTTTATGTTTTGTCTTTTTCTTCTAAGCATATACAGAAGAATATTAAAAATTAATTCAATATATCATTTAAGGAGAAATATTAAAAATAAATAAAACAAACAATAATATCATTCAGCCTACTTGTAGACAGCTTTTTGTAATTTCCTATTGTATAAAAATAAATTGAAATATGTAATGTTTTTGATTGTATTGTGTTTGAGTTGCAATAAATGTATTTGTTCCAGTTATTTTGTTTTATTTGATTAATCTTTTTATGAGCAGGTACTTTTGGCAATGAGTGCAAACGTGGAGGATCGTGGCATAAAGGGGGATTGTACCCCTTTAATGGAGGCTGCCAGTGCAGGGCATGTAGATGTTGTAAGCTTGCTTATTGCGCATGGAGCTGATGTTAATGCTCAATCTACTTCAGGTATGGAATGTAGTTGTAATATTCATATTTATGATTTATATCTCTGGTATAATTTGTGAAGTCTATAGTCTATAGTTTATAAAGTTTTAAAAGAAATCTTTATACATCTATATATAGTAATAGATAAATCAGGCTCTATACTTTTAGGTAATACACCTCTTATGTATGGCTGTGCGGGTGGTCACGAAGAGGTAGTGCGAGTATTATTAGAAGCAGGTGCCAATGTTGAAGATCATAATGAAAACGGTCATACACCTTTAATGGAAGCAGCTAGTGCTGGACATGTTCCAGTAGCTAAGATCTTGCTAGAACATGGCGCTGGAATTAATACTCATTCTAATGAATTTAAAGAATCCGCGCTAACACTAGCCTGTTACAAAGGTCATTTGGAAATGGTTCGCTTCTTATTAGAAGCTGGCGCAGATCAGGTACCTGTTGATCACTATAGTTGTTTGCTTTATGGGATTGTATATTTCAAACTGAATCATTTTATCTTATAGGAGCACAAAACTGATGAAATGCACACTGCCCTTATGGAAGCATCAATGGATGGTCATGTAGAAGTAGCTCGTTTGCTCTTAGATTCAGGTGCCCAGGTGAATATGCCAACAGACAGTTTTGAATCTCCATTAACTTTGGCTGCTTGTGGAGGTCACGTTGATCTGGCTATGCTCCTGATTGAACGAGGAGCTAATATCGAAGAAGTAAATGATGAAGGTTACACCCCATTAATGGAAGCAGCACGTGAAGGTCACGAAGAAATGGTTGCTTTACTTTTGAGTCAAGGTACATCACAACTCTCGTTCATTGCATCAATCGAGATATAATTATTTAAGAAATTTTAGGAAAGTAAAATTTATATATCTTGATATATATAGGGGCGAACATCAATGCTCAAACCGAAGAAACACAAGAAACAGCACTTACTTTAGCCTGTTGCGGTGGCTTTCTAGAAGTTGCTGATTTTCTAATTAAAGCAGGAGCTGATATTGAATTAGGTGCCTCTACTCCTCTAATGGAAGCTGCACAGGAAGGTCATTTAGAACTCGTTCGTTACTTACTTGAATCTGCGGCAGATGTCCACGCTCAAACTCAAACAGGAGATACTGCATTAACGTATGCTTGTGAAAATGGTCATACCGATGTTGCGGATCTCTTACTTCAGTTTGGTGCTGATCTGGTACTTTCTTCTTAAATCAAAATTATTTTAAAGAATGTATACAGAACAGTTATTTTATATTTTTCGCCATCTAATTTCTATATATTATAGGAGCATGAATCAGAGGGAGGAAGAACACCGTTGATGAAGGCATGTAGAGCCGGCCATCTCTGTACAGTTCAGTTTCTTATAACGAAACGTGCAGACGTTAATAGGCAAACAACCAATAACGATCACACTCCCCTCTCGCTAGCTTGCGCTGGTGGACATCTTGCAGTTGTAGAACTTTTACTTGCTCAGTCTGCTAATCCGTTTCATAAACTGAAGGTATGTGGCATGTAATAATGGTTGACAAGTTCTTTATAACAGAATTATAAAAAATTAAAATTTTATTACAGGATAATTCTACGATGTTGATAGAAGCTGCAAAGGGTGGGCATACTAGTGTAGTTCAACTTCTATTGGATTACCCTCACAGTATTATGATGAGTACACCGCATAATGCAACACCTACACCTATGTTGCTCCCACAACAACAGCAGCAGCAGCAACAGCAGCAGCAGCAGCAACAACAATCACATCAACAACAACAGCAGCATATTACACATCAGCAGCATGTGCCCCATCAACAACATGCATCTACGCAGCCACAGTCACACCAACAACAGCAGCAACATGCTGCCGATCAACCACAATCGCAAAATCTTCAACCTAAACACAATACACAAAAATCGTTACTAAGAAAAAACCGATCCGTAACGATGATGCCAGATACAAGTCTTACTTCCGCTGAGGCGCAACAAGTTCGTTCTCAGCCCGCAGGAGAATCAATTGTAACCACGAAAGATGATACCAATATTCTGGATAAAGGTAGTGGAGGATTTACCAACCTTTCAGAACCTAATATCAGCCTCAGCCCTGCTCCAGCGCCAACACCAGGGTTGAATGTTACGGATAGCCGAAAGAATACTCGACAAGAGCAGATCCTACATAAGCAACAAATTTTTGAAGAATTACAAGTAAATATTCATTTATTAATATAAGCATAAGGTTCCTCTTTGATATTCTCAGTGTATTTCATGTCTTATAAATGTTTTTAGAGGGTAGAGAGAGAACTTCAAATTAAAGGTCCGGGACATTGGTTCTGTAGTGCAAAGAATCCTGTTGTAACTCAACAACAGCAACAGCAGCAAGAAGATTCTAGTGATCCAGATACATTATCATCAGGTATGTGGTCAAGTTCCTTTTGTTGTGCTCGAAACACTTCTAATAACGATCGATGTATTTTCGATCGAAAGGTTTAGTTTGCAGTACAAGTGGCATGTCCGGAAATTCATTAAGTCATCAAGGCACCAGCCAAGCGATGTCACTGTATAATGCATTTCTTAGAGGAAAACGAATTGCACAAGAAGCTCAGTTATCCTTAGCTCCAACCATATCGGAAACTTTTCCCACGACAAACGCTTTCCCTACATCTCCTCCTCTTTCTCTTGCGACGATACCTGTTACATCGTCCGTTCCATTGGCTACTTCAAATACATCTTCAACAACTACGCCAAGTCCTCCAAGTATATCCACCCCTCCCACCGTTATGGCAGTTTCCCAACCCATTACCGCGAGTAGTGATGTTAGCCAGAATACTGCTATAAGCGATCGCCCAAAAGCGAAACCTGTCTCTAAAAAAGAAGGTAAAAATATCCGGAAAGCTTCGTCCAGTGTAATGGCCGGAAAGTTGCAACAACAGCAGCAACAACAACAACAAGCTAACTTGATGGCTGGTCTTCAACAGCAATACCAGCAAAAACAACGACAACATACTTATCAAGTCCAACAGGTACACCAACTGCAACAGCTGAACCAACAATTGCAGTTACAATTGGATCAAGTGCAGGTTTGTTCTTTAATACTTTTAACTTTGTTTCTTCTTCCTTTATTTATTGTCAGTTTATTTTTTTTCGTTTTCTCATCTTTTTTTCTCTTATTCTTTTTTCCTTCCAATATGTTGGCATGTTATATATCAAAGTATGTATTATACCTGGTTAGGTACAGCAACAACAGCAACCACAACAGCAAGCTCAGCAGCAGCAGCAGCAACAACAACATCAACAACAGCAATCACAATCACAGCAACAAACTGGAGTAGTAACTGCTAATGGAAATAACATACTTATGCCCACTCAATTAATGTCACATCTTCATCCAACGCACACCCATCATCTTCATGATCAGGTAATTATCACTTATGTCTTACACAAGGATGTGTGTGCGTATGTGCTCACATACGCCTGTGTATGTATGCATATATATATAAAAATTACGTGCAGCAAACAACTCAACAAAATCTAACGGAGCAGGCAGATCCTGACTTAGCAAGATTACATCGAGATGGAGCTTGTCCCTTTGTTGCTGCGGCTCAAAAAGCAAAGGCTCTTTGTACAAGTGAAAGTGTTATAAAATTAGAAGATGGCACGCATATTCCTTTGGATGATGCTTTTGAAATTTTTCGATCTATTAGTTTTGACGATACTGTTGATGGTAAATATTTAAATAAAGAATGAATTCTTTTTTTTTTTCTTCAATTGTTCATAGCTATTTGATGATATATTATGTTCTGATTAAGTAGCAACGGAAGATCAAGAAAAGCTTGAATTGAAAAGATTAGAAGTGACAAATGGTAAGGATTCTCAACAGCAACAACAACAACAGCAACAACAGCAGCAGCAGCAGCAACATTTGCAAACCACGCAAATAGTTCAACAAACAACCAGTCCTTATACTTCTCAAGAGTATTTTACCAATCCTGTGTTACCAACTTTGCCTTCGCTTCAAGTAACTAGTGCTGGTGTTCAAATACAAGCTGATATATCAGCAGGTTTGCAGTTAACTGGTCCACAATCCCTACAGAGTCAAGCATTTAAAGACGGATATTTGGAAGGTTTTCGAACACATTTTCAACCACAATTGTTACTGCAATCCTCCCAGATAAGTAAGTTTTATATATATGATTAACAAAATACCTTCATCTTCGCTTTCTGTCTTATGCATTATATTCAAAATATTTGTGACCACATATTAATCCTTAACGTGATCATATATTTGTTTCTGATCAGCATTTCCAACACAAGCTTTGCCAACTGTAAGCGAAGCAACAGGAATAATAGATAGTATATCCCATCAAACAAATGGTTATGCTCAATCAACAACCTGTAGTACTAATCAGGTTCAAGTGGCTACTCAAACCCAAGCGCCAGCAACAACAACTGCTGCAACCATTGTTGCTTCAGATAAAAAACAAGTTTATACAGCTCCAACGACCGGTAAAGGAAAAAAGGGACGATATCCACTTCTGTCACAACAACCATCATGTCAACAACAACAACAACAAACTGCCAATACCCAACAGCAAACTCCCAATTTTCCCAGCCAGAATTATCAATTGGACCCAACGACAGGTACAAAACTTTTCTTATTAGTATAAGCAGAAAATATGTAATTTTTTAATCATGCAAATGTTCAAGAGAATTGTACCCAATTTTTAATTGAATTTTATTACTTAGTTGCTGGTCAGTACACAACAGGTGTTCCAACAGTTGGTGGTTATACTACTAGTCAAGTACCGCCTGCATCATTTTCTTGTATGGACGTGGATTCCGAAACTGACAGTAACCATGATACAGCTTTGACATTGGCATGTGCTGGTGGTCATGAAGAACTCGTTGAACTTTTGTTAAGTCGTGGTGCCGACATAGGTATAGATCATAAGCACGACATCAAAGTAGTATTATACTAAATATACTAAATATTTACAAATTTTTTAATTTCTTACAGAACATAGAGATAAAAAGGGATTTACTCCGCTTATATTGGCAGCAACAGCAGGTCACCAAAAAGTGGTAGAAATACTTTTGAATCATGGAGCTGATATAGAAGCTCAATCTGAGCGCACCAAGGATACACCTTTGTCTCTTGCCTGCAGCGGTGGTAGATACGAAGTGGTAGAGCTTCTCCTTAATCGGGGTGCTAATAAGGAACACCGTAATGTTTCTGATTACACACCTTTGAGCCTTGCAGCATCTGGTGGATACGTTAATATAATAAAGCTTCTTCTTAGTCATGGTGCTGAAATTAATTCCCGGACTGGGTCAAAATTAGGTATTTCTCCACTCATGCTTGCAGCCATGAATGGTCATGTTGGTACGTTCATTATAAAGTGAAGTTACTATTGTAATAATATAAAATCTTGTATTATAAATATGTTTATAATCATTTATAGCGGCGGTCAAGCTATTATTAGACATGGGCAGTGATATAAATGCTCAAATAGAGACTAATCGTAATACGGCGCTAACGTTGGCATGTTTTCAAGGAAGACACGAGGTCGTTAGTCTTCTTCTCGATCGAAAAGCTAACGTAGAACATCGAGCTAAGGTATAAACAAATGTGTATGTGTACGCGTGTGTATTTCAATTTGTTTCCGCTCTCTCTTTCTTATGTATTTCTAATTATTTGTTTAATACAATCGGTGTATGAAATATCTATGACGAAAATACATATATCGAAATATGTAAATTTTGCATAGTACAAAGTATAAAAAAATTTGATCAACTATTGTCATTTGCCATTTTGTACAATTTTAGTTTTGTTTTTTTCTTTCAAAGTTTGTTTAAATTTAGTTAATTGTAAAAGTTTGAAGATCATTGATCTTTTGTTTTCTATAATGCTTGAATTTCGAATTGGTAATATATAGTTTTGAAATACTGTGTTGAATATATATGTATAATGCGATAGGAATCTTGTGAAATCTGAATCTTATAAAATTTTGTTCAGACCGGATTAACACCGTTAATGGAAGCGGCTAGTGGAGGATACGTAGAAGTTGGACGTGTTTTACTTACTAAAGGAGCAGATGTTAATGCTACTCCCGTTCCATCATCTCGCGACACTGCCCTCACTATTGCTGCTGACAAAGGACACTGCCGTTTTGTAGAATTATTATTGTCAAGGTAATATTTCGTTACTATCTTATTTTATGAAAATTCTGTTTTGTAAACCTAATCTAAGTGTCTTATAACATGAATTTCGCAGAGGAACGCAAGTAGAGGTGAAGAACAAAAAAGGAAATAGTCCATTATGGTTAGCGGCAAATGGAGGGCATTTGAATGTTGTTGATTTATTGTATCATGCTGGAGCAGATATTGATTCGCAAGACAATCGAAAGGTATGTGAAAAGTTAAAAGTTAGATGTACCACAAAATCGAATTAAATTTTTTTTAATCGTACTATGTACATTCTGATTTGTCCTCTTTCCTTTCTTTTTTAACTTGTTTGTATATATTACATGTTACCTGTACGTATTATATGTATAAATATTAATACGTGCGAGTACGTGTTATTCAATTTCAGGTTTCTTGTTTGATGGCCGCTTTTCGTAAAGGACATATTAAAGTTGTTAAGTGGATGGTAAATCATGTTACTCAATTTCCAAGTGACCAAGAAATGACGAGGTATATAGCTACCGTCAGTGACAAGGAACTCTTAGAAAAATGTCAGGAATGTGTGAAAGTTATACGTGCGGCAAAGGAAACTCAAGCAGCAAAAGCAAATAAAAATGCAACGATACTATTGGAAGAGCTTGATATGGAAAAGACGAGGGAAGAGTCGAAAAAAGCCGCGGCTGCTCGCAGGAGAGAGCGAAAGAAAAAAAAGAAACTTGAGAAAAAAGAGGAGAAACGAAAGTTACACGAAGAATATAAGAAAAATGAAACAAATTATGAAGATAAAGAAGAAAATGGGAAGAAATCCGGAGACGAGGAATGCGATAGAGCGGATGATAGTGAACACGAAACTGGAGACAGTTGTGAAAGAATGGACAGTATGCCATCACCGGTTAACAGAAGTCCGGAAGATCCTTACAGAGAGGAAGGCGATAGCGGAATCGATGCGAATAGTCAAGGCAGCTGTAGTAGTAATGACGTCAAAGCTAGAGAGAAAAAGAAGGAGAAAAAGAAAAAGAAAGCTAATAGTCCAAACAACAATGAAAAAGACACGTCTCCCCAAAGATCTCCAAAGTCTGTTGTCACGCAAGGCACTACTTTGTCACAAAATTCTATTACACCGACAAAATCTCAAAATAATACGACCGAAAAGTAAGTTGGAAAAATAACGATATGAGTGATTGATGAATTTTTTAAACGTTAGCCTCTCAAATGATATTACTTTTTTAGGAGAATTATGACCAATGTTTCTAATACAGTATCCGTATCCGCAACCTCTGCGACAATGAGTTCTAGATCTTCGACTGTGAATTGTGGTGAACGTAAATTGAAAGGTCAACTGGTATTTGAATCGTCGAGGCATCCTGCCGATAGAGAAGACTTTGAAGCAACTGGCAATGAAACATATATGCCTGGTAAAGGCAAAAAAACTTATAATAATCAATATGATGGCGACGCGTTGAATACTTCTACGAAGTCAAACAACACAACCAGTCCTAAGCAAGCAGGCAAACGTGAAGAAGGCTGGAAAGAAGTTGTACGAAAGTAAGAAGCACAATTTATATTGCTGATGTTATCATTTTTATTGCTATAATCATTGCCATTGCTATTATGTTGTGGTGTAATTATTAAATAAAAATCTGATGTAACTTCGGAAATAGGGGACAGTCGGATGATTCTGGGAGATTTATGAATTCACCATTCCGTTCAAAAAAAGTATCTGTTCCACCAAATGCTATTAGTCGAGTTATCGGAAGAGGTGGAAGTAATATAAATGCTATTAGAGGTGCAACAGGAGCGCATATCGAAGTTGAAAAACAAAGCAAATGCCAGGGCGAACGAATTATTACTATTAAGTATGAGGGTTGACTATTTATTTTCTCTTGAAAATGATCGATTAATATATATGTGATAATTTCATATTTTCTTCATTTACAGAGGATCGTCCGATGCGACAAAACAGGCTCATACATTAATAGCTGCTCTCATTAAAGATCCAGATGTTGATATATTGCAAATGCTTCCAAAATCGAAACTCACAGTTGTTACTACTTCCTCTTGGGATAAAACCGTATCTACTGTAGCTGTAAGACCATCAAATTATTATACCAACAAGACTGGCAAGATTTTATAATTTACAGCTGATTCATTCCCTAATTTCTTCCATGTATTTCAATTTTAGTCGAGCAAAGCAAAGTTGGGTCCTGTAAATAAACCTCCAAGTCTAACGTCTAGTTCCAGTAGTACGCAAATTAATAAATCTAGTTACACATCCGGAGTTTCTACCGTTAATCAGTTGATTCCACTTCGATCGTCGTCAACCATTAAACTTGCTGGACCATTTCCAACGCCTTTACCACGCGCAACGGCACCCAGACTTGTGGCTGCGGGTAATAACAAATTAAAATTTTTCTACATTAATTTCGGCTAGCGTGTACTACGCTATATACGAATATTCAGGGTGTCTCCTCTAAGGTTAACCATTCTTCAGGCATTTCCAATAATTTGTTGAAGAAATGTTTTGAACAAACATTAGTCAGTTTTCAATTCACTAAATAAAAAAATTTTAAAAAGAATTTTTTGGATAAAAATTTAAGGTTTCCTTGACTTTTCTTAGATATCACAATATATTTATTGTTCATTAGTAGTCAAATGTGTAGCAAGACAAAAACTAACCAACTTTTAGTTAAAATATTTTTTTGGCAAATTGTCGGAAATGTCTGAAATGTGGTGGTTAATTTTACAAGATAAACCCTGCATATATTGTATATGTATTCATATATATACAAAATATATGCAGAAAAGCAATATAACATCGTAGTAAAACAATAATGTTCATTTAATTGATAAACGTTAAATTAATACCTACGTATCTGCTTGCGTATATAGCTGAAAAACGAGCTCAAGCTGTGGCAGCCCAGATGGCTTCGTCATCAAACACGAAGACAACAATGTCATATACGAGTGCAATTATGACTGCTGGAAGAGCAACAAAAATTGTAACGACAAGTACCACGCAAACGTTTGCAGCAAAGTTATCCGAAATCACTGCCTCAACGCATACATCTACTACCGTCATGCAGTCTACTCATACTACGGTAAACAAGCAAAAATCGTTGCAAGCAAATTCGGTGACTGTTGTATCAGCTACAGCTGCGGCAATGGCTCAGAGTTCGTCTCAACAGTCTGCAGTCAATACATCGCCAAAACACTGCCGACCACTGCCTACTTTGTCTGCACCACCAACTATGGTCTCCCATTATTCCGGAAAGTCTACTTACTCTCCTGGCTCGAACGTGGCAGTATCACCGGCAACAAGCACTGTGGTTGCGTACTGCTCGGAAAGTACCGTCACTTCGACTTGTTCGAACTCCTCGATACGAGTCAGTCCGTCACCCCCGATATCATCGCAATGTCAACAACAGTTGCAACAGCAGCAACAGCAAGCACGTAGTCCACCACCTATTGCATCGACAATTCAAGAGCAACAGCAACAGCAGCAACAACAACAACAGCAGACGAATAATACACCTCTCGAATATTCCCTATTCAATGATACGTTTACGAAAGTTACACAACAATCCATGTGGGGTAGTCGAGAAAATGAATCTCAGAAGGGTATGAATTTCGCGACTGTAGCTGGTGGTGGTGGAGTGTCCGTTAACATTTCGGGTTCATCCTCGTCTAAATTCATCGACAGCATACCCCCTCAGGTTAGTATTTGCAGTAATGATAGAACTGACAATAACTTCTTATTCTAGGCTACCCTGTGTATCCATGATACTGCTACAATGCGAACGTTGTTGGTTTAACAATGTTCTTCTTTGTTCGTGTAGGTGGATGCTTCGAAAGCTCCTGGATATCGAGGGACAGCTATGTGCTCCCCCGTTTCAAGTAAATCAAACAATACAACTAATACGAACGCGACTAGCATAGGAAGCGGAGGTGTATCATCGAATGCTGGGCACAATCCTATTCAACCACCGCAATTTCAGTCGTCCGGAAATTATAATGAACATCCTCTTTCAAGCAAACCACCAGGTAGTTTGGCTGTAGCGCGGCCGGTAATTCCTCAGCAAAATATAGAAATGGGAGCAGCTATGGGAGCTCAGTTTAGTAGACCAGTGTTTCAAGGGGAATTGACAGGAACTCGAAATACGACAACCCATCAGCCACACGTGATTGCCTCTACATCACAACCGACATTGGACGTGGGTTTGTTTAAAGGAAACAACATCGGCTATGAGCATCCAAACGTGAATTCAAGTTTATTAAAGATGGTGCCAAACGAAGGACAGGGTCATCCGCTTTTACCTTTTCACCCGCATATGCAGAATTTCGCGCAAACAATAGCGCCATCTGCTTCGGTGAACACTACAGTCAGTATGTCCAGATTAAACCCCAGAGCACCTGACTTTTCTAGCTCGTTACATTTGAATAGCAAACCTCAAGTGACAATGTTTAACGCGGGTTCGGCAGCGGCAGGAATGCATCCAAACATGTTCGCCACTGTACCGCCGCCTCCTCCGTCCGCGATTCAGTCTAATAACCTGGCAATGCTTGGAAATTTTCCTTTAGGAAAATATCAGGCACCCTCTCGAGCCACTCCAGGCAATACCGGAATCTCGACTAACGGGCAAACTCGTTGGCCGTTTGCTCCACCGCACAATAATTACCCGCCCCATCAAGATCCAATGATAGGCCAAATTGGTTTCTCCAATCATTTGGCAAATTTAACCGCACAACCTGGAAGCATTGATTTGATTACAAGCCTAGAGAATGGCGGTTCACCAGCTATATCACCTTCTTCGCCGGCACAGGTAGCTCAGGAAATGAATCAGCTTAAGATCGAGGATCGTAAAGTACCACGACCCATCGGTACGGAAAGAGCCTGGAAAAATTACGCAACGGCAGGGATGGGACCCGGAGGTGATGCTGATTCCATTAATTGGATGTTGAACAATGAAAAGCTTGTCGGATCTTGGGCGAATTTGGCGCCGGGCATAGACAGACACCAAATGTTCCGATCTAACGCTACTTACAATCGTATATCCAACGTCGATGCCGAACTTCATCACATGATGGAATCTTCATTCCAGGTAACTTCTCTATGTCATGCTTCTCGTCTTTTATTTCTTTCTTTCCTTTTTGCTTCTTTCTATCTTTTTCTTCCTTCTTCCTTCCTATTCAAATGTCGTGTACGTATACAGAGTATACAATTCACTTAAAATCACACCTCCCTCTAATTTGCTGATAAAAATCTTTCGAAAGTGTTGTAATATATAACACTTATGTATTAAAATATATATATAATATAACTACACACACGCGCGCGCGCGCACACACACACACACACACACACAAAATGAAAATACAATACAAATAATGTAAGAATATTGATATTAATTTATGTGCGTAATTTGCATGTTTAACTTTAGATTTAGTAGTTTCAATTTGATTTATATGCAGGGTCACGTTGACACTCAGCAGCAGCCATTTCCCAATGGAAGCGCGACCACTCTATCTCTAATGCCAGGATTAACCTTATTGCCGGGACAGTTTGGTACGCCTACATTGACAGAAATTCCTCCGAACGAAGCAAACAAAATGGATCCACCAGCATGGGGAATACCAGATACTGTACAAGACAAGCAACATCCGGTATGTTACAAGTTATTTTACGAAGAGCTATAGCATAACTAATGAAGTAGAATTCAAATTACAAAGTTAAGTTTCTTCCAAACCAAAATTGTCAACGATTATGCGTGTATTCTCATCGTGAATATTTAAAAATTGTGGATAATCAAGTGTATTTATATACATATGGAACTCGTATTTTTATTACATTCTCGTTTGATTTCTTTGTTCATTCATACGTTATTTAGAACATTTTGTTTGTGCAATAATTTCATGTACTAATCTAATCTCCTCTTCTATTTGCATCACCATCACTTTCCATTTTTCTTCTAATGTCATACCCCTTATTATTTCATTTTACATACATCCTGAATAAATAATTTGATTTCAGGCATGGAATAAATGGACTCATTAAAAAGAAAAGACAGAAAGAGGGAGAAATTCTTACCTGGATGAAATGAAATAAAACCTGGAATTCGAAGTAGTAAATAGATGTAACTGGAATACGAAGCATTGTTTTTAGATACTTAAATTACATTATTATCCTAATTGTATCCATTGCGACACAGATTCGATATTATTTGTCATGTTAGGTGATAAGGCGGTAAATCCTTACAACTTACTACTATTTGTCTAGTATAATCATGCAATACAAGCAATTATCAAATACGATATGGAAATGTTAGAAAGAAAAAAGGAAAAGATAGTCAGGTGAGATTGAAACAGAACAAAAGATGTTTGTTACTTGTTTCTAATTCATTTTTGATCGTACTTCGACCACGCTACTTCTGTACTCCAGGATTATTCTGTAACCAATTTTTTAACATATGAAATATTGAGGACAGTTTACGAATCTTCTTCCTATGCTGATCGTTACCGCGGATGGATCAATTTGTCCAAGTTACGAGACTCAAACTTTACGATATTTGATAGACATTCGTCATAATAAATTCAAATGCGCATATGATAAGTACATCAGCTTTCGCTTCACTTGTAGCAGTACATCTCGAATTAAAACCTTCTATCCTTTTTCTGTTCCTTGAATTTCGTGTATCGAATTAAAAGCTTCGTTTCAAGTGTCCTACATGCGTGCGAAAATAAAGGCTTCGATTTGCCACAGGGATAGCCGAATAATATTATGTTAATTAAATGATACATATTAATAACAATAATAACATTATTATTGTCGTATCAAAACGAGTTATTTTTATCACTGGTTGGGTAATTATATATTTTGGAATCAAAGAAAACAACCGAAGTGGAAGAACCAAAACACGAGGGAACTTGTTTCCAATTTCTAAGCACTATGTGGTATAACTTTACTTTTCTCTTCTTTTTTTCCTATTACTTTTATTCTCTACTACTACTCTTCGCTAAATCGTTGTATCGTTTCTCTCTCTCTCTCTCTCTCTCTCTCTCTTTCTTATCCAATCTTCTCTTCCTTGTTATTTTTCCTCAAATACAACTATATATATTTGTCACTGAGTATCAAAAAGGAAGAAAAGTAATAAACAAAATATCATATAATATAATATAATCCGCAAAACATTGGTACGATTGATGGCAACGATCTCGTATCAGAGGTTCTCCTGTTCTGTACACAATTTTACACAAGACTGTCGGCACACATACATACGTGTATACATATAATAGCTACATTTCGCGTTTAGCCTCCTCGTTTTTTTTTCGTTATAATTTTTTGTTAAAGTGAAACTCGCGACCCATTATGCCCGTAAGCGATCGCTGATTATCAAGGTCATGCGAGAACACTTATGTTAAAATGTAATAAAAAGGAATATGGAGAGAGGGGGGAAAATGTAAAGGAAAGAAAGAACGATAATAAAGTGGATAAATGAGAAACGTAAATTAATTACTTGGGTGAAACAATACACAACAGACATGACGTCGCGAAATCAATCGTTCAATTAAGACCTTCCGTACACGTAAAAAACGAACATAAGAGAAAAATAAAAGGAAAAAGAGACAATGCGAACAAAAATATGCTGATACGAGTTAATGTATGCTGTAATGATACTACATTAAATATTATGTATAACGAATCTTATTCTGATGAATGAATATCGTTGATTAAGCAGGCAGTGGGGCCGTCGTCACGTAAATATAACTTTATGCGTCCCTAGCAACAGTGCTATTATAATACTATTATTGCTGTGGTGGTAATAATGTTTATTATTATATTATGGTTATTATAACATATAACGTAACTATAGGAAATGGAAGGTAAATAGTAAACGTCATCCACTGTTTCGGCTGAAACTAGTACGAGTAATAAGTATTCTACTAGCTGAACACTCGATAATACATAATAAGAAATGTTCATTTTGATTGAACATTTGAAAATCTTTCTTAACGGGGATTTCAACAAGTGTTCAATATACATAGCGACGATATCGTAATTGAAACGGTACCCTACATACACAGGTGTAAGATTTCCTACCCGTTTCGATAAAAGCTCGTGGAAATTGTTGCGAGAGCTCTCGGCTCGATTAATTCCAGGGAGCGCTTCAATTATTGTCTAAGATATATTGTTATAATAATTTAAAGCCTATTTTCAAATTTGATTTATGATAATTGCAATATATGATACAAAATTATTATATGATATACAACAATAAAGTAAATAAATGAGTAAAATAAATAAATAAATATATATATATATAAATAAATGAATAAACAAACGAATAAACGAACAAATATAAGCAAACAAACAAATAATTAGAATCAACCCTGTCTGCTGTATATATTCATTATTCTCCAATTGTTAATCGATCTGCAGTTCAATTTTACATACATTTCATTCTTTTAACGCACCACTCGACTCTTCTCGTCTACGTTCAACCATATGCGGTAGAAGGAAAAATCATTTTTTATAATCAATTATTATATAATAATAATAATAATAATATCCTTTGAAATTAGTCTGGTAAAACAAAAAATTATTCGACTTTCAAATATTGCTATTTTCATTCCTCTTTTACTTAACATGTGAGCTTTGATCAAACTTCGATATGTTCTACGTCGCGCCTTACGTATGCTTCAATTTCCTGGTTAAAATTTTTATTATTCTTTCTTAATAATCAATACAATGACAAGAAGGAGAAGAAGAAGACTAATGATAGTGATATAATAATAATAATGATAATAATGATGATGATGATAATTTACAATGATAATAAATTCAATTCAAGATCGGTTGATTGCTAAGGGTATAAAATTATTGTATAAAAATTAACAAGTCATTTTGTTATCATAAAAAAGTGTTTAATTTAGAGGATAAGCTTACACGTTAATAATACCAAAGAAACAGAAAACTTATAACGTTTGAAATATAGAGAACATTTCTATAACATCCATTATATTAAATAACAAATTATAAAAAAAATTCAAAGCTTTTGCACCTCTCGTTCTTTCGTACCGGCTAAACGATGAATAATTTCCAGAAAAATTGGTTAACATTTTTTAGTTTGTATCAATCTGACATATGTATAAACAGAATAGATGCAAAAACAACAATAGTAGCAGCAATGATTGTAGATGGTTTGATCTCATATTTTAATTTGAAAGGGAAAAAAGCATATTGCAGAATTCATTGTTCAGCCGAAACGATTGTGGTTCACTATTCTCATCATATAGTAAAAATAATAAATATTTACACGCGACACATTTATACAAAAAGTCAGTACGTGGAAAAAAAGAAATTGGCATGATTGTCGAATCTTTGCGATGTTTCTCTCTGAATCGACAGCGTGCGACGTATTTAAACAGCATTATCATATGTAAATGCACCACATTTTTCTCCACATTTGTCCTATTATTGTTATACTTATTTTCTCCTTCCTTTAAATGGCCAAAATCTAAAGAAATAAATACTAATAAATTAATAAACATAATTTTGATGATGCATCGAAAACAAAACAAATGATACTATTAACAACATTATTTACTCGAGAGAAATACAGCGCAATCACGCTTCTAGTCGATTAACAGAGAGAAAGAGAGAGAGAGAGAGAGAGAGAGAGAGAGAGAGAGAGAGAGAGAGGAATCAAATTTCAAAAAGTTATGGAAAATTTGTAGTGTCGATTAAAATTAATTTTCTATACATATTTTACGTGTATACGTACATTCATATATACACCGTTTGTGCATTCAACATATTTTGCGTACACGTAAAGTGTATGCATACTGCGTGCAGTATATGTATAGTATATGTATCTTACTTTTTCTTTATTTATACGTCTCTGTTCTGTACCTGCCTGTCTGCCTGCTTTTTACCTACCCTATCTATTTACTTGCTTGTGTACCTATCTATAAAATATTTGCCTACATGCCTACCTACTTATCTACCTAATCATATCCTCTTTAATTATGTATTTATTTACTCTTTATCAACTTACCTACCTACTATATATTTATTTATTTATGTGAATTTTAAATAAATAAAGACAAATGGTGGAGGCTTTAAAAAATTCCTAATTCATACTTCTTGCGTATTGATTTAGAAAACAATGATAAATAAAGCTATTTGTACATAGCGGAAGATATATCCTATAAATTTTATAAAACTGACTACATTCTCTCATTTGAATTATTCAAGATGTTTTGCAAAGTTCAATGTTCCAACAATTTCTCCGTTACATCCTTATATGTTTCGCTAATAAAAAATAAAGCTTCATGCAACATGTTGAAAGTGTATTTAACAAATCATGAATTATCCTTGGTGGTGTAGTAATCTCATTTGTTTCCTACTCGTGACGGACATACACTCATTCTTCCTCTCCCTCTCATTTACACGCACACATATTCACGTTTACATATTCGTATACATATAGTATGTATACACTTATATACACACGTATGTGCATATGCGAGCCCAACTACCCACACACGCACATACATGTATCTTGGACTTTAAGCATAACGCTTTTTTGAACAATTATTTTGCTCTCTAGTAAGTATAATAAATTTTCATATAATTATTTCGTTCTTTTCTAATAAATATGGCGACGATACATTTCAAGAGGGCATCGATTGTGCCTATACATACACGCATGCTTCTACAATCACATAATCCATATAACAGAAGTAATTTACATTCATTACATCCAATTTCTCGGATATCGTCGCATATTATTCTTCTCTCATTATTTTTCTCTTTTAATTCTGTTATTATTCTATCATCTCTCTCTATGTTACTCATTCTCTTTCTCTCGTTCATACTCATTCACTGATTTCTTTCTTCATATAAAAATAACACGCAATGCCAAAACTATCCAACATTGCTTTGTACATTCGCCCGTGCTCCAATGAAAAAAAATCAAAACCTAACAAATCTAGACACATTCAGTATGACATCATTGGGACTAATTTTGCCTTCGGATTTAATCAGAAACTTATCGCTAAAACTTAAAACTATTTCTAGACTGCATTCATCTTCATCATTAACCGGTTTCCTTTCTTTCTTTCTTTCTCTCCTTCTTACTTTCCAACGCTAAAATTTTACAATATACAGAGCACCTTCCTGTAGCTTTTGAAAATTTTTTTATAATTGTACATACAACACATACATACAAGCGCGTGTACACACGCATACGATTATTCATTCATTCAATGTTATTCCAAACGTATCGATGTACTCTTTTCTACAAGTCTTGTGACATAATTAATACTTTTTGTTCGTATATTCGTAAACATTATCAAATAAAGTATTTAAAAATACATAGTTCTCGAACATCTAACACACGATATTCTTTCGATTTCCTTAACTTACATAATAATTTACAGAACATAAATAATTGCTAATGATAGTTCCGCAGTAGATGCAATAGCAAAATGTTTAATGATAATAGCATGTTATAATAATATAAATCGTAAGAGCGAAATGATAGTAATAAGTAGAAATAGTTCAAATGTTAAAGCAAATACTAATTTACCATGGAATTTTCTTCCCTTATGTTTCCCTTTTACTAAGAGAAGGAATTGTTCATTGTCTGTTATTAAACTTTCTTTTAAGACGACCAGTTAAATATTTTTCACGAAAACTAATTTTGCACATGTAACAATGCATATATTTGTAACATATTCCAAATTGAAGAGAATTCATTCTTTACAGCTACATCGGTCCGTATTTCTATTTCAATGAGTAAACACTGATGTGCATTGTTTTATCGCATGCATTCAAACACTTATAGTACGCATTGTTTCCTTCTCCAGAATAGACCGCATAATACGCTCTAGATCTTCTTTATCCTTCTACAATTGCACAATATTCAGAATATCTATTATCTATTTTTTGTCTCCATAAAACATTTACGAATTATATCCCCGAATCAAATTCTTTTCACATATTGGTTCCCAAACTTGTAATGTTAGTATGCGACAAAACAAAAGAAACAAAGAAAAATAGAAGAAATAATATCAAATATTATATACAATGTTGAAAGAATATTAGAATATATATAAAGAGAGTATAGTATCTATCGCGAGTGAGTCATGGATAGTTTTACTTTCTTAATCAATTTAGCAAAACCGCAGCTTTTCGCCTTTCTGTTTTATAGATATATTTGCACAACCTTTCTTTTGCATTTTCTAAAGGCTTTTTACAAATTTTTAATTGCTTATTCAAAAATTATCGCAATGATTTATCGTGTATCTGTGCGTGTGCGTGCGTGTGTGTGTAACAATGCGAATTACTGTAGTATAACCGTCAGTTATTTGCAAATTATTAAATTCACTGAAAATATTTAGTTTGGATATTTCGAAAATCAAAAAACTGTAAGACATTTGAAAATCTTGTTGCATCATCAATATCGATGATCTTTTTATATTGAAAAACATATTTGTAAAGAAATTTACTATTTAATAAGGAAAAGAATTTAAATCATTGCGCTACGTTTTTGATGTAAATACAAAACAAGGAATCACAGTATTTTCCAATGTCCTGTGACTAGTTGATAGTAAAACTGTTTACTTAAAGAAACCGTTAAACTACTTTACAGGGTGATACTTTCGTTAATTAATACAGAGGCAATGCCACCGCAGTGATAACGCCATGTCGGATTACATCTGTTATCAAAAGCGGGATATCAATCTTATGTCAGCATCTGGGGCAGAAATAACTCTTTCTCCCTGTTTCTGTGCGTACGCGCGCGCAAAAATATGTATACATGAAAAACGAAAACGAAAGTATGTGATTTACGGTATAATTGGCGTTACTATCATCGAGTTAACTAACGAGAGAATCAGCCTGTACTAAATTACTAACAGATCTTATTGAAAGATAAACATATGTCTTATTTATAAATCCCCGTTCTTTTTTCTTTTTGTATGTGTACTTACTACGCTTGTACACATGTAATGCGGTAAAAATTGCACTTTTCTCCAACTATTTATTGTTTGCTTCATCAGACTAGGAAGTTTGATGAAGATAATAAGAATTGAAACGTTACTGCTTAGATACAATTTACCCTAAGTAATGTACATAACTGTACGAGTAATTTGCTGTTGTTCATTTTATATCTTCAGTCACGCTAAATATCAGCTTCTGCATTACTATTCTTTTTCTTTCTCAATTTCAATTTGTCACTCTCGTCTGTGTTAATTCTCAAGTAATAACAAACTTACATTTCTTTAGTCTTCTAAAATATTCTCGTTTTGAAACTTATTCATGCTTCTCCTTTCATCTTCCCTCTTCATTGCTTTTCGTTGATTTTTCTCCTTCTCCCCTTCCTTATCCATCTCCCTTTTATCGTTTGTTTCTCCTTTCCCATATTCTTTCACTATTTCTTTTCGTTCATCTTTCTTCTTATTAGCTCCGACTACCTTGTGGTCTTCTTTTCTTAAATCTGGCTTCTCCACTTCCCCCACCTCATCATCACCATCATCTACTTGTTCTTCTTTCCGCTCATCCTCATCTTCTTCATCTTCTTCTTCCTCCTCCTCTCCTTCATCCTCCTCTTCTTCTTCCACGGATGAAGAATCACTATCGCTATCTGAACTTTCGGAATTTATGAAAAGTGAACAATGATCATACTCTTCAGGATCTGAATACACTTCTGCTCCAGGAAATATATATTTTCCAGGTGCCAACTGATAATAGGAATTTTCTGTAAAAAGAAATTGTTGCAACGTACAACTTATATTTTTACATATAATGTAAAAATTGTCTTTATCTATATATTGTAATTTTCATACAATTATAAAAGGAAGAAATATATATACCTGGTAATCTCACGGCAAGACTTTTTCGTACTTTAGAATGCCAACAGTGCCGATCCAATCTTCCATTTTTTAATTCTTCTTTGTTAGTTTTATCTTCTCGACTGTCTACACTGTTACAACTATCACCTACACCGGAGTCTAATGCAGAATCGATAGAAGCTTGTCTCGGTTTAAAATTCATTTTTTCAATTTCAATAGGATCCATCGTAGAGTAATCGCTATTAATTTTTAACGACGCTCTATTTTCGATGCAATGATGTGGCTTTAAGGTAGAATCTAATAATGTACTTTCCGAGGAGATTTCTATTATCCTTGGAAATACTTGACACTCTTCTAAACTGTAAATTTTCCCGATATCCTTCGACGTAGATTCTACAGAAACAGTATGAAATTTATAATCGATCGAACTCTCTGAAGTATTCTCTGTCTTCGAGGAGCACAAGTTAAAATCTAACATGCAATTGCTGCCAAAATTCATTCTTTTTGGACTACTTTCCACACTTGACTCGCCTAATCTTCTCTTTGGACTTTCCTCCAAAAGGTTGAACTTGTCTTCCATACTATTCGTGTGGTCATTGCAGAAGGGAGAAACGCGCGCATTCATATTTTCCACATATTGCTCTACGACATTATCATGAACCATTAGACTGTCTTGGCTTTCAATAGAACATGAGTCGTGCAATTTAAAATCAGTCTCCATACTATCTCGAGACAACACAGTGTTTGACGTAGTATCTTGGCTTTGCTCCCAAGTGTCATCTGGTAAGTGACGCATCGGCAAAAGTTGTGTTGCTTCTTTAAGGATTGTATCGTTCCAGCATACTTCTTTGTAGTTATTCTCCATTCTTTAAAAATGTAAAGATATATATATGATATAACATTCCTCTTTGCATATATATATACATATACATACATAATCGCTGATATTTGTTACTTACAAATGGCAGAGTTGATTTATAATAATGTCGCCATCTCCTAAGAGTTCAACATCAAACTTTAGATGTGGCAACGATTCACGATTAATGAGAATTTGTGGAACATGAGACGGAATGGAGGAAGGTATTAATGCTACTGGTCGGACCTTCAATGACGATCCGATTACAATTAAAAGATCACATTCATCTTTATCTTTGGCCATCGCATCGTGAAAAGCATCCGGAAGTCCTTCGCCAAAGAAAACAATGTCTGGTTTCATTATACCCTGTGTCACTAAATCTGTAAATTATAAAAATTTATAATGAAAATTATCCTGTTACTAACATTTCCGTTAGCCGTAGCAGATTGCGCTGTGTGTTTTACTCGATCGTAAACACAGATCGTATCTTTTTAGTTTGAGAAACGTTTGAACGGCGTATCGTAAACTGTACCCCGCAAATCTGGCTAAACAGCACGCACGGGTAACTTGATGCAACTTTTAAAAGTTTACCTTATATGCTTATAAACAAGCCAAGGTTTTACTCGTAGTTACAATTGATGTATCAACTTATGCGTAGATCAGAGTAAATGGCAACATCATTTAGCGAAGACGTATTCCGTTAAGAGTAGATAATGTTCTCTCATGGCCACCGACTCGCGACGCGCTACAGGAAAGACTAATAGCAAAAACTATCACTAGGTAGCTAATTTTCCACACCACAGAGAAATTAGCAATAAAAGACTACAAAATGACCATAGATCACATAACAACATCAGTCAATGTTATCAGAGTGTCTAATATTTATAATTACCTTTATAATTTTCGTTAAGATTAGTCTCCGAAATGGGAGGCAAAGTGTTAACTCGACATTTTGGACACAATGGTATCCTCTGGGAAAATATGTCTTCTCTAATGTCATCAGCTTTCACTTGATATTTACACCTTGTACACGATGCAGTAGCAAAAGAACCTTGAATATCGTAAAAAAATCGATTTAATTCCAAAATGAGAAACAAATTTTTTATTGTAAGTATGTGTAAATATGTGCGTGTGTATGTATATGTACGTGTATATACATATATACGTCACTCACCATGACATTCGATAACATTTACGATGCCTGCCACTTGCTCCAACGTATCGATATTTTGCGAGTAATTTCTTAAAAGTTTCTGCTGTTTGTCAAGCATTTTTATGAACCTATGACAAGGACTAGGTTTAAATTGTCCAGGATATATTTCTCGTGCAAACTTGTAAAATGGTCTTGGGTCTTGACCAAAATAATTAATGTCAAACATTGCCTAATGGAACAAATGACGATTAATGTAGAAGAAAGGAAATTTCTAAACAAAATTGATAAATCAAAGAACATATTTTATAGTTGCATCACCTGTGGATCTGGTAAATCTGGAAAATCTTGTGCCAATCTCGAGTAAATACCGTCTCTACTTCTAAAATCAGGAATTCCACAACTAACGCTTACTCCTGCTCCAGTTAGAACTATTATTCTATTACTATTACGTATCAATCTAACAACATCTGTTAAAGTATTTATATGTTTCAATTTTTGTCGACGTGGTGGTTCTGACATCATATTTATTATAATCTGAAATACATCCAAATAAAATATTGGGTAATAAGAAACGGATATTAAAATTTTCAACGTACAATATATTATATTAGATAACATTAGATAGTTTCCTTTTACACACCTTCCAAAGAGTCAGGTCATCGACCTGCTCTGGAATTTGTGTAGAATCCATGAGAAGATGATGTAAAAGATCTCGAGGATCAGCACCTATTAACATTTGCTTCTGAACCCACGAAGATGCATTTCTCCATTGATGATTAATATCACCCTCACCAGAAAAATCAGAGAGTCCTGATAAATCAGATAAATTTGAAACTGTTGATGATACTTCATCCTTTTCATCTGCTGTGTCAATTCTGGAATGTTACATAGAGGGAGAGGTAATTTACTTTTCGCTGTGATTTGTAAAAATTCAAGAATTAATTACAGCAAAGTAAATAAAGAATGGATGATATATGTATAAATGAAACTTACGGACAACCAGTGTCGTCACTAGTTGAGTCAATTCGTGATGGAGTTGTCATTAAGTTTGTAGCATCTGGTGAAATAGATGCTGATTTTGACTCGTCGCTTAATTCATTGAATCCACTATCTCCACCATATGTTTCTGTAAAAGCATTAACTATGTATTTCTTTATTACATAAGCAATAAGATATTAAAACACAATTTTCTTTTTTCCTTATTATTTCCTTTAATTTTCTATTTTCCTGCATTAATTACGGTTATAGAAAAAGTAAAACACACAAAATCAACTTTTTCATATTTCCTCGATTTATCGAACGTAATAATGTAGAAATAGATGTATTTATCCAAGTGAAAATAGAAATATATTGGTAATAAATCATTTTGAAAATATTCAAAAATTGGCGGGATGCCGTTAAATCGGATAGAAAAGCGCGTACCTACCTATCGTTCATGGATCGTGTATAATGAAATCGTCTATCATGCCATCTGTGAACGTTCGTCGAATACATCTTACTATGCACACACCTTTATATCGCGCTGATACTAGTTTTTCTATTTTCACCGAGTGAATTTTCACTTACGATTAATTCTATAAAGAATGTGTTGGGGGAGCAGTTCGAAACAAGTTAATTAACAAATAATTTTATTGGATTACAAAATAAAAATTTAGTAACATCGCAATAATATACTGGATAAAATGAAAAATGAACTACGAAGTTAGATATGCGACATACATAGAAACTGTCATGGCGGCTCTTGTCTTCAGTCAACTACGAATGAACCGATAACCACGGAAGAAAAGCGGACGCCTTCTTAACCGCCATCTTGCAATCTTGCAAATTTCATTAATGAATCGACCATATTTTTATCAAAATACCTTCGAGATCTTCATTGGGGGTATCATGCGACGTCTGACAATCTTGGAAATCAGGTTTCACGCAACTGACGCCGTTGTAACCGATGCCGTCAACTTTTCGTCGTTTTGCTGGGGACGAATATTCTGGCACCTCCGAGCCTGACGCCATTTTCAACAGCAATGCAATGCATAGTTTGATGCGCGCCCACAACCATTCCCACAACAGAGGTCGCCTGTGTCTTTAATGCCTTTCCCCTCCACTTTTTCGCTCGGTTTACAGAACACGACATTGCTGATATCTATCTACATAGAAATAGAAGTAGAAAAGTATCAGAAAGAAGAAACAGGGATCGATATGCTTGTTTTACGTTATTCCGATTCCGACCAAATTCAATCAACTTGCTTTCAATTTCGACTCTAATTAAGAACTTTCTAATTTTCATTTGATAACTTATACGCGTATTTAAGTACTTACATTGTATGTCGTCGGAACAAAGTATGTTAGAGTTTAATAAAATTATGTTTTATTTTATATCGTAAGCATATCAAGTTATATATATATTCTTTTTAGTTATTTATATATATATTCTTCTTTATATTACTCTGTATCTAAATGTCTATTTATTGTTATTATCTAAATAGATTTCTACAACCACTTATATTTTCAATTATCGACGACTGATAGTTCAGATGTTTTTTAGCGTAAGTGATGCGCACACATATACCAACGAGACTTTAATTATATATTTTTCACATAATTTTTATGTTTCTACATTTTAAGGTTATTTTAATTTTTCTACACGTAACGTGGATACGTCAAATAATATTTTTTATGACGTTTGATGTGTATGACAGGGTTATTTAAAATAGGATTGTCAAGAAATAATTTTATTACAAATAAGCGATTAAATTAAAATCTCAGTATATATAACAATAAATAATTTATATAACGTTTACGGTTGTTGTTTTAAATTCCTGAACTTATTATCTATATTATAATTATAATTACAACAAGTTAGTTATACATAATGTGTTGTTATGTTAAGAAAAAATAAAGATAATGAAATAAAAGAAAGGAAGACAATATGAATATCGTTCTTTTCTTCTATTCATATTTAGGTATTTTACATAAATATTTGCTTGGTACATACCAACAATTTTTTATTGTTATTCCACTCTCTTCTTTTCTCTCTCTTTCTAAAAATATGTAATATTTTACGATAGGTATCTCTAATCACTTCATTTGACCTACAGAAAATGATTCTCGACATATTCAGAGTACGCGGTTTAAACTAATTTTATGAAGAAACGTGCGGACACGAACCCAGGCCATTCGTAAGTCTACGAGGTAATAGAGTAAACCAAAATTTAACCGGTCTAACATCGAAAATGATAGATTTACGTGATGAGAATGTTAAAAGTACAATAAACAATGGAAAATATGGTAATTTAAATATACCAGGTAAGTTAAAAGTTAATAATTCATTGAATAATAAAGTCATGTACATTATCAATTCACGAATAATGTGCTTATTACATTATATTAATATTACTTAGGGAGGCATAATTTACATGTAGATTGTAAAATCCGAAGCCAAGTATAATTAATTAAATATGATCGTATAACCTCAATATATAAGTACATACATAAGTATAGTATGAGGCGATATGTACTGCCGTTTCTTTATTATACTTTTTTGTAATATTTCATATCTGTTCATACATGTAGAATTTATGTAAATACTCATAATGTATTTTCAAAATAAAGCCGTTGCAATAAATTTGTTATATCGGAGATAAACAATTGAATATTAAAAGAAAACAATAATTTCAATATTATATATAAATAAAATATTTTACAAAATACTGGAAGAATATTTGTTTTATTTAGAATTTGTATAGTGTCATATATATAGTTAGACATTTCATATTAATATCAAAGTCAGAGATGTTTTGTAATATGTTACATCATATTTACCAGTTACGTCGCAACAAGGGTTAGCACCACTTAGTCCATATTTAAACTTTGATCCTGCGTATCTTCCTCCAAGTCAACCAGAATATATATTTCCTGAGGGAGCTGCAAAACGAAGAGGAAGATTTGAATTGGCTTTCAGTCAAATTGGTGCAGCATGTATCATAGGAGCTGGTATTGGCGGTGCAACTGGTTTATATAGAGGAATTAAAGCAACATCATTAGCTGATCAAACTGGCAAACTTAGAAGAACTCAGTATGTACTTTAATATTCTTTTGGTATTAGTAACAAATAGTTTTACATTATACGTGCCATGACATGTCAAAAAATTGTATATAATTCTTTTTTTTGTAGATTAATCAACCATGTTATGAAAAGTGGTTCGTCGTTAGCAAACACGTTTGGAATAGTGTCTGTAATGTATAGTGGATTTGGTGTGTTGTTATCTTGGGCTAGAGGTACGGATGATTCCTTGAATACTTTAGCAGCAGCAACTGGGACAGGCATGTTATTTAAATCTACATGTATGTTTCATTTAAGTAATATTTATGTGGCTAAAAAAGATTCATCTATCGAATTTGTGCAAATGATTGATTAATTGTTTCAGCTGGCTTGAAAAAATGTGCATTAGGTGGTTGTGTAGGACTGGGAATAGCATCTGTATATTGCTTATGGAGTAATCGGGAAGTCTTACAGGAATTGAGGCATCGCAACGTAAATCCGGCGTAAGACTGTGTGTAACACCAAAACCTCTGGCTATTCCGAATATTTTCCTTATAAAGGTTTTAATTTTATAATAGTACTAACAAGGAGATGACATGAGATTTTACATTCTGTAATTGGTACAAATTACATAAAAACAATATTTTTACGGACATTGCCAAAGGTGACCATTCCTGTTTTGGTCAAAAACATTCAAGTCTTATGCATTTAGTATATTGTCAAAATATTTTTAAATATTTATCGCAAAAACATTTATATGTTCTTATATTCTTTGTGCTCTTTGTTCAAGTACTATATGATCTTAGTGATTCAGAAAACAATTAATTTTTCATTACATTAATTGCGAACAATATCCTTTAAACCTCATCTTTATTTTAACATGTACCAATTTCGTATATAAAAGTAATCCTACACTTATTGTCCTTCAATTTTGTATCGTATCATTGAGTGAAATTGTTATTTAATATATCGATCCATCTGAATATATAAGAGCGAAAATAAATTATGTTCGCTTTCATGTATATCTGTAAAAAATCGTCTTACGAAGTGCTTATGCCCTTTTTAATCTTAGTTTTACAAAATTGCATTTGTATTAGTACTTTTTATTATATTCTATTTTCTTTTGTTAATTTATCAAAAGTAAAAAAAAAAGAATTTAAATGAAAGAAAGGAAAGAAAATAGAGATGAAATAATGGAAGCAAAAAATAAACTGATTGAATAAAACAAATTTTATTAGTATTCCTCATAAGATTGTTCCATTTTAAATATCCTGATAACACGTATTGCACGATTAATACAACATAAACAATCTTAACGTTATTGGGCATATCCTACTCACACGTTTTCCTTTACTTTTTTTTGCAGATCTAAATGAAGTATGAGCAAGAAGATTTTGAGCTACTAGAAATTTGCACAACGAAAATGATTCGTTTTGTACATAGAGAAAATCATGTTGGACAATTTTATAGAATATAAATAGTTTAATGAAATATGCCAAATTAATCTACAATACAAATAATATAATATATAATACAACATAGCTGTTATATGTATACGTGTGCGCGCGCATGTGTTTTGTATATATAAAAATTATAAGTGTGTGTGTGTATATATATAACTATATATATATAGTTTTAGATTTATATCAGCAATACCGACAGACTGTACAGTTTACTTGTGACATCTGGATTACTATCATATATCGGTAAGGCACGATAATCTTATCGAAGTTTATCTTCATGTTCTCAACCATTCTCGAAAAACAGAGAAAAGTTTAAGTGAAAAAAGAAAAATCGAGAGAAGTAACGACCGATCGTTTAAATTATTTGTTAATTACTAAATCAGCTCAAACTTGATCACTATCTCAACAGAAATGATATCATTAGTAGTGTATGTAATATAGACATGCGAGTTTCGATTGATAATGAAAAGATCGGTAAAAGTACGAACAGTAAAACGGAAATAAAATTTAACTCGTTTTCCCGATTTGCATTATTGCACATTGGAATCGATCATTTCTATAATGACGGTTAAAAATATTATACGGGATGCAAACATTTATTGTAAAAGGTAAATATTTGGTCTTTACTCTGTACGATCTTTGACGTTCGTATAGATGTTGCACCGATAAGTGTATTAGTGAAAATTCACGGCTTATTTGAACAAGAAACACGCGATGTTCATGGACACATGAACGCTTCGATGTGAACCAAGGTTGTTCGAATCAGCAAGGGAGCAATATTTTACTAGAAAAATATGTTTTGGAACTGGATAACTTTTTAAGAGAAAGAAAAAAAGAGGTATTCATTCATAAAGTGCTACAACGTTTCAGAAAGCTTCATCATTGAACTATTATCAACTTTAGTAAACTTGGGTAAGGGATTGTATAATACATAGTGCTAAACATTTTCTTCCATCGCGCTACAAAAATATCTCATTGTTGAGAAATAGATGTAGATCTGCATTTGGTGCATAATTATGATCGAATACATCGATGGAACACATGCATGGTATAAAAACTGCAATAAACAAGTTTAATCACGAATTTGCATAGATCGGATGAATTGTTCGTTGATCGTTAATTCGTCGAACATTCATTTTTACATAATTTTACTTGATTTGTATGATAAAAACAGGACTAAAAATATATGTAACTCGATTGTTCCGTTTGACTGTTTATCAAGAAACGCTAATTACCACGTACATTAATAAATAAGTTTAGATAACGTTATTCTATTTTATATTGTTTAAGGTAAACATTGAGAAGTTGTCGATGAATCATTATTACAAAAATAGTAGTAGCCGGGAAGAAATGGTAGTAGTTATGAAAATATTTACTTTAACGAACAGACAACCAATCGTTAACACAACACTTTACATTTGTACCCGCGCGTTTGTATTGAAATTTCAGGAAATGTTAGTTTCGTAAAATTGCTATCGTTGGTTAATAGTATAGGTTCCTTGTTTTCCTTGTTATATTATTTTTTATCAGAACGTTATTCTCTTCTCTTCCTTCGTATCAATGTCCTTTTCTCTTTTTCGCAGTGTTCTTACTTCCATTTCTATTTGTCTGTTTCTTTCTTATTCGACTATTTAATAATTTTTCGAATTTATTTTTCATATTTTTCATTATTTGTGATTTTCTATATCCAGTATGTTTTATATATTTTAGTTTCTCGTACTGTAAATCAATCGAAAAGAGCAAGAGGGTATGGTTTATCAAAGAATATTCTATAATTATGTATATACTGATTTCGATCATATTACATTATTTAAGACTAATATTTGAACAATAAATATCAAGATTAAAATTAAAATCGTATACACATATACAGGTATATGTATACGTACGTGATATAATGATGAGAAATAATGAACACAAACAAGTGGTAGCGAAGAAAATTAATCACAAATCACAGTGTAGACATATAGTAATAATAATAAAATCGTAATAATAATAGTAATCTATATTCAAGTCAGAATTACAATGATTAAAACGATAAAATCGAAGAAGGAGGGAAATATCAAGTTATTTGATACAATATCTATATTAATTCTTAGGTGATATTTGTTTCCTATAGAAGAAGAAGAAGAAGTAGGGAGAGGAAGAAGAGAGAAAATACATTTATAAAATGACGCAAAAGGGAATTGAGCGATTTCTCAGTGTGCTGTATATTTCCAGTGTAATTACATCGATGACATCGATGATCTGCATAGCCACCCTTTGGCAATATTGGACATTGATTTTGGATGTTTGTATTAGCATCGATTGCGGTTGTATATTATACTCTACAAACACCTTCGGTACTTTTGCGGGGGGTAATGGAAATCTCTGCAAGTTTGCTGTATACGGTTTGGTGCCGACGGCTCTACTGAATTTATGTCTTGCCGGATATCATGGATATAGAAGTTATATAAAGGAGTTAAATATACCTGTACGAACTTACGATGATAATAGCAGGTACGATTAGGAGGAGGACTGAAATTGGTCATATTGAGAGTTGAACTCTTCTTATTTTTACACAACTTTGCATAAAATTTGTTAGATATCTGTTAATATGAATGTAACAAATAAAATCGTATTTGCTCACAATAGTATTGTTCGAAACCGGATCACTATATTTTCACATTCGCAGAGACTTCGGTATCAGCGATCCATCAACAGCAAGGATTAGCTCCAGACAAAGACAAATATCGTACTATAAATGGATGCCTTTTGTCTTTTTTGCGATATTACTTTCCTGTTTGTCATTGTCTCACGCAATAATAATAACCGATGGTTTTTATAAAACTTGCGACCATTACAGAAGCATGCTGATACGAATTTTAGGTTCAACTGGACGCGAAGCCGAGGTACGTCTTGATATTACCCTTGCATGAAAGTCTAGTTAAGCTAACAATAAGATGTATTTATTATACATATCTCTATCGAGTTCCTTCTTTCACTTTCGTGTCTTCGACCCATCTCTATTGCACGATTATTTTATTTTTTCCTTCTTTCTACAGGTTATTCACAGTAGACTTTCCTGCGGAGCAATCTTTGATTTTATGGATTATTTAGAGCCGAACGACACACACTGGGATCGCACCAAAGCGCCCGACTCTGGCATTGTTCTGCTATTAGCTATTGCTTGCACTTGGTACAATTTTATTTCTTGGTTGATCGCTTTCATGTTATACTATATCATGGCGCGTAGTAAATTTTGTTTTTTAGAAATCCCGATCGATTAGATTTTAAATGATGCACGTGCACTTCTGTTCATTCGTTGGCGAAATATCGATAAATAATATGAAATAATATACGTATTTTTATTACATTTTTATACATATTTACAAAAAAAAAGTCGTGTCTAGTTTTTCTTAATATTATGTGTCGACTATCACATTTTCCGAAACTGTGTTAAGTAATATATGCAATACTGCGATGGATACCTGTCGTTTGGTTTCACTTGTGTTTATTTTATACACTCGTTCGATTATTATTATTATTTTAAGTACAGTACAGTCTACTAAAGTCTGCTACAATTTATTATGTATATAGTTTGTAATCATTTCTCTTTCCTTTTTGTAGCTACATAACGAAACATTTTATATATACACTGTATGGTCGTTGAAATCATCTTGCGCATAAATAGGAACGTATTATTACTGTAAATACATTACGAAAATTGTTCAATGAAACGAATATACCGATTGTATACTACTTGTGTTTCTTCTTTTTTCAACACCTTTTCTTTGATTAAGATAAAGGGAGGTAAGAGAGGAAAAAGTCATACAATTCTATATTCGGTGCTTTTTATCTTTTTTCGTTGAAGAAAACTGCAAATATTTCATCTTTGTCTTGTGTCTTCAATTACTCTTAAAAGGGCAGCAATAGTAAATTTCGTTCGCGGTTTTCAAATTTTGTCATTGCTGTTAAACACGGAAAAAAGCTACGCGATATTACACACACATAGTGGCTCGCGAAAGTATCAGAACGCTTATATTCGCTAACTCCAAGTAAAAATATGAAGATTGTAAAATGTTAAATGTCATAATTGAATAAAGATTGTATATAAATAAGAATTTGGAAGATTATAAGTTTCATTTATTTATTTTTTTATTCCTAAATAGCTATGAATAAAGCACAAGATATATGTATATATAAATTTATAATTATATTTATTATAATGTAATTTTACACTTTATATAAAGTATTTGGATGTTGCTATATTCATCCAATAATAAAAATAGATGTGGTCCGACCATATGATTGTATCCGAGTATAACATAGAAATGGAAAAAATCTTGTGGATTGGCGCGGGGTCAAAGGAGGTACTGCTCTCTATCGCTCATCGTCACACAATGCTACATTGTTCTGTTCGTATATGTGATACTTTCTATCAATATGCGTACTTAACTTCACAATTGTGTTGAGTGTCGAAAATAACCAATGAAGTGAATCCTTCTAAAGGACTTCTCTCCATATTTGTGCAGTAGGTTGGTTTCTTTCGTTAAAACCAATGAGATACACATTTCTTTCGTTTGCCAACTGAGAATGTCTCATAAGCAATATAGATAGCAATGCGTGATGATTGTTCATAGAGAATAGTAACCTCCTTTATATCTGTTCTGTCCCGGGAGTAAATTTTTAAAATGAGCAATTACGAATGTTCTGTCATGTACTATATAAGTATATACTTCTACTTTGTTTCCTAGCAGATATCAGCGGTGATCTAAGTCACTTTCAAACGTACTAGTATCACTGCTACATTTTGACACCATTCGAATAGTAAATAAGAAAGTAAATGAAAAGTAAGTAAATAGGTAAATGGATAAATGTGATTTCACGTCGTAGGCATAAATGTAAATTCATCGTAGTCGATTATTTAAAATATATGTATTACGACTGTACTCGTTATATTGTTTACCTCCTTATCGAAGTATAATGGTTGTTTCTTACAGAACCATGTTTATAGTAAACATTCTTATGTCTTTGCTCGTCCTTCACCTTCTCGTGTACTTGTTTTTTCTTTTATTTCGTTTTCACGATATGTTTCATACTGATTTCGCTTCTATCTTACAGCAGTGTGTTTATAGTAAACACTCTTATGTCTCTGCTTGTCCTTCGTCTTCTCGTGTATTTATTCTTTTGTTTATTCAATTTTTACGATACGTTTCATATGAATTTCGTTTCGATCATATCTTCCATTGATATTTCTGCTTCCTGTTCCTTTAATAAAATATGTACATATTGAAGAACAAAATTTATCGGCTATCAATTGCCGCCACACTTCCATTCTTATATACAGAATGCTCGGCTACAGGTGTCAGGAAATTTAAGGGATGATTCTTGAAGTCGGAATAAGAGGAAAATTAGTTAGATAGAGGAAAATTTTTAGTTATTGACAATTAAAAATCGGCTAAAATACCTCTGCACACAAGCAAATCACCTTACACGAACGAAACGAGGTCAACCTAAGCAGCGAGGCGCACAGTAATCCTTAATCTGTATAATATACGGTAACTTACTTTGTACAAATCGTAAAGAAGGCCATGGTATTCAGAGACGTAAACTGCGATTGTCCTGTCCACGAGTGCCCACAGCAAAATCACACACGTACTGAGATTTTCCCGACCGAATACGGTGCAGCATTCTATCTCTCACATCTGGGTTATCCGCCAGATTCCGCAGATTTTAACGTACCGGTATCCCACAATAGTTGATCTATGTTACAAAATATCTTTGCACTGGGTATAGTCCTATTGGGATATTTTTCGGCGCATAAACATCGCTTTTTTGCGTCTGCCGCACTGTGATAGAGATGCATGTCCAGAAGTTTTTTAAATGTACACATTTTCTAATAAATATAGCTACAATATAAACATTGTTACACTGCATATAACATTCACTACGCGCATTGCACACAAAATACAACCAAACAACACTCTAACTTAATATTCTCAGTTCTTTGAAAGTATTTTGTCGACTGTCGGAATGATTCTGTTCTTCCAAAGCTGTTCTAGCTTCTTGCTTCAAAATGTCTATAACATGGTGATGTAGTGGTGGAGAGTTCATTCTGAAAAGAAAATTTACGATACTCTTACCCATTTCTTTCATCTTCTTTAAATAATTCGGAATTATTCAACAATACGCGAGCCCATTTTGCAGTATCTTCAAACTTCACACAGGTAGAGATTTATTAGAGATGGTCATTGGAAAAGTAAATTTTCTGTTTACCAGATGAATTTTGGAAATATCTCAATTCTTCAAGCCTTATTGTCTTCAGTTTTTATGACCGTAACGTGTTTTAACACGTGGAAAGAAAAAGAAAGTTATTGGCTGTACAAAATTCGTTGTTCAAAAATTGAAAAATATCTTTTTTAATAACTAGCAATGAAATTAAGAGAAAAAAGAGAACAAATTTCTTGATAATTTCTAAACTGGATAAAACTCAAACGTCCCTTATATTTCATAAGTGATTCATCAATATTTACATCACATTTTGATGTATAAAACTGTCGGAATCAATTATTCAAATATTACTACTGTTACTATTGTTCGTACTTTCCTTATACTGTCATTATTTCTGTCATCTCTGTTTCTCTATTATTATTAAAATGTAGAAAATGAGAAATAGCTAAAGATTAAAGGTTTACATTTGCGTAAAATTCAAATAGTGTAATACCAGTATGGTTTGATCAATCAGCAAGTATTGTTTTCTTCAGATTGCCTGAAAATTTAGTAACGTTTACTAAGTTTACGGAAGTTTACGGAAGTTTACGGAAGTTTACTAACGTTTACTACTTAACGTTTATTAATTTAGTAATAAAATGTATCGTTATAACAAAAAGGAAAAGTAAATATGGTATAGGTTTGTGGTCAAACTCGATAGAATATGGTTCGTACGCGTGAATTTTATGCAGAATTGTACTCAGCCAGCAACCAGCATTTTGAGCATCTAATAAAATAAGGTCACTTCAATGTCAAGGTGTTTAGGTGGTTATTATTGTTGCTATATTTTTATTATTTTGTTCGGTGTTGCCTGGTTCTGCATTTGTTTCTTTGTTCATTTCAACTAAGATTAATTTCTTATTCATTCGATAGGTACTATCATATGATAAATAGATTCGTAATATACCCATACCGTAATAGATTCTGAAATGGATTATCCACTGGATAGATGTTCAGAAAGAGCAGTTTCAAAATTGGCGAGTTCTGCTGAATCAAATTGATTGAGGCTCAAGTCAACTGTCTATGCTAAACTAAAATGCTTGTGCCACCTACCTCTTTCACTCCACCTGCTATATAAATTATTATTTCAAAACAGTAGTACAATGATGTATTATATATTATCGTATATTTAGGATGTATTATATATAATTATATATATATATAATTATATTAAATATGTATTATATTATATATATAAAAGTTGCGTGGATTGAGCTAAGTACCCGATATGTACATACGACCAGCATTTGGAGTATCTAATAAGATATGGTGATATTGCCTTTTTCGTCTTATTACTTCTACATTTTTCAAATTAAAACTGATTTTTTTGTCTTTAAGATCACCAACCAGTTCATGCGACTCAGCATTTAATTCAATCACAACCATCACTGCAATACCAATCAACAAACAGTCATATCGTACAACAATCATCAACTGGAACGTATGCACAACAATTTCCATATATAGATGATAGATCACAAGTACAGTTGCAAGAACGATTAATATTATACAGAATAACATCAAACTATAATGGAGGATTTCAATCGTTGGATGATGCTGGTAATAAAAATATTTGTATTTTGTATTCATTATTACATCAATACATCATTGTACTAATATTTTGAAATAATAATTTATATAGCAGATGAAGTGAAAGAGGCAGGTAACACAAGCATTTTAAATATGGACAATAGACATAATTTTGACTTGAGTCTCGATCAACTTGATTCGGCAGAACTCGCCGATTTTGAAACTGCTCTTTCTGAACATCTATCCAGTGGATTATCCATTTCAGATTTTATTACGGTATGGTATATTACGAATCTATTTATGATATGACAGTACCTATCGAATGAATAAGAAATTAATCTGTTATTAAACCTAGTTGGAAACGAACAAAGAAACAAATGCAGGGCCAAGCAACACCGAACAAAATAACACTGCCGATAATTTTACAAGCATTATTAATAACGCTATTCAGGAACTGTGCACTTTAGATAATATGTATGAATCAATGTCGGAAACGAACGGAGTAATAAACGCAGGACCAAGCGACATCGAAAATGGTAATAACATGACCGATAGGTTTATAAATATTACTAATAATAATATTCAGGAACTTTAAATAATATGTGCAAAATCAAAAGTGAAAATTGATACATTGAAGTGAAATGTCATTGTATAAAATGTTATATAAACATTATTCTCTAAACAAAAATTTCTCTGTATGAATACATTATGTAGTTAACATATAATTGGTGATGATTATATTGCAGTATATTATTGTGCGATCTTGTAAAATACCTATTCAATTGTTAACAATGTGAATATTTTTATACAATTTTTAAGAATCACTGTTTTCAATATCATGGACGAAGAATATTTATCGATTAAGTGATATACAAAATGTTATGACTGTGATCAAAATATATAATTGTATAATATAATATAATGTTGATTTTAGATTGTATATAAATAAAAATTTGAAAGATTATGAGAGTCTCATTTATTTATTTTAATTCTTAGATAGTAAAGCTATGAATAAAGTATATAAAGAAATAGATATATAAAAATCTATAATTATATTTATTATAATACAAATTTACATTTTGTACAAGATATTTAAATGTTGCTATAGTTCGTTGATGTTTCATTTTATCAATCTTAAAATACATATATTTTTACTTTCATCATACTTAAAGATCAGAAGTCTTATCTTGGATGTATTTCATAATAATATGTACATTTTTGAAATATTCATTCGTTGAAATGTTTTCGGCAATCTAAAAAATAGTAAAAGTTTATTTGATAATTATAATTATGTTGCTTCATTGTGTAAGAAAAAATATAGATATTTCCATACTATTTTATTACCATCAAGTCTTTAATATCAAATGTTGCATCCAGAACTATTTTTTTTATTTTAGAATTAAATATGCTAAGACATTTCACCCAAACGATATCACTATTATAATCCGCAATATCCTTATACAACTGTACACAACATACCTATGAATATAAAATAATTAGTTATACAATCAAAGTAAAAAAGAAAAAAAATGCATTTATAAAAATCTTTTTAACATTAAAATTTTACTTGTAATAGGGGATTTTGATGTTTGTTAAGATATGGCTCTGCAATACTTAAAACACTGAATGTTTCTCGTTCGTGAAGACATAAATTTTTTGTTATCTGCCCTAAGGTAGAAAGTAGTTCTCTTTGCAATTTATAAGTTTGAGTAAACTTATAGATACTTTCAGAGCTCTTGTTATAGCTTTCTTTAGAGGAATTGCTTAGAAATTTTGAAAGTGCAGGTAATACTTGCCTAAAAATAATTATAGTAATTGTAAATGTAATTATATTACATACAAAATATAAATTATAAAACACATACTTAAGCGTTCTAGATCGTATAAAATCTTTTGAAACATCAGCGAGCGTATTTAATAATTGCCATGCTCGATTGATTAGTAATACATTTTCATCATGAAATCTATCTACTAGTGGATGCCAAAGTAAGTGCACAATGGGTAATAATTGATTTTCCCAATTTGCCAAAATCTCAAGACCCTCTTGTAAGGTTGACATTGCAATCAGTGACTTTTGTATTTCTTTAGATGGTAAAAAATGTAAACAATGCTTCATTACATCTTCAATCATTTTAATGTAAGATGGTGGATTTTTTTCTGCAATTTTTATTTGTTATATTTTTATTTATAGTAATTTCTTATTATTATTGATTTTAATATAATATATATATATATATATATATATATATATATATATATACCTTCTTGTTCTATAGAATCTGCTTGATATTCATTCTCTTCTTCATTCACTTCTACTTCTACTTTTTCTTCCTCCTCTTCCTCTCTAATTTCACAAGACTGTTCCATGTCATCTATATATTCGTCAACTTTTTTTGCTTCATAATACTCTGATAAAGATTGAATAATTTTCGAAGATTCAGTTTTGGTATCTACACTCTGTCTGTGTACTGTTGACACATGTTTAGAGTTTGTTAAATTTTTTATACATATTGTAAAAGTATAAAAAACTTTTAAGAAAGCATAAGAATTTCTTTTTTGAAAACTACTATTTAACTGCAGTAGCACATCCTCGACAATATTTTTCAAACAGGGTAACACATCCATTGTGCTATATTTCATGACAACTCCAACAACATCGAGTACATTAGGATTGCGTTCTACTCTATGTAATTTAATACTAACATGATATGAAAAATAGTCGACATTTGCGCGTAGAAGATCTCCTACTGTATTATGTTCTTGAGATTTTGCAATTTGTTCAAGAGTTTGAGTACCAACAAAACTGATTAGGCTATGTCCACTACCTAAAAGTATGTATATAATGCTTGTCTGTTATTTTGTGATTTCTTTGTTATCCATTATAAAAATAAATAATCACCTGCTCTTTCTATAATAATATATAATGTTTTAAGAAGAAGTCTATCATAATTGCGTTTTAAATTTGTAGCTATTAATCCCAAACCTTCTAATAATAAGCAACATTGTACTATATTGCCTTGTGCAACTCGTAAAGGTATATCTTTATTCGTTTCAATTGGTGGATACCAAAATTCAGGATTTATGTAAAATTCAACAATTTCCTCATAAATCGGTAAAATTGATAAATCCTTAATAGGTACTAAAATATTTAACAATCAATAATATATCTTATATTATTTTAAAACAGAAAATTATTTAACGTACCATATATTATCCAGTTTAGTAATAAGATTAACTCTTTTCTATGTTGTGGTGCATTGAACATGAGACCAAAAATAGTATCTACTACAATTTGAAGATCTCCAAATTCACCTAAATATTTACATATTGCAATAACTTTCGCTTCACATTCATTAGTTTGGATGAATTTAAATCGTCTCCACAAATGTGTTCCATATGAGTATGCTGGATCATCAAGATCCTTAACATTTATCACTTGCAAAAGAGAAATATTACTACAATCTATTTCAGATACATATACAAGAGCCAATATTAGTCTGTTAACGTGAGGTGCTGACATCATAACACGAGGCAATCTTTGTTCTCCAAGAAGCTTTAAGTAACCAGCAATTTGATTTAAGCATGATAACTGATCATTATCATCTAAAAAATAAAGATACGTTGTTCATTTCGAAAATTAAACAATTTTAAGAAAATTTTATATTATGTCTAAATATTGTAATTCTTATTATAAGACACTTCCACAAAAAGTGTGAAAAAGAAATGTGCAAAAACGTACCAGACTTCCTAATAATCCTAGGTAATTTTGTAAGTAGATTATAGAAGTTTTCTTCTAACAATTCCACTAAGGATCTCATATTCTTATCTCGCATGAAATTTATGTTAATTGCAGTTAGTACTTCTTCAGCTTTATCTCGTACTACTGGAAATTCATCCTCCGATAGAGATATTAAATATTCTATTAGTAACATAATATTTGGTTTCATATTCCTGTTCAAAAAAATGTATGCAACATCTGTTTATAAAATGTTTAAAAAACAAAATGGAAATAAAGTATTACCTGGGGCATAATGTAAGCAATAAATGAATATTTTCAATTAATTCTTCCCTAACTTTATAATGAGAATGTCTTGTTAATGTATATAATTGTTGGATAAGTACTGTAAGTTTAGTTGCACAAGCACTAAACCATTCTTTATTTCTTGTTGCACTTTTAAGATGTTTCTCCAAATCACTTTGATTTTTCATATTTGGGAAGCTTTCTGGTGGTTTAATATTCTCATTATTTATTTTGATTAAATCACTCAAGGATGGTACGTCATCTTCTTGGTATGTTTCTTTATCTTTCATTACGAGAGTTAGTACTCTGCCCCAAGCTCTTAGTGCTATCTAAAATTTAATTCACATAAAGTGTAAATAAAATCTTGAACAATATAATCAAAACTCAAAATATAGAATCTACTTTGTATTACCATTGTAAGTTTATGTCCTTGAGTTTCACTTCCCATAGCTATTTCCTGTAAACCACTGACAATACCAGGTAAAAATAACATAATAATATCAGCTACTTGATCTTGCAATATTATATCAAATCTATTTGATTCGTCATCAACTTGACATAATGCCATTACTGTTTCAACAGCATTTAATCTAAAAGTTTAAGAACTATAATCATATATTTATGAACTTATTGAGATGAAATGATTTAATAATTTTTTATGTATCTACCTCAGGGAACCAGATTTTTCAAACCTTCCTATTGTCATTGACAACAATATTCCTTGTCCTATTTTAGAAGCATTCTCTCTAGTATATATGATTTCTAAAACATCTGTGAAACAAGAATGTATCAAAGTTTTAATGCATGAAAGTACTGCTTCTTTGAGTTCTTCATGTCCCATGATCACTACAAAAATCGCATATAGATAATATATAACAATTTATATATAATATAAATTAAAATTATCTGTTAAAATACTTCTTATACAATAAGATGTTAATACTACGTGAAATGGATAATCAATCTAGAAAATATATTTAGGTGAATATTATACTTACCCATACTTTGTTGCGATTTGTCATAAATTTGTATTAAAAGGCATGAATATAGTTCACAAAAGTATTTTACTTTTGATATCTTTGTTCTTGATATTATTGCCTGTGTTGTCTTGACTAACTCCTCTTTCATAGTTTTACTATAGAATTATGAACATTCAATTATACTTATAGCACTAAATAAAATATAAATTGAATTACTATACATATATATATTACACTAGAAATTATTTTAAATTATCGATAATATCTATAATTTATTAGAATAAATTATAATCTTTCGCAATTAAAGAATTATATTTTTCTTAAATTTATAAATAATATACGTGATCAACTAATTACATACTTGCATTGATTTCTACACTATAAAATATAAAAAAATTTACCTTAATGTGTTATTTGGTAGATGAATAATAAAGGGAAATAAAATATATTCAAACAAATTCTGAATAACTTTGTCTGAAATATTTGGTAAAGCATTAGCAATATCGCGAGCACTTTTTGCATTTGGATTTTTCATTAAAGAATCACAAAGTGGTTTTAATGTAGTAAATGCCTCTTGTATTTGGAGACGTTCCATTTTTTGTTTAAAAAACAAAAAGATTCTAATAAATTCTAGACGACAATATCGATGCACTTATGTTTGTACACTAAACATATGAAGTTATATGAAGAAAATTGAGATGTGTTAGTATTTATTCCTACGAATGTAACTAGTAAATAATTTAAAAATTAGGTATTGTTAGCCTCTATTTAGCACAGTATTCTTATTATCATAAAATAATACAGAATAAACTACAATTAGTATTTTAATTATAATGGTATAAATTACTTAATTAAAATTTTAAACATATAAAATTTTGTTTATGATATTTACAGTTGTTATTGGAGATCAAAATTATCACTAAATGTTTTTTTTTAATAATTATGACATGATATTAACAAAACATATATTAAAAAATAATTTTAAAAAGTTTTAAAATTATTGATCGGTTAATAAATAATTAAAATTTGTTCTAGGAATGTGGATCTATCTTTTTTACCCACAGTTAAGAAGGTTTTTCAATTGTCATTCGCCAATGGTCAGAGATATCCAACCTAAAATAAACGTTGATTCATTAGTACGATAAAGCGATTTAAACATTTTTTTGCATTTATCATTGAACGATAATCATTTATTTTTCAACAACGTTCAACAGCGAACGATATTGTTATGCATGTTAATACGTTAAATATTTACAATGTGATTAATCTACGAAGTGATATAGTGAACAAGGAAAAGAAATGTACAAGTTAAACAATCTACTATTCTTTTACTATTTTGCAGTTGTTACTGTTTTTGCTGTACGTATTAAATATGTTTTTCATAATATTAAAATTAAATAGTAATATTAAATAGTAAAATGGTAAAAGATATATATTTCTATGTATATTGAATCGTACATTTGTTTTAAATTGTTTATTTAATTCAAATTTTATGAAGCAATTAAATATAAATTCATACGAATATAAGAACTATGAAAAAATAATTTCTTCTTTCACACAGGATACACCTGTAGTGAATGACAATATTTGCATATTTCGTGAACCTGTTTTTAGTGTTTTCACTTACAACTTTACCAGTCTTATAAGTCCTACAAAGGATGCTATTGTAAATGACGAAAGTTTAAATGTAACTGTACGTTTACAATTATGTTCTGCACTAAAACAAAAATGCAATGGAAAAGATGGGTATGGAATTTGTTTAGTGAAAAACGAAAAAGAAAAAGGAATAGGTTCTGCTTTTTTATATACATATATTTAAAATATTAAAATTAATGTAATTTTTATATGATAAAATAATTTTACTTCGTTATTACAGGAAAAATGCCCCCAGCGGTAAATATAACAAATGGAAGAATAATGTTTGTATTCACAGGTGATGACTGTACATCTGATACTAAATATACTGTAAATATTATTATGAAATGTGATTATAAAGCTGGAAACAATTCTCTTCCGGAATTATTTCCTCAGGTATGATTTATGCGTATAATATTTTTGTCACATTTTTAATGGAATTTTTATTATAGAATATTATAAAATAAGCGAATTTCAATTTCATTATTAATATTTTAGACATTAGAAGGATGTAACATATATATGATATGGAAAAGTGTTCTTGCTTGTGGACCTCGAATTAAAGGAAATTGTACAGTAACAGATAAAGGATTGCATTATGATTTATCACCTTTAACGAAATATTCAGACAATTATTTTGTTAGAATAGATAAAACATCTCCAAAAATTATATTAAATATTTGTCATTCTGTAATATTTGAATACAAAGCCCTGTGTCAGTCGCATTCTGGAGCTTGTTTACAGAATTCTTCATTCAATGAGTACGGATATTTTTATTTAAAAAATGCATAATTATGTGTAATTTGTTACATACAACACGTTGATATTATACATATGTTATGGATACAAATAAAATTTTGTTACAGATATGTGAATTTGGGCGATATTCAAAACCCACCCTTTGTAACAGATTCTGGAGAACTTAAACTTGAATATCAGGATGGAGATCTGTGTAAAGTGAGAAGTATTTCAGTACCACATATTAAGACTTCTATCACTTTTAAATGTGACTTCGAAGCTATGGTAAATACTATAACATATTTTATTTACTAATTCAATAGTTAGTTATTTTTATAAACCCTTATTTTGTATGGGTTAGAATACAGATCCAGAATATATTGGAGGAAGTGAAGAGTGTCACTATCAAATAATGTGGAGAACTGCAGCAGCTTGCAGTGTGGAATCTTTACGTAATCGTAGTATAGCCACTGCTGGCAATTGTACAGTGAATAATCCTCTTACAAATTTTACGTAAGATTAGATTAAATACTTTTATGCTATTGAGTAATATAGTATTGAAAAAGTTTGTAATAAATATTTTATTGCAGGTATGATCTACGATCTTTAATGAATAAAAACTTTTATACAATATCAAAAAATGGCATAAAATATAAATTTGGTGTATGTGAATCACCTGTGAATAATTCATGTGTGGCAGGAACAGGTTATTTACATCATTTTATATCTTAGTATCATTCATTTTTTAAACATGATTATACTACTACTTTATTTCCTTAATTTGCTATTAGATTATGTGTATTTTTACTTTCATTTCTAGGAATTTGTCTTACTCAGAATAGTACATCTATGGGAAAAGCTAATACAAATTTAATCTGGGGAGAGGGTGGACCATATTTAAATTATACAGATGGAGACATATGCGAGAATGGATTACAACGTTATACAATTATTGCATTTTTATGTGGAGCAGAAGGATCTCCAGATAAGCCACTTATTATGGAACAAAATGCTTGTCAATTGATTATACATTGGAACACTAATTTAGTTTGTGAAAAAAGGGTTAGCCAATTGTTTATATATTAATCTTTTTCTCTTATTATTATTAACAGTTTTCTAAATATATATGTATATATTTTTAGATCATTAAAGACAAAAATTTATATCTTATAGGTGAAATGCGCGACAGAAGATGACGAAATAAATTTAAGTTCATTGATAAAATCTGCCAATAACTATATTGTAAAAGTAAATAAAACTGAGTTTCATATAAACGTATGCAGGCCATTAATTCCTGTATCAGGTTTAACATGTGTACATGGCAGCGCAGTTTGCAAAGCTTCATTAAATTCACGTAATGAATATGTAGACGAAATCGTAAGTAATCATTGTAAACTTTGTTAAATTTATAATTTTTTTATTTAAATTTATACTATTTTTTAAATTAAAAATTACAAGAAAATATTTATATTTGTTGGTAGAGTTTAGGGTTTCCAAAAGAAAATCCTATATTGTATAAAAACCATGAAACTGTGTTACGTTATGTGGATGGATCTCCTTGTCCTGAAAATCCAAAAAGATTAATTTCTTCAAATTTTACGTTTCCGTGTTATAATAATGGCAAGGTAATTAACCGATATTTATTTAGAAAATTTTGTGATATTAAGAAGTATTGTAGTTATGTATTCATGATTGATTTTTCAAGGGATTTCCGCAATTTAAAAGATATGAAGACTGCACTTACATTTTTGAGTGGAAAACAAGTATAACATGTGGAGCTGCAATGGGAAATTGGACTTCTCCTTGCATTATACACGATCAATTACTTTCCTATGAGTGCAATCTATCTCTGCTACATAAAAATGAAAAAGTATACTATGTGAGTTTGTTAATACCTAATAATTTTTCTTTTTAATTAATTTAATAAGACGATGTCAATTTAAATCAAAATTATGAAAATAAATAAATATATATTTTTAGTTTTAGTATAAGATATTTTATATGATTTTTATGTGAAAGAATAGAATAATATATTTTATTAATTTTTCAAAATTTTACTATAAATCATTGCAGGTGGAGAACAAACAAGGGAAAAAATATAGCATAAGTATATGTGGTGGAGAAAAGAGCTGCAATGGTTCTGCTGTATGTGAGGGAAACAATGGTTATGGAACATTAGCAAACGTAATTTTTGATTATGGCAGAGATGTTATAAAACTTCAATATTCTAATGGTAGTAAATGTGTAAATAGTAAGTATGCAGCGTATATTGTGTTAAATAATAATGATTATAAATCAGTTATGTTATTATTATTATTATATCAATTAGGCTCCTACACATCCGAAGTACGATTTATATGTAACGAATCTATAGGAATTGGCACACCAAAGCTGTTATGGGTAAGTAAAAGTAAATTTTTTCAAACGAAATCTGTAGTTTTGTTCAGTTATTATTGCTTATTGTGCTTCCAATGCTTAGAAATATACTATATAGTAAAAAAATTGTTTAATTTTAATAATGAGAATAAAATAAATACTCCTATACATATTCCTATTATTAATCATCAAAATTTATTCTAAGTATTTCTTAATTTTCATATTTCTATATATGAAAAAGAATTAAGTGCATGAAAAAAGAGAAAGGATTATATTTGTGATTCTATGAACAATCGAAAAATGATTACAATAATTAAATGTGGGAAATATACAATTATAAGCTTTTACAATATTTATGGAAGATTATATGAATATTTATTTCTCAGGTACTTTTTTAATAATAACTGTATAATAAAATTATTTGCGTCCTTAATGGTCGAAGCGCCCGGCTGTAGAGAGCCTCATACTTATCACACTCATAGCACAGTTCTACTACAGAAACATAAAGAATTTCGTTTCCATTTGTATTTATTTATTTATGCTATAGTTTAACCAATATTCTGTAGTCTTAGAGGTGAGTATTGCAGAATAAACTATCGACCGTTAAGGGTTAACATATCGAAGTACAATACAATACAAAATTATTAATAGTGAAATTATCAATTTATAGTGGAGATTCTTTATTTTTCTAATCGAAATTTCTAATTAGTGTCTTTATGGCCGTCTTTTATTGAAAGATGGACAGTTTACTTTCGATTTTTAATAATGATTGTAAAAAAATTATCGAGCTCATCGAATAATACAATTGCTCATAAAATTGAGCAATAAAATAATGAATATATAGTAATGTACCATATCTATTTATGTGCAATATAAATTCGTATGTGATCCTAGGCTTATATTGAACATTAAAATGAATGGTAAGATAGATTGTGACAATTATATTGCTATTAATTTCTATTTTATGTATATGTACTTAATTATATCTCATGAATATTATATGCTAAATATTGATTGATTATTTACAATTATTAAATAAAATTTATACATACATAAAGTTTACACTAAAGAGAGATAAATTTTATGGTATAAAAATAATTCTAAAAAATATTTAGCTCAATATTTATCCTATTTTTATAATAATAATCTACTTCACTAACATATTATAAGCTAGAAGTCATTTAAAATTATAAAAAATACTTATTTACAGTAATCTCAGTAATTTAAAACTAAGTTTCTTCAGTCATTACATGTAATTTGTCTTCAACGTTTACTTATGGTGATATTTAAAGTTTTATGAAACAAATTTATAAACTTATAAATGAGATAATAGAGTAAAGATGATAAAGAATTTTCAGCATTGCACTACATATGGATATTTACATATTATTTAGTGGTATTCTGGTCACTTTTTTGCCTGTGAGATTTACTTCAAGTTTATGGGGTGAGATTATTTCGTGGAACATGTGTCAAATATTTGCGTGAATGACCAATTAGAAATGCTTTGTCGTCACGTTTCAACCAATACGTGCACTTGTTAGAACAAGGATACAATATCTTGCATCTTAACTTCTCTGACCTCAACTTTGCTATTTCTACGATTGCAAGTTAATTTGGTATGTATTCTTCCATCCATGTAACGAAGAAAGTCGTATAAATCACAATTGCAAACAATAGGATTGTTTTCAATGTATATCATTACGTTACGATTAAATTGTGCTAATCTCTCGGCTGAAGATTAGATGTGTTTTGTTCTATTATTATATAGGTAAAATTCACGTTAATGTAATTGGATAGGAATTGCAGCTCTTTGGCCTGAAAAACAATATTTTATTTATTATTTTATTGTTATTTTTAATTGCAATAAAATATCTATAAAGTAGTTTATAAAAAATTGCAAAACACATTTTCACAGTTTTATAAGTTCCTTAATAAAGAAATAAAAGTAACTAACAAATATATTAATATGTCATAATGTATAATGAATAATATTTTTAATATATTATCTCACCAATATTTGCGTTATCTGATAGAAATTGGAGATCCAAAATTTATAGCTGTAAACTGGCAATGGTCCAATCACTACATATTCTCGAAATATTGTTTCTGGCCAAATGTAATCCTTGTAAAACAGTACAATTGTGGAAACGTGATTTTTTCCCAAACTCTTAGTGAACAAGTCAAATCGAGTTAGACTAGTTGAGGTAGATAAGCAAAAGCATCGTTGCTTAAGTTGGTTAAACCGTTAACCGATAAAGGTAAATGTTATAAATTTGGTAATTCTTGTAAGTGGTTTCACAAACATAGGCACAAAATGAGTAATTTGAGGTTTTTGTTTAAAGAATGGTTCCGCCTTGAAAATGTTCCGTATATTCTTGGACATATAGGATGATTTCATTACACGGTGGTACATTGTACCTTATTAAGGAGATTATGCTTTATTAAGTCCTCAGGCAAAAGAATGAGCTTGGCGTTATTTGTTGGAGACAGATTTTCAAAATATTCTTTACTGTTTTTCTCATCGCATATAAATGCTTTAAGAGAATCTGCCGGTGGAGTGCTCGCTGCAGGGGGTGTTTCAGGAACACCATTCGGATAAATAAGGTCTTTCTTCTCGCCGTTAATTTGTATGCACGGATTTGCAAAGAATCTTTTACATACACGATACTTTGCTAATTGTGAAGGATTTGGTACCTCACGCGATAGCCTATGTGGTAGCGCATGTGGTAGCGCATATCGCAATTTATCCCAGAACCAAGGGTCACCCCATTTCACATATGTGTTCATACTCAAATACGCCTTAAGTTCTGGATCCAAATCGTCTGTAGGACCAATTTCGCCGTACAAAATTAAAATAACTCGCGCTCTACCTTCGCTGAGAGCTTGACTATGAGCTGCTCTAAACTCCATTCGTCCCCAAACACTCTCCAAAAAGTTAGGTGATAAAACTACTACTGTCCGCCTAGAATCCTGAACGGATCGCGCGATTTGTGTCGGTATCCACTCTCCAGCTAACCAATCACGAAAATGCAGACACAGTTTGAACGGTCTTGGACCACTCTCTAGTTTTGGCACTAACTCATTCACGATAAAGTCTTCGTCTTTATGTGAATAACTTATGAATGCATCGTACAGCTTATCTTTGTCCAGTTCGTCCTCGGTTACTAACCACAAGCAAAGTTGATGTGCGTATAGCCAAACTTTGATTTCTCGTTGATATCGGTAATATAGTGCTGCTAGCACACCGATTATTAGACCAGTGATAGCTGTGACCACGCTGATCACGATTATTATTATAATATTCGTGGAACAAAGATCTGTCGCTGTCATCTTCAACATCGGCACGTTCATGTCTCTGCAGGTAATCTTTAAGGAATTGGGGATTTCTATAACTTTCGTTTGAATGAAATTGAGAAAATCTCTTGTGTCGCAGTCGCATATCCATGGATTTCCGTCTAATGTCACTGTCATTAAGGAGGTATTGTTCATGAATTGCAAAACATCTGAGTTCAATCTGCTAATATTATTGTTGTGTAGCTCCAAAACCTAAAAAATTCAAAATCAATCCTATTGGTACTAAGATTGTTTGGAGATATTATCGATTTTATAAAGGACTGGCGATATTGCACCGATAATATTAATCATTGATAAATGGTAGTATATTAAAGATGAAATCTGTAATAGATAATCTTAAAGATAAAAACGGTTTATATTTCACATACCTCAATGTTCAATGGCAACTCATCTACAGATATGTCATCGATATTATTGTCCGACAACAGCAATTTGGATATCTGCATATTATTCGAACCGATTTCAGCTACTGGCGACATTCTGGTCAGTTTATTGCCTGTGAGATTTAACTCGAGTTTCTGAAATACTTGAGATGGCAATGTCGTGATGTTTGTCAAATGTGGCACATGTGTCAAGTTTTTGTGCGAACAATCAATTAGAAATGCTTTACTGTCGCGTTTTAACCAACATTTGCACTCGTCAGGACAAGGATCTGATACTTGACACTTTAATTTCTTTGATCTCAAATCTACTATTTCTATATCTGCAAGCCAGTCTGGACTTTGACACTTCAAGTGTCCCGGTATTATATGGAAAAAGTTTTGTACGTAGGGGTGCATTCTTCCATCCATGTAACGAAGAAAGTCGTATAAATCGCAGTTGCAGACAATAGGATTATTTTCAACGTATATTATTACGTTGCGAGGATTCGTTTGAAATTTCGCCAATCTTTCAGCTGTAGATAAGTAGATATATTTTATTCGATTGTGTGTAAGATCCACTTTAATATCATTCGATAGAAATTGTAGATTTTCGGCCTGAAAAAAGAAATTTTAAATGAAATAATTCCAATAAAACATTTATGATGTAATTAATTAAAAATAAGCAGAACATATTCATAGTTTTAAAAGTTCTTTATATGAAATAAAAATATAATATAGAATATAAAATATAATATAATATAGAAATAAAAATAACTAAAAGATTTGCTTATTTGTTATAATAATAAATAGTATTTCTGGCATATTATCTTACCGATATTTGCGTTATCTGGTTGAATTGGAGATCCAAAATTCGCAGCTTTAAACTGCCTATGGTCCAATCACTATATATTTCCGAAATATTATTCCTGGCCAAATGTAACTCTTGTAAAGCAGTACAAGTATGAAAAACTGATTTATTCCCAAAATCATCTGGATAGGTGTTAATTGAGGCATTAAATTTAAGGTAATTATGAGAGAATTTCGCTATCCGTAGTTTAGTTAAGGAATAGAAACTCGTGTCTTCTATCACTTTTAATTTATTTTCTGACATATTCAGGTATTCCAGTGATTTTAAACTTTTAAAGATAGATCTGAAACATTTCAAATGAAGGAAAATTTTAGGTAACTCCAAAATGTCGTTCTTTAATAAAGTTGGTAAACGTTTTTACCATATTTAGATAGAATATTTAAAATACTATATTTGTAATATATGCAAGACATAATAAAAATTGCATGAATCTTTTTTATTAACAATTATTCATTTTTAAGAGTAACAAATTAATACTTTTATAAAATATGTTCTACCAAGAGCAAGTACATACTTGACATTTTTAATTTTATCATAAAGTTAAATTTGAAATTTTTTGGTAGATTAAAGCTATAATGCGTTAATCTCTTATGTGATTATTTTGTAAAAGTAGTTACTATCGAACTTGTCTTATTATTATTTTCAGTATCATAAAATCATCATGTTAATTATTTGATTGTATATTCAATAGCAAATTAGAATTAGAGTAAAACTCCATTTATCTAAATCTCATTTATTGAAGCGAGATTTCAGATAGTGCCTGATTAAATTACATCCACTTATTCAAACTCATTATTTGAAGGAATCATAGGTAGTGGAGAGAACGAACTGAAAAATGGATATAGTCTCAATATTTAGCAAATTAAGTAGTTTGTAGCTTAAAATGGATACGAGCACAAATGATATATTTCTTTATATCATTTCCATTTAATTTGGAAAAAATAAATTCCTCTATTTTTATATTTATGAAAACAAATTAATGCTATAATGCTCTTGTTCAGAAAAGATATAAGTTATTCTACCTTTATTCTCAATATCTGACATGAATTTCAATTATTCCTCATGAATCCAAATAAAAGTAAAATTTGTAATTTTGTGAACTTTTTACCTATTACCATTCTCTGATAATAAATTATTATCCTATTATTTTAATTCCACTATAGTATCGCCTTACCTAGATATCGAAGTAAGATGATTCTTAGATAAATCCAACGTAACCAAATGTTTCAAATGCAAGAAAATTTCATCAGGCAGTGACGTCAGTTCGTTGTAATTAAGTAACAATTTCGATAGATGTTCCAATCCGTTAAAGAGGTCTTTAGGGAGTGATTCAATATAGTTTCTCTGCAAGCTAATGTTGTTCAATGAAAAGGAACCACGAAACAGATCAGCTGGCACTTCCTTCAAACCATTGCTTCTTAATTCCACTGTAACGAGTTCCTTCAAATTCGCGAACAATCCATTCGGCAATGTAGTCATGTTTCTTTTATTAGCATACAAATTCACCTCTCTCAATCTGACATTATGCTCTAGTAGACCTTCTGGCAACGATGAAAAATTGTTGGAAAACAAATTTAACGCCTCCAGATTTTTCAATTTCGCGAAAATATCTTTTGGCAGGGTAGTCAATTCGTTTCCGTTCAGGTCCAAGGAATTCAGAGTCTCGAGCTTGTCGAATGTACCTGGTTTGATCTCCGTAAATTTGTTCTGCCATAAATTCAAAAATCGCAGTTTCCTTAATGGATTTAATATACTTGGTTCGATGTTGCCCATCATATTCATACCCAATTCGAGCACCTCTAAATTGGGTGTATATTTGAAGATTCCAGGTGACAAATGTACGCGGTTCTCGCGTAAATCGAGCCAGACTAGTTGAGGTATATCAGCAAAAAGATCGCTGCTAAGGTTGGTTAAACCGTTGCTGGATAAAGTTAAGTGTTGTAGATCTGGTAATTCTTGTAGGTGTGTTCTGTTGATCGCTGGGCCTAGTTGTTCAAATGACTCGAACACCAGAGTCTTTACACTTCGTACGCCGAATCTTCTCGCGATTTCTCCTAGACTCAGGTTCGTCGGTAACGTGCACATCCTGAAGTATATAGATTCTATGTCGTCCGTGAATGTTAAATCGTTTACGTGAAAGTCGGTCCATTGCGGTGAATTACGGCACTGAGTCTGAAAAAGTAAGAAATATTTTTAGTAATATATTTTGAAAAATATGTAAATATGTAAAATACTGTGAGAGTCGATCTTCCGTTAATGGTGATCTTTCAGAGATAATAGGAATGGACATATACGATTATACAGCGTGTTCTTTTATCTGTTAGTCTTTGAAAGGAATCTGTATAACTGCGATCTTGTATTGTTTATCCATTTTGCAAATAAAGATTTATTTTATTATAATTCTACGCTTTGGATCATACTTTTAATAAACTTATAACGTGGGTTCTTATCAAGCGGAACATTTTACACTATGCCTCATTTTTCTTATTATTTCATCCTATGATATACAAAATTTGAGAGCTCATTCTGTCGATAAAAATTAAATAAATATTATATTTCATAAAACTATTTAATATATATATACAATATAAAGTTATATATACATTTTTTTGAGTGCCAGCTAAAAGATGAGATAAAACTATTCAATATTAATATTACATATAAATCATCTAGTTAAACATATAGATATGCAATAAAGAAAGTTTCATTCCGTCATCGTAGATACGAGTCTATATATTTCGAAACGCTGCTTATCGTCGCAAGGGCTGTCGTAATGGAAAATTTGTTTGTTATTATTGTATTGAATTGGGTTACACATTGTGGTTACAGGAATTTTCTGTGGCCCGATGATGATTGCGATAGTCTTTCTACGTAAATTGTTGTGTAATAGAAAGTGAAAGTTTCACGAAGCATGTAACTGTAAGAGGATATCGATCTTCTTGTTTTACGTTCAAACGTTTTTACTTCGGAATTTATTTCAATATATTATGAATATATTTTTCAATTTCATAATATTAACAACATAAGGAACGATAGCGTTGTCAAGTTTCATAGCAGAAACGTTCGATTTATTTTAAACGTATCACGGTGTGGTACTGTGCATAAATAATTTACGCGTAAAGAAAGTGAGTTACAAAAAATTACACGAAACGTGGGAATCATTTTGATCTCCTAACAACAACAAATATTTTGAAAAGCTTAACTATTGCAGTTTCTTAACTGTATTAATATTCATCTAATAAAACTACTCTATGAACAGATTTGTTTTTGTGAAATTATTATAAATGGTTAAACGATCGTACAAAACAGATGAGAAGAGATGAACGGTTTATCGTGCCTGTATTTGGCATAAGTCTTAAGAAAATGACGGATAGAATTGAGTAATTAATTGATAGAACATCAAACGTCTTATATCAAAAGGAAAAAAAGAAGAAAAAGAAGACAATTTAGAATTGTTGATATCAAAATGCAGACGCTAAAAAATAATTTCTTATCTCGTATCAAACGGAACTTAATAACGTACAATTGTTTAATCGCGCAATTGAAGATTACACATGGAACACAAGTTCCATATACGACACATTTAAAAGGAAAATAATTGCTAAATTATCAATTATGCTTGAAATATCAAGCTGAGCATTACTGTGTTTCGTATAATGGTTCTATTGTACGCGTGTAAAATTTAAAAATTACTCCTCTTGTTATTAAAAAACAAAAAAGAAAAATGTGACTCATCGTGTGTATGACCTTCAATCATAAAAGAGGGAACAATAAGAAAATTAACAAGATACTGACACGGATATGCGTACAGAGATGCAAAACAAAAGAAACATCTCTATCGCTTCGATCATTTCAACGCTTTAAAGATATATTTTAAAGTAACACGAAAATACGTAAAATAATTTCAGGAATACGTTTTACATGGAACTCACGAAATCACGTGCTTTGTACGATACTGCGTACGACGTACGGTTACGTTCTTCCTCGATGAGTTCCCGCGTAAGACTCTCTTTAAAAAGCATGAATGAGTCACTCGTGCTTACCTTAATAAAAACATGTTGCTGAACGTTTATGATGAAGGCTGAATTCTCGTCTGTTGGGCAGTGTATCTCATAGTCCCCGTTTGGCGACGAAAGACAGGTGCAGGCGTATTGCTGTGGACATTGTCCCTTAAATGCATAACACGTTGCAACGATGACCATCCAGAGGATGATCCAATATCGTAGGGAGAATTCGATCATCCTGTTGAGTCCCGTGGTATTCGATCGATGTACGCTGCGAACAGAAAAGGTTTTTTTCTCCCGTCAAAATCGCGTCAAGCTCCGTTGAAAATCGTATTCGAGGATTATTTTTGTTTGGTGAAAAGAGGGATCGAAAGCAGCGGTACGACGAATCAGATTAACGCGGTTATTTCCTTATGCGATGATAAAGCCGTAGCTCCTGTTGTGAGCGTATGTCCGATGTCAATTGCATTGCGCTTGTTGCTCCCGAATTAACTTCGACTAACTCATCCACGAGAAAGGGTAGTGAATATTCGAATGCTAACTGTCAACGACGCTAATGGGTGTTCTTCGAACGATGAGAAGATTTCAGAACGTCTCTTGTCTCAGATTGCTGAGACAAAATGCACGAATGGATGACTCAATGATCCCCTTCGAACGCCGAGACAATACGAACCGATAGTTACAAGTGCGCAAAGGACGCTTCATTCTTCGACTGCTGAGAGTTGACTCCGATTCGAAACGTGAAGCACGACTGAGACTGGAAAATGTTCTATTCGATTGACTAAGACTAAATTATGATTAAGGCTAATTGTCTTAATAAGACACGAATCCATGAAGATGCTGATGGTTGAAAACCTCGGGCGAGATCTGATCTCTCCGAGTGCTGATAGATTCCGACGAATGAAGAGCTCGAATAAGGTGGTCACCGTTCGTTTCGACCGATTGAACGATACTATTACACGTTGAAAAACCAGCACGAGACTCCTAGAGATTCCTAAACTCGATCGTACGTCTAGCAAGGCACAAGTACACCCACGAAGTGCCAAAAGTGTGTCAGCTCATCGGTTTTTACCGAACAGAAGAAAAAGGACAATAGTTGTTGGCTGGGTATAATGTACTTGTATACGTCCAAAATACTGAAGCGGCTGAGCGATATGTGGACGAACCTGAGAGTCCGAATCAATTAAGCAAGGGTCGCAGAAATTCTCCCGGATGGTTCTCGACCGAACTGGTTGTTACTCGTCGCTAATGACCTTTCGGAAGTAAATTGAGAACGATGGACATTAACAAATGAAAAGCATTGTTATAGTCATTAAATCGAAAACCTTCTGAATGCTAATGTCCCGACACACACATAGTCTCTTGTGTAGGAAAGTGTGCGCCGTAAAAGTACGGACGAAAATCTTCACGCTTCTTTGTTCCTTCGGAAGAGACACTTCGCATCGCAGAGCATAGTAGAATAGTTAAATTATTCTAAACTTGGTGACAATTTGGAGATGTTGATTTCCAAACCGTCGTATGGGATTTGGTCTCGTGAAAGGATTATTTTAAATCTATAAAGCTACAACTCATTAACTACACTTATCTTATACTTTTCTCATATTCGACTATATACGCGAACGTGAATGACTCAGACTAAACAGGAAGTCTTTGTCGTTTAATCAAAGAACAAGTATCAAGAACGCATTTCACAATGAACCTCTACAATTGTAACTGATCGCCGATTAGGCGTGATTATGCGCGTTACTTGGTTCTCTCCAAGATCAATCGGATCGAGAGAAAAGTGTCATCAAGTTGTCTCAGCGAAAGGAATGTCGAAACATCATGCCTGCCACGTATCGGATCCTTCACAACTGTATTCTACGCAACGTACATCCGGGCTAATGACCCGAGTAGTAGTTACGCGTGTTTGTTCGAGACACGCCTCGTTTCGCGACTCATTGCAAAACGCGTAATGCATACGAGTATGCATGTGAACGAGCTTCTACGAAGGTCGAACGTGATAAGTAGACTGCGAATGTAAATTTTTGTGAATGCAATTAAAAGCCTAAACATTAAGAGTGGCTGATAAATATTAGAAAGAGTACTGTGTATATTTGGATATTTCATATATTTTTGATATTTTCAGAATTATTTATTGCAAACTTGTGTACATAGTATGATCGAAATACGTATAGTGAATTTAATATCAAGCATATCTGTCCCAACATTTCTTTAAGCATAAAATTTCTACTTCCTGAAAGCAACGATAACGACAGATAAAAGAATCAGTGATTTAACGCTTCCTGTGTAAATTTATGAAACAATTGCGAAATTTGCTGTCTTTCGTACCAAGCAATTTATTTATCGATACCGACGCTTCATATTTTTCCTACAATTTCAACCGCGTTCAAGAGTATCGACGAGAAGGAGTAACGACGGAGAAAGTGATTTTCATTCATGATTGACAAGATAGAAATCAGACTTGGGAATAAAGAAAATTTTATGATTCACAAGTTAATGGCGTACGAATTAAATTTAATCAAATTATCGTTGAACTTGCTAAGCTGTAAAATATATATCTTAAAAAGAAGCTGCAATAGTTTGAAGAAATACTTTAAAGAAAATTCATACCTATGTATGTACAACACTGTTACTTCAAATATTTAGAAATAATTTTTTTTTTTAATAAAAAGGAGATAAAAGCGATGCCAGTTAAAATATGACTCATTTTCAAATTTTTCTCATTAAGATTGTTACAAAATATAGACAGGAACAGTAATATAATGTTGCAATAATTGATGAATATATTTAGTTTTTCAAATATTTTTTAAAGAATTTTTTAAATATTTTTTAAACGTCGTATGACGAAATTTGTTTAGATTAATTTATTTCAGTTTATTTAAGTATATTTCACATCTTAAAATTCAGGTGCGTTAAAATACGTTTTATCCATCCTTCTCCTTGTTATCATATCGTGCGTCAATGTGTTATATCTACTAAGCTACACTCATGAATTTAATTATATCTTGTCTTTCCACCTATGTGGTAGATTAAGGTATGTAATTGTTATGTAAGTGATACAATCAGGCCAATACATAAATATAGTAAGTTATGATACGTATTTATCTACTTGTTGATTAATATAAATTTTTTAGTACAGCTGTAGATTCTTGGAAACACAAATATAGATATATCTTTCGCAATTTTGTGATTTCTTGAAGGAATTTCAATCTTTACAAAACTGCAGTCGAACTTGAATAATCGTGTGAGTAAATATTTTTCTTTAGTTTATTGTTTATGAATAAACTATGATTAACACCTTAGTAAACCCTATTTGTTAGGTGTTACAGTTACTTTAATTTGAAGTAATTATTTTAGTTAGTTAATGTAATTGGACAGTGTAACTTGAAATAAAATATGCATAAAAGTACAAACAATGGATCAAACATAGTTTGTCTTAAACGTAACATAATAATTCAGCTACTAAATACACAAGAGATATATTTTATTTTACTTAGAATTTCAGTTCCCCTGGAAGATACGATAAAATGGAATACTCAGAAGTACAAGGTAAACAAAATCTCTAAGAATCATTTCGACAAAGATTTGAACGCGCTATTCTGACATCATTCTATAAGAAACGAGACTAAAAATACGTGTAGTAAATAATGATACCTGCTTCCAAGAAAAAGACCAGCAAAGGTCAATTCGAATCATTCAGCCATGCATTAGTATGCAATTTCTTTTTGGATTTGTTTGTTACGTGCTGACTGTACTATGAAAGGAAAGATTGCTGGAAATCTACTGACCTATAACATTTTGAAATAAACACTTGTTATTCTTTCCTTCTACGGCATTAATTAATTTGACAATCTTTGTGATAATTTTCATCTACTAAGAGATACATCTATTACCATAATTTTGCATACATTTGATACATTGTTACCTCGCTGTATTATTATTTCACATTTTTTGTTATTTATATTTTACATTCAAAATTATATACTCGAGTGGCCATTGAATATTACATACCACTATGCGATCGTTATATTTTATTTATTAGCCACGAAAATTGATTTATGCTAGTTAATTAAAGAACCAAGAGAAAATTATATTTAGCAAAATCGTAGAAGACGTTATGTAAAAAATGTTATAATGCTCGGCAGTAAACATCAGTAAAAAAAAAGTAACAAAAAATTGTGTTATTTAACAAAAATTACAAGGAAATTTTGACACGTCAAGACGTCAATATGCTTATGCGTGATATTAAAGAATCAATAATCTTTCACTAAATCTAGCAACTAAAGAGAATTATACATGTATAACAATTAGTACGATGCTCTTGAGGAACAATTGGAATATTTCAGGAATGTAAGACTAGGTCAGTACATTTAAAAATGTTAGATAAAGCTTGGCAACGTTTCGAACATAACGGAATATGCTTACGCGTTTAGATTCCCTTAATGACCCACTTTTTCGAGTTTTAGTATTATATCCTGATAAACATATGTACGTAGAGACAATATGCAATAGTATGTACATATTCTGTTAGATTCAACACAGACGAAAATGACCGTGGAGATTTGCAAAAACACGCCTATTTGAGGGTAAAACCGATATGTTCTGATATTCTTGTTTATTAAGAATCATGTTAAAATCAGGTACCTAACCTTGACCTCTCGAACGATTTGTAATCTGATTTTTGATGTGTTACATAATAATAAGAGATTAGATAGAGCAGTTGCATGGTTTGAACCGAGAACAAATTGGTAACAACAGTGAGACATTGTTGCAAACTAAAAGAAAGTTTATCTTTCTTTTTTCCCTTTTTCTTTAAATATGAAGATTAATGAATTTAGTTTAGGCTGTTTACGAATTTGCTATTATCTGATATGATTATATCTTATATAAATATTGTATCTGATAGTGTTAGGTGACAAAGGGCTATTTAGGCTTTATAATAAGAAATTTAGTTAAATTTTATAACATCATTCTTCAAATGTTTCTTTCTAATCAGGAAATATATATTTATGTACTATTTCGATTAAATTAATTACAATTAGTGGAATTATCTGCGTAAAAATATCTATGGTATTATACGAAAAAATGGAAAAACGTTTACCTGTGTTATATCCATATGAAAAAATATGTATGTTTTGTATTCAATACGTGTAAGAGTGTGTTTACCGCATCCATACTCCCTGTAGCCTCATTGGGCTTTTAAAATACAGACACTTGATAGGCTGATAAATTAATTTTTTTTAATCTTGTCAACCTGCAGAGACAAATGTTAGACGTACCTACATCCTTCAGAGGCTTAGAAAATTAGATACGAATGATCCAATCTTTAATGATAGCAGAAATAAAATACTATTTACATATATTACACGGTAACATTCTGTGTGCATATCTTTTGCGTGTATTCTGAAATATAGAATTCTTTAAATTGTTTTCTATCTTTAATTTTATAAAATGAAAAATACGTATTACAATAAATACGCGGTTACGATATATAATTTAAAAAATATACTCGATATCAAGTTGTATCCAATGTTTAACAACAATTTTCTCCAACTTACCAAGATTAAACTGTCAAATTTACTCAAATAACTTCAATCGTTATGAACCCGTCTAAAGATCAACGTTACTCTGTTGAACTCTAACACGTTCGGTCACGCAGCTTGTAAAACCAGAATCTCATTTGTGATTCCACAGTAAATATGTATTTCCATGAAGCTATTCTTCAGTTCGCAACGGCAGAAGCTATGAATACAAACTACACTTCCGCAAGAATAGTCACCGTTTGTTATTTTTTTTCTCCCTTATTTTTTTTCCGAACAATTTCTATTGCAGACAAATACGAGGTTTTTACAATTATTTCGTGAATCTTCAAATTAATAACTCCGCGATAACGTGCAGTTAGATAATCGCAATGTGAATCGCAATCGTCTATTAGTTGCATGGCTGTTACGTGCACAGGTAGACAGACAATGTCGATTTAGCCAAACCAAGGACGTTTGACATTCTCTTTGCTTCTAAACGCTGCTTCGTGAAACTCGTTGATGTTTGCTCACGTACATGCGTACGAAATAAAAGAAAAAGGATTTTATCTGAGAGAGAACGACCAGGATGTTGCCAAACATATATGTAGTAAAGATTACTAGATAGATAAGATTATTAGACAGATAAAAAAGTTAAAATAAATTTTTATTAATTTATGGAGTTTGCTTTTGAGTCAGCCCAACACCTTTTCTGCTTTCACTTGAGAAACAAAAAATAAGGCTATAGTATTTATTAATATTTTTACAGATTAAACTTGTAACAAACTTGTAAAAAAAACACGGTTCTTTATATGACCCTTTTATAAAATATAAGCTTCAGAAGTTGAAAGCAATTATGATGCAGATTTTGTATAAAACCTCTATTCTCTAAACCTATAACGAATATTAGGTATATTTTAGATATTTTATGTTTTTGTACTTATATTATCTGCATTCTGTGCATTTTTTAAATCTGTATGTACATAAATTATCCGCGCTTTGGATATCGTTCTTTGTGCCTGGATATCATTTTGTTAAATTGAAGGAAAATGGTGAATTGTCTGCTTTTAATCTATCAAAGCCTGATTGGTAGGTTTTAAGACATGTACTATCACAGTTGCATTAATCTCTGTTTTTCAATGTCGGACGTGTATACAATAGAGACAATAAGATTAATTTCCTTATGATACGAAATATAATATCGTTCTTTCCACTACAGTTCATCAATGCGAAAAGATATAAATTACTGGATGAAGCAGGAAAGAAGCAAAATAAAAAATTGACTTCGTTTCATGATTTCTTTGAACGTAACAATTTAATGGTACTTTACCGATAATCGTAGTTTAGTGAGAAAATTACCTATTGCAGTAGATTTTGATTTGCATAGCATGTCGAACAAACTTTATATAATATGTATATTTTGATACATAATTATTTAAATGTCTAACTAAATAGATTTGTTTTCTAAGTATTAAGAGCAAATCGATTCCATGTAATGATTTTTATTGTCAGTATCTTCATTTCGAGGTAAATATTCATTTGTTTCTAGAACTGAATGTCTCCTCTTAAACGTGTGAAAAATTATCATCGTTTAATTTACATAATTAGATTTAATTCTGTCTAGAGGTATAAATAAGCAAGAATTCATGAACTTACCTCATTGTAACTACATGCAATTATATATTTGTTATACATCTATAGTTCACTTCATTCTTAAAATATATCATTTTTTTTATTCCTTATATCGAGATACCTATGTGAATAATATAAAAAGTAATTTCTCATTTCTTCCTTCTTTCTCCACTTTTGCTTTTTCTTGTTTCTTGTAAGTTTCATTTCTCTGAAACATCTTATGTTCTATTCTCTGGTAATTGGGACTAATTGAAACCTCCTCATTAATTTAATTGATCAGACTTTTTCCTTATATTTTTTTTCTCTATTATTCTATACAATTATATACGTTAGTACTTTTTTTTATAAATATATGATTTTCTATGTTAATATGTATATTACAATTATGTTATTCTATATATTACTTAAATACATAAAGAAATATCTTATAAAAGTGATATGTAATCATCATAATATTTGGTACAGATTGTGTATAATCCCCTCTAGCTATATTTATATCATACTATATTCCATTTTATAGAATAATTAAACTTTAATTGAATACTAATTATTCATAGTGAAATATAACATAAATATAGAAAATTATAGTTAAAAAATTCTAATAAATACAACAATATAGCGTAGTTATACTATTTTATATAAATAATGAAGGAAAACCTAAACCAAACACTTCATATTCCATATAATCAGCTTTCTAATATTACATTGGTATCATATATACATATGTATATATATATATGTATAAATACACTCCCTTCATAGAATATATTAGACCTTACACAGTAAAATACAATTTCTTGTGATATAAATGTAAAAAAATTATAGTTGAAGCAATGTTATATTAAATATAGTAAGCAAATCCTGGGAAATATAAACTACGTGGTCAAATAAGTAATTCTTTTCGAGAAATACGAATACCGGTTTTCAATACCATATTATAGCAATATCCGATATCTCAGCTTCTCTGCGATTCGTTTTATATCAATTTTTTCCATTATATCTACAAATTTTTTAATTTCTGATCATTTTTCAAACACCAATCCAATAATAATATACAGGACTTTTTCGAAATTCTAACCATATTATTTTATAAATCACGATCGTGATTATACCTCATTCGATGCGGAAGATTAATTCTTTGAAGAGGTTATGGTTGATCAGTTCTCGTTAAGAAAGCATAATGGAATAGAGGAAAAGCAATGAGGATTTGCAGTTATGACAGAAGAAATTATTATGTAAATGTTAAATGCACTATGATTTTTCGATATATTTAAAAATATCATAGAAATATTAATAGAACATGACATAAAATCTAAAATACTTTTGCAGTACTTTAAAATAATATCTCTGAATAATTACATCTATAATAATAATCACAATTTTAATTTGTTTTAATTAAGAAATTGCAATATATATCTTTTTTCATTAAGAATAAACATTACTTTAAAATTTCATTGTAAAATTGTGTATTTGATAAAAATTGGAATGAATGAATAAGATGATACGTTTATATACATATAACGGTCGTTTCCTTCTATATTCTTATCAAAAAAGTTCAAATTAAGAGTTGTAAACATGAATTTTGTCAAATGTAACATTCAATATTATTATCCTACAGATTAAAATATTTATAACTAGTCATAATTTAAATTGCCTAGTTTATATATTTTGCAAAATTATGCATAGTTTATATAATAAAATTGTTTCTCTGTCTAATGAATATCTTGTCTTATGGTGAATATCTTATAATACGTGATTTTTTATTGAGATCACTTTGACAGTTCGTGTGTGGAAAAAATTATTTGTTTACCATACATTAATAAAGAAATAAATTCAGAGTCACATAAAATTAAGCTGATATTTCTTTACATCAACTTTCACGTTAAAAATAGTAATGCACAAGAAAATTCACAGGAAACTTGATCGATAAATCGACGGTAAAAGGAAAAAGTTAGTATTTGAAAAAAACCTTAACTATTTCTTGGAAGACACATCATAGGAAATATAAACATCTCAACGCACGTCACGTTATGAATTAAAAAAGAAGTCCATTTTTCAATGCTGTACATCGATATTTTCCATAGAGATATCCATATAATGATACCAAATCACAGAGATTATAAATAACTTTAGAAAATTACTTCTGTCAACAAGAAACTTACTTGTAATTATTCGTATGCTTTTATTTTATTTGAGAATAATTATTCTTGTCCTATTGGCACAGTTAAACCGGGACTACTGTATGTACAACAAGAGAATTCAGTTTCTGGTAGCAGAATCGATATAGGCAGATCGATATCTATAATATAACGCGATACTTGTTCAACGTCAACACTATCAAACGAACACAACATCGGAATAACAAACTTATTACTATTCCAAAGCAATGATTCTCTTACCAGATTTAACGTTGCCACTGTTTGTTTTGTTTTCTGTCGTGTGAAGCAGAAGATCCGTTTATCACGTGAACATATTGCGTATACTTTCACAGTCCACGATTATTTGATCGCAAGGTCCGTTCGATTCGATCGTGGTTAATGAAACATCACGAAACAGCAACGGAAGAATTATAATAGCGTTGAACCAGATTGAGATTCATAAACGTAACAAGTATCACAACGGTTCGACAAGAACTGTTGATTCACCGCGCGCGCTGTTGCTCCTTGCGAGCCCGAACTCGAAATGACGGAATAACACCACGTGATTCACGACCCAATGAGTAAACTGGTAGCGTGGTGGAATAAACGGCCTGATAAACGTTCGGCGTTGGAAGTAGTGGGGGAAGTAGTGGGGGAAGTAGTGGGGGAAGTAGTGGGGAAAAGCCCTGTGGAATTTTATGAAAGAACGAAATTCTCTCGTCTAGTTCGGTTTGTCGAGAGGGACAAGAGACGAAGATAATTTGCATTTGATGCTATTAATGTCAACACAATATATATGGCTCATGCTATACGCAAATGCAAATGCAATATTTGTTTGTAAATGTCAAATAGGACGTTTAAGGTTAACAAAGTTATTAAAGATGATTCTTGTTTGTCTATGTAACATTTAACTTGAAGATACTGGGATTGTTTCTTGATTCAGTTACATAGATATTGGTAAATTCCAGAATGAGAATTGAATCGCGTATTAACATGTTTCAATAGAAAGATGATATGAGTTTTGGCAAGAAAAGGAAGTGTATATAATATATATGTTAGGTATGTATACATATGGAATGGTTCATTTCGCTTCTTGTCTTTTTAAATTTCTCCATTGTTTTTAAGATTGAAACATTGCATCGTTTGGCTCAAATGTATTATTGAATGAGTTTACCACTTATGTAAATCTTCGTAAGATAGTTAAGTTAAAAATAAATGAAATAGAAATAAGTTGAATATAAATTAATTAGCGTAATCAATGATGAAAAATATATTTGGTACTTTATAAAATTTATTATATCTGGTAGCTAATTGTAAAATATAACATTATGTAGTGTATACACAGTAAGCATTAAGTAGTGATATAAATTTTATTCCTATCATAGTAAACGAACATAACTGTATTTCCACGTTTATAATTGCGTCAGATGCATGTTCTATTTATCATCATGTATATGTATACAACACAATTCAAAGAATAATCACTTTTTCACAAAAAAACATACATATAATATGCGAAAGGATGATAGTAAGAAGCAAGCATAAAAATTACGGTTGAATGTTCTTATAAAATGTGGAATTACCAAGTGATTATCGGAAATGTTGACATTCAACGCTTAGGTGATATTTAAAAACCGTCTTATCGTTATTAAACTTTAATAATAATTTCGAATTTGATTTATTTACATAATAGCAGATACATTCGCTTTTCGCTAATTAAACAAAAATAATAAAAAATCAGAAGTTGGTAGATATTACAAATTTTCTTTAAAACCTTTATATAGTACCTACATTATATTTTTATAGTGAAGATATATTTGAAATTTTTTTTAAATTTCATTAAATATATATCACACTTAGTGTATTTTGCTCTTTGCTAGCAACCGAAACGTGTTAAATATATTTAGAAAAAAACATCGAGTAAAATATGAGATGAATGGATTTAACCGAAAATTTAAATAAAATGATTCATTACTATTTAGGTATTATATGTAGATAAAATTGTGCAATTTTCACAAATAATAAAAATTTCAATTAACAAATTTTTATTCATAATTCACGAACAAAGAATGTTTACGCGTTAGAACAGTTATTTTTTTAACATTTGATGTATAAAAGGGCTACATATCTGGTCCTACTGATAAATATATAAATAAATAAATATAGAAAGATATTATATCTTGAAGAGGCATTGTAGCAAGGGATTCTTCTCTACCAGATAAACCAGAATTCTTTTCAAGAGGCTTTCCAGATATTTCACAGAACACGTGTCGCTTCTGGTACTTTTCACTGTTTTCACTCCGCAAATATTTACCAAGAAAAGTTATACGTGTATGTCTGGGGTTTTCCTCTTAACATTTTTCTATGCAGCGCAAGCTGTTTAAGAATTTTTCAATTTTTATTAAAGCATCGCGGAAGTTATATTGATTTCTTCCTTTTAGAGCGACGTAGTTATGAATTCCCCATTTTGTTTATCACAACAGTCAAGAGCAATTCCATGTATGATGTGTTTGTTATTTTGCATATTTCTTATCTATTTTGCAGTTATTAAAATCGAGAGATATTAGATGATGAATTATTTTTTAAAAGTTGCTTTATCGAGTATTTGGCTTTACTAAATCTGGATACTACTCGACTTATTTCGAATAAATATTTACACAGTAGAATAATAATACAACAATAAGATAATTATCAAAATAAATTCGTTTTAGTCCAATATTTTATCTGAATAATGGTCATTATTGTTCGTAACAAATTATTTTCTGTATTAGTTCGAATAATTTATTCGAATAACCATTGACGCAGGAGTATTTTAACTGAGAAAGAACTATTCAAACTAAGTTGTGTACCGATTTTTTTACATGGATGTGTTCAGTCACCCATATTCACGATCAATCCAATTTCTACTATCAATTTATCGAACGATGAATTTACTAAAGAACAATAAATATTGTATGGCAACGATGAACCATAAAATTTCAAAACATATTTTGTGTTCAATACCGTTTACGATTTTTTACTTCGTCATCTTCGACTTAATATAACGTAAATAAATTTTTATTAAGATAAATTCTTTTACGAATAATTTTGTATTCTAATAAATTCTTATTCTATTAGATATTTATTCATTAGTGGCGAATAGGTATTCCTTATTAGTTTTATCCGTTATCTATTATCAGAATAAAATTTTGTCCAATCTTGCATTGTAACCATATCAAAATTTTACGGAATTGAAAGAGATAGTACTTGTATCTGATACACAAACATATACAAATTTAGTACTTATATATAAATATACTTAGAATACTTATCCGCTACTTAATAACTTCTTGTTCGCGATCCACTAAATGAATGGTGGATTTATTATAGATAGAGATAATAACGAGCGAAGAGACTATCATGATATCTGCCTATTTTTAAATCTAAAATTTTTGTAGGTCATTTTATGGGCAGGTATAAATGCGTGATTGTATCTGTTGAAAGATCGGCGAAACGCTGCTCTCATATGATACGTTAATAATTTTAAATATATATTAACCACGCGAATTATTTATTGTATTTTATTACAATATTATTTTTTTACATCTCCTATATACTTTGCAATTTGTCAGTAGACATTAGACAAATTGTTTTAAATGTACCAAAGTAATACGAGAACGTTGTCTGCATTGAGACAACGTCATTATCATTAAGATCAGTCGATCTGAGTTGTCCGCAAATGTTTACTTTGATTATTAAGTCTGCAGGGTGTGTTCTTTCAAAGCTACGCGGCATATACTGATCGTTTATGTTATTGCTTAACAGATTAACATGCATTTCTATCCCTTTTTTTTGTAATTACCGCTTGCATTAATTATTTCTTTCTTAACAATTGATATTATAAATACTTGATTGTTATGTTTCAAACATATTTTTCAGGCACATATTTTAAAATACTACGCTATTAAAGTGTATTCAATTCATCGTTTAAATAGATATAAATATCTTGAACGAATAATAATAACGAATAAAAAACAAATGCATGAAAATTTATGTATGCAAATGTTGAATGCACGCAACGAGAATTATATACAGTAAATTAAACATTACAATAGGTCCATTTAATAGTGCTTTGTGTATTGCACGCAACTAGATAACAATCGTATTTCCCCCTAATTGCATCATAAAATCCATTCATCTTTAACATATTGCTATTTACAATAAAGTTTTGCATAAACAAGCACCAAATGCTTACACTCGTACAAGTAATTCTTCTATGAGGACAAATACCTGATCTATTATTTAAATGAAAGAAAGAGGGAAAAAGAAAAAGCACGCAATGCAGTGTGATGATGAAAAATAAAAGCATTCACTGAATTTTGTATTACAAGACCTAAGAAAAGAACGAGGTCGGAAGGAAACGAAGCCTCTCTGCCATTAAATTATTTCATCCAGTACCTTTTCTCCATTTTGTACAGCCGCAATCGCGTGACTTACCCTATATAGAATATTAGAATGTCCGCGAAACTCAGATGAAACAAAACGGAATCGTGATAAGTAATCGAGGAAAGCTTTTCACTCCATTTCCCTATGGCGTGCAGTAAATTCGAAGGTAGATACGATATTGTTCAAGTGCCCAGATGTGGCGCGACATTTCTGATGCTAAGAAGTTCTGGTCGCCACATGGCCCAGAATAATAATACTTCCGTGCGGTCGAGTTTTTTCCACGGTAGCTCTCTTTGCCGTGAAAAGTGTTCCCCATTTAGAGTAGCAGGCCCCTTGAAAAATCTTGCTAAGATGATTTGGTAAGGGTAAGCAGATGTGCACCACGGTGCTGTATTACTATTTCCGTTTCCGTTCCTTTCACCGGCTCTTGCCACGTGCCTTAAGGTATATAATACATATGCACAAGCATTTCGAATGACCTTTTTTCTGATTTACTAACGAGAGGAATACCATTTGGCAAGATTTTCTTTCTACTCTCTACCTTATTGATTCTATAATATTTTTAAGCACTTTATTTTTAGTTAATTCTTCCAGCAATATTTTATCCGTGAATATTTTTCTGTGAGTAGACATTTTTTTATATTCGGACTATTAAATCTGTTCAAATCGTTTCAATTTTATGTCAAAGCTCTGTTTGTTAGCGATTTCATAGACGGGCGCGAGTTTGCGGCGAATCAGAAGAATGGTAACGGATGAGTGAATGAATGAAAGAGAGAGAAAGAGAGAAAGAGAGGGAGAGAGATCTGTAATTGTGTAGTATGTAACAAGTGTCGTTCGAATGAGAACTATCTTTCCATTTTTTACGATCATCAACCAGTAGAGATCAGTCATTTGTTTTCTGAACATAATTTGTGACACCTCCATTCTAATTAATCTGTTAATTACGAAGTTTAATCTCAAAAATCCCTTACGAGGTGCGCAGGTAAAATCAAGCAATGATGAGTATAAACGTCGACAGCTTAAAAATTGCCAAAAATAATAAAGTAAGGTACACAAAACAAGTCGGGAAATAGCGGATGCATTAAGGAAAATAATCAACTTAATTTATAAGAAGCAATACATTATATTATATTATATTATATGGAGCATAACCGATATACCAAAGAGAATAATCAAATAATCAAACTTTCTTTTTCCAAATTTTTTCTTTTTTTATAAAATAGATAACAGTTTTACTGGAAGTATAAAGGAAACATACCACTAAATATCATTTATATTACTTTTTATTAAAATCCTTCTGTTCATTGGAACGTTAACAACTGCATGTTAATTGTTGTTTAGTAGTGATTCACGTAACGAGAGATTGCTGCAATAACCATTAAAATGTCATCAATCAAACATTGGTTTCTTTTCAAAGTTCGTTTCCAAAGAACGTTAGTTTCCTTTATATAGGTCTTGGAATACGCGGTTCTTCCTTTTATATTTGGAATTTCCAAAGTACTGCGGGATTCTTCTTAATCCTTTTACTTCCTATGCGGGTTCTTATTCGGTGGTAAAATTTAAAACGTTTCCTTATGTACAGAATTATGCGGCAAATCCCAATCGTAAAACCACACTGATTTACAGAGAAATATCCATACAGCTTATCCTTAGCAGAGGCCCGTATGCCTGTATGATGTTTTTTTTTATTGTTTGTTTTTTAATTTTATAATTTGTCCAGTGGGACATTAGGTAAAATGTTGTATCATGTGATTGAATAGCATGTGGATGGTTGCCCCCAGCGGGGTACCATCTTCGTGTTTTTTAGATTATATCCTTTGTGAAATCAGCTGGGTGTTTCATTTTTAGTCTTCTTTCTATGTTTGTGTTGATCGTTTCCGTAGCCAGCCGGTTTGGGTGTGTTGTTATTCTTTCTCTGTACCTTTCCGCGCAATATGATGTGTATCTATATATATTATATATATTAAGTATGTTTAGTATAAGGTGTATGGAAATACCAGAATAGATACATAATATTATGAATAAAAGATTGTACTTGCAAATTTAACGAAATTATTATTGTTCCCGGAATTTTAATATATTCCAAATTATTCAGACGTTTTTACAAACACAATTTGTATATAACTGGATTTCCGCATTTCTGTGACTGTCCAAATTATTCTTCCATTTACTAATTACTTAAGAGAACATTTCTCCAGTTTTAATCATTGAAATCTAAAAGTAGGAGTAATTAGATAAAAGTTGATTATCGTTGCGTGATTATTATTAGTTAATTACCTGATCTTAGTCTGTAACGTTATGTATCGCTCCGGAGTCTTAATGGTGAATTTCTGTAAGCCCTTAATGCTTTTAATGCGACCGTTTAGTGCGAGTTTAACGCATCGGACGAGTAATTAACTTGTCGTTATCTACATTTACAAACGTTCCATTATACGCAGTTTTTACGATCTTCATTTTTTAGAAATTTCTTTCACGATCAACTCGTAGCTTCGCGTATCTTCTGATTTTAAATTTTGCCAATAACGGTGAGTTTCAAAATAACAGCTACTGCGTCCGATTATTATAACGTTCCATTTATAAAAATCATAAAACGAACGCTTGGAAATGTAAATAGGACTGTAAGTAAAAAAATATTTAGCATCAAAGTGATTTTTAATTTTTAGTCAAGTTGAAATAAAAAATTAAATAGTAAAGACATACAAAATCGTAAAAATTTTAACACCGATTTTGTTACAAAAAAATAAAAGTTATTATTTTATAAACAGCAAAATTTTGAGATAAGATATACAACTATTTTTAGGAACAGTTTAGCTTAAATTTGTATTGTTTTGGTCGAGCATTGTTTTTCGATAGTAAGCAAGAGAGGAATAGGTACTATTAGTTATCAATACTTGATTATGAGAAGATATACGATATAGATTATCGCAAACTATATAATATATTGTGTATTTCTTACGTGATATGAAAAATGTAAATTACAAGTTTATCAACAACACTTGTAGATAAATGTAAATGTACTATAGCGTAGATTTTATCGAGTGAAATATTACAAAAATGATATATTTAAAGCACGGACTTGAACAAGATTACCTTGTAAATTACAAATGATTTGCATAATTTAAGAAAACTGTATTATAATTTAAATTCATATATTTCTCCTTGACTAAGTTCAAGTTAGAAAAGATTGATGGATAAGTACGTCGATAAAGATTTATTGACGTACTTATAAAATTGTAGATTGGCAGTATTTGCGATAGAAATTTTTCCTATTAACTTCTATCGTTACACAATACAGAGAGAGAGAGAGAGAGAGAGAGAGAGAGAGAGAGAGAGAGAGAGAGAGAGAGAGAGAGAGTTTCTACTTTCGTCGTAATTGATAGTTTGGAAATTCTTTTATTCTTTATTACTTCATTATTTATTACAATTGATCTCATATAGTTCTTATATATTTTTTTTAAATACAGGAATCACCGTGCAGTGCAGAATTCGAATGGCATACAAATGTAACTTGTACCTGCCAATCAAACTCTCAACAACCTACTGTTTCTCCAAACGCACAGGAAGATGTACATGAATTGGCTCCTAGTCATAGTGAGTATAAAAATTACAAAAAATCTCAATTTTCCTCCAATATAGCGACACAAACTTGTTCCTGTAGGTGTACAAAATATTTAATTAAAAATAGTTCATCTTAATTATTTGTTGTTCTAATTGTGTTATAAAAATATATGAACAATTGATTCTTAGAGCATACTAGAGAATCTTTCTCCTTGTCAACTCATTTTTTTCAATTGATATTATCTTTGATATTATCTTTTTTACATGTGCATATACATATTAATATAATGAACTTGTACAGTGTACATGTTTTGTTGGTAATGTGAGAATTATTAGAAACAGAATATAATAAGTATAATGAGTAAGAGTATAATGATTAGACTGCGGATATTTATGAAAATTCGTATTTTTATCCAGGTCATTAAAAAATGAAACGTAGGTAGAAGGTTATTTTATTTGCCTATGTATTATAGACAGGGTATTATATTTTGAATATTTTATATATTTTTGTATATTATTTACGTGCATTCTATGCATTTTTACGCCTTCTAATCGTAATTGTGTGAAAATACACGGTCGAATAATGGTGATAAAATTTTGATGAATTTGTCTCTTCAGGCGTATATAGATAAAGCAGTGAATCTTAACACAAGAGTTATAATTTTAACTCAATATCTGTAATATCATAAATTTCATTTATAAACACTTTTACGAGACAGGAGGGACAACATATAATTACGTTGCGATAAAGGTTTGAGAAATCGGCTCTCTTGATGGTGATAATATTACAAAATTTACTAATTAATTAATTTCATGGCGCTTTGATTCGATTACGATTATTTCTATGACTAAATAAGACGTACAATTGCACAGTGCAGTGGCTTTGAAGTAAAAATTCTGAAATTCGAATCGAAACTAGATATTCTAATTGCTCATTATAGAACATGAAGTGGCGACTTTATAAGCATTTTTTAATTCGTCTATCGACAGTCCGAAATTTATAACAAAATTAAAGTCCCAGAAGGGTTTTAAAAAAATGTTGACAAATGTTAGATATATGATAGAAATGTTCGTTCTAAAGCAAGATATAAATTTTACGTGCAACCTTCTGCAACTTTGAAATTTCTACGCACCTAAACAAATTGAAACCCGTAGAATTTTGACTCTTGGACCTGCGAATGAACAGTATCCTGAGCTTGTTTGTACGTGTCCTTTTTCCATTATATTGAAAAGAAGACAAATATATAAACAAGCATTGAAATATCATTCATTGCTCAGTTTTTCATCTTCGGTTAGTTTTACGCGATTTTAATCAGTCTTCGTTATTCGCTTTCATCAGACAGACGTGTTTTGTTTGTGTATTAGCGTGTTTAGTTTGAATTACACGTGCTTATACATAATTGCGTATTCGTAGTTTATTTATAGTAAACGCGTAGTTAGTTTGTAGTACAGTACATTATAATTGCTTGAAATATTTTTACATAATAATGTCGCAAGGTATGTGTGACTTCTTCGTTGCGGTTTCGTCTGCAGAAGGTTAAATATTTTTATTTTTCTGGATAAATGTTATTTACAAAATAAAGATCGATATATGGCACAATGAAAAGAATCCGAGTATCTATATGTACTGGCTTGGACAACTTAGAGTTAGAATCAAATTAATAAATTATTAAATATCATTATAATATATATGAACAGTATATAATCATGTATATATTTAATATATTGTATCAATTTTTGTAAATAATCATATATTAACAGTTAATTTTTATTATGTTATAGTTATTATTAATCACATTATGGACTAATATATGTGTGGACATTAGTCAGCTCTGTTTTGTCAAAGAAGATTAAAATGATGACGTTTCGTGAAAAGCGACTCGCCAGCCCACTGCACTGTGCAGTATATCGGTCATAAATTTCAGATTTAAAGCTTGGCATTAAAATCAGAGAAATCTACAGAAATGATGAATTTATTTTATCCAATCTCCAATTATCATCAACTCGAATGTACATAGTTAATATTAAGAAATTAGAACCAAAATATCCAAACATGACATTCACTCAGTTCCCCAATTTGTCTTATGGATCCTTTCCCCAGGGAGCTCTTCGATTTCTGTCTGAATATTCTTTCTATACAATTACTTAGAGTACAATTTACACAAAATATAGATTGCATATCGATGATAATGTAGATAAATATAGATTCCTAAAAATATTAAAATACACTGCTAAATTATACTTAAAGTATTATACTAATACATTGAATTTGTATTAAATTTAGGTCAGAAAGAAATTACGATTATTCGTGAAGTAGGACAAGGAAAAGAGGGATAAAGGTGGAATATCAAAGAGAAAGTGGGGAAAACCAGAATTTGCCGATGTAATGCGTGTTTTCAATGCTTAACACGTATTCCATAGCTTTATCGAACATCGATCCGAGAAATTTATTTAAAATTATTATTATAATATCGTATTGTTCATCTGTTACAGCTGGTACAATTGCAGGCATCGTGCTCAGTGTTATCGCCCTGGTAGCTGCGTTGCTTTATTTTCGAGATCCAGATAAACGAGCATGTTTGCGCTCTTGCATTAATCCATTTTCCTTGAAAAGAGGCAGTGGTCGCGTTCAATACTGCAGGGTACGTTATAGAAATCTCATATTATGTTACTAGTCATGTATTACGAATATTATATTCATATCCGTATCTATATTAGTTAATTAGCAATTACGAATTATCAGAAGATAGTAAATATTCTCGTAATTAGATTACTAGTATTTACGTAAATTTATGTTTTTCTAAGCAGAATTGAAGAGACGGGACTTCCAGAGATACGTTTATATATTTTTGTATATTACACGCATTTCGTACATTTTTCAATCTATTAATTTTCCATAAGCATATAAACATACACAATTTACTTATAATTGCAAACATAATGTTATATATAGAAAAGTTTTATTTGGTTTGTGAACATTTAAAAGAGTATAAATAATTATATAGTTTTTGTCTTTTATTTTATATTTATGTTGTATTACTTTATAATATATCCTTTGTTCATTTGTCGTTTGTCTATTTCGTTCTTCTCGTGATATTAAAAATTACGTAAAAATAAGTTTCATTTGATTAAAACAAATTACATCGGTTATACCGGCCTTTCTTTGCAACTTATTTATTATCTGCTATTATGTTTTTGTGTTTTATTAAAATTCCTGACACGTCTATTTTTAACTTTTCCATTTTACGAATATTCGTGCCTTTGGTATGTTACTAATTTGCATAATCGATAGATAAAGTTCACATACGTAGAAAATTGTTTAAATAACATCAATTCTCGTACTTTTGCGTACATTAATAACTGCTCGATCAGTCAACATAGTGGGTTAAAGTAGAACAGATTATATTTCATTCCTCGTATCGTTGTATAATATGTTTATTATAATCAGTAACTATCAGTGTGAGATTTCGTTTTCTCTTTTAACGAAGCACATGCCCTATATTGATCTCTTGTTTTAGCTTCAAATGAAATAAACATTAATATTAAAACGCAACATGTATATGCGACATTGATAGCAGCCTAATGAAGTTCATACGTCAATTACTATTATCGAAAAAGTAAATTCTTGAAACAACAAATTTTTGATAGATTAAATATTGAATAAACACATATCTATTTTACAGAGCATTCATTAAGAAAATTAAAGATATTAAAGTTACGTCAAGTTATATTGTGATCAAATTATAGATATAGTGAAACTTATGTTATAGATATAATAAAATGAAATAAAACTATATAATATCACGTTAAAATCAATCTCAAATAATTAATTATTTTTTGTTTAGGTCGACACTACAGAGGAAGCTCGTCTTTTGCTAGACGTCGATCCAACGCAGTGCCAAACAGATAGCGACGATGATCTTCTGAATGCCTAGTCATATCTCATTGTTGTTGTTTATCCGTAAAACTTTATTTTATCTAAGTTTCAAAACACACGAGGAATATATACTCTTATCGAACACGTGAAATTCTTGCTTGAAACGCGTGAAAACATGCTTCTCTGCTTTCTTTGCGTTACCATTGGTTCCGTGCCATAAATTTATTAATATTAATATTTAGGACTGTCGCGTAGAAGAAACGATTTTAGTAAATATAGTTTTCGTGTTTCAATGTAATAATTGATATCGGCTCTTGTTTCATTTAGAACTTTGCTAACACGAGAGTTACTTGTGGAAATATTCAAACTAATAGATATACAGATAGGCTGAAACTGAAGATTTCGTTTGGTAAAATTGTATAATATTTTTTACACGGAGTTATACATTTTCTGAACTATCCTTGGAAAAATAAGTTCAGTAATTCGACTAATATTATACGGTGAGGTTGTAAAGTAGAATTAGCGTTATAAAATTTATGAATGAAATTTGATGATTTTATAGTAATGTGATTTGAGTCTAAATTAATTTTTATGCTTCTAAGAAGCTTGTATATATTTTAAGTTTGTTTAAAATAGATATGTTTTATTTCTAACTGTAATAGGAGATAGTCTTCTAAGAAATCAAAATTTTTAATAAAGCAATTGGATTATTTCATGATATTAAATTACCAATTGAAACACTGTACTTATGTACTCGGGAAATTTAATTTTCTTCTTATTTTTCTGTTTGAAAACTACTGAAGGAAAGCTCAAAGAAAGTTTTCAAAAGATAATCTTTCCTTTTTTGGTTTCTATTCTGTGACAAGATTTTTGTTACCTTCTATGGTACGGAATTTATACATAACATTTATTTTGATAATTAAGAGAAAACAATGTTCTTTACAATGAAATTAATATAAAGCTTCTTAAATATTTTGTGATTGATATAAAATATAAAGCATTCCAGTATATTTTTGAAAGAAGATTATATTTTATATTAGAATATCAAGAATCAATTTGAAGCTTTTCGTATACAAGAAAGGAATTTCCAAAATTCATTAAAAAATTAACGATGTATTTCAAACAGATCTACTAACGAATATTCTATATGAAATGCAATATACATATAGCAGTATCGTATTATACGCAGTTAATAAAATTTGAAATAATTGAATAGAAATTCTAATATCGCTGGATCTCTTGTCATCAACAATATTGCGCTTGTGATTTATGTAATATTTGTTTTTTAAATGTCATTATATCGATAATATTGACGGAAATATTTTATTGTAATTTACCAACCGAACAATTGTAGCATAGTTTGCAAAGCTTCTTTATAGTTCTTTATTTTGTGAAATATGTAATATGTTAGTTAATTATTTTATCGATGTATCTTTGTCGATTATAAAAATATGTAATTCCAAAGGGGTACTTAATCTGTATCTGCAACAATGTTTTTAAACGATGTGTCTATAAATAAAATCTTTTAATCATTGTAACGTCTTTCTTGAATGTACACTTAATAAAGTGAAGCTTTCCGTTCCAACTCTTTCATCGTCGATATTTCTAAAAATTACTGGAAGAAACAAATGTATCTCACATTAAATTTCTAACGTTCTAACATTAAACCGATTGAACTAAACACTCACGCGCCTTCGTATACCTGAAGCGCTTAGGCAGCAATTCAAGCAACTTTAGAAATGGGATTAGCGATACCTGAATGAAACATACAACAATTATGGTCGTGGAAATTCCTTTGTCCGACCATCGACCAGTCGAGCAATTACGATTAGCTGACGGTTCGTCGAAAGTAATCACTTTTACGTCACAGTTATTGATAAGACGTTGTTATGAAATAAATTGTTCTAAGTGCTAATGTGCCGATTCAGAAAATATCCTCCTGTCTTCGAAAGCGAGTGTCATAAAATTAGCTAAAAAAATCTTCATTTTTGTTTCGTTCCTCCGGACTATGTATGTATATTAATACTGTAGCTCTTCAACAAAATGGAATATATTATTGGCGATATATGTCGTATTGCGCGATATTGATTAATATTTAATATTAATATTTTTAAATTACTAATGTTAATACTAATTCTGTAAAGGAACTCAATTATCATCATATTCCTGTATCATTGTATTTTAGGTCCAACTAGAAGTGAATGAATGTCTGAAACTCCTTACCTTTATAAGAAAGTACGCGTTTTCAATAACTTACTCATGCATCTTGGAGAAAAAACATTAATACAGAATATTTCGGTAACTTTCGTCACAGGTTCAGCAGGTCTGTTCAGCATGTTCACTGTACGTTCTACAATGTACTGTTTGACCATTTAGGGTCGTGTAAATCTGGTTGTCATATGTGCAACGATAGAATACAAGGAAATTTTCGGGAATTTTATGATTAAACAGCGGAACGATTGTCGTATACCATACAACATGATGGTAACATAGTAATATATTACTTAAAATTCTCAATGCGAGAATTGATTGTAAAATACTAGTAAATAAAGAAAAAAAAACATAATAATACTCGTGAAATATTCAAATAATAATTATTTGATGTCAATAAGACAGTGTGGCGAATATAATACTCTGTAATTCTCTATAATTATCACGAACATAATACTTTAATCCGTATGTATTACAGATAATTAAAAACTTATCCGATAATCTTTAGGAAATATTATCAGAAAGTGATAAAAGAAAGATTTAGAAATGTTAAAGATGAAATATTTAAAAATGAAATATGTTAAAAGAAAGATTTTCATATCTAATTTTCTAATTTAAAATCAGCACTGTGCACATCTAAAAAGATGCTCATTTCAAAAGAAGATAATATTCTATATATAACTATCGTTAAATTCGTATTTAATCAACACTGGCTATTATTATTATTCTTGTTTAACAAAGCTATTCCATGAGACAAGTTTTAATAGCATGTAACTGTAATGCCAACGTGCAAGGGTGATTTTTAAGTCAATTTGATCGATTGGTAAAATAATACTACTTTTACTAAAATGGTTCATCTTACCTATAACAGAAAGACAGATCACAACTCTAGATTTTATTTTCCTATTTCCACGGCTATTTATAAAGGCGTTGTATTATGCTAATTACATATTCTAGAAAAGATAATCCACAGATATAAACTGATAAACATGACAATCAATACTTTAAAGGTATTCAAGTTGGAGGCATTTTCAAAGATCTACATCCATCTGCTTCAGAACTAACCTTTGTAAATCTAAAATGAACGAATTCCATATTTCCAATTTCTTTTAAGTAAGAAAAAAGTCACCTCTTTCTGTTACCAAAAATTACACTGTATCTTGCACAATCAACGTACAGTAATCGATAATAAAGATGGAACAAAGGATCAGAGGGGAGGTATGCGTCCGCTCGTGTGAAAGTATCACACAGAGAAACGGAGAGCGGATACGGAGTTTGTAAAAGCGAAAAAAAAAGTCCACAGATAATGTGTACATTAATTTATGTAATATTCCACTCTTTCCGTAATACACGCCAAGACATGATTGAAACAAAAACCTCGCCCACCGCGGATACAGTAACGCGTGCTTTGCGCACGTCTGAAACAATACAATCAGGAGAAAACGAAAGCTCGTTAAACTCGGTAACAATTCGATTCGGTATACCACACCAGTGTGCGCGTGATACATCGACAAATGTAATTACACAACGAATTTTCTCTATTCGATCACACAGCAAGTGTCCTTTCGGCTTACAACGATAATACAGGCGTGTGTACGATCTGGGACATGGAGAAAAAAGAAACGAAAAGCGATATTTACTCGATAGGGGAAAGAAATCATCCCTAAAACGTGTCACATCCGATCCCGTGATGATTACAATACGCTCTTTCGCTCTAATCGATAGAAAATAATTTTACGGAACTGCGTTTCTCGGGAACACTATGATCTACGAATACAATGGAAACGTGAAAACCGAGGAAGGCTCTGTGTTTCTGTTTACGTATCCTGCGAGTATGTCACGTGTGTGTGTCGCCTTATAATTCGTTTTTATAATTCGCAGCGAGTTCGCAGAGGTGACGAAAAAAGAAAAAGGAAAAATGAAAAACAAAAATATGTTAAACTCGAATTTTGTGTCGAGTACGTGAAAGATACTTTCGCGTGATATTTATCCGTGTATTCTGTGTGTAACCGCGTGTATCGGTGTGCGTGTGTGTGTATACGTGTGTCGAAAGGACAGGAAACGAATTCAGTCGTAACAGCTAGCGTATTTTTTGTTTTCCATAGCACATACATTCATTATACGTAGATTGTTCATAGCTTAATGTGGTTCCTCTATCATCTTTTTTTTTTGGTTTATAGCAACAGCGAATACACTAGAGCTTTTTTTTTTGGTCAGATTAACAAACGAATTCGCGATATCAATCTGCCGCCGATACGTCGATCATGCTCTCGCCTGCCGGATGTTGACCATGACCGACTAAGCCCATGCATCATTGGCAGGTTGTCGGGATTCATTTCGTACAGATGGGAGACCATAGTCTCATCCGGCAATGACCGGTCTCCCGGTTGAAAGAAAATTTTGCATTTGCTCTGGCGAAATGTTTCTTCATTTTTCTTTTTCTCCGCGCGATCGGATACCTCATGATTGAGAAGACCTACAAAGTAGCTATAAGAGATGCAGGAGCGTATTTCTACAAGCGTCTCGTCTCGAAAAACGCAAAATTAAAAGACCTCGCGCACATCTTCTATTACCATTTGACACGTTTTCCGTACTTTTGACGCGACGGTTCGCGCGCGAAACGAATTATCGAATTGATCGAATTGCTTATGTTTCGATCGATCGAAACGCACGCGACACGTTTTATTCTCCCTTCCTTTCTATCTTTATTCTCTCATTTCGCTTATTTTCTTCCCTCCCCCTCCCCCCAAAACCATTCCCTTAGTATTAATATTCCTAACAGGGACGATCGTTTCTTCTATTCCTTAAATGTCCGGCATGTAACGAACGGCATTCTCCGACGCTCGGAATAACGATTTGTTTGTTTCGCTTCTTTTCTCCTTTCTCTCGTTTTTAGTCCTACATTTACAGTATTATATACAACTGTTTGGCACCAGAATTGTCTCTTAATCGAATTGATGCCAATGAAAAGTCCAATATGAACACGATCCACGACGTTATATACGACCGCGACGATGCGTTAGTTCACTCCCTACAGCCAATCGAACAGCCGCTCTTCGAAATCCACTGTCTTCCTTTTTCCTTTTTGCGTATACGAATCGTTTCTGTAGACGTTTCACCAATCTTCTCCTTGTGCAATTTCTTTTTTGGTTCTCTTGCTTTTCCTCCAACCAGAACCGGGCCTGCGTATCGAGAGGTGATCCAAACAGCGTTGAAAGTGTTAACACGTTAGAAATTCCTTTTGGCATAGTTTAGAAATGTACATGTGTGTCCATCTTTGCTCTCGAACCACGTTATCAGTGGAATGTGTTGCATACCGGTGGCTGCGGCAAAAATTCTTTCTTCTTGAAAAGAGCTTTTTACCAGAGCCAGAAAATGGGGAACGCCATTGCCAAGTCGCCTTCGAACATCTCTTTCAGCATCGACGAATTGTTCGGAAAATCGTATGAAATCGTCGTGCTCTCGGTTACAGTCGAGACGAGTTGGCAAAAACGTTCCACCGCCGTTTTAACGTCTACCAAACGCGTTACATCTTAACCCTTTCCCTTCTCCAATAAGATTTCTCTTGTTTCCACGTTTTCGTTCCTCTTTGTTCGTTTCTTTTTTTTCTTTGTTTTGTTTTATTATCTCGTATTCTATGAAATGTGTGACTGACTGCCACTGGTATTTGTTTCTTTTTTTTTTTCTTTCTTATAAATTCCAGACTGCCCAGCAGCCAGACGCACAACAGTTATCACAACTTAAAATCGTAATACTAATACATTACTCTTTTGTAAATATATTAATATTTTTAATCATAAATATTTTATGTATATATATATATTTATATTTTTTAATATATATATATATATTATATTAATAACAACTGATTTTGTATTTATTCGATATTCGTGATTACGGGTTTCGTATCATGATACTTACTGTGACTTAGTAAAATACCATACGAAATGTCATGTACAGTTTACAGTTCACTTCCTTTGATCGTTTTTCGGGACTAAATAACCAACTATACAACGTAAATGCGCAATGTATGGCTGTCAAGCGAATAAACAGGGGAGAAACTTCGTTCAATACTGTTGCTTTTCTTTGGTAACTTTATCTCGTGATTTTTTTTTTACTATTCTATCGCGTATAACTCCTTTCATTCTTTTTTTTTTTTTATTTGATTCGCTCGCTTTTTCACTCATCCTCTCGCTCTCTTTCTCTCTCTCTCTCTCTCTCTCACGCTCTCTTCTTTTACATACACACGACACGTTTTTCTCTCACTCTCGTCTTTCGCGCTCGCTCTCTTCTCTTCACCCTCGTCTCTGGTTTGTTTTCTCGCTTTTTTCTTTACTAAAAAAATATCGATCAAAGCTACGTACAATGCTATATAATGATTATTAACATTTAAAAATGAGATCTAGTTATTTCATCCTAGCAAATCGGAAAGGGACATTAAAGATTACTTGAGTTTATAATGAAGTTGTCCATTGGACGAGCATTTTTGTTCTCGTTCTTCCTCTTCTTCTTCTTCTCCTTCCTTTCTTCTCTGTTCTTAACAGTCACAGCTTCAGTTTGTAGCGCGTCGTGATTTATCCTGGCATATTTTCTTTTTTTGTTTTTTTTTTCTTTTTTGCTTTTATTCCTGGAGCGGTTCTACTTGCGTCTTTTTTTTTTTCTTTTGTGATCAAAGACAATTGTATTCACGTACGTGTGTAGATTCTGTTCTGTGTATGTGTGCTATGTCTCGCGTATGTGGTATATACGTGTTGCTGCTGTTTCTGTTTGTGCTTACGTATAAGTTCGTACAGCGCGTGACCGTGGTCAGACAGACGAATTTCGAGGCCGATTTCGTTTGTTGCGTGTTGTGTCAAAACCGTGCCGCTTGCGTGTGCAAATACGTGGTACTCGTGGCGTGGCATCCTCGTTCTGGTTGTACGAGGGACAACATTCGCTCACTCAGAAGATTTCAGACTCCGTATCGTTCGAGGACGTGGCCTGAAGTGCCAGCTGCATGCTGGACTCTGTGTTACGCCGTTTCATTTTACCCTTGGTCTTCTTCAGCATCGTGGCCTAGGAAGGGACAGGATCACAAGGGGGCGCGCACAAAGGAACAGATATAGAGATTGTAATATGTCAATGCCAAGTGACCAAAGTGAAACGACATGTTCGGTTAAACACAGCTAGAACATTCCGCGGGCCAAAACACTGAGAGATAAGGATGCCAGTGAAACAAGTAGTCCGGTAGATTTCTATTTATCTGAACCGGCAATGGTAAAAATTAATTTTTTAGTTCGTATAACAGAGATTGGTGATTTTTTTTATTCTGCTTTTCTTTTCGCTTTATTTCAATACCGAGCACAACGGCGCGCACGAAAAGAACTCGCACATCGTTGTACTTATTAGAGAATTTACACGCTGGTCGATTAGATCCAAGTGTTATTTAATTTTCTATCGTTTAATAATACGTTCGTATGACTGAAAAAATTGCACGCTATGCAAATGAAATACATAGAACTTGATAAAATACGCGTCATTGGAAGATAAGGACGTACGTCGGTACTTTTTGTAACCACTGAAGTATAATTTACCGAATGTCCAGGTGAACAAATTGTAATGTAAAAATTAAATAATAATAATAAAAAAAAGACTGAAGTATTGGGACACCCATTGACGAACTTAGTACGAACTGAATACTTTTCATTGCTTTTAGTTTTCAGTTACTTTATTCGAATCATATGTAAAATTAATTAATTACCTGTCGTAAAATATATTAATCGATTGATTAGGAAAGCAGATGACGTGAAATTTGGTAGAGTTCTGTAATGAATATATATAGTAGGTGTTCCAATACTTTCGGACCGGTAGAATTTCTCGTTCAGATAAAAGGAATTCTCTAGCAAAATTATTTGCTGACTGACGATATTAGCGAATTAACAATTTTTATCGCATGGTTTTACAATTATATATCGAGTATTCGTGTAGAATTTATTAGTACCGATAACTCGCGTAACTTGTAATTTGTGCAATTTTACAAATAACATTAGTTCAATTTGTGCGAGTTGAAGTAATTGCGCAAATGATTTCCTTCCGTAGTCAATTAATTGAAATTTCATTTCAATAAACGGAGTTCAGATAAATAGAGTTCTATTGTAAAAGTAGAAAAATTAATCGACGCTCGAAGGATCAACGTTCAAATGTTGGAGTTTTAAACGATTGATTAACGACACGATTAGTATCGTTTAGCACATTATCTGCCTTAATATCCGCTTGGAGATTATGGAAAGGAATTATGGATAAATTTTGGATAAGCAAAAATGTAAGCAAAATACGTATATACAGGCTGTCTCATAAAACTGAGCTAAGCGATAATTTTAGAACGTAGGAGGTTGAAAATAAAATTGTATTAAAAAAAGACAAACTGACTTCAGAAGGTGTATCGTGTGTTTGCATCGGAAATGGTGTTTTAAAGATTGAAGGTAATCTTCAATTCTCTTCTTTCTTTCGCTGAAGCATATATTGTACCTTTTTATGCAATTGATAATTTTATTATAAAGAAGTATTGAGGTACTTGTGTGTAAAAACGATTAGATTAGAGATAAAAAGTAGATAGTAAAGATAAAGATGTAAATTTGCAACATTTAGCGTATGAAAGATGAGGAAAGCACGTGTAAATGCATGTATTGCGTGTTTTAGAAAAATATCATTTGAAAAAAACACCCTGTATATTAAAATAAGCTGGAGATTTTGATAATGAAATTCTTTTTGTACTTCAATATGTTTCACATATTACTTAAAAATGATGGTTCGATAAAATAAATCATACTCTTTTAAAAAAATGTGTAAGATCCTTCGAGCCTTCATTACTGAAGCTGGGAAACACCATTTGAAAGAACGAGAAGAATAAAATTATGTACGGTGTTGCGAAAATGTACAGGTTTTATAAGATTTTTAAAATATATACAGGATGCGATCGAAAGTTATACTTATAGCCATAACTGTATATATATATATATATGTACCACATTTCTAAATTCGATGTTTTCCGAAAATTAAGCTTCGAACAAAGTAAGTTTATTCTGTATATTCATTTCTCTTTTTCACAAGCAATCATTTCCTGCTCACTTCTATATAGCTTTCAACTGCACACTGAATATATATGTATATTTTCTTTCATTTTTCTTCAAAGTACAGGATGATTGTCACTGCTTATCGTATAATATTTCTAAAATATTGATAAAATTTTGTCGAACCTTTAACTTTTCACAACACTGTTTTACGGCAAGCTTGAATTGCGCTGAACATTTAGGCGTGAGCGTAATTGATAAATTCTTGGACGCTAAGATCTGACAACGCTGAGTCAACAAATTCGACATTACATCATGCGTTAAGTAAATAACTTTAATTAAAATTTAAAACTATTATCAAAATCATACAGATAAGAGAAGAATCTTAAGATCTTAAAACCTTCCTGATACTCAATACGTTATTCAACGCTAGAACCATCGACGACCAAAGCATCAAAATATGGAATGGCAAAAACCTCCGGATAAAAATGTATTTGCAAATTCATCAAATTTCTCTAACAATTTATGAATTCGTTATTGCGACGATTCTGATAATACAACCAACGATGCGGTCAATGCTACGGAAATAAATTGCGTTTCAATTTTTCTGGTAACCGGTTTTTCGATCGGAAAGAAGATCTCTTGGAAGCCACGAAACCTTGATCCTAACTTTCTTAAAAACCAAACAGAAAGCCACGACATTCTGGTTCTATATGAAACCAGATGACCTTGGAAATGTAATCTGGAGAGTCAGGAGACCTTGACGCTGTCCAAAAATTTATCGTCCATCCACACACATCGACGATACTGGCACAGAGAGCTACATGCGGCGGAAACATCGAATGGAGTTTTACTACACAGGAAGTACATGTACGTGTGTGTTTGTGTTTTATCGTAATGATCGCACCGAAACTCCCCTGTATCGTATGCAGCAATAGTACACGATACGAGGTGGAGCCTAGGCGGAGCACTAATTGAAAATTTCGTGTCTAATCGATCGACATAGACCGCAGAAACTGCGTTCTAGCTTTTGTTGCTACACTCGTCCGTGCTCTTGCTCCCCACCCCATTAGCGGGTGGAATCGAAGGTTCGGTATTCCGACGCTTGATCTTATTTTTCTTCAACATGGTAGCCTGGAGCGAACAAAGGAACAAGGAGACATTAGTTTTTGTGTGCGATTAGGGGTGGGAATGCATGCGCTGCCGGACACCAGCGGTTGGATCACGCTCTTATGGTGTCTGCGTAGAGCGTCATGGCAAGTTAGATCTAGCAGATAGTGCAGGTAAAGATGCAAGATCCTGCAGAGAGTCAACGTGCGACAAATAGATAGATAGGCCCCATCGTTCTATCGAAATTTCATGGGCTATCAGAGTTCTCTTGTAAGTTTGAAGTAATATGAAGATTAGCCAAATTTTTAGAGACCGTAAATTAACAATAGTAATTAAATTGGTAGTAAAATAAATGAAGTCACGTAAATTTGATGAATTACAAGTTAGCTGATTATCTTATCTGACGTAAAATTGTAAATTCATAAAAACTGAATGTATAATTTATCACTCGGAATTTGTCAATTCGAACAGCTTGATAATTTGAAATGCCAAGCAATGAAATCTAGATAACCCGAGTTTCATCGAGTAACGGGAACGCTCTATAGATTGCACGTCTGAATTTGAAATGTCAATAAAGTTCAATGTTTCGGGACGAGTGGATGAAATCCAGGCTACAGTTTTGATCTTTAGGAAAATGTTACGGGCTTTGTATCCGAAGAAATAATAAATAATTCATAGTTTTATACTCCAGTTAAAAAGGTTACGCTTGGTATTATTCGCGCACGTGGGCGTCAAATCATGAATGTCAAATCAGAAAATAGATTGGTATCTCAGTTTCCCATTAAATTGATTTCCGCGAATCAGCAAACAAACTATACTTACAAATGTGACACAATTTCCGTGAATATGTAACGTTTAAAAATGAGATAGAAGAAGAGCGGAAAATTAAAAAATTTCTTGGATGCGTTGCATCCGCTCCGTTCTGTATTTCGATAGAATTATGAGGTCATTACGAGTGCCTGTAAAAAGATTACCTTTAGCGCTGATTTCAAAACTACAATATTCCCTGGACTCTGAACCCACGGTTCTCCGTCCACTTGTACTGGTATATCAGAGTGCAAATAAATTTTTATATGTCCTCCCTATGAAACATTCAAAACCAATTTCTTGCATCATATCACTGTATCATATTATATTTATAAAATAAAAAATTACTCGCTAATGCTTGCCATTAGGCTTAATACTATTATTTGTTGGAAGTTCCATGAAGAAAATTTTGAAGAAAGAATAATTTCCAAGCATAAAGTTAGTTACATACATTTCTTTTTGTCATCATCGTCAATTATGATTTAAAATCGAAATATTAAATAATGTATTTAAATTTTGAAACACATAGCACATACATATATTATGCTATATGTACACACTGAGTATTTTTATCGTCTTAAATATTCGACGTTATATACAGCGAAGATTTTATTTATAATTTTCGTCTCAATTAGATCTACGGCTGCATTATGTATTGCGAAATATCTTAACAAAGCTAAGAATAGGATTTAAATTCACCTGCGCTATCCTCAACGCTGTGCGAAGACCAGATTGAATTTGTCCAAGGTGTATTACACCTGTAACTCCAACTACCTCCAATAATCCATCTCCGTGGTTCGGTGTATAAAAATGATCTTCCTTCGTATCTGGTCCCCAGGGATTAGCCCCAGAACCCCAACTACAATATAGTAGATTTTAAATGAAATTTAATTGTACATTATTTGCACATGTGATGTTGTAAATGCGAAAAACCTACTTAGATAATTATTATTAGATCGTGGATTTTTATGCATAATTTGTGACAAATGTTACATGTTCAAAGTACAACGCTCGTTCAAATGGCGAGTGAAACAAATCCTTGCTTAGGTTTCATCTTCTTGGTAGTGTTCCAAAAAAAGGTACTAATATGCATAAACATCCGCAATCTAGTTATTAATGAATGAATCACCTTGAAATGTTTAGAATAATTATTCCCTCGACTTGAGGTAATTCAACGACTCTGCCGTCCACTTCTAATCGAATTTCTTTATGCAAATCTTTGCACGGTTTCCGTTTCACCATTTTCCGTAAGCCCATTGTCACGTATACTCCCTTGTTACGCAATCTGCTCTTGAATTTGTTCGGATTTTCTTCCCTTGCGTTGTGAAAGTCTAAACACAAATCGGCGTCGATACCGATACCAAAATAGTTGTTCATCACAAGTATTTGTGTATTGTCTTCGCTAGTAGCACCTGCGCCTGTAATATTTACGTATAAAATATTCGTATTTCATATTCATTTGACATCTTCATATTCATAGCGTATTATAATTTTTATAATGTTTCGTAATTTATAATTTTTACGTGAATATATCTTTATTAATTTCCTTTATTAATTCTCCGTCACTTAACTTTAGTCAGATACAATTGTTTTATACAAATGTCAGATTTTTGAACGAAATATGAGTACAAAAATAAAATTTATTCATTATTAATGGACACATAAACTATCAACTTCGTAATTTCTTTAATTGACGATGAAAATTATTTTTAATCTTACTCACCTCCAGTATTGGTAGCCAACTGTTTATCTTCCTTGTCTTCCGTATGAAATACAACGGTCCATCTATCCAATAAGGATTCCTCCGCGTCGATTACATCTCGGAGTAAATTCAAAGGATCTTCGTCGCCGGTGTAACCGGAACCCCAGCCCAGGACACGCGCGAGATCGTTTCCGGTTCCTAGGGGAACGATGGCGCAAGCAGGTGAGGAACATTCACTATCCTGTCCCACGTTATCCAAACATTGCAGGACCCATCCTATCGTTCCATCACCACCACAAACCAAGATTTTGTAATTCTTTATGTGACGGAAAACGTAGAGACTGCAATACAACGATGATGATTATATTAAATTACTATGGTTACACTATCTTAGGACTATATTCTTCTCTATTTTTATTTCTAGAAAATTTAAATTGAACGATTTAAATTCTATCAGATCTTTCCAAATCAATTTTAATTCATTCAATTGCACATTTTGACCATTCATAATATCTTGTTTCATAATACTTCTAAAATCTGGTAAACTGCCAACAAAGTATTCTATAATATTCAATGTATATTATAAATTACGAAATAGATATGACATTGTATTTTTAACATAAATTGTAGGTAAATATTAAGTAAATATATTCAGATAGATATTACGAGTATCTACCTGTTAATTCAGAAGTGATCTATCAAACACTTTTAGAATTGTATAGTTTGTTCTTTGCATACCCAGGAAGTGGACCTCCATTGTCGAGATCAAACACCTGATACGGATTCAAAAGTTTTCGGAAGCTGGAGATCAATTGAAGTCCCTGGCAACCGCCAGATTTCACGTTCACGAAAACGAGTAAAGGCTGTACCCCTGAGGGCACCATGCTTGGCTCGATACTTGGTAATAGCATGACTGCAACAAGAAAAATATTAAGACGATTATAGTACAAAAAGTATTTATACATACATGTATAATGTTAACTCATTGGCATATTAATATTTTAATGGCTAGATATTAGAGAATATCTTATTAAATTTTTTCTCAACATTTTGTTTTTTGTTCGCAATTCTCATTTAGAGTTTTCCTACGTGTGAAGTGCGAAAAATTAGAAAGAATGAGAATTAATAAACTACATTTTACCAAGAAAGGTAAAATGTGCAGGTAGACTGTGCATGCCAATGAATTAATCAAACTAGATAGAATAAAAATACCTAAAAGATGTTTATCCTCATATTTTGATTCTCTCAACATATACAACGCCGTGACTGCCTTGTTCGAGTCCTCGTAAATGATTACCATCGAGCCATATTCATAGTATATTGGACCGATAAAGGAGAATTTATTTTCTGAAAATATTCGAAACAAGTGATCGTTGTACGTGAAATTAATTATCGTAAAGCATTGTTTAGATATTGAAAAAATTACCTTTGCCTAAGAAATCGGTCAACATGTTTTCGTAACACCTTTCGGAGAGATTTGGTGGCAAATTGCCGACGAACAAAGCTAGATTAGGGCCATGGGGATCTTGCTTCAGCTGAAGGTAAAATCGCATCAACTCCATTTGCCTGATCGAATCTCGGCCCAGTTTTTTCATGATTTCCCATGGCTTCTCGTCACGAGCCAAAACTCTTTCAGTGACTAGATAAACGTAATAATAATTTTTGTATAGAATTATATCTGATTATAATTATCAAATAGTATCGAATCAATCCAAATAAAATAATCCTAAATACGTTTCTGGAAAGGAACGAAGAATTAAATTATATCTTCAGACATATATATCTTAAGATATAATTATATCTACTCGAGTCTAGTTCCATAGCCGATAATATTTACCAATTGATCGACTCTACTTTGAATGCAATTTTTCATATAGCGAGTTAAGATTTCAAATTGAATTTGAGACTTACCACCGCGATCCAGAAGAATCTCGCTGCATCTGTAATCTTCCGATTTAAAATTTTGCAAACCGAACTTCTGAAGCGCTTCTTCGATTAAGTCCGCAACAGTTGTTGCTTCTGTGACAGATACCATACAGAACGACTCTGACACCTGTAGTTTGCCTGGATAGACGCGCACCTGTCTGCTTTCGCTATCCCTGAAATTGTCAAGTCATATTTCAATCGCGTCTAATATTTTCTACCGGCTATGCTGGAACACGTTGCAAAGTTTCTAAATCGAAACTTACTTGAACCGTAAGAAGACAGCCGGACGTTTGCCCTCTCTGCGATTCAAGTTTAGAACCGGAGTTGGATCGCATAATTCAGTCTCATCCATGGCATACAGGTCGGTGAGGTAAAAGTTGGCTGAATTTTTTTAGGAAATAGAAATATGTACTGTTAAGCTTCTTGCCGTTTCTATTATAATACAATATGTACTATCATTAATACATATTTACTATTAACAATATAAATACAAAAATTAGATAGAAATACAGAAATTAGATTAGATCATAGAAGGTATAATTGGAATATAATTGCAATGTATTTCTGTTTTAGCTACAATAATCAAGTGGTATGAAATTGAAATCTAAATAATATCTTTAATTGTTCACTCAGGACAATAGTATAATCGAATATAGAAATATTATATCATTTTTCATCTATTCACAGTTTGGAATTAACGGGATTCCATCTCTAATTGAGTTTGCAGATAGAGGGAGAGACAAACATTTAGCATGAAATGTATGACAGAAAAACAATTCCATTGATACGAAACTATTCTGTTTGCAGTTGTCAGTTTGATCTTTACGTAGGAGTAAAATATAATGGTCAACTGTTTTGTTACTGTGGGCGTATAGATACATCCGACAGATTGAGTTCACGTAAATGCTATTGACGTACGTATGTGCGTGCAAATTTGTTCCTAAAAACATAATTTTTCTAAACAATTCACAGCGCGTTAATCATTATCAATATACTCTCGACGAATATACTCTCTCTGACAGTGTAATATTTATTTGAAAATCTGTTCGGTAGTCACACATTTATTCGTTATATGACATTAATAAAATGATTAGAATTACTGATAACAAATATACGTGTAAACCTAATTGAAAATTATTAACATAAATTGGCGACAAAACTTGTTTACAATTATTTCTTTTCTTTCCTTTAATCCTACTGCAGTCTTCGAATCATTTTGACCTGAATCTGTTCCGAATCTTATTCTCGTTTTAACAAAATCAATGGCAAAAGATTGAAAAAAAAAACGAGGCACGTCAATAACCATTATTTTGTGTGTTTCTCAAAGTTAAACAATTTGTTATCGATAGAAAAACCCAAAGAACACATCAAAGATAAATACAGTAGGCCACGTCAATGCAGATGCAATTCATTCTGAAATCTCATTTTTATAATAACACTTCGTTCTATTACAGATTGAAATTTAAATATAATTTAGAGGAAACTCATTTCTCATAGTCTAGAGCAAAGTTTAATTCATATTCGTGATATAGAATTAATTTGTTTAACTTTTTATATATGTTAAATTATGACTGAACTTTCCCTAATAAAGAGAATAAACAAACTAACACTCATACAAAAAAGGTAAACCGTAATTGTCATAGAATTTTCATTTGTCATAGTTTTTTGTCATATTCTAACTTTATTAGTAAAAACTGTTCATTAATTTTTACCACCTCACTGCATAGTGTACTACAAGTGTTCCATTTTCAGACACAGAAATCGCATAAAAGAGTAAAATAAAAGAAACACTTTTAATTCGTCAAGTTTTGTATCCAAAAAAGGAAGACTCAACAAGCTCATTTATTAACTCATTAATTATCTCCTGTTAATTGCACTAATGAGCAGACTGTTGATCTTCATGCAAATTCATAATTTCATGAAAATTACTAAAGAAATGAAATACATATATAGACATTTCTTTCACTTACTAAATATTATAATAAGTATCTTGTTTTAGATACTTTATACCTATATACTTGTATACTATTTAGTACATACTCCGTAGATTTCTGTACCTTTAAATTTCTCATAAATGCATAAATATTCGCTATTTACTAACGAGGAAATCGTAACGTAATCGTCCAGCGCTACGATATTATATTTTCATGTAATCCAAGATTATAAACAATGCTCGTATGCACGTTGTCTTCCATGTTACCTTACACGGCAACATTTTTATTCGATGTGCTTCAACAACTATGTCGCTTTCCAATTTTTAAAACAAGTCGTTTCGTATGGATTTTGAGTACAGTTATTCACCTATTGGTTAACATAGTTAGTATAGTTCTCCTCGTATAATAAATTTAACAAGTAGAAGATACATAACGATTCATGTGTCGTTCTGATATTTATAAACCTTAACGATTTGTAGCTTTATATTTTATACTTTTGAATGTTCCTCTATGACGTATTCACTCCAAAGCGAAAAGATTAATCTTCCAGTCGTGGGCGATGCTCAAATCGCATCTACATGTTCCATTAATAAACATATCTATTTATTCTGCAAATTTCGTCAGGTCATGTTGTTATCCTTATGATAAACCTATATAACTTTATACGATTTTTGTACAGAAAATTCCTACAAGGCGTTATGATACACGTTTGTTTAAATTCCAATAAAGTTGTTACAGTTGTAAATGTAATTATCTCTACTCAGCATCTCGAACTCATACTCACCACCAGTGTAATTTAAGACTACGGTTACAACGAATATGATTTTCTGATATGAAAATCAGTCGCGGCTAGAGGGTTAAGAGAAGATATCTCATACGTACTAGGATCTTTCGTAATGTGAAATGCACGAAGTGCTGATGTCAGGACCTGTTCGGTGGTAGCTTGCCGGGGCACCGAGATCACGCGAAATATCTGTCGACTGAGGGAATTGTCGCCGTCGTACACCTTGACCATCTCTATAGAAATAAGGGAGGTCGGTAACAGGTTGACCATGGAGGATCAGTCACATCAAACGTATTGAAATACCTTCGTCACCTCTTTCTTTATCTTCTTTCTCCTTTGGAGAACGCGGATCACGACTGTGCGTGCTACTCGTTGATTCGCCATTGTCACGATACCTTGTATCTCCGCTGCTAAACTCTTCCGATATGCTTCGCGCTGTAAAAGAAATCGGATGTTCGTTCCTGTAGCTTAGGCGAGTCAGGCTCACTGACGTATCAGCTGGTGAACTTAATAGCATCGTACAGCACATCGCGATACAGTAGCGCACGTTTAAATTCCAATAAAATTGTTACGGTGGTTAACTCGAACGTCTATTCGGTGTTTCGAACTCGTTCTCTCATACTCTACTCTCTGCCAGTGTAGTTTAAGACTACGATTACAGCGAATGCGTTTTCCGATCAATTTAACGTTTACACGAATACGTCGCAAGAAACACATACAAAGATACTTACGACAATTGCTACGTCGTTCTTCAGATCTTTTGTTAGTAAGAAGGACGGTTCGTCGAAGAACGCATTGCTGCAATCGTAGCGTGAACTTATCAACGAGGAACGAATTAATTACAGCGAGAGTAAGGGAGAAATATATCAGGGGACTCTTGCACGATCGAACTGATATTGTTAATAATTTTATACAAGTCACAGGTTACGAGTTACTAATATTAATAAATACTCTTGTGCTTGACAGTGGCAAATTTAATAGTAAATTGTATTATTTAGTAAATTACTAGCAAAGATTACGGATAAGAAATTACTCATTATAATTACCGTATCTGACAAAGGAATTATGAAATTATAAAAAAGAAGTCTAGAATTGAAAGCTTTCAACTTGTCGATTTATTAGTATCGAATTAGCATTGGTAAATTATCGTGCAAGAAAAGGTCTCTCCATAAGTAATTTCGTCTTTTGTCTTACATTCTGAATTTCTAAAATCGAACAGTAGCTATCTGTCATTATTCGGCTAGTTATACTATCAAATTCTTAGTATTTGTTATTAACAATTTCAGATAACACATTATTCGCCAATGAATACGATATAATTTTTACGTTGTAAAATTGTACAAATGACCATATTACTTATGGAATGATCTATCGTCATATCCTTCTCCCCTGTTCTCGCTGGATTTATTTCCTTTTCTTCGTCAACAGATTCAAGAGTTTTTCCAGAATGAAATCACTATACCTGTGTGCCGAGAGTTACGATATAAATTCTCGACTTATTGTAATTTAAGCAAACACTACTGTACTTAGGTGTAAGATAAATGCATCGTATCGTTTATTGTTTTTTTTTCAACTACCATTAAAAGATGCAATATATGTATATATATATATATACATATATACGTATATATATAGATATATATATATATAAATATATTTATACGCTTGGCAATCATTACTCAGATAACATTAATGGTGTATGGTAAGAAAGCATCTATAGAAAGTAGCTATGACACTTTCCGGGTTCAAAGTTCTTTTACGGGAATCATACGGAAGTACAGCGGATCAAACGTGTCATCCGATTTGGACGTTTGTACCAAAGGTACTACAGATTGGTATTATTGAAGCGCTAGTATACGGAACTGAATCAATTTGATATCGACACATGGTGGCTTGGATTACGTAATATCAGTGAAGCTTACGATGTGAGATATTCTGAAACTTTAGTGCATAATTTTGTCTCCAGGCTATTTTATGTATCTTAGACGAAACAGTCGTAAAAGTCTGTTTCGTTTATTTTATGAAAGTAATAAATAAGGAAGAAACGTAAAGCGAGTCCGTGTCTCGCTTGAGACATAGAAATGTGGTATTTCTATTCCTTCTCGCTTCTTTAATGAATTTTGATTACGGAATAAACAAGCTTGCGGATCAGTCATCGAATAATATTGATATCGTTCAATGTTCCATTGATATCGTATGGATAATTCTTGAAATGAATCGACACTATGAATCGTACGGGCAATAAATAAATAAAAGTATCGATGGTTATAATTAACGCGTTCGACACGTTTAAATCGGCATAATTCCACTCGAGTCGAGATAAGAGAACGAATACGATATTATTATGCACTAAATATTTCAGACGTTCTACAAGGTGCATTGTCTCTGTGCGATAATTACTGCAATGATCATACTCATGTGAGATGTATTAAGGCAAGAAAAAGGAACGAAGGCGGATAGAAAAGGAACGAACTAAGGTGTTACATATACTGCGCTACAATGCAAAAATGTTGGTACTTTCACATTTTCTTTCAAAGAAAGTTCGAAGAATAATAAGTGACACCTCTTACCATCGGGCACGATGGGTTTGCAGAACACACATGATAGGAAGATTTATTCACAGTAGCATTCTTGCAACTTCATTTGCACTGCATAGTGTTGTGACAAGCGTCACGGGTACTCGTCATAGCATCCAGAGGGCTGAGTGTGTGTGTGTGTGTGTGTGACAGTACATGCACCGAGAAGCAACACATACACACATGCTAGAAACGTAAATGTTAAAGAGAACGAAATAACAAACATTCATAGAGATCAACGTGACGTGAGATACGACTTTTTTTTTCTTTTCTTTTTTCTTTTTTTTTGCAATCGTTCGATTGCATCCTACGCCCGTTGAAATGTAAATCGCTCGGTTAATACGCGTCATGAAAAAATATTAGTAGCGTGTAGTAGTTGTAACACGGGATTTTACGCGTTTTACGATTAATTAAGCAAATTAATTCACATAAACAAGCTTTTGAAGGATTTCTTATTAGATTAATTATTATTTACTGTTTTTAAAATGATAATTGTCTTGTTAGGTGTAGGTAGAGATAAAATAAATAACGTGAATTGAGTTTATTTCGTTTAATATGATAATCTTCCTTATATTTTGAAACGTTGATAACATGTTTATTAAGGAAGTTAGTTTGTATAGAAAATCTTTGAAGGGTATTTTAGTTGCATTAATTATCTGCTTCTTTTAAAAATAATAATTGTTTTGGTAGTTGTGAGCAGAGGGATAACATGGCATGATTAAGTTTGTTTCATTATTACAATAACAAAAATATTCATTATACTTTTTGAAACAAGTTGGTAATGTACTTATGAAGATTATGAAGTTAATTCGTGTGAAAAATCTTTGAGATATATTTCGTTAGACTGATCATTATTTGCTTTTTTATAACAATAGTTATTGTTTCGTTAATTAGATGCCGGATAGTATTAGTATTAATTAATTCGGCTTTAGACGAAATTATGCCACAGAAGGGTGGAGTTAAATTTGTGTTAGCTAATTTTATCGTGCATTGATCCGTAAAATGGAATTAAATTTGATAGAATTAATATCCATCCAAATAATAAACTGTGCTAAATTTATAAAAACATATTGAAATATCTTTGTATAAGTCGATTTCTAATTTTTTAAATGTTTGTTCAACGATCTTATCGTATTGATCATGCAGCAGTATATGCATATTCGATACAGATCAAGGTCTTAGTAAAACGATAATGTATTCCTAAAATATGCACGCCAAAAACAAGAAAAATGCATTAGTTCAATATACTGAATTTAGAAAAATATTGAATCATGTAGCTTTATATAAACATATGCATGACATTACACATAAGAATCTTAAAGAAGACATCTTGATGAATTAAAAATTATTAAGTTATCAAATTTGAATTAAAAAATTATTAGATTCAAATGAAAAAGTTATTGAATTAATAAATAACTAAAATGGAAACATCTTTAATTTTCCACACTAGTTTTTGCAATGCTCGGGAACGAGATATTTTATTATATCATGCAACGATAATTTGTATTGTTTCTTAAATATTTTAAACAATAATACCCATCTGTGGCGTCTTTTCAAATTTTTTGTTTTTGCAATGACGTGAAACCATAAGATTTGTAATACACGTGATAATAAAATAACACTTTAACGTCGTCATAAACGACAATAAAACTTTGATATTAAGTATGTGGAATAAAACGTGGTTTTCATAATGTTTGTAGTATTATTATACTACATGCTTTGTGAGTGTTCCAATAAGAAAGATGTCATCAGTTTAATACCGTCGTTTTAATTAACGTTTAATCGATGATATATTATCATACATGCTTTTTATATGTAATTTGAAGTTACGTGTTTTTGCTTATAATCAGGGAATATTGTTAAAATTTTTTAATACGTTAAATGCATACGTGTAGTTATATAGCTTACGATTTATAATTAATATTTTACAGTAATGTATAAAACTTACGCCATCTTAAACACAAAAAGTTCATACAATCAAAGCAAGCGCGTTAATTGCAGTGCTTCGAATAAATACCTTAAACAAGATAAAATTATTGATTTAAAAAGCAGCATTTCCAGATATCTTCTTTTATCGTAAAATAAAACCAAATTGTCAACCCTTTCGGTACTGCATTATTAAAAACTACCAGAAAATAATATTCTTTCGTAATTATTTAACATAATGCTACTGATTTTCTCTTGTGAACTATGAATATCTACACTCTTTATTCGTCTGATTATTAAATTCAAATGACTTAAGTTTCAATTTCTGACATTGATGCAATCATTCTTTTTGAAACGATTCTGTCGTAATTACGTAGAAATGACAAACGCCATACTTACTACTCTTGATACTTTTAAAAACTTACTCCGCATATTCATTTGGTCATTACGTAAAAGTAAATTAACTTTCAATTTCTAACTATAGTGTCGTTAAGATTCGAATAAATTTAAAATGAGAATCATTGCGATAGTTATCGCTACGTGTCCGTAAGTTTCACAGATAATGTTCCTGCTATCAGTGATATTCGCAAGAAATTGAAGAGCAAACGGGGATCACAGGATTCAGAAAAGAATTTCAATAGAACCTTTATGATTCTCCTGAATATTAAAATGCACAAAAGGGAGATTTCGTCTGATTATTAATACGTTGACATTGTTTATCACTAAAATTTGATTGAAGCGGACCTTGAAAAAGTTCGGATCGCGTGAACTAAAGGTTTAAAGCGACTCTCGAACTATCGACACGTTAACAAGCAGAAAGGTCAGAACCAACCCAAGATGCAAAGCGTCGAAATTGTTACAACGTAAAGAGCGTTCGCTTTTTTAAAACAAAAATGTCAAATTGCATAATGTTAAACATACAGCTTCTCTTATCGAGAATGCCTAGGATCAATACAGAAGCTTTCATCGAAACATTACAAAACGTTTGCTATAAACACTGTTTCTCACAGAACTCGCGTAATATCACGTATGTTTTAATTTCATTCGAAATCAGATGCGAAACTATGACATATTCAAAAATGAAACTTCTTACAAATGCGTCAAAATCTTCTTACGTCATATTATATTCCAATTCCACTAGATCCGAACATAGACCCGGCTCAAATACGCGCTCGATATGTAACTTATACGTTTTCCGCACTATTTTCGTAGAATATCGGATTATTCAGCTGAAATAACATCTTATAGTTGCGTGAATGAAACAGAAATCACATCCACGCTTACCTACCAATATATCAAACCTCTGCTAGTACCGAAAGGGTGAAATAAAGAAACAGACACTTCATCGTGAATACACGATTTTCTTCCATCGTTGAAGATCCAGCGAAAGAAAGAAACAATGAGAATAAGAAAATAAGCGACAGAGTTTGAGGCAAAGGAGAAAATGTTAGAAAGCGCGTGAGCGAGAGAAAAGAGAAGAAAAGAAGGAAGAGATAGAATAGAAAGAGGAGAAGAGTACGATTAAGAGGAAAATAAGCTGAATGTATAACAGAAAAAAAAAAAGAAACAATTAATCGCTACGGCAAGTTCCGTTCCGTCCGGTTTCCGGTTTCGCGCTAACATCTCAACATCGATTATGCTCACACAGATGAATGTCAGATGATGGTAATATTCTAGATACCTCGAACATAAGGAGGGGAAGCATGACAATTTCCATGGCAGCTACGTGGCAAAACTAGTGAAAGGCGCCTCAAAGCTTCGGCTAGGCGGCCTGCAGCCCCAATTTGTTCACTCTCAGCGAAATCGAATTGCTCTCCGATGTTATCTTCAAATAGAAGCAAACGGTAGACCGAGTTTTTTTATACGTTTACCATTATACAAGTCTCTGATCTCTACACAATTTCTTTCCCTTTTTCCCTTCTGACCTCAGATATAGAAAAAGACACATAAACGCCGGGTGACTGCGATTTAATCGTGCGCAATATTCCGCGTTTACCGCCAGATTAAAACGTGATCAATTATTATTTGTAAGATGGTTGGTTATAACAATTTCAGGAATATTGTTATTCTCTCTTGCGTCGTCGTTCTTTCTTCGTGGATTTGGACGCATGGGCTAATCATTCTTATTAGCACATTTTTACAAGTTACAGATCATCGATATAATTTCTCTTATAGAATAATAGTAAGATCGGTAGCAGAACGCGTGAAATCTGAAAATTACATAGTACGAACTGTAAAGTCGATCGCCGTATCTGACACATAGTTATAAAATTGTAAAAATTCTTTTCGCGCAACAGAAATCTTCAATCCACTATCCGTAACTTGTCGATTCACTGATGTTACGAGTTTGTAAATTATCGAGCAAGAAAGTGCTGGTATTCGTTACGATTTATAATATAGTGTACGGTATACAGTAAGAAAGTTCTGATAGAATTGTTTAATGTGATTTCAATAATTTTTCTATTGGTAGAAGTACTCTTACTTCTTAAAGAATACAACTCGAAAGAATAATAATCTTCCTAGAATCTTCTTATTTATAAACGTTAATTTCTCAATTGTTTCTTATATAGAAATATTACACGCGTATGTATGAAGTTTTTGATTCAAGATTAATCCTAAATTCCTCGAGTCAAAGACGATTTTCTGTAGACAATAAAAATATTCGATTATAGTTGAACGTATTAATCTTCTTCAGATATATGTACGTATATTTTATAAGTATTATAATCAGGAACAAAAATTTTGATTGTACTCGGAATTTTCATCGATGGATCGTAAATTTAGTCATAAAGATACGAGGAAATTTTTTACCAGTACTTATTACGTGTTTCTTGCTTTTAATTCGCTTTTAATTAAATCATCGACAAACGTGAAATCAACGTGCCAACGTTTAAATCGCAAACACTCAGCGTGGTGCGGTACACAGCACCACAAGTTTTACTTTAATCGCCATTATTTACTACTTCATCGCTATTTTATACACACAATACTCATCACAAATATTTTTCTAAAGAAAAAAAAGCATAAAAAAACTAAATTAACCGATAAAAATAAAAAGTTTTAGCTCTGCATTTAATAACACCTTTAACGCAAATCCTTAATTTATATTTCTAATTTAAACTTTAATAAAACTATCATACATTAACGACTTAAACATTTATCTCGTATATACTATAAATGAAGTATTAACATGTATCTCCTCGTTCTTAAGTAAATCTGAAACTGACTTTATACGATTTTAGAATCACAGTTTTGATTTTCCTAAGTGTCTAGCAACGATATTGGCAACCCGTGTAACTGTATTTGTAAAGCCACGTGAATCGATATAATAATCGTAAATGTCATTACGCCTATTGAAAGCACACTGAGAATAGCGATTAATAACAGCAACAGCCACAGAAGCTATAATGTTTGCAAATATATGCAAACTAGATACTCTGATCGCAAAACTTGTATTGGAAAAATTCAACATTGAAAATCGTTTTTTAACAAATATTACGGTAAGAAACGCGTTGAATCGAATGTACTGTAAATTGTAATGTATGTATTGGTAATATATAAGCGAAGTATATAACAACATGTTTAACGAGCTTTCGGTATTTTAATACTTACATATAAGTAATGTTAACGTCTTGGCCTAAATATAGATAATATTTCTACGAGTTTGCCACTGTGGTATAAGACACTTGATACGTTCTTTGTAAAACATAAAAATGCTTGAAAAATATTTGTCTCTCATCATAATCTTCGTTAACACGTAATAATAAAAATTACTTATCCTGACAAAGACGATTACCTGCTCTGTCGATCCTTAAAATAAACTATTTGTTGCCGAAGTATAACTTCTACCGTGCGTATATATTCTTCGAATAAGAATACATTTTCGAAAGTATCTTTTTATAGAGTTCCAATAGTGATTTTAATAACGTTTCACAAGCCAATATACACAGCGAATATTTGATATATACGTAATGTAACCTATAACATTTGTGTTACTGGTGTTTTCTGAATTTGCTCGATAATCAGAAATTTCGATGTTAGCATCCCACAAAACCATTTCGTGTCTTTTCTCACGCGTTCGATATCACGCGTAGCGATCGGAATACGGCCAAGAGCCGGTGAATTTCGCGAAAATGTTTGCTCTGAATAACCACAGCGAGCTAGCCAATCGTGGCTGATATTTCCAATTTCGCGAATCTTTTTTCCCGATCGATGCGTGGAAAGCTGAGAGTGCGAGAAACTGGAAGACGGCTGTGGTAAATAGTTACAAAAGACACGTATATACGTATAATGATTACTAGAGAGAAACAGTAATAATCTGGTAGGAAGTTGGATAACGGACTTTCTCGTAAAAATACTCGAGTAAAGAGTGGGAAAAATAAATAAGACACAAGATAGCCTTTTGTACCACAGACTGAACGTGACAGAAACGTGTTCGAGAGTTAAAAAACACGAGTGGGATTATTTTTCTTATCCAACGGATCGTACATCGCATGCTCTGAAGGAAAATACGTATATGTATATTATAATATATATATATATATATACACACACACAAATAGATACATATATATATATATATATATCATAAAATTCGAGAAAGTAGTATATATATGTATGTACTTTTATACACGCGAACCAATGAGCAAATGCTAAATACCATGCAAAAGATATTTATGTCTAAAAGTCGATGGTACATCATACATATAGATATATATTTAATATAGGTTATAACAATACAAATAATGAAAATTATCTTATATTGCCCCTCCTAATTTCTTTCGTTTCTTCTTCGTCGTTAATGTTTTACTATATAAGATAATAAACATTATCGTATACAATTTATGGGATAACATACGCACGAATAAATTCTTGGAAATTTCACGATATAGGTTTGCCGAATTAAAATAAATCTGCTTCTATAGATCTGTATATTTATAAATATGCGTACACGAATGGATTGAATGGAAAGTAATGTGTTCGATTTTATAATTTCGTGAGGAATATACTAATCCTTAACGTTTGAATGAAAGATAATTATTGTTTCGTTCGTTCATACTCTTCTACAATAGCTGAATTTCCTATGATCGCTTCCTTTCATCGCATAAAGACATTTTAAAAAGTCACGGTAAAAAAATGAAATAATTTCGTGGACAATTCTTCGAATTTAAACTGCGTCCTTCAATTTCGAGCACAGTCAGAAAATATGTGCGTGGAACCAATTCTGAGCCATGCGAAGGATAGAATGAAATGTCGAAGATCAATTTCTTATATTTGATCGTGTTACATCGATCATGTTTGATCATGTTGCTGAAACGAGTAATCTCGTTATTAAGTAACACGTTGGGTAAAGAAAGAGCAAAAAACCTACGCAATCTGTCCCGTTAATATTTTCCAGTAAATGCCAGTATTACTTATTTATTTGTCTCGCCAATACACATAAATATTTTTAAAAAACGACTAATTAAAATTGAATTATATAAATTATATAAACCTACGAACGCACTTGTTTAATAAGAGACAATAAAAGTCGTTTCTTTAAAGAGAAAATAACAAAAATTTCGATAGTTTCGACTATTTTTTCATTCGAAATAATCTATATTCGGTGTATCTACTCTATTTCGAACTATAATAATAAACATACAAACTATAATTACATAATTTTATCGTACAATTGTTAATTGTTAATTGTCTTAATAAACATATTTGTTTCTTAATATCCCTACTAAATACAATGTATACATATACACATAAAATTCGATATATACTGACAATTATTAATAAATTATAAAATCGTAGGCATTATTTTTCATTTAATCCTCGTATATATATATATATAATCTTGTATACCTATATCTTATATATAAAACTCGTGTATATATATACGTATAAATTACCGTTCGAACGAAATACAAAAGACATAGCGAATACGACAGTGTGAGAAAAGAAAATTCTATTTTGCACACGAAGAAACATGTAGAACGTGGCTATTCTATCTAAACGTAGTAGTAGGCTACCTGGTTAAAATGTATCGTTGCTATGAATATCGGAATTATTATGTACTAACGATGAGTACAATGTGATCTTTGCATGACAGTGTTCTTTTTCCTTAAATGGTGCATCAAGTATTGACACTGTGACATTTTATAGGAACTCGATAAAACGTGTGCTCGATGTATCGTGAAGATCGATCGACCATGAAATTCGTAACACTCTAATTGAGCCATTATTTGTTATCTGAGTGTAATATACTAATATTATCAATATATAGAATGCAATGAATTCTCACGGGCTGAATTTAATAATAAAACCTTCCAAATAATTCTTCTAGGTACGCGGCAAAAATAGAAGAAGAAAAATAAAATAAAAAAAAAAAATTCATTTAAATATGCAAATAAATATATTAAGTTCGCGCAGATAGGAACATTTACAGATGCGTACATTCTGCAATCGTTTAATCGTCTTTAATCGTCTATAAGGAAACATAGAGACACATCCTACACGCTATTCTCTAAGCTAGTTCTTTCCCTTATGATTCTTCGTTTCCTCTCTTTTTCCTTTTCCTTTTCGTTCGTATACATACACATAATCGATAGTTTGAAATAAAAATTCGAACAAATCGGTACAATATCGACAATTCAAGATATACATATTTATATAATAGCCATATTAGCAGTACACGTACGTGAACATAATTTCATTCCACTACTTCCGTCCATCAACCGTTCACGTGTTACACATTCTCTAATCGATATTCGAAACGTATATTTGTACAATAGACACTTACGGCAAGAATACTCACGCGCCAGGACTTCTTTTCGACGACCTTGTACACCAATGATGGCCTCCATGGGAACTTCCGTACGTGGAATGCTGACTGCATGTGGTGGTAAGTAAATTGGTTCCAAGTTCCCAAAGGTGCATTCTTGCGGGATATTTTTATAACAGTAAGAGTGCAACTGCAACCAGACGATTATTATATTATTTATTTATTATTATTATGGATATATTGACCATTGTTTCAAAGTACAGGATGATCTTACGTTTTTAAAAAATGTAGGGTAGTCAGTGTTAAATACTAAGACATAGTTTCTTCAAAGCCGATAGAAACGATAAGATGGAAATAAATTATATTTTGATATTTTAGAATTCTCTAAGATTCTCCCACTATTATCGGCTTTTTATCGTCCAACATCATCGTCGGTGTAACAACGAAGCGACAAATTAAAGTTGAGAAAATGAAAGACGCACGAGGATTGAATATGAAGAGAAAACGATGAAACTGCAAGTTAATTTCGTATTTATAATATAAATGAAGCTCCGCGAGTAGGAAAGATTTTGATCAAATAATTGCTGTAATTTCTACCGTAAAATAATTATTTCCGCGAAGATTCAAATTACCTCGGCAAGAAGATTCTGTACAAATTCGAACAATGACTTAAACGATTCTATTTATAAATTTATAAATCATAACTATTCGATTCTATAATAAATTCATAATATTCGTGTTATACTAAATTACGAAAGTAAACTACTTTTATACGTTTCCATATGCAAAAATATTCATCGTCTCTTTTAACACAACGTGAACAGAAATAACGCTTTTGTTATGCAAATCTATATTTTTATTAAAACCCGGCGCTCATTGTATTAACAAGAGTACTCGTTAATTCGATTTGTCAACGATCAATGTTATTTTTAATTAAGCATCGTTCGACGTTATCCAGGCAATTTTATCATTTTTTAAACTCTTGCTTCGAAGAGGAACAACTGCTATAATTTTATACAATACAAAATGAAATTCTAACGCTGCGGGAGATAAAATTTTAATACTTGTTTACAAACGTAACAACTTATTTAGACTCTATCGGTGAAACTTTCGCACACCATTGATTACAGCGGAGAAGCGTAAAACGATGAAGGGGAGTTTAGAAAAGAGGAAGAACATTTACCGTCATGCCGCACCATTCGCAACGAAACCCGGAAAGGCACTCAGCAGAAACACAGTTTTTCTTGCAGACAGCGCATTTCGAACTGCTCGGAAGATTACCTTCTCGCCAGTGATGGGTATGTTTTACCTGCGCCAAGTCCTTCCCAGGTAAATACGTGGCGTTCTCCTTGCAATCTGCCACGGCAAAGTCCTGGCACTCTGTGTGTACGAAGTACTCGCATACTGAAATTACAAGTATCATCGATCACTGTCTCTCGGTTGAAACATCGCGGACTTCCCAAAATTTAGACTTTTCTCTAAGATCAAGTTGTTTTGTTTCTTTTTCTTAAATCACTTCACTTTCTTTGGTAATATTACACCAATATCATTAGCGAGCTTCGACAAGTCACAAATCACGGATTACTGATTTTAATATATTAAGCAACAGAATGTGTGATATGACGTGTAATGCGTGACGTGTAAGTTATGACGCATTAGTATAGTCGCCCAAGAGATTGTCCTAAAAAAAGAAGCTATTTTTATCAAAACGAGATAGCATAAAATTTGTCTGTAAAGTTAACGCTTTCTATGCCAAGTCGACTAACGATAAGACACTAAACTTTCATTGTTATTTTACACGTTCAGAAACAAATATACTACACGTTTTGTGTGTATATGCTTCGTGTACATAAAAATGATACAATGCTAGAGATATAAAACTGTGATATTGCTAAAGTAAAGAACGATGAAAGAATTCTTAATAATAAATCGATTGAAATGTCCAGTAGAAGCTTGAGAAGGAATATGCGATCGAAAGAAATACACAAAGAGTAAGCTCGATTGTAAAAGTTTAGGAATGGAAAATAATAAAAAGAAAGATAATGAAGAAATTATTCATTGAGTATAATTCTTCTTTTTTCTTTTTTTAAATTGTAAGAAAATTATCAAAGCGTTCGATACTCTCACTGTAAAAATTTAAGTAGACAGCTTTACCTTGCTTCGTGTACTCGTCTGACGCAACTTCACCAAGTTACTTTTTATTCTTATGCTTAAATAAGCTTTTACGATTTAATGAGATGAAAATAGACACCTTAGGGGATTTATATTCTCCTACTCTGTAACGTTACATTATTGCGTTACTGCGCGTACCAGAAAAATTTCATTTCATTGAGATATATTGTGTAAAACAATATCTGCCCTAGATCGTTACGTACGCGGAGGAAAAATGAAATGAAATGTGTAAGCACGTATTCGTTATGAATAAATCGTAGTGGACAAGATTAGAAGCCAGGATAACACTGGCATCGATAGGTTGAAAGTGTAAAAATGATGGTGATAACTTTACTTTCGTTAAGCACTCATAAAAGGAAAATTCTCCCACGCAACTCCCTTCAATTTTGTTCCTTAAAAGTAAAAAAGTAAGAAAAAAGTACGAAATAATCAGTTATCTATATGCGAGTCAATATTTATGCAAAAAAGGTAACAATTATAATGTCCTGATAGATCGCAGGTTTGATGCAACGTTTTAACAAAAATTTACGACAAGGAATTAATAAAACGATTTGTGATATTTTTAAAGAAAGATTCAAATGTAAATTCTCTGCGTAGGTGTATGTAGGAAACTCTGTGAGTATATTTTACGACCATGGCTTTACTTTTAAAAGTGACACGATTCAACGGCGTCAGATTCTTCTCCAAAAAATACAAGATATTATATTAGAACATAACGATACTTTATTTCGTTAATCAATTTTATCAGCAAAAAGTATAATGCTAATGAGGCAGGATCAAGTTTTTGTAACACCCAGTTTATAATCTTAAAGAATTTTAACAAATTTTCTCATAGCCATGAATCAAAGTACATGTTTCTTAAATTGTGTCACTTTCTATAGTAAACGTGCGACGAAAGTCGGTTAGATTCTGTGAAAAAGTTTGCATTCCTAGCTTCTCCTTTATTCATAATAAATCTATAGAACACAAGCACATTGACTATCGACTATTGACCAATAGCTTGGAATTACTACGTGTTCCATACATCCAAGAAATTTACAACAAAAAATCAACTTAACATTGCGTAATATTAAGAAATTTTTTACTAGAAACAGCTATTAAAGTAAAATCGATTATCGTTAACGTCCAGGATGTTGACTGTTAATCAACGCACAATAAAGCAGGACATTGAATATATATCGAAACGTGATTCCACATTTTGGACATTTTCACATTGTGTTTCATGTAGATAATTTAAACAGTAAGAAATAATCTTGTATTAACAAAGAAGACAAGATGTAGAAGATGAGCTTACTTTCGCAATGTATGGATGGATTATCATCGAGCCGTTTACGACAGACGTTGCAGAATTTTCTTCTACGATGTACTTGTTCAGACCAGCAGTGTGCAACCGGGTTCTGCAACAAATGAAAAAATCTCTTGTTTCTCATTTTGTTAGCCTCGTAAAGCGCGTCTTAACCTCGCTATGTTTTATTCACCTTGGAAGCTGCGCGTTAAGGGCGAATAAAAATCGCTCCATTTGCTCGCAACTTTTACTCCGTTTAAAAATAACCACCGTAAAAATAATTGACCATTTAACGCGAGTCTTAACGTTTTTACTCGCGACGACTATTTTATAAAGGAAGAGAAGGGAAGAGTAAAGAGAAGAGGAACGAGGCAAGTTGGAAGATTACAAGGTGAATCTATTTAAAATGAAGAGTACAGGGGAAGAATACGAGAAATTACATTTTCTATTTTTTTAGATGAAAGCTCTTTTAATATTCGCTTATTCGCTGTATTGTCAATCAATTGCACGTTATTAAAATTGTATTTCTATTTAGAAATTAAAAGAGGGAAGCTTGAGAAGAACGTTCTTATTGACTTTCTGATTTCTATATCATTTTATGATTAAACAGGAGGATTTTAATATCAACAAGGAGGATTTTAATATCACAAATTAAAAATGGAAATAATCTGTTTGGTCCAACGATGGAAGTCTTTTAAAAATAGCTGGTAGGTTGACGCAGTCTTATAGAAAGCAAAGCTATGTAAAATTATTCGTGTATAATTGAAAACTAATGTATAATTATTAGGATAAGCAATATTTTTAAGATTTTAAAGAGGATGAAAAGACACATACGTTTAGCTGCGAAACCAAATAAAAAGACAACTGTGAGATTGATTAACAAGATTCTGAATTTGTGAAAGGTATGAAAATTTGACGTGTGTCCTTCCCCTGTAGTTTTCATTTGGTTTTGGGGCTAACGTAAATAAATGTTTCTAATTTTTAGCAACGTTAATAACAATGTTTATAATAAAAAATGATTTCTTGGAACTTATATCTTTGCCTTTCTCATCAAATTTTCTCAAACTTATATGCTATTAGTTTTAGAAGACTTACATCCTTGAGCCTAACAAGTTTCTTCCCTTTTCAACTACACTGACTCTCGTTAGCGTTCGAACACCGTGCTGTTCCAGAGATCATTCCCTGTACATATATTTCTTTATAACAGTATCATTGAAATACATCAAATTGATTAGATGTAACTTATTACGATGTTAAGTTTCGTCATTATTTCGTTTATTTTCACTTATCACGCTAAAGGTGTGCGCATTAAATAAATAAACTTGATGTTTCTATCAACCGGAATAAGTGTCGTAACGTATCAAAAAGACAATTAATTTAGTATTAATAATACTATTACAAATAAATATATAGAAAGGAAATATCGAAGTTCCTATTGCCTTGTAGTTATAAAGTGACGCTAAAATAAAAAAAAATCGACAAAAATGTACCTGTCGAGTTCTCCTCCCTGTGATCTTTAAACATGTTGGCGCAACTGTTAACGCAGAACTCGGTGTTCACGAAGTTCATCTCGCTGCGAACGGAACTTTCGACGCAACCATGATACTATGCAACCAAGTATTCTCAGCAGTGCGTAAATATAGGTCGCAGGGGAAGAATTCACTCATCTCCGGTCACACAAAAGGGGCAAAAACAGAAACCGAGGGTATTCTTACCTTAATGAGACCTGCCGCGATAGTGGAGCAGGGGGAGACGACGGCCTTGAGACAGCGGTCGTGCACCACGAAGTTGCAAACTGTAACAAGAAACGGGAGAAATGGAGATTTCACCGTGTAATTTAATATAATCTGAGGCAGGCTGGAAACAAACCACGGCACCATCTTCCTTCTTTCTTTCTTACATATACAGAACTGAAGAGAACAGAATAAATGGTAAATGCTTGTGAAAACGTACTACGTTTTTGAAATAAAAATTGATGTCATCGTTGGAGAATTTGAAAAGTAAAGGTTGGTTGCATCGTTGGAGAATTGGAGAAATTCTTTTCTAAATGTTGCGTAATTTCGTTTTACGGATAACAAGATTTTATCGATAGTTGCGACGGAAAGAGCGAACGTTTTCATGACGAGAATTTTTGCAAAAGGGCAATGGAAAAGTTGATTAGAACAAATGTGCGAAAAATATGTCACTGATTATTTAACGACGGATAATTTCTGATTCCTCGCGTAATATACGAAAAAAGAACGAACTATTTAGGGGATGATCTAATGTTTCTCAATCGCGTGTCGAAGTTTCTACAATTTAAATTATGCGACAAGTTCTCTTTCAATTTTTATTGAATCATATTATAAACCAAGAACGTTAAATGAAACTTTATAGATGATGGGAAAAAGATTGTTTATCTGTCAGAGACGAATTTACTTCGCTTCTGAAGTTAAGGGAAATTATTTGTGAATTTGCCAGAAGACATTACCATACCAAAAACAGATTTAAAAAAAGAAAAAAGCAAGAACGAGAAGGAAGAACAAGATTTTAAAAAGAAACTGTGACATTTTGGTGATATTTCGAAAGCTTAAAATACGCACGTTAGTTAGACAAAATAAACGTCATCAATTTACAATAGCTAATGTAAAACAAATAATTATAGTTTACTAGAATTTAAATCATTGGGCGATTGCCAATGCCTTGATACATTTTGAGCAAATACCGTTCAATTCCTGCTTCGATGTATGCCCATTGTTTCAAATATAGTTTTATTACGTACCGTTGGAAATAGGATATTTCTAGCTGTTATGTAAAACTACAAAGAATCACCTGTAATTTCTTCTTGATTAAAACACTAATTACGCATAACACGGCCACATAATATCGTGTGTATATCTGTAAAGAAAGCAAGTTCAAATACTAGAATTTAACGTTTCAAATTGCCGATTAGAATTTCATAATATTACGAATGGCATAAAATTATGAAAATGATATTATAAAGTTTGATCGTCATTTAAAATTAGAGTATAAAATAACGAGTAGCAAAATTCGGACCAGATGAGTTTGACCTATTGGTGAAACCTAAGTCTGGCTCATCGCCATCGCCCACACGAGATTGATATCCATTATATAATTTCGTGGAGACAAATTTCTAAATATTACAACGGAAACATTGATAATAATAAATATTGGATACCCGAGTAAGTAAATTAGTGAAATCACTTCATTCTCAGAAATAGTGTAATGCGTTTAGATTTCATGAAAACTGTTCATTGCTGCAGTTATAAATATAATGTACGCAATAAAAGACGCGATATCATTAATATTTTGTTATTGCATGTAAGAGAAACTTGTTACGTGTTTAGAGGAAATGTTTACAGTGATTGTTTTTAGAATAGAAACCATATTTTATTGCACGAATTGCAAACAAATTACGAAACATGAATATTTGTTGCCTCACGAGACGATAAACAAAATATTGTAATAAATAGATTGAATAAAGGAAATCATTAAAGGGGACGTATATGACGTTTATTAATTCAACTGCATCGTGAAGAAATCAATTTCATTCATTTTGAACTCTTGAATCAGAGTGTGAAATTCTGCGATACTTTAAAACCCAACGCGGACTAAACGCGCAAATATATTGAACAGTGGAACGTCGGTGAACAAAATTAACGAGGCACCAGATACGAGCGATAGCGAATTAATTAATAAGATCTAACTAGTTTCGACGATGTTTAAGTTTATAAAACGTGTAAATCTTGAAGATAAAATATCTGGAGAGGAGAATATTATATACAGTTACATCGATTATATTTTAAAAATAAAATGCAAAATAAAAAAATATAGAAGAAATAACAGTATTAGATATGGGAAATGATAAGATATTGAAACTGGTGAATATTAACCGACGATAAATTCTTTAATTAACATAACGGTAATGATAATTTAATTCCCCCTCCTTCCGTCCTTTCATTTTCCTTATTTCTCTCTTTTTTGTTTTTTTTATTATTTTGCGATACAGAAGTACATTTATTCAGTGATTTGTATTGAACTTACGTCAACAGATACTTCATAATTCAAAATTTCATCAGTAAGAACCGTGACATTATTAAATTTACCGTTGCTTTTACTTTACTGTTATTTCTGACATGAATATCGATTTATTGACTCTTAACATGTTATTTACGAACCCTTTGGTTTCCACTAATATTAATAGCAGATACGAGTTGCAAAACCTTTTACAACATGTATCGAACCGCATCGATATTCCATTAAACGTAGTATTATATGAAGCTGATCGGGAAATGTAATTTTATAATAAGGACACGTTGCTTCGGCGGAATAGTATAATTCCATTATCGTTCAAATTTATAAATTGCGAAGAATCGTGTAGAATCGCTGGAGAACGTTTCGTGTTATACGCTAAGGGTAGCTAAACTTAACGTGTAAGAAAATATGCGTTACAAAAAGATTAGAAAGATTTATGTAGATAAAAAGACCTGGTTAATAATTACATACAGATATATTTATTAATTGCGTTGATCCATATGATGCTTCTATTTTATTAACTTTGTGAATTTAAATTTTATAAAGTGGAAGATGTTATTCTATAACGATACAATTATTCTAGAAAATAAAAAGCAGAATAATCGAAAGAAACGACGAAAATGTAAGTTTATCTAACAATTCGAGTCCTTTTTTATAAATATTTTTTAGGAACAGAACATCACTAGAATATGAAGATTTGGTACTGACGAATTTTACTTTGGTACTGTTTCGAATTTTGGAAACGCCTACTGATTTCATTATAAATATCTGTAACACTTAACAATGTCCCGATTATGCAAACAATTTAATTCTTTTCTAATTTACTTCGCATCTTTGGAGCACCCCTCGAACACAAAACAACATTTTAACAGCAGCAATTAATATTAACATTTTGTTAATAGCACCGATCAAGAATCTTATTTGTCGACAAGGCTGATATTGATTACTAAAAAATGTATCTTACTCCATTTTATCTCTTACTGCAAATTGTACGAAATAATTAGAAGATAATCGATTGAATTAAAGAATGTCTTGACATTAATCATACTACTGGGAAAATTCCAAATTCTATAATATTAACTAGACATTGCTTGCGAATGCTAAAATTAATTTTTTTACTTATTCCTCCAAGTCATGACCTATTCAAATCCCAACAGACAAACACTGTTCAGCTGCAACGTGCCTAATATCAATTCGTATTGCAATTTTCTGCATCGAGTTTCGTAACGTTCTCATTCAATTGTGAGATTTACGATCTGTTTGTTGCCTTCTGCCGACAATAACAAGCCCTCGAATACATTCAGCAAGTGTGTCCAAACGCACACACATTTTTCATAATCCAACGCTTGGTCAAAATACAGAAAGCGAAAATACGCACAAGACAATAGACAAGACTAGACACTTTTTCTCGCTTCTTATTCCGCCTATTGTAAAACAATCACTCGGAAATAAATATCTCCTGTCTATTAATATTATTACACATTGTGATGCAATACAATGTACGATAATCAATTTTTATATAAATAATCTTTTATACCTGCGTACGTTCTTTCGATCACTTTCGACATAGATGTGTTTTTCAATTGTATGTTAAAATCTTTCCTAAAATATTAGGTATAGGTTTTTTTCGTTTAAAACTTGAACAAGATGATTCAAAACATGCAAAACTTGATTTATTGTTGAATAATAATTCAACTGTTCTGAAAATTATTGGACCAAAGTCCCAAGTCATGCTTCTACGTGAAGATTATAGATGAACAACGTATTAAGTTAATTTTCTATTGGCTTTTAGAACTGTAGTTTTAAAACTCAGTACATACGTTTTCAACTAATCTCGCGTTATTAAAATTGTCTTTTCAATTTGATCTCGAGGCTAAGTACATGTTGTTCCGTCCATCTTTATAATCTCAAAGATACTACTTGCTGTAATATTAGAATATCAAAAATATTGAAATATTGTTTTTCTTGTCGCTTTAATCAATTTCAGGACGTCTTTCAATGTTCATCTATGTTGTATTAAATCGTTCGTTTTAAGTTATAAAACGACATTAAGATGAAAAAGTCAAGGAAAACGTGCTCATCGTGTTTCTTGTGTGTGATCTTCGTATGATATTTATTGTTACAAGAAGCTACGTTATAACATAATATAAACCTGATTTTTCTAAAGTCTTCTCTAAAAGGGTTAGCGCACCTTCATCAGCGTAAAATCCCATGTAATTACCCGGCACACCGAGTTCGTGCATCGTTCAATTTCGCATAATCATTAAATTTATTACACACGTCCTATCGATGTACGTGTTTTATGAAAAAACCACCTTTTCCTGGAAAATTGCGAAGCTTAACCGTGACGTGAATTCGAGTTATTTTTAAGTGACCATCTTAATGTAAAGAACATTATCGCATCAATTTTGCTTCAAAAACTCGTATATACACTCGTATATGCACAAAAGCTCGTTGAATATTATTAAATCTCATCGGCATTTTAAGCAGACGTTGGTAACACGGTGCAATTTCATTTGCTAGCAATCGTAGGGAACAGGTAGAACGACATAACGAGGTGTAACGTATACAAGACTCGATGGCGTACGCTATATTTCCGGTTTGCTAAAAATAAAGCCAGCCTTGAAGACACGTTCTCTGTTATTCTACCGTTTTTCTTCATGAGTTTTCTTCATAAATTTCTCTTTTACCGCCGCGAGGTGAACGACTATTAATAAGTTGAACGACATTGCTCGAAATTCTCGAAACCCACGATATTTCGTCTTATAAACTGTTTCTGAATCAAACGGATGAAAAATAGATTTTCTCGAAATGCTGCGTTCAAAATAACGAAATTCATATCGGCACGCCTGCCTGTGTTCAGCGCCATTTTAATTCTGTCTATTTAAAGAAAAATCTATAAGTTAAACTCTACGCCATCTAATTATTAGACTGCGGACGTTTGTGCATTTATGGGAAACTCAAAGGTGCAAAACGTGCATCGAAAATACTCGTTATAATTAGATTTTTTCATTTTTACGGAATTTCATATTTTTTATTTACTTTTCAGCTCACTTACTAAATCATCCATTGAATATTCCAAGTACTTCCAATATTTTTGCGTGTTATGTGCACATTGTGCATTTTTGCAACTTTAAATTTCCTACAAACGCATAAAAATCAGTAGCTCAACGAAGAATAATATTTAGTTTTAAATTTCATTTCATTAAAATATTAATTTACATTTACGATATGAAAAGTCTGTGACGAATTCTTTACATTCTCTTGTGTTTCCTTGCAAATTGAAACATGTACATAATTCTTGGTGTCAGAATATACTTAATGCTACATTAGAGAATGTAGTGAACCCGGCCTGTCAGAAGGCAAACTGATCAACTCTACTTTTTCTAAATTATTTATTTAATCGAACACGTAATTGGTACTCCATTAATCTTGCATATTGTATTCAATTGATTTATTAACATTAGTTGAAATCGTATTCATCAGCATTCGACTAGTGCCGAATATTGTCAATAGTAAACAATTGACTTCCATAAGATTGTTTATTTCCAAAATTTTCTACCTATTTTACCTTCAGCTACCTATTTGAAATTATTTTACAAAATTTGAATGATATGATATTAAAATCTAATTTAGTAAAACGTTTATAGTAATAAAAGAACTAAAATTTTACGACTAGCTTTTTCAAATTACACGCCACTCGATTATCTTCTATTCGACGTAAACTTATGAAATATGAAGTTACTTGCCAATTCACTGATATCATCAGTTAATAAATTATTCTACAGGAAGACTCGATAGAGTCCCAAAAATGTATCATAAAGAATGATAAATTCGAATGTAAATTCCAAAGAATTCGGTTCGCGACGTTATTGTGTACTTTCATCTACCTTTCAATTCGAAAAATTATTCAATGTAACTTCTAATTCGATTAGTACTGAATCACACGCAATTAATACTAGATTCTGTATGATCGATGAATCTCCGATGTTTTTTTACTCAGACGAAGAAAGCCAGATCGCAGTACGTTTCTAAACAACGACCTCGAGATCTATCGGGATCCGTGGAATCGTCGATCGATCGCGTCTGAAAATCCCACGAAAGCTAAAATTAAGATATCGGGTCCAAAGTATTCCGAATATTCGTGCAACCTTTGATCATCCTCATAGCGCATTCGTGACCGATAATTTTACTCGAGTCTTATAGTACGCAACGACAAGAATTCTAAAATTCTAATTTCGAATATCAGACGTTGCATCACTGAAATAAATACAAAAAATTCTTCTTCCTTTAGAATCATCATATACTTGTTCTGCATGGACATACGCTATCATAAAGTATTAGACACCTGATGACCTGATCAAAAGGTTGATATCTTTCTTATATTTTCGGAGTCACGGTTAAAGAACGTTTCTTCGCCGTTAATATAACATTACGGGAAAACTGATATTCCAACGCGTCACTCTCTGCAGTTTCTGTACGAATTTGTTAAATTTAAGTGTATTTACTTCAAAAGTAAAGACGGACAAAGACAGGCATCTTCGTTATTTGCTACTTTGTTTAACACAAAGAAGAAAAACGCCATACAAACAGCGAGAAAGATTTTTCCTAACATTTACAAACACGGTGCTGTTGGTGAAATTATCGGCCTGAAATGGTTAGCTCGATTGAGAGGTAGGAATTTTGATCAAAGTTCGATCGAGCTTACAGTCGATGGCCAAATCGTAACGCTAATTGAAAATAATCTACTACGTCAGACGCCACACGTGACACGCGCGCAGTCGAATAAATTTATCTACAGGAAGATCTATGCATCCAAACGTTGTCTTTGAATTTCATTTAAAAAAACATTAGGAACTTTTATTCCAATCCAGTGCAATTTTAAAATACCTACGATGAAGGACGTTTCAGAAAAAAAAAAGAAAGGAATCAATTCAATTCTTTTCTAATTGACCCAGAGATGCGCTACTATACAATCGAACTTTGTTACTGCCTGTATATTTCTGGAAATAACTAGTAACACGTCACCGATCGTTAATGCGTTAATACAAATGCGATCTCCGAGTCTTTCGTCGATGATCTTACTATGACGATGAAAAGTGCTCGAATTCGAGAAAATAACGAATTCGTAATGCTGATGAACGCGGTGAACGGCTGGATTTATCGCGGAATAGCTACGTTTGATGTCCATGTGTATTCTAGGAATCAGAAAGCTCGATGGCGTTGGTGTGCAACGTATCGAACAGAAACGTGTCGATATTCTTGCGTGTTCTAGATACATATATATATATGTATATATATATTCTGGATCGACAATTTCCTAAACGCACATCAGAACGCTGTGTCCGCTTTGAAAGCGACATTTCTGATTGATCTCGATCCCATCTTGAATTCCGTCTCTGCCCGCCTGTAATTGCCACGGTAAAATCGACCACCACGTTGCTATACTCTGTGCCACGATTTGCTTAATGTTGTTCGATGCTTGTTTATATGACAAAACACCTCGAGTTGAGCAGGTTCCTTGTGATAAATGATAACCGTGGAGTGTGAGCGTTTAGGAGAGTCGAGGATACTTGCACCCAATACGCTTATTGTTGATCAATGTTTTGTTATGTGTGTATGATACCTATATGCGTGTACACTAACGCGAATAGATCTCGTACAAAATTTATTTTCATGATATAAAATTATACTGTGTACATCTTATGTAAATTATGGTGGAAGTAGCTTTCTAAAATATTTGGTTCATAACTTATGGTTGAGATTTCAATTTTAAACAAATTACTGTGAAAGCTTTTTTCAAAATGTTGTGAATATGTTTTGTGAATTTCGCGTAATATCGTATGAATCTCATAGCGATTAAAGTTCAAGAGAATGTGGAAGAAGCATCCAGTGAAAAACATTTAACGATGTTTAATAAAGATAACGTTAGATGTCAATACAAGATATAAATTGTTGATATATCTACTTCTGAGATATTTGATAAATTGTTCTAAAAAAGTACCGTACATATTGACCTATGTACTACAGAGCTATAAGTTTTATTATACACAGTAGATTCTTATAAACTATATCAGTTCGCGTTATTCTTGCCAAAATAAATGAATAAAATTGCAATTTGAAGATTGTTCGCCATACGACATTCTCTAATAATATCGCAGGATAACAAAATGTAACCGTAAAGTTTAAAAGTTTACAGACCACTGTTTCACATTTCCCAACGTTATCCCATTTAATTTTTAACAACAAATATAAGAAATATTTACGTACAACCTCGAAACTGCAATAAAGTTCTACAAACATAATTAACCAACCTATGCTCTCAACAACCAAAAAAAAAAAAAAAAAGGAATAAAGAGACAGAAAGTAAAATATTGCCCTCTTAATTCACAATGGCTACAAGTACACTCAATCTCGATTAGTCTGATCCTCGTGTTTGATCAAACACTCTAAAAACTATACCTATGCATTTCTCATTGCACGTTGTGAATCGTAAAATTCAACCCGATTCCAAGCGAATTAACCAAGCTGTACCTGCATTTCGCGAAAAGCTAAAAACGCTGGAGATTGCATGCTTAATCCTGGTCGCAGGATTCGTAGGCAGAAATCGAGCCGATCGTTCGACGGTTAAATGACACGAAATTGCAAAGTGTCCGCGGATGCTTACCCTTCACGGGCCTGAACGAGCTCTTTCTCTCGTGCACGCCCCCACACCCCTCAGCTAACCCTCTCGTCTATCTCCTTCTCTCTCCAGAGTCTATCAGCTATCCCACACCACCCCCCACGATCAATGCTTATGAAAAGGCTCGATGCGCGCGCCCTCGCCTCCGTTTCAGCTCGATTTCCCTCGACCGACTGGAAACCATTGCAATTCTCACCAACCGGCCCAAACGCACCACCCTTTTGACGACATTCGAAAGAGAAAGAGAGAGAGAGAGAGAGAGAGAGAGAGAAGAAAAAAAGAGAAAAAGAAGAAGGAAAGGAGAAAAATATGTGAAATCGGATTGACAATGGCAAAGAAGGATCGAAGAACGGCAGATCTAGGTTGTGGAGATTCTACGCTTCTTCCTGTTCGCTTGTCGCGACTCCGTGCTGCAAGGGGTAAACACTCGAACGGGAGTGTGCGCAAATCGCGACGGGGTGGGAAATGTGGCGCCTCGTTATCGGGCTCCAAAGATGGTGGGTTGCGCCAGCGAGAATCCTCGTACACGAGGAAGCAATTATGGATTCTTATGGAGAATTCTTGCAGAGGTGGATGCCCAGAGAGGAGTGGGGGCGGAAGGACCATGGAGAATTTGGGACAATTCGTAGGGGTTGGCTGGGATCCGTTGCGTGATTCCTTCGGATCTAGATGCTCGATAGTATCGAACAGCCGAGCTGAATGTCAGACGGAAACTAGGCCACGGGTTGAACATTTTCCGAGACTATTTCGGAGTTAACGATTCTTTCGAAATTCGATGTTCAGATTAAATTTCGATGGAACTAGAGTTAACGATTATCTTTGTTATCTTTGGACGAAGGAGAATACACGCAATGAGAAACGTTATGTAGCGAAATTTTGAAAATTTATAACGTGGAAACAACGTCGCGTTGAAAGACGTGACCTATATCGTCAGAATTAATCAAAGTAGAGTTTTCCTTTCTTTAACTGTGAGTTAATCTACAGAATTCTTTTGGGTTTGGTTAGACTCAGATGGAAAGTTGGAAGATCGACATCCCAACGCTGTTTGGATCAAGCAACGGAACGTTCGAGCGGAAAGTTCGATTGGAAATTCGATCGAAAGACGAAAAGAATTAGCAGAGAACACGGTTCTCTGTATAAACGTGCCACTCTTTGTACACACGGTGAATGGGCACTTGCCATTCATCATTCTTGGAGGTCAGCCAGCTTCAACTTCGCACGCCGACCAAGGTTCCGGAGCCCGTGAAAAGGCGGGACGAGAGTATTCCGGCGGCAACGCGTCGCGTATTCGATTTCGTTACCGAACGTGCTCATATCGATCGGTTCTCTGCCTTGCGGTTTCTCCGTGAAAAATTTGCCCCGCGATTCTGACACTGCTTGGAAACTCCAATCAACTTAATCGAGACCTCTTCATTTTCAAACGTATTTCCGCACCGAGCCATTTCCTCTTCGAACTTCTCCGCGAATCGCTACTTTTCGTTTGACCTCTACCCTAAAAATTACACCAGAAAACTCGATCTATAAATATAAGATACTCGTAAGATACTCGATTTTGAAAAATCGAAGATCGATGTACGAATCTAAACCAAAGTCAACCAATTCGGATTGACTGAGGATACGTACAGCCCACTCAAACGTTGCCACTCGGTAACTTGAATTTCGTCTGCCGTTCGAAATCGACCAAGATGATATCCATTGTTTCCTGTCTAATCGTTATATGAATACATGATTCGCCTATGAATTATTGTATATATGAGACTTTGAAGACAAAGGAACGATAAACAAGGACGAGGGTAGCGAATAGGATGGGTGTTACCTTACCTTCGCAGATGTACCCCTGCTGTATGAGGCCCCACAGCATGTCGGTGCAGCTATGGCAGTACGTCGGCTTGTGAAACGTTTTCTTGCTAAAGCTGTGCCCATGGCTGGCTGGAGTCTCAGCCGAGACCGACGCCATGTTCCCCGTTCCACCGCGGCACCGCTCACGCCAGATTTTCACCGTGAAGCTACACAGGGTGCGCCGCGCGTCGATGACAACATAATTACACGGCAGCCACTACGTGATCTCGAAACCGTACGCGTACATAATTGCGTTGCTGCAGCTGCACCCGCGGCTGGCTGCTCGGATCCCTCGCGTCGTACCTTCGTCCTCGTCGTCGCGTAACGTGCCTAACACGCATTATTCCCGAAGCTGCGCCCCCAAGACCGACCGACCGACCGGCACGGCACCGTACGCGACACCGAGATTGCGTTTAATCGTGCACAAGTCAGCAGTCACTGTTTCGCGGCTGACCATCACCGCCATCGGCCGCTGCTACTGCCGCCTCCGCCTCCGCCGGGAGCTTCACTTGCGGTACGACGACGATGCGGGTGTCGCGTTCGCGCATCCAAGCCACGGACCCGTCACCACCGCCGTCCAGTGACGGAATCATGCACAGGCCAGCTGGGGCTCTCCGCAAGGGAGCCCCGTTTTATCGGGGTACCCTTCGAGTCGTTTCACCTAATTCACTCTCTTTTTTTCTTTTTATACTCTTCTTCTTACGATCCTCTTCCCAATAACAACACCGTCCTCTTTTCAGGTTTCTTATATTATAACGTATGTATCTCGCCACACTGAATACGAATTATTCGGTCAAGTAACACGATCTTTTCTAACAAACGACGATACAATCCTCAACGTCCTAACCGGTTTCATAATAGTCTTACGAGCATCGAACGTTCACTCGAAAGTTCAAGTCACATTTTGAGGGATTTTCAATGATATCCGCGCGATCTATCGAGAAGACTAGGGCACTAGGTAACCGTGGTCCGGCGTTATCGGATCCGTGAGCGACGTCGGGATGGCGCCGCTCCACCCCACTGTACCTTCCCGACACAAGGAGCCCGGAGGAGCAGCTTACGCTTCCTCAGTTTCCGTTTTCGTACACGCCACTGGTCGAGATATCGACTCACGGTGCACGCGAACAAAAGCCGAGAACCGAGGAACGCTTCGATCGGGCCGGTGCAGCGAAACGACGTCGTTTATACACGGGCAGCAGCACACGGGTTTTCCAGGCCGCCTCGACTCGCCTCGACGACGTCAAAGCGACGACCAGCCGTCGACGCTGCTCTGCTCGCGCGCCGACGCGGCTCCGCAGCGTTCCTTTCGCGCAACGCGTTTACGTTTCATGCGTACACCGGCCATTCCATCGTACGAATCGCTCGAGGGACGAAACTCCTCTTCTTCCGTTTTGTTGCTCCGTTTTCGTTGCTACTTCGTCGAACGCGACCCTCGGCGTTTCTGGAAATGTTTGCAAGAAGCCTTAGGGGGGTGGCTAGGAGGACCGAGACTCTGCAGTGATGGATGATAATTCTTTTAGGAATTTCGTTCGTTTTCTCTTTCCATTGATATTGCCTTTTAACTAGACGGTTTGATTATTTTCCAACACTAAGAGAAATTTTCTTTGCGCGTGAACGGAGCAATTGGTATCGAATTAGAATTTTCCATTCCGATGGAAGAATTACGAATTAATGATCGATGTGAGTCGTAAGCGAATTATTTGGTGACAAGGTAGATAATAGAATTACGATGGGAGGACAAATAACTAGGGTATAAGATAATTTTTGATGTATAAATAGAGGATGTGTAGCTTTCAAGTTACATGTTCGTTCTCGATCATGAAGAAAATGTTGAATTCATTTTGTTATAATATTTAATTCTCTAACATGGAGAATGATAATATGATTTTGGTTGAAAATAAGAATAATGCTACTGAAATTACTCTGGTTGAGAAATTATAACTTGTTTTTATAAAATAATCATTTGTCTTTTAATCTTGTGTTTGCTAGTAACAGAAATTTTATAATTAAGTATTATCGATTCGTGTAAAAGTCTATTGGGGAAATTAGTAAAATACAAGAAATCAATATGATTGGTAAAAGTAAATGTATATACCTCCTTCCATGTTTCACTGATTTTGTCCCCATATTGATTTAATAGGACGTAGATACGCATATGTATAGTTGAAATTCGTACAGTCCGAAAAGGCATAATTCCGCGATCCAAAATAAGTTCAAATGGTAGAATAATTTGCTTTCGAGATCGTGAATCGTGCATATTCGTTATCTGAAATTTTTCAGGAAAAGAAGGAAAAAATAAAAATGGTTTTTTTACGATTTCACCAATAAAGTGAAAGTACAAGATTGGTTCGTGAGAAAGTGCGAAGGCGAAAGAACGAATATGAAGTTTCAAAATGAAAATAATAAGTATTTTAAATATTGATATAAAATATAAATAATCGAACGATAATATAAAATATTACTTTTTTTTCTAGTAACGAATAAAGCGTTTGAATTTTAATAAACGATAACAGACAAATAAACAAATAACGAACGAATAAAAATTGAGATCGCTATTGAAATAATGAATAATATTTTATTCGTTACTCAAACAACATCCAATACTATCGTATCGTTTATTCAATAGAAACTTGTATATAGTTGATACAAAAAAAAAAAGAAAAAAAAATGATAAATTCTGATACACGGTATGAATGCCTTATTCACACAGAACATCTGTAGTGAAATCTGTTGCGATAAGTATGAAGAAAACACGTGTTCTCAAGTAACCTTCAAAATCCCTCTTCTCAGAAACGGAGCTTCATTCAACTGAATTTTATCCTATCATTTCCATTCATTTTGAGACGTAAAATATTTTTCGTTCTTCGACTAAGAATTTTAGTCTACGTCGAGTAAATGAATATTTTTACACTATAGTAGACAATTTAAACTAGTAACGTTAAAGATCCGGAAATCATTTTAAACGTAGTATAAGAAAGATACCTATATTCAGTCACAATCAAAAATGCATAAAAATTCATTCGATCTATTTGTTACAAATCTTTCATTGGTATCTCCTTACTTATAAATGTTTCAAATTATTTCCAAATAATAATAAATATAACGAGTAGATATTTTAATAGTATATCTTAAACTTCGTTCTTTAAATAGCAAATTATCGATTATTGTACTATTGCGATATTTGATAGCGAATACCAAGTTCTTATATTTATTACTTACTAGAAATATTTCCTAAATAAGGAAAGAGTATACACGCGACGTATTCTTCGGTCTTGTCAACTCGTTACGATTAAAATTAACGTTTTCTATCCTGCGTCCTCTGAATAATGCAACATTGTTATTTGCGACATTATTGTCACCCATCATCGACTCGCTGTTGCGTGAATCCTTGAAATACGTGGTTGACAATGCACGCTGCAAACGTCGATGATGGAAAATCTCGACAGCAGCGGCGTGTATAGGATTTTTCAATGCCGGAACTGAACGAGGAAACGCATTCGCGTGTTCGTTCCCTTCATACAATAGTTTACACGCGTTCATATACGTCAACTTAGTTTAGAAAATTAGATACACGGGACAGTCGCATCCAGAGATTAATCATCCATACACACATTATGTCATCAAGTAGAAAGTTTGAAAAATTCTGTTACGAGATGAAAGACTTTTTCTTAATAAAGAAGATTACGGAAGAAGATACTCCTGCTCTCTGTTTCGTAGAAATACGATTTTCTTTCAAATGATAAATACTCGAACTCGTTCAATTTTTCTCCCTAAAACTGAAAAAATGTATTTTTTAATTCGTTTTTTACGCAAAATACGGAAAAAAATGTAAGACAAAAGTGATTTTCAATGGTACGATATACCATTACAACTCGATACATTATTTTCAAAAGTTATTATAAATTAAAGAAATATATGTATATATATTAGGTAAGAAACTGTAAAGCAGAATGCAATTTTTTTTCTTATGTGCAGTCGGGTACAATGAAAGTAAAATGGTAAAAGGAGCGATTCTCGAGTTTATAATGGTGGTAAAATGTAAAAGTACCATCTAAATTTCTTGATTTTTCTCTAATACGATACTTTCAAGATACGAAGAATGAGATTATCTTGAATGACCATTCATGCCACGTAGATGGCCAATTATCTTCTTGCGTGAAGTTTACTCAACATTTCATATTTCTTACGCTTGAATAAGGAAGAGGTAATCTTTCGGATTATTCGAAATGTCTCAATCTATTACTGCAATTTAAACAATTAATCGAAGAATTATTAAAACAATTTTATACAAAGCAGCATCAACAATTTTAATTTTCTATATTAAGAATAATATTAACAATTTCAAATTATACTTACGAACATCCTGAGGACTTGTACTTACAATTGGCTTGGACCATTGGCTAGGAGCGCAAAACATACTGAAGAAAAATGAATATTTTTACATCACATATTTTATTATGGACGGAGCATAAAGCATCGTCTTTTCAAATACAATATTCATAGACTTATCGTAAATACACGTTCATATGTTTAACATTGGTTCGTAGTATTGTTCTGAGAATTTTTTTTAATACTTTAATTCTGTGTACCACGAATTCTAATAATTCTCAGCGCTTAATCCCTAATTTTGATTTCTCGTTAACATAAAACACCTGTATACTACCGAAGGAAAGTTTCTTTACTATTGCGTTGCGTACGTGTAACCATATATTAAACTAACAAAGAATCTGGCGAACGTCATAAGTATTTGAAATATACGTATATAATAAAAAGTACCTAACGAGACAGAAGATAATGCAAATCATATCGATTTACGTGCACCATCGTTTATTAAATACTTAAACGCAAAATAGTCGAAGTACTTTAACTAAACATAGCCATTTTCTTCGTATTACTTAAAACTATTCTACATTCTGTTTGGTGAAATTATATACGTAATATAAGATATGATAAACATAGAAATAGAATTTCTAGGCAATATGCATTTTCCAATAAAATTAATATCATCGTTTGTTCAAGTTAAAAGAATCGATATTTAATTTATTTTATAATTCTGTTATTTTCGTCGTATTATTAAAAATTATTCTATAGCCTACTCGATGAAATCGTTTATCGATATGAAATAAAAGAAAAAAAACATAAAAAGAGAATGTCTAGAAAAAAATTCTTATCTAGAAGGTTAATCTTATAATTTCTAGCCCGATGTCATTAAAAATCAATATTAAGAAATAAAAATAAAAATATCCATATTGCCCAGTAAGATTAAACAAAACCGAACGTTTTCATGAATCTTTCAATCGTCACTTCTCAAGTCTGGTAATTAATATCCAAGCAAATAACCTTCATATATGTAGAAAAGAAAAAAATATCATCGGTCTTTCGTTAAAAATGCTAAAATCTCAAAAAACAATACCCTGTGACGTACAGAAAGAAAAGATCGCAACAAGCTGGTTTAAATGTGACTCATGAATACGTACGCCGCAATGTGTTTCGAGCTACCTACGTCTAAGATAAACTATAAAAAACATGTTGTTTGCGAGTATATAGTTTTCAGATATGTATAACGCATACTCTCTCTCACTCTCTTTTCTCTTTCTCTCTCTCTTTCTCTTGTATCAACAGTTTGTATCAATACCATGAACAAACGATTCAACGAACAGTGTTTAAACTTATTGTCCCTTTGTAAATTGTGTTCGCGACGTTATAACTCTTAAAAGCTATTATGAAGAGAAATTTCACCGTGCGTGAATTTTTATTTTTATATTGTCAGGCTTTATTTTACTTTTATCGTGCAATAATGTCATTGTAATACTATTTGTAATCACTAGGCTGCGTATATTTATGGAAATGTTTATTTCTGCAAGTATCGCTAAAAACATAGAACCGAGACGGAAATTTGTTTCGCCTACTATCATTACGACCATCATCTTGGATATCTCAGACATATTGTACGGTGGTATCAACCACCAACAATGATGGTACAATCGGCGATAAGGTGATGCTACGTGAAGAAACCTAGCGAAAATATACGTCGCTTCGTTTGTTGAGAAAATTAAGCTTGAAAATTCGTTAGATATACTTAAATAAAATAAGTCGAAGGTACGTAATAAAAGCTTTTTCGCTTTGTTTTCAAGAACGGTAAATTAATAAATTTATCGCGCGCGTATATCGGGCTAATTCTTCGCTAAGTATGTTCAAACTTTATCTTCTTGAAAGGGAAAATTTTATTTCGCATTTTCTATTTATATCCGCGTGCGCAATAACCTGCTGCTAATTGTCCACTTATACTTAGTCGGTAATTAACCAAGTTTAACTCGACAAATTTTCAAATCAATTAGCTTCTTTCTCGATTTTCTTAAACACGCGTCAACAAGCTTTATTCCGTATTTTCGACTTGCTGTTTCACATAGAATCAACCAACTGTAGACTGCATCATAGTTTCTGAAACACCGTACATACTTTGGTATATTATATGGATTTTCGCATTTTTAGATGTCCCATAAACGCATAAAAATCCGCGACCCAATAATTACTGTAAAACATTTGATTTCATCTGTTCGATTTCATTAATTTTTAATGTTGAAAAATGTATTGAGACAAACCTTCATCCATGACAGCCTTTAAGAGCGTAATATTCACCGAGATTAATATGATAAATTTGTCGATCGGCGAACGTTTCCATAATCGATAAACTATGGTTCTAGTAACGATACAAACTTGCATGCCTGGGAAATCTTTTACATGCTTCCGTTTAAACATTGATTTCTTCCGTTCCTTTGTTCGGGACGTACATAAACGCGCAAAAACAAGAATTGGCGATAGAACCGCGCGCAAAACTATTTCGGTAAGACGAGAATGATAATCGACAGGAACATGAATATCTTTTATCATCGTCCGCACCGAAAAAATATTACAAGATGATGTTTATACCGAAATCGATATCCTCGTCAATGATATTCAGTTAGCCTACAGGGTGGTCGATTTTAATTTATATGTTTACTTGGGAAAGTACGCTGGGTTGAATGGTATTCAGCAAGTTTATCATAAGTACATGGCGCAATATTAATGGACAAGTTGTAAATAAAATGAATTTTTAACTTGTCGATAGACAAATGAATTTTATGGAAGGTAAGATATGCAATTTTGTTTAAACGTTTTCCATTTTGATAAAATGGTCAATCGGCAATTTCAAATGGCAAGCAATTGTAAATTTTGAAATAATATTATATTTAAAACGACGAATACGACTCTTTATCTTTGTTTTTCCCTTACTCGAAAGAACGAAGATAGAATCCTTTTCAATGAAATAACAGAGTCATATAACGCATATGTAATGTATGTATATATCACTGATTTCGTGAAATACAGGTATTCTCAATGTGTTGAATTCTATTTCACAAATATCTAAATCCTTGAAGATCCATTTTATCCTTTTCAACGCAGCTTACTTTCCGCAATAACTTCATTTATATGGTAAGATAAATCATCCTGTATGAGACGAATGATAGATTGCGCAATCGTTTGGCGAAAGCTACGATTATTAAGTGCTTTTCCATCCTTTCGCTTATAATTAATCAATTCAACAAAATTTTAAGAAATTTTACAGCATATCCGGTTTAAACTCGTGAAACGAGGTATTTTTCTAATTCTTAAAAGAAATGATCTTATGTAAACGATTTTATAATAATGCAATTTTTTTTTGCAAGCTTTGCAATTAGCCGCAGGAATTTCGAAATGTCATTATATAATATTTTCTGTAATTTATTAATTATTCATTAATTTTTCTTTTAGCTTCATTTCTTAGCTATTATAAGTATTCTTTTGAATTTACCAAAACTTTTATGCATGTAATAGGGATAAATGTATAAAGAAACAGTCTTCTTTAAATTTATTCTATGACCAAAATTTTAGATATAAATAAAAAATATATATAGAAAAGAAAAGCAAAAATAACTAATTTTTACACGTAAGAATGTAAAAAGCTGGATATGCTGTATAACTCTTATACAAATAGTACAATTGAATATTCAACTATTAATTATAACAAGGAAAATTTCTTCATTTAGCGATAACGATTACTGAAAAATTTACAACGTACGTATGTAGTTATCTCATCAGATTTCAACGATAACAAAACATTTCTATTGATTTTCTTTTACTTGTGCTATGTCTTAAATAATATTTTCGAAGGATTATAAATTTCACGTGAGGATATTATATTTTATTTAAGAGAAAAACAATTATTTCGAATATATAATCGCAAATCTTCAAGAAGAAATTTTCTCCTTCAAGAGCAATATATTTGTTGTAATTCTAATTCTAATTTTCTGTTCATATTTCAATTATATGCCTTGTTTCTATCAAAACGTCACTTTTACTTTTCTTCAACTTTAGTTTGATTTTACTCGAACGATTGGACTACTTTTGAGCGTATGCTTGAAAACGTCGTCAAACTTATTGACTACTATTTATATGTAAAACATAACAGTATGATCATCGATTAATTATTGATAAAACATGATGACCTTTCGTAATACTTATACATATTTCAATCCAAAAAAAAAAGAATAAATGTAAATGGAATTTTGATAAGCACCTCACGAACAATACATTAATACACGTATAGCGACAATATTATCGAATATTCTTTAATTATTTGACCCTTTATGTATAAACAACGTAATAAAAATGATTCAATAAAAAGGAAATATAGCAGTTTATGTAATGAGATTTGCTTGTATACCAAATATGGTTTCAGAATCAAATTGTATTATTTTCGTTTCTTATAGATGAAAACATCTTGGATGAAAAAAATAGTATATTTTTACTAAAATATCATAAAATGTTAATCATACAAACAAATATACTAAATGCAATTTATAGGTATACAATGTAATAAATGCAAAATAAAATATTAATAACAAACTGTTTTACATATTTCTTTTCAGCATATAAAATTTTAATTTCTTAAGTATTATACAACGATATAATAATTCTATCAGCAAAATTATAAATTTTAGTTCCAAAGCTTTAATTATGCCAACTTCTTTGCATACATATCAAAGATAAAAGAAGAAATTATGATAAGAATAAACATTGTATCACTTCGGAAAGCAAATGAAACATAAAGGATTAAATAATATGTCAATCTGGAAAGACATACATACATATTTGTATATGATATATATGTATATAAGTAGTATAGTACTGCTAGTATTTTAACAAAGAGAAACAATATGTCTGGTTTTTAACATTTTATAGAGTAACTACATTTCATTGACTATTCAAACAGCCATTATAATTTTTTCAATATAATTACATTTTAACTTATAACAGAAACATGATTTTAATTGAAAAGCTTAATTTCAATTCGTTAATGTCTCTGCAGTACCATACTCTTAAATCTAATTGAGAAAGCTTGTCGTAAATAGAATTCTGGAATGTTGAAGCAGCGTTGTAAGAATATACCACTTACGTTATGCTGGATATATTGTTTAGGAAGTATTATCCCAGACCATGATCCTCGAAGAAACCTTGTGGAGTTTCCTCCTGAAACAAATGAATAGTATTATTACATTAAAGATCCATACAAAGAGTACATCTACAGATATGAAGAGGGATCAATTTCTTTGATGCTGCACATTATCATATAATGCAAATATACATAATGAAAATATATAAACAAACACGTACCTAGTTTGTAATTAAGTAATCTCCTTGATGCAGCTTCAAATGGTGAACTGAACCCTTTTCATATAACTGAGTATATACTTGTATGGATACACAAAGCTGCACAAAGCACATGTTCATTTATTGCTTCGTTTAAAATGCTTAAGCATCAATCAAAGAAATATCTGTATTGCATGCTGCATACAGAATGTCTCTGTATTTATAATTAAGTGTAGATATTGTAAACTTGACGAAGTTTAACAAAAATTCTTTCTGACAAAGAGAGAATAAATAAAAATTCTAATATTTTTACTTTATGTATAAATAAATCAAGATACATCTTATTAAAATCTGAAAGGGTAAATACAGTAGCAATAAATACATAAATGGGTTAATTACATGGAAAAGGTAGTATATAATTTTGTATACAATTGTGTAAAAATTTCTTTGTATACATTTATTATGGGTATTATTATATACTGTGTTAAAGTTATAATATTAAAAATTGACACTGTTTATGTATATACACATGTACACATATAAAAGTGATACCTTCAAACATTCACCTCTAATTAAATACTGAAATAAATACCTTTAAGAAGACAAATATAATACTATATAACATGTCACAGAAAAAATCCTTATGCATTAAAAAATCTAAATTATTACTAAACACTTTTTTTCTATTTACACATAAAGAAATAATAATTTCTCAAATGTGCATTACTTTATTGCCATAGTATGAAGCTAATTTTATTACCTGTTCAATAATAAAATGAAAAGCAATTTAGTAATTAAGATGAATCTCTATAATGTATATATATAGTTTTCTATGATGTATATATATATATATTATACACATGAACTACATGAATGTTACTGTTAAATCTATTTGTGTCGCCTATAAAAAATATACTAATGTTCAAATACTAAATTTGTAAGGGTTGTCAGTGATAAAAAATTGATGCTCAATAACTATAGAAAAAGTAGAGATGTATGATGGCATCATGCAGCGGATGAGTCTGCTCCGGATCTTGATTCATGTGGGCTGACAGATTGGCCATGGAGGGCATGCAAGAACGCAGCACCTACAAAAGCCCTATCTCCCGCAGGGCACCTTCCACAGCTTCATCCTTCCACAAACAAACAAATATTCTAACTAATCTTTAGTGTATTTCTAGATATGTCCTTAGTAATGGAACAATAATCTTGAGCTAAATCTTAGTAATAAATTTTATCTTACAAAATATATATAGTAAGAGTAATATAGTATCAAAATAAAAATAAATTTTATCTTACATGATACTTTACAAAGAATAAAATATGTTATAAAATATTCTGAAAACCAAAGAACGAATTGAAATTTCTTAATCAGAACACTTTATTATCTCACTTTTATTAGTACTTAAATGAAATAAAGTCAGCAAAACTAACAACAAATGGCATGTTGATAAACTAAACATGCATTTTAATACTGTGTATTTACTGCAACTTTTGTTATTACTTTTTTTTTTCGTTTTTTGACTCAATATGGTGTTAGGATTGTTCTCTCCTAGTATAATTAAAATACGAAACCTTCTTAATTAAACACTAATTTCTTAAAATTATAAACTCAGTATTATATTTTATGATATTATTAATATAGAAATTTGTACTAAAGATTTAAATATGATATCCCAATTCCAAACATTCCATAATACAATTAAGCTACTATGTAAAAAATTTGGTAACATTACCACAAAAATTTCTGTTAATACATCACAAAATATAACATTTACTTTGTGTAACACATTCCAAATTGTATTCTAAATTAAAAATAAATCATATAATAATGCTAGAATCTAACATATCCTTTACATATGTAAAAATAAAGCTATAACATAATACAGAATGTTGTTAAAAATGTCATCTATCACTGACGCTAAACTGTTTAATATTTAAACAAAACATAATTAAGAAAAATTATCTTATATGAACCAGTGCCTACGAATAAATAATATCCATTGTTGTTTTCATTATTCTTATGGTATAATATCTTATTGAAATAAAATAAACAAATGTTATAAATCTATAAGATGAAAATCTAAAAAAATAACGAACATACAAGCATACTTCCGCAATGTAGGAACTTATCATGAATAGCATTTAAGACATCATGTGTATCACAATCAATATCATTACATAAAATCATCAACATAATTGACCATGATTGATATTTATTACAATTTAGAAATATATACATACATTTCAATAACTACTTATGAACAACAGCATTTCCATAGCATCATACCCTTTAAGGTAAAGCAACTCTTTTTATAAGTTATAAACAATTAAATTACGCTATCACTTTTATCAAAATAAAAAGAATAAACTCAATATTATTTAGGAATATTTATTTTGGTTATCATTATATTACTCAATGCATGCATAGTATCAAAATAAAAATAATAAAATACCAAATTTTTATGCAAGAAAATATTAATATTTGAAAGGTTACCTTAAACAAATATAAATAAAACAATTTAAATATAGAATTTAGAAGAATTCTACTAATTCATATTATTTTTTGTAGCTTTTCTTATGATAATATTATTTATATTACGTTAGACAAAACTTGCTATAGACTAGAAACAATGATTTTAAAAAGGGAAGAAGAGGACTTTTTGTACACGCGAAGGAGATCCTCGAAATTTATCGACCTAAAAATATTAATTTTTTGTAAAAAATTTCGGCTTTGATGCTTTGTGTTTTACTACTGCGATATTTTAAATATTTGGCACTTAATGTCTTAATATTAAGATATTTTTCTATTATTCTGGTTCAAAATAAAAACTTTTATTGTACACATTTACCAAATTTTAAATCGAACCATCTATTCACTTATTCAGTTTTTGCGAAATCATACGAAAAAAAAAAAAATGTAAATGTAAAATAGTGAAAATCAATAAAATTAATGTTCTGACTATTGAATGCATTGGTTATTTCAATATTTGTATCTGTGGCTGTATTCATTCTTATTTCAAATTACTGGCATATTCAATTTATACAGTATTATTTATTATATAGCAAAACGTTGATGTTCAATGAAAACAGGATAAAGCTTTTTTAAAATCATTCAAATGGAAATTTTCATTATTTTCCTTGTAAGAACAATTTAGTTTATGAAAAATACCAAATAGTATCCAAAACTTTATTACAAAAATTACGATGTAAAGTTAATAATAGATGTTTATAATACCATCATTTTTACAAATTTTAAAGAAATACTTTAGGAATATAGTTTTGAAATCCCAAAGCGTAAGAAATGCAGAAAAGAATTAAATTGAAATTGAACTTAGAAGTTCAATCCCATTAAATTCATCTTAATGCACGAATTCATCTTTTATCAATGTTAAAAATCGTATTTCTGCAAAAATTTTAATTTCCGTTCTATTCCTAATAATACTATTTAAAAATATCTTTAATTTATTTTATATATTAGTTAAATACTAATCAATCTTTGTTGTACAAATGTTATGAAGTTATATTTTTCTATATATGATACTTTAAATATTTTTATGTAATTTATATACAGTGTTATGAATTTCATTTCAGGAAGTATGTTACATAATATATATATATATTTATTTTTGCTTCATAAACAGAGATCTGTTGTATATATAAAAATATTACTGATTGTATGAATTTTTAATTACTAGATTAAGATAATTTTTATCTTTTTATTCTAGCATAAATAAAACAATATATTCTTTGAAATATATTTAAAGTAACAAAATAGATCTTTATAGAAATACTAATACATCTAAAAGTGCTTATACATGTATATATATATAATATATTTTCTGTTATTTTTATACTGTTATTCCCATAGTCATAAAATATAATAATTTTAAAAGTGCACATTTAAACTACATTATTTAAAAATATTTCTAAAGTAACTAAATTTCCAATCTACATTTTTCATGTTTAAAGCAGCAATTATGTTCCTGTATTTGTAACATGCCAAATATAAAATAAATTTTTTTAAATAAATTAACTTTATGTGAAACGTTAATGACAAATAAAAAGCTAAATATCTTTTTCTAAATGTGTACTAAATTTTTAAAACTTTAAGACAAAAAAATAACTTTGTTATAGTGATATTATGTCTTATTAATATTTTAATAGAAAATACTATAAATTAATTATATTAGAAATAATTACAAAATATTTAATAATTTTATAATATTTACTTGCATAATGCAGATTTATTCTCGTACAAATAACTAACTATTTTTTTTTAATGTAGTACTACTGATTTGCTTCAGTCTAAAAGGTACTATTTTATATAAAGGAACATTTGAACCAGAAACAATATATTATCATTAATTTTGTAAATTATGTCATACTACACAATGTTCTATGACAACATTTGATATTAAAATATGGCAACGGTTCTTTATATGTTTATCTTTATCACTATAGATATGCTGTTGCGTACATTATGAATAAAAATTCACAACATGTGTAAGCCCACTTACATTAAAGAGAGAATAAGCGTATAAGCATTCTATGCACACAGCATTAGCTACAAAGAAAATATAAAGTTACAATACTTTTAAATACAAAATATATCTATATTCATCTATGCATAATATTTTACTTAATATTATTGAAAAAAATAAGCAGACACTTTTTATGCTTTCCTGATTATACAATATATATAACTAGAATTATTTTATGACACATTATATTGAAAAAAATGAATCACACTCATGATTCATAATAATATAGAGTATTTTTCATGATTGCATGTACATATTAATAGAATGTATAATATGGATTTTTCGAACTAAACATATATCAATAATTACATACAACACACCTCAAACATTAATAAAGATTTTAAGTACTTCGTAACAGACTACATAAAAGAATAGAACTATTTTCAGATTGCAAAGATATATAATATATGTAGCACATAAAACATATGAAAATGTGAAAAAATATCAAATCAAAAAAAAACAACACATGAATATTTAAAATTAAAAAATTACATTCCATCATGCAATTTAGATATTACACTGTTAATAAACATTAAAATATCATTATAACCCAGTTTCTCCAGGCAGTAAAATAATGTAGTAATTACTTTCACATAAAAAGATTTCATTGATTTATATTTTTCCAATCTATACGTTCTTATTTTGAATATCCTATTATTTAATAATAATTGTTTACTACTCTATGTACATTTAAAGGTAAATGTAAATTTTTTCTTATATGTAAATATTAATATGTAATCTTTACATATAAAAAAGGAACTGTATGCATATATATGTAATAAAGTATTATTACAAATTGAGCTTATATATCATCACATTATTTTACCCAGAACAAACAGGCTACAAACATGCTCCACATATATATCAGCCAAGAGGTTTTAATACTTTTTATATGTACCTCTTAATCAGTGTGAAATTTGATTATTTTAATAAGAATGTTACACACCAACTATTGATGGTTAAATATATTGCAAGAGTCGTTTTAACGAATCTTCAAATATTAAAATAGTAGTATATAGTTATGAGAATATAACAAAAATTGCAAAAATATTATTAATTTTCTTAAAGCAGAAAATTAATAAAATAATAAAAGAAATGTATAGGTTAAAATGACTCTGTAATATTACCAGAAAGTAACAGAAGAAAATTATAATATCGTTAAAAAGGACAAGTCACAACTCAATGGGTACATTCCCATAACTAACCTCCTGTAGTAAATCCTGAGCTGCAATGGCTTTTAAAACATTTTTTTTGCTAGTCTCTTGAATTTCACCACCAACCAATAATTCGTCTAAGATGAAATATGCTTTTTCAAAGTTGAAAATTATATCTAGTTCACAAACCTAGTAACATATTTAAAATGATATTAAAATTTTAATCTCCTCGCTTGCATAAAATAAAATAAAAATAGACATCATTTTAACTACAAATTTCTGTGTTAAAATACAATATAATGTTTATATTAATATTTTTGTAGACCATATTAATAAATATATTATATACAGAAAAGTGTAATAATGAATTTTAAGTAAATATGTATTTCAAAAATTACATTCAAATATATCTTATTATGAAAAAATACAATTAAGTTCATACTCACACTTCCAAAGTATTTATCCAATAGTTCGACATAACGATGTATAATTTCTAATGTTAATAATTCATTATCATTTTGTTCTATTGCACAACAGAAATATAAACTAGCATATCTGAAAAACAAATAAAATATGAAAATAATTTGCTGTTCAAATGTTATTGATGAACAAAATAAAATTTTCATTAACTTCAACAAAAACTTGTTATTCTTGAAAAATATAATGTAATTGTGATATACCTTTTATAGACAACCTTAACATCCTTCCATTCTAAGAAACTTGACATTTTTGGTTTTCGTGCTAATATTGTAGTAATTAATTCTCGAGTAATCTTTTTCTTCAATTTATCAGGATGAGCCACATACCACTTTTGTAAACGCAATTTTCCTTGACGACTGAATAATAACATAAATTGCATCTAAAAGATTTAACCATTTATATGTATACATATATATATATATAATTTAAAAATTATTTAAGATACCATTAATAAGTTTTGTTTAGTTCTGTTCGTGTAAGGATAAAAATAATAATAACTATTTACCATTTTGAAATAAGTCCGCTTTTTAACAAAACAATTCCAAAAGAATTCACAGCACTTTTCGATAGATCACAATACAAAGTCTACTCCAATTTCCAATTTTGGTATGTGTAATTCGTGTACATTTAATCACAGGTTTTTACTAGATGGCGCTGATATGAACGAAGGAAATACGTCATAGTCATGTGTAATTTGAATTTGTCAAGGAAGAAAATATTTATTACAAAACTATGCAAGATATCATATAGAGGAGATAACATATATTAAAACCATATTGGTATAAATAAAGCAAGAAATAATACGTACAAATTAGTAGTGAAGTAACTCATATGATTTTAATATTATAGTACAAACAATTATACAGTTAATAATGAAGAATATTAATAAAAGCTTAATTAATAGAAGTTTTACGATTAAATAATATATTTTATTTACACAAAAGGAATATAATATGTTAATTAAATAAATATCTAGTATGAATTTTTAGTATTTCTGAAACAAACATTTGTTACTTTTACATGTATATCTGTATATATTTTAAAAATATGTACATTATATTACATAATTTCTACACTAAAAAAAATTTTAAATCGAGGAAATAGATAAATAATTAATCAAATTAATAAATAACGAAATAATAAGTATTATTAATAAAAGTAATGTAAAATGTAAGCATAATTACATCCTATAATTTTTTATTTATCAAATATTACACAAGATGAAATCATATTTAATTATCATTCCCTTCTCTTTTGAAATATTTGGATCAACTGACGTCTTAAATAATTTATACGCTTTTCAATTTTATCTTCTAAACCAAAATGTTGGTAAGGTATAATTAATACTTCATAATTTTTACATTCCAATAAATGTCTGTACAATTTAATTAATCCTTGATAATCTGTATCTCCTAGACACATGTCATAATAATCAACTAATAATAGAGCTATCCTGAAAATGGATTATGTATGTCATTTAGCTTATGATTCTTAAATATACTATTATATTGAAATTTACATTTACATATTATTTCAATTTCCTTTTCATACTTACTTAATGAAATTTCCACTTTTACTATCACTATTCATATTAATAAAATTAAACTTGTCATCCACACATATTTCAGCATCTATAATATGATTTAAGTATAATACATTAATTTTTAATGAATATACATCATGAAATATTTTTTTAAATACCTAAAAGAAACCCCATGTTGGTATTTATATTCATATTGAAATGAGATGTAGATGGCAACATATTTTTTAATGTAACTTCCAGTGCTTCAACATATGCTGTTTTTTGTTTTGAACGTTTGCTTGTTACATGTGATACTATCTCATTATTCAGAAGCGGTCCTAAATATATTGGTTAAAATATATGTAAATTAACTTATATCTTTTTGAATACCAAATATACATTCTATCTTACCAGAATAATTGTTGAGTGCATATTGTGCATATCCATTGATATTTAATAATTTTAACCAATGGGATAAATTTTGGTTGTTTTTTATATCTATATAATAAATATTAAACATCAATTTATTATCAGTGTAAAATAAATCCTCCATTCTAATCATAAATACTAACCTATGAATGATATTTTTGTAACAAACTTTTCATCTAATACAGATTCAGCATGTATGTTTTGCAATGTTTTGAATACAGCAAAGCACCATATGAGATTTAATCTGGTAGAGTATCCAAATTTCTCAATCTCAGAATTTGGGATATATTTCTAATTATAAGATTATATTTTAGTGCATTTAAACCTCTTTTGGTTGAAAGATGTATTCATTCAAATGAGTGAAAATTCAAAGCAATAAATAAATATAATTGTCTTAAGATTTCTTACGGTACATACCTCTATGATGTCATTTACACGTTGAGAATGATAACCTAATGTTGCAAGTGATAGTAAAATGTTTGCAATTTGTGACATGCTACATTTTATATTGGATTTAATAATGTCATCACATAGCTGATTTATAAATACATTATTTTTATATCTGACTAATGCCATAGATTTTAACATAGATATTATTGTTACAATATTAGTTTTATTACCAGGAACATTTTTACTCTTTATGAAATCTTTACAAATTTTTTTAAGTAATCTCTAAAATAAATTTTAGTCTGCTTTTATATATCTCTTAATTATTAATTTTCATCTTAAAGTAAATATTATTTTTGGCCTTACCTCATCAGAGTAATTCAAAGTGCTCATACCAAACATTAGATTTGAACATGCTTTTGTATTCAGTAATTCATGATATTCAATAATATTTTTAAAGAAATAATTTAAAAGTTTCACATTTCTGTCACCTGCTATTGCTAATTTATTTATATTCTAAATCAAATCACAAATATATATACATATATATATATATAAAATAAAATTATAGAAAAGTTATTTTACCTTTTTACCTTGATCATTGCAGACGTTGAAAGATTATAGTACTGATAAAAATAATCTTCAGCATCGATCAGAGAATTTTCAGATGTTGTGTCGTTAACTTTTGTTTGGCTTTGTACAGAACTTTCATTTATTTTGGTACTTGAATTAGTTTCCTTATTATTATTTATCCAAATCGAAATAGCTCTGAGAATATGTAAAATATCATCTTGAGATATAGAAGATGTTTTCACAATTTCTAGTATTTCTTGTATACTTTGTGCTTTTTTAATCTTTTCAGTAACTATTGGTTTTATATTTAAATCGTTACACATTTTTATTTTTAATTTATCAAATGTCATGTGTTGTTTATCAACTACCGTTATATTTGACATCATTTCCTTTATTTGGTCATCAAGCTTTAACAAATCAACACTTATTTTAATACTTAATAGTAAAGTATGATATTACTTCTCAAATATAAAATAAACGTGTAATTACAATTTTATTAAAAAACATAAAACTTCACCTTAACATCATTCTTAGACTCAGAGATTATTGTTGCTGTATTTGTACTTAATGATGCATTTAATCGCCATAAAAATCGAGAAGTAAACCTGGTTGCTATTGTAAAAGCTGCCGTATTAAATTGCAGCATTTTTGTAACACTGCAATATTAATTCATATAATTATAAAGAATAGAAACATTGAGATAAATGATATGAATTAACACATACCTATTAATTTTATTTAAAGATTGTTATTAGCGAAGTCTAAATGTTACACCTACTTTATTTACAAAAGAATAACTTAAGAAGAAACTAAAATTATTGTATTACACTTTTTAAATTGTAAAAATCAAGAAACTCCTCATAATGAGGTTAGGTTTTAGTTCACTATAGTCTTAACCATTGATAAAAGAATTCTATCATAGCGTCGAGTATCACTTTCATATTCAAGGACAGAAAAAATACAATTTATTACATAATTTAATTCTATTGGGGCATTAAGTTTTTCTTACCTCAATATGATTGAAGAGGATTTGTTTTACTGATGTACATACAATGTTTAATATTATTTGTAATAACAGTGTGCAAGAATTGTATATTTCTAGTATGAATAAAGTAATTTAGAAAATTAATTGACATTGTTAACACTGTACATTTTATTTAAAAAAGAATCTTTTAAATTATAAGTATGCTATAATTGATTAAAGATGATAACAAAAAATTAGTCTCTTAATATTATTTGATAGTATTGTTTATATAAGAACGATGTTCTATAAGTTACTATACAATAGTGATTACTGTTAAGAAATTTTTACGTAATACTTTTATAAAAATATATAATATATTGAAATAATGTATTTCTCTCATTTGAGATATAAAGATGAAATGTATTGTTTTACCATTGAAACATGTGCTACTCTAACCTATTTTACCTATATAACTTTATTATATATGAATTCTGTATTACCTGATGTTATCAAAAGAACTATTTTCAATCTTTCATAGGTTTTTTCTCTTTGAATTAAATAATCTCCTGTATCTTTCTGTTTTAAATTATATTATTAGGTATTCATTATAAGTTTCATTCAGATATTTTAATAAAATTCATTACATTACATTAAAAAATATGTCTTCTCTAATTACATCTTCCAGTCAATATAAGAATACATAGTGTTTTTCTTCCTTTCTCACTAAAATTTTTAATTACGTAATAATACAACAAGTACATAGGTTAGAAGGAAGAGGAAACATCTACTATAATTGAACTCTCTACTAGGCCATTTGCGCCAAATTGAAACATTACTAGCAGTATCAAACATTATGTATATACGGAAATATATCTACTATATAAATATAATATTCATTTTATATAATCTTACTTTATTAAAAGTTTATTAAAACTTCACCATTAAGTAATTTAGCGAGACATGCAAATACAAACTAAATTTAGTAACCTTTTTGTTTTACTCTTCTAAACACCTATCCCACATTCGTTCTTCTTTACATATTAATTTATTCTTTCATATATAATTTAAACACAAAAAGTATATATAAAAATATATAATTCTTTTCACCAATTATGATATTTTGACGATCTTATTATGATAAGTTATAAAAATTACACAAAAAAATAAAGCGGAAAAATAAATGATGTTTAATTATAATAAGATTGAAATATTTTTTGAAAATCTCTTATTTGATACCCATTTCTTCATTAAATATTGATTATTTTTCATTTCAGAGATATTTAATTTATTAAATTTTTAAATCGCATAATCATTGATTAGAGTAGGCACTTATACTTGTAATTCAATATTTAAATACGTATTAGTTGCAGCTTATTCCATCGTGGATTAATATATTTGTAGTACTCATGATAAAAATAATACTTAAAGAATATGTCATTTTTTTTTTCGCTTTTTTACTGACATATTCCATCATAGTGAAGGCGCGATAGTAAAACAGTACCTACTTATATTGATTCATTCCTAATCGCAAACCCAACCCAACACAACCGCACCCAACACAAACATTATTACCAATCTTTACATTTGTGTTAAAGGACATATGTAATTGCCGATGCCAATCAAAATTGGAAATCTTATCTCAGAATTGGTTTTACAGTCGACTTTCAGTTATAATTATAATTATACATACGTATTAATATACAATTGGGAACATAAGTATTAGCACGGTCTTTAAAGCAGAATATCTGCTTTTAAATTTGATCGAACGACTTGAATCGTTCTGAGTAGTTGGGAGGATTAGATTTCTGGATGACGCGTAAACAATTTTTGCAAAAATTTCTGTTCTTCGAAATCCCGAAGAAAATGGTAAAGATCACTTCTTATCTTAAAAATGTAAAAAAGTACACTTTTTAGCCTTATGTTAGTTGTGTACATGTTGAAAATTTCTCGTAACGATTGTACAGAATCGTTCTCGTTACTACGTGATCTTACAATATTTCTTCCGAGTTTCTCTTTGCCCATCATCGCAAACAGTAAATCTATTCGGATGACAATTTTCCAGATGTTTTAAACGATTTGTATGATGATTTTGCAATTTCGAATTTACAAAATTAAAGAAAGGCCGACGCGTAAGATGACGAACAAACATGCGATGCTGTGCACTGGAAATGTCGTATGTAAGTACGGTGACTTCTAAAACTGCCGCAACAGTCTTTGAAACTGAATAATTTGCTTAAAATTGGATCGAAACACTTGGGATTTTTTGAGAAGTTTGCTGTATAAAAAATTTCTTGGAAAAACCGCAATTGATTGGAATGACGAAAAAAAAGTGTTATACAATATCACATATTTTTTTACCCGTTGCAATGTAATTGATAAATTGTTTTCGACAGATGTATCGAATTATACCAATATTAAATTGCTGAATATTAATATCTTACTATTTTCATATTATATGCATACACTATGTTATATTAGTCTAGCATTACGCACTAATTTAAATTTAACGCTAATATAACAACTATGTATCGCTTGTAAAATTATGATATACTAACGTAATTGTAATTGTAATAATGCAACAAAGAACATTTTTATTATGTACTTTTATCAATATTTATCCTTCGTTCTATGATATCGACACTATTTAGCTTTCGCGTAAGAGTGTTTAACTCAGATTACGTAATTACAGTTATGAAAAAAATTCTAATTATATAAACGTAATTCTTAAGTAGGTATTTGAACAAGATAAACACCTGTTAATCGACATGTAGTTCCTAACTCTGAAGCAAACTAAATATTGCAACTTTTACCGCGGCATTTCTACATATTCCAAAGCTTCGTAAAGCTAAAGCTGGTACAAACCTAATTGCTATCATTTACTTGTTCTTTGAAGCGATAATTATCAAATGAATTACAAATAAAATAAATTTTATATTTTATTTAGTTATTTAATGGATTTCGTTTAAATTCGAGTTACGTATCATTAGTCGCAAATTTGCACGAAGATGAGAATGAAGATTGATTCGCTAGTGAGAAAAGATGGATACTTTATATCGCGAATATAATTTCTTCGAAAGTTAAATCACTTTTTACGCTTACGCATTTTCACGAACGATCGTGAAGAGTTTCGTCGCCGAAATTTCGAAACGCAACGTGCGTTACTGGCGATGCGAACAGGCGATACGATACAACAAATGGAAAATCAGTTTTGCACGTGGAGCTTCACCGGCGCGAAAAGTAGGGGAAGACGATTTTCGGCTTGGCGAATCGCGCGGGGATTCGACCCTGGCCGATCGTACAAGCGCATGACAATATTTAAAGAGACGCGGCCGTGGATCGCGCGAACGTTTTCCATCCGCGCTACAGAGGGTAACACATAAGATTCTGCTTGCTTTCAACAGCAGTCTTTACTCGCTGTTTGACAAGAAAGAAGACCAGTGTTCTAGCTGTTGCAAGCTTAATCGCTATGGTTAATCAGGTTGCCTCCTTGTCCTATATAGTGGGTAAGTATTTCCTACCAATTTTTCTGTTTTCATTTTCTAGTAAAATAGGCCATTTCATTTATTATTTTCTTTTTACTCTTCTTTGACTTTATCGGAACGACGTTGAGATTTATCATTCAGTGATTTGATAGGATATAATTAATACATTCGTTTCCTCATTTTAATTTTTTAATATTATAAAATACAGTATCATTTTCCGTGTATATTGTAGTTTATCCGAGATGATTTTTGCAAGGAGATTTGAGTAATTTATAAACATAAAACTGATTGAAAGAAGATATAACAAATATAGCGATGTCCAGAGTATGATTTATCTAAGCTATTCGGTGAACGTTTGATTTGTGAAATTCTTAAATATTTAGGTTTTCACGAAGTTTTCAAATCATTTACCATTCTTTTAAAATGGTTTACGTTTAAAATCGTCGAATCATTCTCTTATCGAGTTTATTGAGTTTTTATGTGAATAACAGAAAGTAGCATTTCTAAATTGCAGATTACTTAGTAGTACGATATTCTATCTAGATTTAAATAAATGTTCACTTCTTCGATCTTCTTCCTGCATGATTTTATGATGGTTATTATTATTGTGATCGTTCTACATAGAAAAAGAGATTCTCACGTGCGAGATAAATCATTGATGAGGAGGCTATCATAGTATAGAGTTTTAATAACGTGGGATCAAAATAGTTTAGCATAAATATTAAGCAAAGATAATATGCGTATGCTAAAAATAATTTTTAAACAATTCATCTTCCCGGATTTTTTTTTTCAACGTATAACGATGGCTGTGATATTTTAAGATTAATTAGATTTTAATCGGATCCGAAGAATCGTTTATATATGCCACTGGTACTACGCCAATAATAGGCTCATAATAATAGGAAATATCAGAATGAAAACAAAAAGTAGATATAGCCGTTGCTCTGAAGAATAATTATTTCAAGAGTTGCAATTTAATATGAAATCCACTTCACGATTTTTATGTAATATTATTATTTCTATTAATATCTCGTTTGCAAAACAGTTTTCAGTGCTGCGAAAAAGATTACTTGGAAAAGTTTTATGACTACAAAAGAAATAACATATTGGCAACAGGCTCTTTATAGGTATAGGAGGTATAAAAATAATTTCGAATGTTACGTTCAAATTCGATAAGATGGAAAACTCCAAATACAAAGATACTTGCTAACAAATTATATTTACAAACCAAAAATTGTGTCCGAGTTTATTATTTTGATTGTGAAATATTTAAAATTCCGGCAAACATCAAATGTCATAGTATATTGATAATCGATATCTTGTTTTTGGTTACAATACGATTTGGAAATTGTTTAAGGCTGTTTGAAAAATTGTGTAATTATTATGAAATAATTACTATAATATTGCATTATCAAAAGGCTTATGATTGCCAGTTCTTTTTTAAACGACAAAGGACAAATTTTTGATTGACTTGATTTACTTAAAACACTCGAAATTGCCAAACGTCTCTCGTAAACGATCGAAAATGTTGCATTTCAGCGAATTTGCCAATATTAGTGAAAAATACGCGTGAACGTTATTGTTGAGAGCGTAATGCCCTTTTGCGTCATCGCTTGTTCTTCTGTATTGTTACTAAACAGTAAAATGATAATCCGCAGTTAAAACGATTCCGACCATGAAAACAAATATACGTAGAATAAATTGAATTCCATAATCAAATATTGTACTTTTAATGCATCGTATTATACGATACCAGGGTTACGTACGTCATTGATCGACTGTGCTTTCTTACGTCAATGACAGGTATTGTTGATGAAAAGACGCACGATTGAACGTCATGCACCATCGATGAAAACGTTATCAAAATCGTGAAACTTATCTAACTATTATGTACATATTATACTGTACATTATTAAGGTTCATCATTTTTTAAAAGTTTATTTTGTTAAATCACATAGCTAACATTACTATTCGTTTTTCACCTGTATTTACATAGTTATGTATTTCGCTTAATTTTTATCGCTTAAAAATGCAAAGAATGAGTTGTGAAAGATTCGATATCCTCCTCGCCAGAGATTCTTTAACCGAACTACGTGCCTTTCGAAGAAGCTTGAATTTGATAAAGATGAAATTTTGTTCTCGATAGCACTAAACTATTAAAACGTTATACGTATATGAAATATTTAACAAGTTGTGTCACAGACAGATTTCAAATTTCCAGCACAATGTTTCTACTTCAATCGTATCGTTTCGCTTTCCCGCCCCGCCCCCCCCCCAAAAAGTTAGATCTTCGTAGCGATCATTTTCCATTTAACAATAGCTACATTTTTCTTAAGTGTATGATTTTTCATTTACGCCTATTACAAGTGTCAAGACAATTACGATTATTGAAATCCAGTAAAAATTGGATGCTCTCTACAGCTTCTACTTTTCAGTTATAAATTTGCTACTACATTGGCATACGCTTTATAAACGTAAAACGCTAAATAAAGTAAAATTTGTCCGATTTTTCCAACAAATTCACGACCAATAATAATTATGGCCAACGGTACTGTATCTATTTACGACAAATCAAATTGGTTTCGTTTCGTATTCGCTGCATAAAAGTCACGTTCCTGTATAGCGGTATAATCAAGCGAAACAACATCAGAGTAATTATTGTTGAAGTCACAATAATTACTTCCTTCAACCTTTGTTGCCGTAATTTCGATCCAAACCTGTTGTTTGTTCGTGTCTTTGTCAAAAAGTACAGGGGGTCGATCTGCAGGCATATCCGTCGTATTTGAATATGACACAGGTGTACGATAGAGAAAATATTAGAATATAATTGCTCCTTTTCATTATCATTTTATCTGCCGTTTACATTAGCAATCGATCGATTTACGTCACTTCGTTGATTCGATTTCTAAGCTGGCTGATTGCTGATAAATATTTGAACAAAGCCACATTCCTTCGTACAACCTTTTTTCTTTTATCAGAACACCCGCGCTCGATCTATTCAGCGATATCGAATAAGATGTTTAATAGAAGTTTGATTAGAATTGCTTTCGCGGTTTGAAATTCCCCATAAGAGAATGATCATGAATTCTCTGAAATCTTCATCGTCAATAATTTTTCGTCAACCAGCGATCGTTCGTGTTCTCTTAACGAATTGTCTATTAATTAATGCGAGTATACGAAGAACGGATAAGGATGCACGTACATATTTTCGTAGAAGATTACGACAGATATAGATCTTACTGCTTCCACGAGGTTTGCAACGTGACTTAGCATTGTTATCAAGCGGTTAAGAGATGATCTAATATAGAAATGTTAACACAGTTGCATTGTTCGTACTTGAAATTAGCTATTTGCGAAGTGAGCTTTTATACAATGAACAGAAAGCGGATGCGTGTTTTCGATCCGTCTTGTGATCTCCGAAGGATGAAAAAGCACGATTGTTATGCGAATGGTAAAGCACGCTTCATCGTAGTAGCTACGACCAACGCCCAAAGTTAGTTTCTTAAAGATGCAAAGGAAGACGGTGGAGTTTTAAACAAATATCCCAATAAACGTGCAAAGAGATAAATTTGCCACGTTAATGTTCGATTTCAAAACTGTTAGATATAATATAGAGTGTTGCTTCTTTGTAATATTCGATGGAATTAATTTAATTTTAGGCTGACGGTATTGATACGATCATTGATCGATAAATATATGCTGTATAGGTGAGTTGAGAAATTTAATCAAATATCATAACGAACTTAGAGAATTATTCACGGTACCTACATACATATATCAGATGTCAACATACTTAATAATAGTACTAACTATTTAGCAAAACTGTATGCAGCTTAAGTATACAGCTGTCCTCCTTTCTGGTATTTGGCTCGTTTCCCAAGGACGAGATCTTACAATTATTTTCGACAATTTGTTTGTTTATTTACTATATTTATCATAAGGTAAATTGCGCGTGACCTGACTTTATTGATTCACGTATTTCTATCCAGAAAAATTGAAAAACGTGATTCGTGTATGTGAATAAAATTATTAAAAAATTGTTTTAAATCATTTTCTACGTTTCATTTACTTTATTTACCCTCGATTATTTTATATTCAACACTGGAGTTGAATAAATCGTACTGAAGTATTCTGTTTAACAGGATAAAAATTCCCTTTTCTTGCGATTAACAATTTTTATAAAACATGTAATGTACTAGCTGTCGTTCAGTTGTATCTGAAGATACTTTTACAGCTAAAGTTATGTCGACCTTTCGTAAAGACAAATTTAATGGACTTCATTTACTGTGCATTTACCATCAATTGCTGCTGTCACTATCTTGATTGTGCTAATGGTAATTAAAAACGACCCGGTAGAATGTCAAGAATGTTCTGTTTGGCGATATTCCGCTCTGTGTATCATAAATTTCACCTTACACAATATCGACTTTAATTGGAGGGCTAAGTGGAGAAACGATACAAATATACTTTTTCTTTCGAAGAAGATTTATCTAGATTTATCTAGAAGATTTTATTTCAAAGCTCTAAGCTTTTGTAAATATCAATAAGAATGTGATTTAATATCCGAGAACACAGATTTCTCTATTAAAATGTACCTTTCTCGTGAAAATAAAGAAAAGATCTTCTCTTTTCTATAACTTTCTCTTCTTAATTAATATTTAAAAAAATAGCCCAGTTTGTGATAAATCCTGTATAATTGTATTATAACACTTTTAGAAAAAAGAAAGGAAAATAATCAAAGTAACTCTCAAACAATTTATGTTAAAAATAAATATTCTTGCTACTAAATATCATCATCTTTTTTAACATATGTTCTTATACCGTATATTTAATAGTGACAATATAAATAATGAAATAAGAAGATATAATATTTGCAAAATTGTTAGTTGGATCAATTGTGAATATACAACTTGGAGACCGTGTCCTATTCACGTAATAGTAAATCATAAGTTTTATATAACATTTTTATGAAAATAATGATTGTCATAGCATCGATATGGAACGCATGTCCTCGATATTCGTTATAGCGACTTGAATGGTGAAGGTGATCATTAAACTGGTATAATTTAAATATTGCCACTGCAGCATTAATTTATATGGAGATATTAAATTGTTGCTATTTTCTCAAATATAAATAAAAGTTAACAATTATAGATAGATAGCTAATTCATAAAAATAAATTTTAAAAACTAACATATTTAATATAACCAAAATATTCTCAATGTATACTACATATATCTATTTTTTTATTAAATTCTTTTAATACAAATGTCTAATCTACGTATGTGTTTTTTTGTTTATTCAGAGAACAATGCAGGCAAGGAAAGCGCTGCAGATTTCGAAAAAGCCATCAAACTGTGTGGTACGAATTATTCTTTTTGTTTCTCTGTTACTTCATTTTTTATTATTTTCCATTTACTCTGTTATTCACTTACGTTTCATTAAAACGATATACACGGATCTTTAATAGAAATTTAAATAATAACGCTGTAACCAGAAATTATTAATATACTCTACTGTAATTAATTTTCTATAATCCTACATTTTCTATGATTTCCACACTCACAGTGTATTAATCCTTCAATTCTGAAAACTTCTACATATATATACAGTTAATTACACGAGCAGATACTCAACGTCATGTTAGTATTTAATTAATTTGACGATTTCAAACGGCAAAAAGACTAATGGGAAATTTAATTTACTGTTTTAGGGTACGGAAAATTCCACTATGGCTTGATATTACTCTGTGGAGCAATGTTCCTCTGCGTTGGTTGTCAGAACGGAATAAACGCGTACATTTTACCATCCGCAGAGTGTGATCTCGATTTGAGTTCTGAACAAAAAGGTCTTCTGAACGTCGCCTTTCTCTTAGGTATCAACGCAATCATGTATTTTTATTTTAAGAGTGCGCGCGTTAAAAACAAACACACAGCCATTAGGTTTATTTCCGAGTTTCCGAAGTCTGTCGATAATGTCTTTTTTAAACGTGTCGTTGAAACCCGGAAGCTTCGGAACTTGCGAAAGCAAAAGAAGTATAAACGCACCTACGTATGATTTAACAATTATTTAATTTTTTTAAATCATTCGAATATATAAAAGAAACTTCAAATTCTTTCGTGTAATTTGTCCAATATAGCGAAATGAGAATCGAAGAAGTTACCAGCTACTGAACGTTTCGCATAAAGGTTTTTGTTCGTCCTATGTTCATTCGTAACAGCTTTGTTTTATTGGAAAATGAAATTTGATCTAATTACGCGAATGATTAAAATGGATAGGATTCATATCCTTTTGAAAAAAGATAATTAAAAACGTCTTCGTTTTTTCCTATCCTTTAGCAATGGATTAAAATGAAGTAAAACCGAAAAGTAAAGTAATTCTGATTGTTTAATTTTATTCAATTGCATTATTCGTTACTTATCAGTCGCATTTATTCTAATTATGTTTTCAGTATTTCCACAAGTTGGAAATTTAATTCGAATTCAATTGGAATTCAATTGAGAAAAAACTAAAGTATTATCGATAATACTTGGAAATAAAATATTTTATGATCTATTGGATCTACAAAATGATTATATTATATATAATGCAACAAAATGTGATTGCCAAGTACGATAGTAAAAAGATGTTCAAATTATTTAGTAGGAACATAAAAATACTACGATATCCCAACTACCTATGTACATTTATTGCAATATATCAGACACGTTAGATAGCACTTATTTCATTAGGAAAGTTGAGGAGCAGTTTTTTATATAACATCCCACTCGCAGCTTGTACGACTAAAGTCGATTAATTTTTCCTTGCATATAATATTTGTCGGAGATAAAAAGTTGTTACATGAACTAAGACATTCAAAAATACGAAATTTGAATTTTTTTTTCTTGAAAGTTTTTTTGAAATGAAAATACCTACGATATGAATTATCGAAAACAATTGTATTCTATCGTTCGATAGAATATTAAAACAAACTTACATATATATTATAGGAAGAAATAGTGTAAAGTATAATACAACATTGTTTTTCTTATTTATCAATCTATATCCTCTAAACTACGAACTGTAAAAAGATAGAATCATGTTAATATCGTCATAATATTGTAACGATATTGCTATGGTATTTATTATTGTTTAGTTCACATTTAATTTAACCTGATATTTTCTTTCATTAGGCGGAGTTGTAAGTTCCCTTTTCTGGGGAGTATTTGCAGATGCCTACGGAAGGAGATATATTCTCCTCCTTACTTTACTAAGTGACAGTATTTTGTCAATTGGAGGAAGTTTCTCTCAAAGTTTTAAAGTGCTGTTAATTTTCAGAGCACTCAGTGGATTCTTGTAAGTATATTACATATTATGTAATAAATATCACATTGTATATCTAGTCAGTCCATGGTGTCGTGCGCATTTTCACATATAATAAAATCGCAAAAAAGAAAAAAAGAAATACGAACTTGAAGTTTATTTCGATCTACGATATATCTTTCGTTATTTTGTATTATTCCTTGCAACCACGATAATATATGAATTTTTCTAATCGCTTCGTAAAATTAATACGACTTTTGCACAAGTCGCGTGTTCGTAATAAGCGCATGAACTTGCAAAAAGGATTTTATGTTATATGTTAATATTATTTATTATAATTTATGTATATTATTTTCTAACGATTACTCTTTGACTTTAGCATGGGTGCTCCTGGTTCTCTAATCTATATGTATCTTGGTGAATTCCATGCAGCGAAACATAGAGTAAAAGCTATCTGTTACGTAGGGTTCTTCTGGACCCTATCGTGGTTGATATTGCCTGGTAAGAATTGTTTACAGTCTTGTAAAACACTTATCTACTAGTACTATTATTTAAATAATAAATAATTCTAATGATAATAAATAAAGTTAAACAATTAACTAGTAAATTTAATATTACATTTTTTAGTTAATAATCTTGGTACGTAATAATCCAATTGAAAGAACATTGACCAAATGTTTCAAACAACTTCATAATAATATTTCTTAAACATGTTACACATAGAAATTATTATGAAACTATATAAGGACTTTTTCTGTTTGTTAGGTTTGGCTTGGATTATCATACCGCTGCCAATATCCCTTCGATTCAATGGCATGTTGTATAATTCTTGGCGACTCTTTCTGGCTATTATTGGAATACCAACGTTAATGGTAACTTTGATCGCGACTAGATATCCTGAAAGTCCGAAATTTTTGGTCACTCAGGGAAAAACGGACGAAGCACTGACAATTTTACGAAAAATCTACGCGATAAACACTGGCCGTAACGAGGACGACTATCCCGTAAGCATCGATGCAACTTAATAATTTTGAAATTAACAACATTACCCATACCGAGTAGTAAAAATTGCAATGAAAAGCACAGACACTATCGAATCAGCATCGCCATCACATTCGCTATCAACAAAATTAACAATTGATAAATTAACTAATCTTTCGATTGTTCAATTTCTATTTTTTTTTTTAAATATCGCCTATTTCGTAATTTAAGGCAATATTATTCATTGACAAATATTCTTATCAAAATTACTACAGCTACTTAAAGTGTATACATTGTGATTTTCAATTTTTTGATTTTATTTAGTTACGAAAGTAGAGAATATCAAACATACAGGGTGTTTGGCTACAGGTGTCAGGAAATTTAAGAGGTGATTCTTGAAGCCGAAATAAGGCGAAAATCAAGAACAAAACAATTGCGTTTTCTAATAAATTTCTAGCTATGTGAAGCTGGAAGATTGTGCAAGTTAGGTTTGCGCTTTTTTAAAACACGTCTGGTGCACAGTCTGTTCGCTTCCTCAATACCATATCCTTGCTTTTAAAAAGAACTTCTCAAATTTTATGACTGTGGCTGCATAATTCCGAGTTATACAAAGAAGGTGAAAGCATTGGCAAAGAGTTCGCAATGAACTTCCCGTCACTACATTTCCATGTTTTATACATTTTGAAGCAAGAGAGTAGAACAGTTTTGAATGAACAGAATCGTTCCGACAATCGACGAAAAACTTTCACAGAACTGAGAATCTTAAGTTGGAGCGTTACTTGGTTGTATTGCGTGTGCCGTAACGTGTTGAGTATATACTGAGCATGTTGTGTGCGTTGTGAATGTTGTATGCAGTGCAGCAGTACTTATATTGTAGCCATATTTATTACAAAATGTATACATTTAGAGAACTTTCGGACACGTTCATTTGTTACGACACGGCGGACGGTAATAGCGTAAAAGCGCGATGTTTATACGCCGAAAAATATCGCAATAGGGCTATATCCAGCGCAAAGACATTTTGCGATATAATTCAACGATTGCGGTACGTTAAAATTTCGGAATACGATGGTCTTCTTCTCTACGACCTGTACGAGGTAAGCTGCCGTCCATGTGTCGTTGGGATTGAGGATCGCTGTGCGCATCGCTGCTTAGGCTGACCTCCTTTTGTTCGTGTAAGGAGGTTTGCTCGCGTGCAGGGGCATTTTAGCCGATTTTTAAATTGTCAATAACTAAAAACTAAAGCCGAAAACGCAGTCTTTTTTATTATTGATCTTCGTTTTATTTCAGCTTCAAGAACCACTCGTTGAATTTCCTGACACCTGTAGCCGAACACCCATGTATATATAAAAATATGACGAAGAGAATAAATTCGTGTCTAACGATGTTGTACTTGTGTTTCAGGTAAAAGTCTTGTTGTCCGATGATACGATGAATATTAAGAATGTTAATAATACGTCTTTCTCCGCGTCCAGAGTACTAATGGAATTGCTGAAAAATATTTGGCAACAGATGCGTTCGCTTGCGTCACCGCCGCTTTTGAAATACGCGCTTCTCTGTTGGACTATTTACTTTGCGAATATGTGCGGGTAAGTTGTTCATAAATCATATGGCGGCTACAATCTTGCCACACTTTAATTAAATTCTAGCCCGTTGACGATCTTAATGTACTTGTGATATTTGCTACAATTTTGTAATACAAAATGCTGGTCATAGAGTATTGCATATTCTCATATTTTATAGATAGAAACAGAGAAAGCAGAAATACGAATAATATCAAACAATTACATAATTTCCTGTAAGAAAAAAGTCATTTTGAGATTGGATATATTGTTAATCGATTCTATATTAATAGAACGTCTTCTTATTTGATTTTTCGGATTAAATAGACGTTTCTCACGCTAATTAACATAAAAATTGGAAAATCAAGAAAAATGTATATATCAAATATTTGTATAGAAACCTGTGGAATTCCCTGTATAATTTAACGAAGGATTCGATATCTTAATCTACTAAATAGATTGTTTAAGAATTGTTTAACTGATCAATTACGTTATTATATCCTTTACTAAATAAAATTCATCTTCTAATTTTTTAGATACTATGGATTCGGTTTATGGTTACCAGAGCTGTTCAATCGTTTTGAAAGCTACCAACACTCACATCCCAATCGAAGTGTAAGCGTTTGTAAACTAATCCAAGAAAGTGACCTGCAAGCTACTGTGACGCCAGCGTCAAATATCTCGCTTAATTCAACGAACGTTTTAATTAACTCGACGACTGAGACTGATTGTTCTTCTAACATGGACGAGATGGTTTTCATCAATTCATTGACGATCAACGCATTTTGCTTGCTTGGCAACATCGTATCTGGATATTTGGCAAATCGTGTTGGCCGACGAACAATTCCAGGTAAATTTGAAATATTTTCATCGAAACGAATTTGGTGAATTAGACGGGAAAAGCGCGTGAGAATTTCTTTTTACAGAAACGTTTACGCAATTATCTGTAAAACAACAAAACGATAGAAACTAAAGAATTCATCATTTTTTTAATTTTCTTTTTATCTCAACTAACTTTCCTTATAGCGAGAATAATTTTGAAATCTCCCGTAAGTGTTCATTGTATTATTTACACTACAAACGTATTATAAACCCTCAAGGTTTCATTTAAAAATTGCACAATTCCTTTCTGTTTCAGTAACAACCATGTTGTTAGCTGGAATGTTTGGCTTCGCGATATACTTCGTCGAGTCCTCCTTGCAAATTCTAATGGTGAGCTGCATGTTCTCGTTGATGATAGTCACAGCAAATTTCGTGATCAGCAGCATAGTGGTTGACATATTTCCGACGCATGTAGGCGCCGTTGCGATTTGTATGATGACCTGTTTTGGCAGAATTGGCGCGATCGCCAGCAATTTGGCCTTTGGAATGTTGCTCGACATCAGCTGCGAGGTGCCAATCTTTTTGGTCGGCGGTATAGTGATCTGTAAGTAAACGCTTTTATTCCTTTCAACTTGTCCAGTTCCTTTGCTCATTTGCCTTTTTTCCTTATACCAAATCAAGTTTCATTAATAATAATTAACCGTTCGATTACTTTCAGTTGGAGGATTGTTGGCGTTGACTCTTCCACAGAAAAAGAGTTGAACATTTCCCGGTAAAGGAATGAGAAAAGACGCGAATAATACGCTTATTACAACATTTGATCATTTCGTACATTCCAACAAATTACACCCTTTGTACACGTGAAGCCAGTATTTTTTCGAAAACATCAACGAGAGACAGTTTGCCTTGATTTCATCCGACGTTCAATTCTGCATATATTTGAATAAACTATAGACTATAGTTCGTGTCTGTAGCTATTATTTTTGTACAAAGTGTCGTCGAACTGTCTTTCTCTGAACTGTTGACTTTTCCAATTCGCACGAACATCATTCGAACGAATATTTAAATAATTGTGCGACTACGTTACACGGATAGTATTTTATCAGTTCATTCTTCTTAATTATTATAATAGTAATTAATGTTATTTGCATAAATAATATTTTGATGACTGCTAGTATTAATATATTGTTCATTCTCCCTTATCGTTTCTTCATAAGCAGTTACAAGAAGCGAAGATTGAGTTATTCGAATTTCTTTTAAGAACGTCTTTTAGGATTTCTTTCAAGTTTATGAAGCTTACAGTTACGCCATTAAATGCCATTAGTTTATAATCAAAGGAGCAAAGAACGGCGTTGTTAAAGCTAATTGATACTTGACGGTCGTTTCCGTTCACGAATTCATAATTACTGTGCTTGAATAATAATTATGTCTAAATAGAAATAGAAAATGTATAGGAAGAAGTGAAACTTTTCTAATGTGGGACAACGTTTTTAAACTCGAAGTCTATTATTCCTATTACAAAAGATAGCGTAGTATTGTCTAGTGTTACAATGTATGCGTGTTTTGTCTGTACGAATGAAGTGTGTTATAATCATGTACATACGAAAATGTGCTGTACGAGTAAACGAAAGATCAATGTAGAATAGATGCGAGAGGAGTTTACATTTTTTAAACAATTTATCACTCGTTGTATCTCTGTATTAATCCTTTTCCATGCCACATTTTCCTGTTTATTCGTGTAAAAGGACATACGCGTCTAGAAATTAAAAAATTCATTCGTGGTATTTACCAGATTGTAGAGCGTAAAATGACGTAAAATGATTTCAAACGTATAACATGTAAATTCGTTCAGAGTTTCGTGATAGTAATAAAACCGTTGTTTTACGATGTTCGAGGTCTATAAATGAGAAGTATTAATATTTTAACTAACTTAAATTGAGATAAATGTCGAAAGTTTTTTCTTTTTCTTTTTTTTTTTGCTAAGAATTCGGTCGTTTCATCTGTCACGATGATCTGATAAAAATGGAAGAAATATTGTTGTCTGGTAACCGAAAGGTAAATTAAGTAACAAAGTCAGGTAAAAATTTGCAGCTTCATATATTTCTTTCTTTCGTAAAAATGAAAGGCGAGAACTCTGTTGCAGTTCTCTGTATACATAATCATCGCCATAAGTATCATTACTCTGCCTATTATTATTGAATACAGTTATATTGAAAATAGCATTACGAGCTCTCAAACAGACGACTAATAATACCGTTGTTCTTCTTTACAATGCCGCTCTTAGTCAATATTTCTATTACTCTTTATTACACCTATTAATTATAATTCTCGTTACAAACCCTTTTATTCATATTCGGTATTATTGTACCATTATTAATAATCATAATAATAGTAATAATAACATTGCTAGTATCGTTATTGGCGCAATCGTACGTCTACATACGGTATATTCCAAAATAAGTGGTATAAGTGAAAAAGAAGTGATTTCTTATAAGTAGATTAAATTTTCTTCTCTGTACTGTTCGAAAGATCGAAAATCTTCATTTTAATTTTAAGATCATATAAATAATTTGTCTTCGTAGTTTGAGGTCTTGCGTAATTTTATCAATATTCATTATTATTCGTTTTATTAACAATAATAAGAAATACAATAAAACAAATTTTTATCCAGTAAACGTATTTTTCTATTGAGTTTTCTGCTAGTTCGTTAATTCAACAGCTCGCTGATTCTTAAAAAATATTTATTTCTACCACGATTATCTTTATAGGAAATCACTTTTTTATATAGTACAGCATATTGTAGAGCACTTTTATATACATTTACATTGGATCGCTGTATAAATGTTGAAGACGCGTTTGCTGTATATACAATATATGTATATATATATATCATTTTAATGATTCCTTTTATCGATCAAGGGAAAGTTGTAAAATGTTCGCAGTTTCGTGACTTAAAATTTCAGTGTATTAAGAACACTTTGTTATACCGTGTATTTTCAATTTCATCAAAAGGTTTCAGGAACGATATAGCTATTCGTTTGAAAAATAATTAATATGAAAAAATTACAATTACATCGTACAATTGTTTAATAAGAAATCGTTTACTCAAGAATGAACAATTATACCGAGAAACTATGCGATAAAGATGATGAAAGTTACAACGACGTTAATTAAACCTGTTATTTATATAAATTTCGTTAAATTTTATTTCGCAAATAGAATCGAATATACAACATTTTGTAACTTATTACCCTCGATCCACGTTCATCTAAATGAAAAACTTGGTGTGAGTTTTCTTCTCATTAAATTACAGATTTCAGGAGATTCATTGAAAATAATGTTAATTATATTGCCATTAAAAATGTAACGCACCTATATCATTTGCCTATATCGATGAGTTTGCAGTATTATTTTAAATAATATTTTACGTTATCTTTAACAATTTGTTAAATACCTTTTTTTTACACAGACAACAAATACATATATACATCATGCTTTTTACATCGGAGCGCTACGAAACGATTGATCTAGTGAAAACCTTGAAGTTTCGTATTATAAAAATTGCAAATTCTGTATTCAAATACTTTTGAATAATCTTGGTTCAAACTATTTAATTCGTGAATTAAAATATTCACCATTCAAGGTTTTTCTTTTTTAAATTAACTGCTAGTCAATTATTTGGACCTACTGTTGTTGTTTCTTTTATTTACATCATTTATGATACAACTTATCTTAATTAGAATATAATTGTCGCAATGAGATTCACGAAGCAAAAAATGTTTGATAAAGCGAAGCAAAATTATTTGCAAAATCTCCTTTCTTTCTTATCAAATTCACGTTCATATTCGTTCTAAAGCTCGCTTAAGAACTAATTCCTCATTCTTAATTTTTACACATTGTTTAACTAAAATTAACTTAAGAAGGGTCGTATTTCTCGTAAGCACACAAATTTTTGAAAACATTAGAATGGAGACCTATCACCTTTCAAGTTCGCATATTTTTCTTTTATTTCTTCATTCATAATCATTATACAAATTTTTTCGTCATTAAATAATAATTTCCATAACTTTTAACCACACTGTGCCAACATAATCGTTCGCCATTGTTCATCCAGAAAGCGTGAATATAGCCTGAATAAATATTTTAATTTGTCTTCACAACCTATAATGCCTTCGCTCGCAACGTTAGAAAATACGATTTTATGAAGCATTTTTGGGCGTCCGCTTATATACAAACGTTCTAAGTATGTGTTAAATTTACGTATTAAATACATAGTACGTAATTAGTTGCATGTACACTCCCATTCATAAGCACTAAAACGTCTCTGCTGACAAATGGAAAATTAAATAATCCGAAAAATCGTTAAGCAATTATCATTATTCTGTATCTTTAAAAATTATTGTTAAAATGTTGATAACAATCTATATATCTCGATCCTTATATCGACCAATTTTCCCATTTACGTTATCAGTTTCTCCATTGCGTTAATCCTTTTATTATTTGACTCTATGCATAATTAACGCGTATTATTAATGTAATTAAATTAGTATTAATGCAGTAAACGATTACACGACAGTCAGATTCAAACATTTAAGCAGACTTCTCAGAGTTTCTCGTCTGGCATTTTCACAAATTTTCCGATTGAAATAAAAATCAGAAGATTCTGGAGCAGAATACATAATTCATTATTTTCCTGCAACTTTTGCAAATGTACCGACTTCTACAAAATTTTGCTGCGCAGTTCGAATCGTTATTTCGCTGAAATATAAACGAAATACAAATTAGTTGGTTACACGTGTAATAGCTTTTCTGATAGTTTTTTTTCCCCCTCCCAGAAGTTTTAATACTGATAAACGGGATGTGCATATTCTCAAAACTATTGTATATTGACTAGAATTGTGCTATTGTATTGCTAATGGAAAGTCAATTTTGTAAACCCTGAAAATTTATTAAGACAGGCTATTTGTATTCTATTTTATTCGATCGACAAGCTATATCCTCTTTACGCAACAGACTAGCTCGGGAAATATTTTTCTCAGAATGTGTTAATTTTAAACTGGCGAGTGAAGATAATTTTAGTTTCACCATTCGAATAGAAATTTTGCGTTATTGTTGCAACGGTAGTGTCGTTACGCAGCTATCACTTTTTTCAAAATGAAACACTTCTCGTGTAAGGCACTAGAATTATCGTAGGGTCGGCTTTTTCAAGAAAGGAAAGAGCACAAAGTCCATTTGAAATTTTATTGTTAGTACTACGTGCGGTAAGTATAATTTACGTGTGTACACACTATTCAAGAGGATTAAAAAGTTACACTATCTTTAAAAAGTTTGGAGAAAGTGTTACGTGTTATGTTATACATGCTATTCATTCTTCGTCTATTGAAAGAGCGATAAAATTTTCGAAAGTCTTTTCGTTCATGAGATATTGAAATATCGAATTTGTTTTGATTTGATCGATTAATTTCTGAATTTTTTTATTGAAATTGTTAGGTATAAAAATTTCACCATCGACATACGTGTCTTTTGTAGATATACATCTCTATATTTATAATTATATATTATCGCTAATTTATTAATTTTATTTATTTTAAGATGCATATGAAGTGTATGTTTGAACAATAATTCATCGAATATCTTTATTAACTTTACCGTGTTTATCACGATTTCAAGTGTGAATGATATCTTTTATCCTTCACATTTGCTCGTTATATGAACAATTTTTGTGCAATCTCAATAGCTATAGAAATAATGCTATATACACACTGCACATCTAAACTAAATATGCTATATACATGTCGAAAAGTTATATCAAATATTCAATGCATTAGTCTCTTCTATATATGTATGTATATAACGTCATTTGCTACAACATATACATTCAGAATATATATATATATATATAGTTCCATCTTATATATTCTTCATTCAAGTTTATTGAAATAAGTTTTAAGGAATTGAACGTTATTTGTTAGAATCATGTACTTTTCAATCATTTTGAACAGTGTGGTTTAAAAACCTCTGGTTTAATTGTTATTCAAAAAGTATCATTATCAAAGTTCTTTAAGTCTTGAGACTTAAGAATTCTTAAGGAGACTTAATTCTAAGGTGACTTGAGACTTTGAGAATTCTATTAGAGCTGATTGCCTGTAAATCTCGACAAAACCCTATTAGATGATCGTACTTTAAATTTATCTAATATGATTCCCTTTTTTCGAACACATTCGCTTTGCTCGATCCTCGGCGCGATTTTACAGTTTTTAAACCATAAGCAGGAAGACAAAGAACAAGTACTTTGCCTTGCGTGAAAATTATTCGCGAAGCAAAGAGTGAACAGCGACATTCAATGTTTATCATTAGATCTTGCAATATGGTCGACAAAGCGTAAGGTGCTTTTAATAATGATCGTTTGCACTATGCGTGCTACATTGTTAATCGTCTCTCGCTCTAAGTGGCTAGAAAGGCACTATGTTTCACAGACAATTCCTGCGGAGAAATCAACAACTTCCACCTCTTCGAGTACAGAGAATATATTTGAAAATCCTGGTGCAGCAAAGAACAGGATAATCTTCTTATTCCGAAGAAAATATTCTCTTTGTATAATAGTTTATTCTTGATTCAGAGAAAGCATTACAGAAATTATTTAACGACAGAAAATATAGCATTAACGATAAATCACGGCGTTCGATAAATTACGTTAAAAAACATATTATTAAATAAATTTGATTATCGAGTAACTTGTAATATAATTTTAAAATAAAACCGGTTAAAAGAAATTTAAGAGTATGGAAAAGCTAACATCGATAATAATTTAGAGTGTCGATTAGAAAATATTACAAATTATGGTCTATCCTTTTCAAATAATTTTTAAATCAAAATTGATAAGTACAAAAGCTTCAAAGTAAAATTTAAAAATCACTGTTTTATAGTAACCTTCAATCTAAAATTCATTACCAAACGATATACAATGTATGTACAGTAGTCTGAAAGTAGAATTTTGAAATTACAGTACTCTATGAAACGAAAGTTTATTTTGAAAAATCTACACTTCCGACTTATTTCCTCTTCTTTTCTCAATTTCGTTCATCCTATTTTTCCGATGCACCATGACTTTTGGCCCACTCTGCAGGTATATCTTCGAGAAGCGTTACATGCTATATGTATAATTATAATTGTACTTGCAACTACCTTGTAGAGTATTTCTCCGTTTTCGTTTTAATTACTGCAGCATTACGAGTAAATTTTTTGAATATTTCAATGCACTGACTATCTAATTGAAATATCAAAAACTTGTTTCAAAAAATTTCGATTCCCTTAAAATCGGAAACAAAGTGGTCGAATACAAGTAGCATGGCAGTTAATGCTGAAATATTATAGTTTTATATGGTTCACAACAAAATACGTTATCTCACTTGTTGATTAAATATTCGTAAATGTTTCATTAGATCCGTATATTGCTTTACGTTCACTACAAAGCTACGAGGAACTTGACACATTTTGCACAGAATTCGAAAATAGTAAATTGGAGCTTTTGAATGACAGACATTTCGATTTTGATACGTATCACAACGACGCTCTTGTTTTATTTCAAAGTTATTGCGTAAGAAAGTGTCGAAGTAAATTAAACAGCTATGATTTGTAAAAGAAATTTAATAAAATTAGAACTATGAGTGTTTGAGATAAATTATGAACGAAATTTTCTCTTATAAGTTAGTTTTCACCGCGAGAAAAAAGAAAAATTCCATGTGGAAACGAATCGATAAAGAATTGCAACAGGTAACGTCGTTAATTAACTTAAATATTTCGAAAGAAAAGAAAACCAAGCAATTAATATGGAATCTCTGCTTCATTTTCTTCCATAAACATAAAACTATGTAGTAAATAAAACGTATTTATGATAGGTATATATAAGCTGTCTTTGTTGGCCAATATTTTCAATATTTTTACCAGAAGCGTTTCAATTACATGAAATATATTCAAATTATTTGCAAATATCTAGACGAAGTAACCAACATTTTTAAGCTAAGAAGAATTAACCAATGGTATAGTTTATAAGAAAATGAGTGCCGTGAAAATAATAAAATTTGCACATTAAACCGGAAAATAACATAAGATATGTTGTGTGCCCTCAAAATTTCATAAGAATACTTACGAAATTAGCCGAACGCCATTCGTCGAGTTCTACCGATGATAGATGACCAAACACAACTTTCAAAGCACTGACACTAACTGCATTATGTTTATCGCGTAAATATATAACCAACTGGTTCCACGAAAATGGATACGAAAGAGATGTTATGTATAGAAAGAACAGAACAGAACGAACGTAATATGACAGAAACAGAACGATAGAACGAATGGAAAAAATATTGCTCATGGTGTTACTTAAGACGTCGTAACGTACCATACGAAACTGTCAAAATATTCCAAACTTCATTCGCTCCAGAGGTCGCTCACACTGTTATTACGTTCAAAAGTATATATGTACTTGAATATTATCCATGCTGCTATATGAATTGATCCGAGAAATAGGTTTAAACGCGGCTTAACTGGTCTTTTATCGACAATACAATACCTTTTCTCTTATTCAAGACGTTAATTTATAATAAATTTATAATAATTTATAATAAACAACTTTTACAATATACATATATTATTATTAGTAATAAGTGTTAAATGAACGACGTGAAAATGAAATTATTTTTAACGAACGATCGATCGATTTTTTTCATTCAATAAAGCAAGATGTAGGTATCAAAGGATGTTACATTTTGTGTTCCTCTTTTTTTTTTATATACAAACTAATCGTTTTATTTATTCTGAGAAGAGTATGAATAAATATTTCGTTCGTTAAGATGTATATCTTTTCTTTAACAATATAGTCACCTAATTTTAACAAGACTACGATTATGACCGAGTGTAGCAAAATTTCAACTTGCGTACGTTCAATTACAAAATATCGTTAAGTACACCGTTAACTATACATCCTTTTCTGACGTAATGCTGTGGGAACGACTGTGTCTTGGTATTACAATCAACGAGTAGGAACGACCAAATCGTTCGTCGTCTGTTTATAACGAAAGAAATTTGCAAAGAATTGTCAACATAGAATGCTTATTTCCTGACTTGCGAAATGGGGTTATATAATTCACAAAATAAGTAAACTTATTTTTAATCGAATCTTTACGAAAGAAAATAAAATATTTATACAAATTATATGGAGCACCGTTATTGCGCTCCGTGTTTACTTGAAGATCATTTCGAACAATCGCTTTCAGACTGACCGCACGCGTTTGGTTCAATTCCAGCGATGAGCCAACCTCGACTATAACAGCAAGTTAGAGCCGTGACAAAAAAAAAAAGACTATAAAAAGCAACGTACCTGTCCGAGATGGACGACTTTTCGACAAAAAATTTCCCTCTTGCCGTTACAATTTTCATCATGACGATTCTTAGGCCTGTACGCGATATGATTATACGCATGGCGTATCAAGAATACATTCCCATGGTTATGGTCGTTTACAAAAGTTTCTTCCAAAGTGATTAACACTTTCTTTGTTTAACGGTACTTCGAAGAACGACACCACGTCGTTATTATGTATTCTTAAGAGTGCCAATTTTCTAACATCACATACAGGCCAGAGAATCACTCCGTTGCAATAGATATAGCTAGCTACCTATAAACATTTCTGTATACATACGTATACATATTAATATATAACATTTAAGCGACAATATACGCATCACAATATTATCGTTCGACGTGTCACACAAGATCGTACCTTAATAGATCACGATCCATATGTCCACGATACATACGCTTTTATACCGATAAAAACGGCTGTACGAAAAAGAAAGTAACTAACGGCTCGAAAAAAAAAGAAAAGAAGAAACGATCAGTCGATTGTGTTTTATAGATGCTTGTGTTGCGTATGCTTATGAATGAATACGTATGACTGGTGGTACATATTAAATCGTATGCACATACATAACATCATCTTTCTACACACTCTTCCTTCTCTTACAGTCATGTATTTTCCACTTTTGTTATGCGCAAATCGCTCAACCTGCATTACATGAGTTCTCTTCTTTCACGCTCTATACGCATTCGGATTTGGAGGCGGATCTTAATGAAGACTTTTTCACGATAAAATTTGTAAAACTCCACTCACTTACACTAATTTTGTTTACTCTCAAGACTGTACAAAATTAAACGAGAAAACAGTACTTCTTTATATAAATTCAACATTTCCTCTAGATTCGAGTCTATGGACTATTGTTTATTAAGCATACGTTTTGTCTCTCTTTGCGTATATATACACATTTCAACAGATTGATTGCTTTTTTAGTTTATCGTTGGTGCTTCATAAACGCGTCCGAAAAAAAAGGAAGGAAAAAAGAGACCTGGTTCGAACTTTTATCACAGTATCGTATTACTGCAGTACGAAGCTCTCGGGCATTTTGGTGCGAAACGTAGCTGGCACGCGGAGTTCTCTCATTTTCTTTCGCTTTCCTTAGATACACGCACGCATACACACACACATTCGTTCTATCACTCGTGCATTGCACCACGAAGGAAGCTGGGAAGGCACAGTGTATGTACATATATGTATGTACAGCACCGAACGACGATCGGAGACAACTACAGTACTCGTGGTACACGACATTTGAATATCGATGAGACTTCATTACAAGATTATACAATTCAACGCTGAAATACCATCTTATAATATATAAAAATAAGGAAAAATATTGAGAAAAGTTTTGTGACTTTCTTACAAAAGTTACATGTTTAATTCCGCTATTGACTGGTTAGGGACTTCTGTCATTGAATTAAATAATCAATGAACCAACAAAGATATCTCTAAATCGAGTGAATTCTTATTATTTTTCAAACCAACAAACCTTTTCTCGTATTAGATTAAATTCAATCTAAAAGCAGGAAATTTATACTACAAATAATATTACTTTCATTATTAAAGTAAAAGTCTTTTTGAAGGTAACATAAAACGCTAAGTACTTCCTTTGATTCTGTTGGCAGTGTTCTCGTTTCTTGATAATTTAAATAGATTTTAAAATCCATGCAATCAACAAGCTTTTCTTACTCTCAAACACCATTGACTAGACCTTATCGGAAGCCCAAGTTTCTGCTTCCTTGCAGTACAATGATTAATCATAAACGAGGACATGGCCAGACAGTACAAACATTAAAACTTATGATCAATACCATGAAAAACGACTGTATTGACACGTCAATTTTACTCTCGCACTTTCCCTGATTTCAGTTAATATTGTTTATATTATGTTATTCTTAATGCAAGACATATTAGCGTCAAGCCTAAAAACGTTAAATACCACTGACTAGACCTAGCGGAAAACCACCGCCTCACTTTTTATAAAATCTCATTTAACATTATCAAGAAAGTACAACAGTATCATTGACCGATCAAGAAGAATATTGCGATACAATATAGTCGAGTTATAAAATTAATGATAATCGAGTACCACGTATAAACTGTGTATGCTCCGTTCGTAGGCACAAGAATATAAAACGTTCTTGTCAAATGATTCTCGTTTTTCCCTGTTTTAATAAAACGACGTTGTTCCTGGATGTATGGAGGAGTACTTTGGTAAGACTGCTGGCGGCGATCCACATCGTATGAGTATCCGTTGGCAGCCTTTGGGACGGAGCTTCGTCGTTGCTGCGTCAGTTTCACAGATCGGTCCTCTCGAAGGACGACGAGGAGGAAGAAGAGGCGCAAACGGACGAGACTGTATACCTTCGTAATGAGTTGTAGGGATCACCTGCATGGTGCTAGGAGTACTTCGAGCCAACATGGACAAGAGGTGACTTCCTGTCTTGAGTACTTGGGTCCCCAGCCTTTGGCGAAGCTGATGCGGACGGAGTTGATATCAACAGGACCAGAGGCAAAGCCTGAAGCCTGATTGCTCGTTCTTGTGGTACTGCTGCCATATGGAAGCTGTAGAATTTTGGTACGGTCAAAGATATTCAAACAAAAGCCTGGAGGCACGCGATAGACAAGTAGTGTTCTAGACTCCGGGTCATCCAGAGTAGGTGAATTCACAAAGATTGGGCTCTCAGATCTGTTGTACGCCCACACACCATCTTCTTCTTGACTAAGCATTAAACCTGCAAATAAATAATTCAGATTCTTTACTTCCCGTAAGATATTTTCTTTAACTAGCATATATCTCTATGTTTTTGCAATAATGTACTACTGACAAAATAAAAGGAATTTACCAAGACCAATTTTGCTTCTTGTTCTTTGGACCGCGGGCGGTGCAACATGATTTTCAGCCAATGTTGATAAGCAAAGGCCATCACCATCATGGAGGGAATCAAACACATTTACTGTTGAAGGTTCTACAGGGTAGAGGCGACCTACTCTACCACCCAATTCCCAATATGCTAATGTACACCATTCCTTTTGTCCTGTTTCACCTGTAACAGATAAGAAGAATTATTATGAATTATATATAATTACTACCATGATCTGGTCATCACTATGATTTCTAATAACTATCATATAAAATACAGATAACTTAATGCATGACTTTCAACCTTATCCTGTTTATAAGGATGTACCAATTAAACTTAAGAGATCATAAATTGAAGGACCATAATAATCATCCTTTATACCAGTATATCTTATTCCAATGTAAACTTATATTAATTGCAAAACATACATAAAATACATAAAAACAATGTTAACGGCATGACATGCAAATCAAGTGTATTTTCATGGCAAGCATATATTGCCATAAAGAATCAATTTTAATAACGATCATTTCTCTTGTTAATTCCTCTTTACGAACCAAAAGGAACTTGTATCCAACGACTGTAAGTTTGTTAATTGAAAGTTCTCGATAGCGTGGGCATCAAAGAATTTAATCTGCCGTTTTTATGAAGAACTTCCACGAATTGCGATACGGGCATGCCTCGAAACGAGATGAGATCTGTCATTAACGAGGAGTCTTTCTTTCTTGGTAAAAGTGTTCGCTCGGTGAGAGGCTGCGGGCGTACGAGCGGTATCATAAAGGACTTGTCGCCGGAAAGTCCCACGCGTCTCGCCGACCGTTGTGGGGACGATGGCGCCAGATTCGAGAGTAGACAAGAGAGTAGACGGAGAAAGGAGAAAGAATCTGCTACGACGCAGAAAGCCAAGAGTTACATATATTTATGGGATAGGATACGGCCATAGAACTTTCAACGTGTCAACTTCAAAATCGTCAAAATCTTTTCACAAACATAAATTATACTTTATTTTAAGTACAGATACAAAGATATTTGAATTTATTCCTGAAATCAAAATTATGATCCCTTTTTGATTTCGAGATTCTTTGCTTTGATATCGAAATAAACATCCTGTTGAACTGCCCTAAATATAGAAAATCTCGTTCTAAATACCAGATTAAAGAAACTCTAGATGAAAATCTCAGCGACAATAAATAAATTTCAAAAGTTTTACCCGAGAGACACGGTGTTATAGACATAAAAAAATTTGATCCCCATAATATTTTTAAGTCTTCATCATCGCCGCCAATAGCCATGTATATAAGTATGTGTAGTAGATACCGCGTTAAATATATAAGAAGAAAATTGCTTTCAATACTTTGCATTTGATATTAACAGATTTAATAGTGAAAAATTTCTAAATACATAGAAAAATCGAATTTTTATTTCACGTGACTTAAAAGCTGTTTTCAATGAGCAAATATTTACTTAGTCAGTTACTACGTTATTTTCAATAATCCAGATAAAAGACGTCGTAAAGAGCTCATCTATCGGTCGGTGATACTCGATTTAGCTATCGCAAAAATTGACCAAACCGTGTTTATTTGCTTCGTTTTAGCCGATGATTAATGATACCGGTCGACATTCATGGGGACATCGAATACTGGCACCCAGATAAAAGGATGTACTACAGGTGGAGCTGATTGGCGCCGTTTTATCAGACGTTCTTAAAAAGGAACATCGAAAACGCTTTTAAATATGCAAAAGACCGGCGGAGGACGAACGGCCTGACCAATAAATCGATCGTAACTTTTTGCTATAATTAACGTGTCGCCGCGACGACGTTGGCGTCCGAACCTACCCTAACCCGTTCCCGATCAGGAACGTGTTTACGCCATCTTTCAACGGATCCGCGAACTTATCGTGGACTTCTTGACAGTAGGTAATTCTCGTTTAATTGTCGCTGCATAATTTTGATCGAATCGAATGATCTTGTCGTCACGGGACGAACTTAATTTACCAGAACGTTTGCGACAAGACTGACAAGAGGCATGTCAGACGATAAGAGGAGCGAAAGAAGCGAAGAAAGGCGAAGTGAAGATAACAAGAAGGATGGTAGCTGAGTATGACGAGTTGGTCAGAGACTGGTCATTCCGCGCGGAGGCTGAATTTAGAGGTTAAGAGTCAGGAATAGGAAGAAGAGAGGCGGTGGAACACGGGTGTGTCGAAGACTACGTCCTAGTGTGGCTGTGAATGCGAGGAGTGAAGAGACGGGGCGGAGCCCCTGCTTCCACCAGATAAAAATAGATATTACGAGTTTACCGCGGCGCCAAGATTGCGGGGTATCGCGACGATTACGTCATCGGTAGTAGCACGAGTGGTTGGAGCAAGGACGCTTGTCGCGTCGTCGGTCGCCGCCGCCGTCGCCTTCGTGGTCGTGGTCGTCGTCGACGTCGTTGTGGTCGTCGTTGTGGCGAACCACGAATTTTCGTGTCTATCTATGATCGTCCACAGCCAGCTTTTAACCGTTTTCGACAAACCCGTGACTCGCGCCATTCAACCATGGCGCTTCGTCTAAGAACGGACGCACGTGTCTCCAACCTTAAGGCCATTCTCATTGAACGTTGCTCGTGTTTCTTCAAAGCTTTTATTCCTTCTTTTTCTTTTTATGCTCGTATGGTAATATCGATGCAGATTTATCGCTCTTTGAAAGTTGATGTTTGATCAAAATTTAAAATACAGTCTTGTTTACTGTAGCTTCCTATCTTAGAAGTTTTTAAAAATACATGTTTCTTTAATATTATTTCTTCCTTAAGCTTTTATCGAAAGAAATTTCATTAACAATATTATACCTTCATTGTATATAAATTGCTTTCGAATAAAACTAACATTGCAAATATTTCTTGTATGTAGTCCATTGTTCAATTAAATAGATAATTTAATAAGCATTCACATTACTTGGGAAATTTTATTATTCATAAAATTCTGGCACGAAACGTTTCATTTTCGAATTGTGTTCTGCCATCTCGCGTGGTATGCAAACTACACAAGTTTAATTAATTCACGGAGGCGAAACACTCTGATGTCTGAATGGGCCAATTGTCCTTGATATGCAATATGCTAATTGCATGTGATAAAACTGTTCCGTAATATACGATAAGCTGTATTATAATATCACGATATCGTGTAAATATCAATAGAATATTATTACATGGTTCTGTTTTGCCACTACAACAAATATTATTTTCTTATCGTATCTTTAAACGAGTATCCCAATAAAATAATTTTATTAGGATATTCTATAAAATAAATTTCTACAAAATTTTGTACAGACATAACATCGATAACATTCCTCGAATTGTATTATTTATATTATATTTAATTGATACTATTTATTTGTAATTATCAAATTGCATAGGTTTCGATTTTATCGAATTACTTAAGAAACAAATTACATTAAAGAATTTGAAGAGTACAAAATAAATTAATCAGAGAATTCATTGAAAATAATTGAAGAATAATTTCAAATTACACACGTACAAACGTTAATAAATCTTGCTACGTGACTGAACTATTAAATACCAATACATAATATAATCGCGATGATATTTCTATCGTTGCATGTATTATTCAACTCTATATTTAGCTCAGAAATATTGATCATCAGCAAAATCACAAGTCCCGATAACTTCCTCGTTGCAGTGTTTCGAATGTAACTAATTTACTATCAAACTTTTCAATATTGCTATTTACATTTAAACCTCCAACTGTCACGTTTAGGTTTATCAATTATGGGATTATTATATCATTATAGACCTGCACAAATATCACGCATATTTCATATTGAAATAATCAATTTCGATTTTTTTTTTCTTTTTGTAATTCGCGTGTGGTTGTCAACAGGGCCTGACAAATTACAAGCTAATGAGCTCGTGCAACGGATACATACTATTGAACATTCACATGCGTCTTTTATGCGGCGAGCGACTCTGGAAAATTGAAAGCAAATTGAGCCCTGTAATAAAGCAATTCTGGTCGGTACTCTGAAGATCACGATAAAAGAGTAATTGTGGAATTCGTTGCAGCTTGCAGTTAACTGTCCTCGTTTGTGTACTCACGCTGTATTATTTCACGTCTTCCAACCAGATTATACGTCTAGCGATTTTATACGAAGGACCGTCTTCCGTTTAAAAGAGGACCGCCTCTCTTCAACCCTGTTCGTTAAACCGCCAACTGTAGCCGAATTTTCTTTCTTCCATGCAAATTATTTTTCGTTCGTTTTTCGGAATTTGTGGTCTCTCTTTAAGAAAGGTCCATATTTACGAAGTATCTATTATTTTAATAATATTGCGTCTTTCATAAAAGGAGGAATTACAGATATTACTTTACGAAGGAACAAGAATGAAAACAGTGAAAGTTACTACCAAAGCAGTCGATATAAGCAAATAGGATGTTTATGAATTGTAGAATGTTAATATACGTATTTACGTGTGTAATAAGAAGTTGAAATGTGAAGCTATGTACGAATTATATACATTTTTAGTTACGTTATATACATATAGTATGGTATTATGATGATACAAGGGCTTCAAAAATCAACTACGACCAAGATGGCTTTCAAAAATTTAATGGTGGCAATTAAAGTTCAATAACGCAGAATTAACAATAATTATTAGATTAATATATTCAAGGAATATGATATCAATAAAGAATACTTGAATGGTAAAAACGTGGTAAATGGTAAATGGTAAAAAAATAGTTATTAGCCGAATCGTCTTTATTAATATTATTTTAATATTTATCCGACGCTTCTTTATGAATAAAACCCCCTCAATGAACATCGAAACTAATCTTATATTTTAATATCTAACTTATTCATATCTGAGTCATTCAAAATCAGCCCAGTGACCACACCTTGTGTGTCCATGCCTTAGATAATTTGTACGATACTGTTCCGTGTCTTGGAACATATATTTCTGCACACATTCTTGTGAGAACACCTGTATCGCTGTATCGCTACCGTACATACATGGCAATTGGTATGCAACGGAAGAGTCGATCCTCGTGGATTTGCGATTGTCCACGGTTTTCCGAACCGTTAGAAAAATTTTCTGCACCCATTTGAGGGGGGCTTCGAATCACCTAGGCGATTGATTATGAATCACGCGTTGCGAATTGTCTGGCAAAAGACAACGGGAAAGGAGGCTAGTGTATTTAGTACTTCGCGAGGCCATGAAACCGTAATGTCGTGTACATGAATTCTGCTTATGTGGATATGTAGTTTTGCATACCATTCTGTTTATTATAGCATTTATATGCTACTTAACGAAGTCCAGGCATATATGCTAAGTTTCACATCATTTGTTAGTACTTTCATATGACTACTAGAAATTTAATACCATGAAAATGAAAGGTGGATATAAATAATAGAATTTAATAAAAAAAAAGCGCTCCATTGGAAAATAAGAGCGCGTAAAAATAATTTTTCTAGCTGCTGTGCATGAATGGCAACTAACGCAGTAGATTCTGCCTTTCGCCATATTTGAAGACTATTTCAGCTGCAGCGAACATCCTCACATTTAGAATTCGATTAAAATTTATTTACTCAAGATCTCTTTTATGGAAGAACGGAGGAGGCGCTTAAAATGAAATAAAATTTATTTCCTAATAAACTACATTTCAAATTCTTTAGTACGCATCTTCAAACTATATTATTCCTTTCTTCCCTTTTTCCTGCATTTTTCGTACTCGTCATATTCGTCAAATAAAACGTATCCTTCTTGTATAGCGAGGCCCGGGGGCTATAACTCGTCTTTAATTCGCGCTTGTCCGCATTATCCATTTACCATTTTCTCTGCGAAATAAGAAGGCAGCGAACGAAACATACTTTGTATATCAACGAAGGGACGCGGGTCTTTCCGCGAAGCGAAGAAAAGAGGGAAACGGCCCGGATGACGGATGGCTTTTAGCGCAATTAAGTGCGTGTGATCCGCGCCCGACGCGACTATTTTCAATAGCCGAGCCTCTTCTGGTCGGAAAGCTCCGATTCGAGGGTGTCGCGACGCGGGAATAAATTGAAATGGTATAAAAAGCACGTTTCGCGTGGCAATTCGCAGAAACGGCCGGCTGTAAATCATTGCCGTAGGTACCAGCGGAAGATTCGTAGGGGGTAAATAACGACTGCTAATAAATTCTGCGCACGACAAAGAAGAAAAGGGAGAAGGCCGAGGGAGGAAGCAGCACGTGGCGGCATCGAAATTAGTTCGGGGCCAGGCAGAAATCTTTGCCAGAAGTCGACGAAAACCATCCGATAAATTGAACGTGATTACTTATCGATACGGCCAACGTGGATTCTTTCTATTACCAGCGGAAAATTCGATGACTAGAATTTGGCAGATTCTCAAACCCGTTTTATTGGCCAGTTCGGACGATCAAAAATCTGCTATATATTAACACGTTGACTTTCATGGGGGTCACCAGTGACCGGCACTCGATTTGGCTATAGCGCCGTGGGGGCCACCGGTGACCGGCGACGCAGCAAATATTAAAAGTGCATAGCACGATTGTTTGAAGAAAGGACGATCGTAATAATTGTCTACAACGCCGTGGGGGTCTTTTACAACTCATTTTATTTGCTGCAAATAATATTTCAACATGATATGCATCGCATAATGAAAAGTTCACGTCGGCGCCTTGGGCAAACCATGGAAAATTCGTCTACCAGTCAACGTGTTAACTGTGATTTCTGAGTTTCGAATAGCGCGTGTATTATTTCATGAAACTAAGGCGCTGTGAAGAAAATTAATTTTATTATTTATCGGGATAAAAACACGATTACCTATACTTATCTGTTTCCATCATATCGCTCCAATCGTAATATTACATGAATAATAAATAATATATAATTGTACACATTGTATACTGTGCATATCGATGGTTTTAATGTTCATTAGAAAATCGTTGTTTTGCTCGATTTTGTTATTTCTTGTGGTTTGCATATGTATTGTGATACGAATCGATATATTACATAAATACAGTGCAGAATTATGAGTTACATATAAAAGGTTTATTGCTAAACATTTAGCGTTTTTACTGATATAGATTTTCCTTTCTTACATCTATATGTATCCTCCTTCTTTATAAAAGAATACAATTTTCTTACTAATTTGTTGAAGAAATTAAACGTTACAGATTCCAAATATTTCGTATATTATGATACTGGTGATTCAAATTTAATCAGTTTACTGTTACGAAAAGAAGCTAAACTGAACTCAGACATAAAAGGTTCATTCTTATCTATGAAAATTGTCTGGAGCTTAATCGACGGATTAAAAACACAGGTTTTATGATTCTCGCTTCTCAAGCTTTCCGTGATTAATGGTTATCCGTATCGGTCAGACTGTGTCCACATCGTTTCCCTAATCGTGAAATCACAGATTTCGAGATGATGCTTCCAGCCGATACGACTAACCGCTGCCGCCTCAGATAATGCATCATCGAGTTTTATCGTGGAATATTTCGAAATTCTCACGACCTACAGAAACAGCCTTGGCGATAAATCTACGAATCCGTACCATGAAACGCCATATTCCCTAATCTATCATAGTAATCGTATCTATTAGATTACCACTTTACTATCTACCAAAATATCTTGGATCTAACGTTTGAAAAAATAAGTTGATTTGTAGCCTCTTCGATTCGGAATTTTCGAATTCGTAAAATTTCAATTTTCCCATTTACTTTCATTTACATTGGTATATTTTATGTATCATTTTTAATCGAGAGAGATGCGTAAGTACTGTAGGTAGCGAAAACTCAAGTCTATGCGATAGTTCCGAAAGCGATTGAACAGGTAAATTAGTTTGGAAAACGAGGAAAATACTCGTAGAACATTGGTACAATTATTTGCACAAATTTATACGTTAATGTTTGTACGGAAGTTCGAACTGAGATAATTGATATAAAAAATCAATCAAAACTTCCAAAGACCGTCAAATTGATTCCAGAGACGACGATAATGGATAACGTCGCTTGTTAATGAATAATTCCAATGCCAAGTTTGGTAGAATGAAATGCCAAAATACGCCTCTAATCGTATCAAAAGTTTCAAGTTAAAACGACAGTGCAAGTAGACGACGACACTCGTCAGACGCCAGGGCAATGATTCTTAACTGATAACGAGGCAAAATTTTGAAAAAAGAAAGAAACAAATCGTATCTTGCTTATTTTTATCGTATTTCCAATTATAAAATATTAAACGTTAATATTTGTTACGTGGTGTATTAGAATTTAGCTATCGCGAAGTATCTTCAATTGTTATCGAAAAGATCTGCAACCGAGATCGAGATTATCGCAATAAGTTTTCAAACATACTGTTTCAATATTTTTTCGATCTCTACGAAATACACGCTCGTAATAAACATCCTATAATTTCTACACGTTTTTTCCAATTTACTTCAGATCTTCATCAATAAAATTACGATAACCGAGTTTCGTTCTAGTGCCAACGACATTTCAATATATTTCGTACAATACACGTAACATACCTATCCGTGAAACGTGTTTGTAAGTGTTCACGAACTATAAGTGTTCCGTAAAACGTTCATGAGCTCATGAACATTTCCACGAGCAACTGTACACTTATCGTAAACTCTCCATACATAGTACTTTATCCTTACCACGCCTATTACGAAACGCAGTCGCAGTAAGGAAGAAAGAAAGAAAAAAAGAAAAGAGAAGTTGCGTACTTTCTCGTAATTCCAGAGCAGAGGCCGATCGTGAATGAAGCATCGCGCGCATCGGGCGTGCAACCGTGTGACGACGAGTGCAAGACATCGAATGCTAATGTGTTTTCCCAGTTGGGTCAAACACCCTGAGCTTAGATAAGGTTCCCAACCTTGGCACGGCCAAGCCGGCTAACTACGTTACGTATGTAGGTGCGCTGGTGATACACGCGCGCGTGTACGCACGCACGATGCACACGGTGCGTGCGATCGCGGATCGTAGTCGGCACACGCGCCTCTATCGAGAACGAAAGAATCGCGGGAATGCGAAGAAAATAGCGTACCGGCCTGCTGATATATAATTGTTATTAATAGTGGTGCTTGTTGTTTCGCGCGATAACGCGTATCGTAAATATACGCGAGGCATCTCTTTCCGCTCGAAATTCTCCGTGCAACCGCAGGCGACAAGCTAAATTTTCCTCGCCCTGATTTTTAAAAAAGAGTCACGAACTTGTCTCAGCTGCGCCATTTCTCCAGAGGTGCGCCATTTCTCGCAGCGTGTATTCGAAAAATCCAGTTTCCGATGATAATTAAACGATAGAGATCTTTCTGGTTCTCTATTTTAATAACATCGGGTGGCAATTATTTCAAACAGGTGACATCTTATCGATCTTGACGAGCTTGAAAATACGTTGTTAAGGTCTGATTCATTTTTCTCTATACGCGTAACCTTGGCCTTAGTTCCCGAGTTATACGTAAAAGTATTTTTGTTATTACAGTGACTACAGCAATATATTTATTCTCCAATGAAGCGTGTTCTACCATTTATCAAGTTCTATGTTTCGTTCTAACAGCGTTAAATTTTTATAGTCGCACGAAAGTATCATTAAACGGCACGAAATCTAACACAATTGGACGTCATAAATTAGTATGTAAGTACTACAATAAATACGATAACGTAGTATTTTTTGTAGCCACTATACATATATGGTATTTTTAGTGTTCGAGATGACTTGAATTTTAATATCTATCGATCAATATATATCGTCATCATTATCATTTGTATTATCAATTAAACATTTACCGGATTGGATTTTCACCTATGATGGCTTTTACGAGGGTTAATATTCGTGTAAAGATTTCGTGGAACCATTTCGCTGTGATATGCAGTTGGAGCAGGAGTGTGGCAGAAACGAAGAAAGGCGCACGCACATGTCAGCGATTGCACGGTAAAGGTAAGCAGCAGTAAAGGCAGTGGCCGTGTCGCGTATATATATCGGCGTCAGACATGACCCTTGTCCTTCAAACGGCCTTTCTACGACCGTGCGGCTCGGTGTAGGTATACCATACGTGTCGCATACTTAACGACACGCGTAGCGCACGAGAAAGCCGGCCACCGACAGTAAACTTCTGATTGTTTGCCTTTCGATCTACGTGCCTGTTTGCCGCCCGTGCGCTTCTATACAGGCTGTATCAAAAGCTGTGCGAACGTTTCATTTCTGGATCCATTATCGCGAGCTCGTTAACTCTCGAGTTTCAGATTTGCCCTGAACAAAAGAACTGTAACAGCATTGGTGCCACTCATGACACGATTGTTTCTCGAAAAACCAAAATTATGATATCTGTCGATTATCGCGAAAACTTAAAACAAAACAAAAGTTGCATGGGGTTAGAGGCAGGATTATCTCTGTCGCGTTGGCTACTGATAACGCCATGTTGGCGTCACGTGCAAATTCATTTGAACATCGTTAAAAAAAGGAAACAAATTCCGTCACAATGGAAGGCCATGTGTCACTTCCAACCAGTAATCGACGCTAAGTCTTCTTTTGGATTTTATTTTTTTTTTTTAACGACGTTCAAATGAATTTCCAAGGGCATTTGAAAACAATTTGCACGTGACTCCAACATGGCGTCATCAGCAGTCAACACGACAGAGATAATCCTGGCTCTAACCCCATGCAACTTTTGTTCTTCTGTAACAGTATGATCGTACGATAAAAATTATAGTGTATCTTCTTGAGACGCGATCAAGCATACTTATAATTATAATAATTTTGTATTCTTAAAAATCGTCCAAAAAATGACGTCTTCAAAATGGGAATACCTCCTTGAACTCGAATCGGAATGTATTACTTTTGATACGTTGAAATTCAATTTTGACTAAAATTTAGGTTCCTCTGTTTTAGATACAAAATGATCAGATGACGCCTCGAGTTAATCTTCTTGGCACGAAATTTTGATCAAAATTGCCACTACCTTGCTTTAGGCTCGATATGATAAGATGGCGCCATGGATTAAGCTTCTTGGTATAGGACTAACGTAAACTTGTAGGTAAAAGCACGATGCGACAGGATACCGTCTGCCATTAGATTTCACGATCTACTGTTGTGAAAATTTTGTTAAATTCGTTCACCATAGACTCGATATGATAAGACGAAGAGGCGAAGAGACGAGCTTTTCGATATATCACGCGACCTTCTTAAAAATTGACGTTCTATTATTTACAGTTCGATATGATAAGATGGTGTCTGGGCCGAGACTTTTATTTATGATTCCACTCAATTTGTAATCTACCGCCACGAATTCTTGTAATTTTAAACAGGACCTCTACGTTAGAAAAATGTCCCTGCGATTTGTCTGTTCGGTATATTACGCGCACCGTACAATATTTTCTGTGCTTCGCGATTCACACAGTCCGCGCTCAACATTTCACGCAGTTCGCATGCAACAAGTTGAAGCTGCGAAATTCAAAAATAAATCCACGATAAATACCGAGGGATCAAGATAAAGAACAACAAATCCCGGAAATTCCATTTATCTTCAAACAAACTTCACCAAAGCTCCATCTACGCTACCTTCTACGTATTTAACTTCCAAATCTTCAATTTCTTTCTAAAATATATGCGTATCAATAAACCTGCGCTTCATCTTTAAAAAAAACTATTTCGAAAAAGAGAAGCAACCAAGAAAAAGCAACTTAAAAATAGGTAGAAAACAAAAGAAATTTGTTAAAACGTACAGAGGCTGGCGAAAGTATTTTAACACTTGTAGACATTTTTATGGATACAGCTACGTGTGTTACACGAAACATTTTATTGCATTGGTAAAGCTTGAAACAGGTCTGAAAATATATAGAAACTACAACGTATTTAGTACAAGCTTATTCGCAGAGATGACAAAAATATTTAAACAGTCAATGATCCATTAATAAACGTCAAGATAGAATAAGGCCGTATTTAACTCTCGTTACGCGCTTAATATAACTATTCCTATTATACAGCGATTTTCTACTAAATACATGTTCCTAATAAATATCCTGTAAATTCTACGTACAATTTCGCATTGCTTACAAATTTTATGCATTTATGGGAAATGTAAAGATGCAAAAATGTACGAACTGCGCTCAACGTGCAAAAATATAAGGAATATTCGCAGTACTTGTTCTAACGTTTAACGGGTAAAATACAACGCTGATATTTTGCTGATAATTTAACAATGCAAATCGTTTATAATATACATGTACACTAAAGTGAACATAAAAATTGTCAACGATAAGTATCGGAATACTTTCGTGAGCCGGCGTATGCATAATCGTAGCAGACCACGAAAACGCAAGCGAGGCGCACACGAGAAATTTTCCGTTCTTACGAAAGAGGCTAGCTCGTTCGGACACTCGATATTACCAGGAAAATCAGTCGGTCACCTTGCAAGGAGAATTTCCTCCATGTGTACGAGCACGTTGCGCGTCTGTGTACACGTGTGGGTGCGTTTAATTGAACAGCCGCGAGGCGAGACCGTGCGATAGGAACCACGACGAGAGGGTTTAGAGCCAAGCGGTATGTATGTTTACCCGTGATAACAGTGGATGTACAGGCGGCCAGTGGCGCCTATGTTGCAGCCAATGACTGATCAAACAGGGTATACACCGCCATGCAACACCGGTTCTCAGTTTGTTTGGCCGCACCTTTCTAAAATTAACGCCGTTTCGCGTCTGATTAAGGCGGCCGCGTAATCCATTTTTCGAGATTCTGTCTTTACACCGTCGACGAAACACCGTTTAACACGGTTTAACAGAGTTTAACATAGGAAACTGGGACCGTATTGGAATACGTTATTTGACGAGAATCTGGGACCTTCGAACGTGAAATGTAAATCCAGCTCGTTTACGAATACGGTTCACGCGTTAGGTAAAGCGAAATTGTCCTCTGAGAATAGAAGTGATATGATTATGTAGGAATTTTAGTTACGGAACTCGATAGACATAGAACAACGTCTTGACGATAGAAAATAATCCTGATTCTCGGTTCTAGATAATGCGTGTTCTGTATTTTATGTTAGTTTCGATAAGTATTGAGATATCCTGGGATTATCAGCAGTCCTGTTATTCCTCTTACCGATGTACTCGATATATCGTGTGTATTTTATTATCAGATGCAAATTTTAAAAGGAAAGCTAGGACCGAGAATATCATGTAACTACGATTTTCCATGCGATATGCTGTAACTCTGTTGTTGAAAGTGAAATCATTTTTATAATGCTTCAACGTATATTATGTTAATAATTTTATATTCGCTGCACTGCAAACTTTCGGCTAATACGAAGAACTCATTTGAGATTAGGTATATCGCCGTATAGCGTAATCTGCTTGCAATCGTCGATTTTATAATCTGGAAAACATTGGTTACAGGCGAAATTTTCATTTCGCCGACTGCATGAAAATTCTTAAAACTTCGTGCTGGTTTCCGTGGTACTTCAGCTATTGGAAGTTGCCACAGGATCATGATAAAAAAGACAGCGTTATCTGATAAAACACCGACAATCATTTGGTCAAATACCCAAAAACAAAGATTGCAATATTGCCGGTGATTATATCGTAGTAAAAGAATGTTAGAGTTTCGACTTTATAAACCGCGTTTCCAATGAATATGGATATTATTTATGATCCCGAAAACGTTTCATAGAGACCTGTGTAGTCGTATGATAAGTTAAACTATTCAACCATTAGACTGTTATTTGGGTCAAAAATAAATGTACTATTATATGCCAAGTACTCTGATGTTCATCTTCCAAAATTATCTAATAACGACGTACTAATTGTTCTGAGCTGTAAATTTTAAAATAGTCGCTTAGGTAATGGCTTTATTTAAGAGAAATTCATAGAATTCGTACGTACATATTCGTTTCGTTAAAAAAAGGCATTAAACATATCCAATTTAATTAATAATTAATATTAAACGTTCACGGTCATTTGGAAAATTTTGAAGGATACTCAGCTATAGAAATTGATCGGACAAAATTTGACAGAGATTAAAATAGATATGGCATTTAGTGCTAATTGGAATGGACTAGTTTAAGCAATAACATGTAGGATAATATCGTAATTGAGATTCCCGTGTGGAAATGATTCATAACTGGTGAAATGATACGATCGAATTGCATTCTAACGTATAGATAGGTATAGCGGAGTTGCTAGCATAGTTTCTGCATCGAGCTGATGTTATGAGTGAACACGGTGAGTCGTTAAACATTCATTTAATTCGAATTGCAGTAACCACGCTACGCTATTAATTTGCAACTATTTATTATTCTCGTAGTGTCTGTTACGGTAAAAGTACTTTGCCAGCTAATTGTCGTGTCACAGAAGTTCTCAACTTGCTTTCTGTCAATAATGTCACGATATATCGTAAAAATCTTATCGAGAGTTTTTAAAGTTAATACAATAGTATTCAGGAATGTTACAGTTTTATTATAATATATTAAGGTCGAATTAGGACCGCAAAGGACATTAAGGACTTTTCCAATACTCCAATTACCAAACTAACCACAATAACTGGTATCAAATTTCTTGTTTTTCCAAAAGCTACGTATCAAATATTCACGTCAGTTTTTAAGGTATCCACGATCGAAATTATGGAAAAGTTTCACGAAAAATCCTAATCTCAAGTCAGCTTGGGAAAATTGTTTTCTCGGCGTGTTCCTAAAAAAAATCTTTCCTTTTGAAAAATCGAGGAATTAAATGGAAGAAATTACGACTAAAAACAAGGTTATATAAACAATCGTGATTGATTTAAAGCAACCCTGAAAATTGAAAGGAATAAATAAACAAAATTAATTTGTAACAGTATCCAAAAGAATCGGTGTTATCTACGTAATAAAATTAATCATTTCAACATTGATAAATTCATTCATGTTATACGAAGATTTAATAAAGGAACGTTACCTTCGCAAACGCATTTTTAATCCGATTGTTTTTTTTTTTTGTTTTTTTTTGTTAAAGAATTGAACATGTCTCCCCGAGGAATTGAAACAGATGGATAAATACGCTGTTATTTCCCAACGTTTCCCCCGATGATAAACAGGAAGACACAGAGGAAAAAAAAATGTACTTAACTAGCTCTCAACTGTTGCAGGAGAAGAATTACCAGCGTAGAAGAGGTAAGCAATAAAACTGCGTTCTTATTTCGAATTCGCGGATCGATCAATCTCTGCCAACTATATTAACAAGTCAAGTAGTAAACTAAGAATCGTTTTCAGCGTGATCATATGTGTAATCGGAAACTGAGAGAAACTAGACGACGGCGGAGTAAGATATGAAACTAGTAGCTAGCCTTGAGGAGGTAAGTCCTCAAGGGACCAAGACCTCTGACCATGGGACGTTTTCGCTTTACATAAACATTATTCTACAGGACACGCATATATACCGAATATATCCACAGGTTATGTTCGTAATCGAGATTGCTAAGGCCATTAACATTATCAGCCCTGACGCTTAACACTCGAATTAATCCATTCTTCGTATGCAGAATTTATTAATAGAAAGATTTTCAATTATCGATAACGATAATATTTCAACGTTATCTAAATACACGCTACTGATTCTTACAGCTTGTTATTCTTTTATTTGCTAGTTATTATCTAATAGGATCGGGATAGAAGTTAATGTGACTTTGAAGCCGTGATATACGTTGCAACGATTTGTCCGAAATTTTTCTTTTTTTTTTTTTTATTATTCTCAATAAATATCACTTCAATTTTTTCAAATATCCCGTGCACAGTAGCGTACAAATAGCAATTTAAAAAATAGCAATACCTTGAAAAATGTATTATCGTAACGTATCAACAGCATTATCAACATCTTAATTTGCCTGTAAGTTCAATTAGCTGTGTTATGTGAAAACTTCTATTTTCATTTGTCTCTTTTTTCTTCGAAATAATTAAAAGTACTTTAATATATAAAGCGAAATATCTATTGTCCTTATAACACGATGCGTGAAATATTTAGAAAAATCAAAGTAACATCGTCGCGTATCGAAGATAATAAGAAATTTCGCAAAAATCATTACGCTACAAATATAGAAATATCAATTTTTCATTTCCATTAGGATAATAATTACGAAACGAAATTAATTCGAATGTGGGAAATAAAAACTTTCCCTATTTACACGTGTTGGTCGCTGTACACATTACAGCATTCTGGAAATACAGAGCTCATTATTTAATAGTTATTTTCCGTTTGTATACGGTCGTTAAAGCATGATAAATACGAGAAACACGAGTAGCACTGGTAACGTAGCCTATACGCATATCTCAACGTAACATAATACTAAAATATTCCTCTAAACTCTGATTATTTCTAACGTATTTCATCGTTCTTATGCCACTCTATTCTAAGATTATTTCTAATCGAAGTAAATAATTTCGCCATCATCAGGCGGATCGTCTGCATTGGTAAATACAATTTGTTATTGCCAGAATGTCGATGGAATTTTTACATAGAGATAGAATTTAATGGCAGTTTAAATACGTCTAATGAGAAGCTAGAAAATAACGCAAGGGACTGGATTCGCAAACAGCCACTGATCCAGACGCTAATTGATTCTCGATATTCTTGACGAACGTTTCTGGTCGCTACAAAGCCTTCTTTCACATGGGTCGCCATTGGAATGTAGATTCTAATACTACGACGAACCGCTGTAATAATCGTCATTACTTTTCACGTTGGTTACGATCGTCTACTGGGACATGGTGGCATCACGAGAAACGCTTCGTACGATTAGTATTGAAATAGACGCGGAAGAGGAAACGGTTTTTGCGTAGGTGTTACGTAACGTGGGTTGTTTTCGTGAAATGTGTGTGATGGATGTCTTTTCAGGCTTTTGTTGCCGTTTTTCCTTTTTTTTCTATTGTTTAATGTTACGTTCGTAGTGAAATTTCAGCTGAATCGAATTTCATTCTTTCGCGATACACGTTGCGCATTCTACTTTAGCAAAATATTAATTAACCACACGCACTTGCTTTGGATAAATAGCGATTTAACAAATTTTAATGCATTACGTCATTTTCTTAAAACAAGTCGAAGAGACGCGTTTTTCTCTTAGTAATCAAAAAGAAAGAGAGACAATTTTCCTCTACAGATTAAAAGAAATTCGGCCCTGAAAGAGCGGATCAAATATAATTGATAAAGATATTTAATTTACATGTGTTTTCACAGTGAAACAATTGCATCTTTTAAATAAACGCACGAGAACAATCTGGAAAGTTTCTTCTCAGTCCTCGAGACTCGATTATGAATGTCTTGCCCCTTTCGGATCATCGTTTGATAAATTTTTAAAAAGTGATTGTTCCAATTTCCCTAAAATTGTAATTAAATTGTAATTATGTAGTTAATTTGTTTGCAAAAATTAATTTCAACCAAATCCCAATTTTTCGAAATTCGAGTCTCTTAAAAGGGGGGAAAAATGATCGGTTCGGAAAAAGAAAGAATATATTTCCCTATGATAAATCTATCTACGTATGACATAACGCTTCCATAAATATTATCGTATTTTATATTTATCGTGTTTACCTTCGCGTATTATAAAATCAGCAGTTTCGAGAGAAAGCGAAATGCCAAGAGCATTTCTATGAAGAACTGCAGCGAACTATTTGTACAGCACCTACACCAGGGTAATGAGACGTCGTACACGATGTATAAAATGTAATCTTGGATGAGAGAAATGGCTTCGAAGACGTTGCCAGAACGTAATTTGTAACAGTACGTCATACGTAGTTCCATGAACACTGGGTTAGGATAAATTTAATTTGCGCTAGATCTTAAAAAAAGCTGTATCCCCCTCGGAACGCCTAAACAACCAACTTCAAACAGATAAAATTTCGTTTCGTATAAACGTCCTGATACCTAAAATTATCGTTAAAAAAAAAAAAAAGAAAAAAGAAAAAGAAAGAAAACCGACGTATCGTTTTAGGATTTCACGTGGAAATTTCGAGAAAGTTGCGAATTTTCGTGAAAGTCGATTCAAAGAAGCCGGGGTATAAGATTCATTCACAGAACTACAAAATTGCGCTCGATGTAACGTGCGTACGGCCCAATGTCAGACGAAATGTACGATCATTACTCAAAATTTTACTGGGAAACCGAGTCTGTTAAAATGGTACCGCGGAAATTGCTGTTGATTCGCTCGGCTTCAGTTTAATGCGTTCGAGATGGATTCGAAACAGGTGCCCCACGGTGAACTACATTCGGAATGGGACGAAGATGAATAATCTTAGAATGAGAGAAGTGGAAATAAAAGAGGAACGAGACTTTCCTTGGGTAAAAACGAAGAAAGAAGCGAGATGGTAAGAGGAAGGTAAGAGGAGAAAAAGGAATGAAAGTTGTACTAGGATGAGAGGCTGTTGAAAGGATACGAAGAAAAATGAGAACGATCAGAAGTAATCCGATATTAACATCGATAAAATTGATAGAATTCATATTATACGTACACCGTATTCGACAGAAGTAGAAATATTCTAAGTCAATAAATATATAGTAGAATAAAGATAGAGAGATATTGCATGACATTGGTATTTAATAGAAAATAATATTAATATATGATTCGTTACAGATCCAATGTCACTTAATATACAATCTAATATTTTCTAAACGAAAAAAAGATATACGAAAGTAAAGGAACAAAAACGTACAAGACTGGAAGAGGCGTGGTAGAATATAAAAGCGAAATAGTGTTAAATGTAAGAAAACGGAAACGTATAAAAAGCGACATTGATATCCGTATCGTAAAATTATAGGAGCGATACGAAAGATCTTCCTAAGAAAAACCGCCTATCCGAGGGAGCGTTTACGATGGAACAAATAACTTAAAACGATCCGAAACCTCGGTAATCTCGAAGCTAAGACGGCGCAATAAAAGCGAAAAGAAGCAGAAGAAAAATGCATCCGCGACCACGAGATAAGAAGCGCCATGGTGCAACGAAACGAATTCAAAGCATCGAAAACGAGAGAAACGAAGTGAGAAAGAGAGGAAAAAATAAAATCGAGCATGGTTCGATAACAGGCATCGGCACGGTAAAACCGGTCGAATTTATCGAGAAAAAATGCAGCCTAAACGACTGAAACATCGAAGAGGCGCTTAGCGGTGCCATCAGCATCTTCCGGAAACGCAGTCCTCTGGTCAAGAAACTCGCGTTCATAGTAAATAATACATGCTGGAATGACCACAATGCGCGTGCAGTTATTGCATGTAACGCGTGAAACATACAGCGCCGTTCAAAAGTACCTGAATCATTCTCGACGTTTGTTTATTTTTCACAAAGATGTAGTTTGATTAGACAATTACAGATAAATCGAATTGCGATGATTTTATGATCATCGTAGCTACGCTTGATTCGCAAGAGTATTTGGATATTTACAGAAACTTTTTACGAACGTATTACGCGCGTTATGTAAGACGTTCCGAAATTTTATTAGCACTGCAATGAGATACGATTATCATGATTATATTTGCATGTACGTTTTGAAACGAATTTAAAAATGTACATAGAAGTTACAAGATATTCATCGCAAAAATACGGTTCATAGAGATCGCCAAATTATATGTTTAAACGATCGATTATTCCTTATATAAATAAACCGTAAATGAATTCAGTGGATCCATTTTTCTCTCTAATTCAACATTTGAAATCGCTATTCATGTTGTACGCTGTACAAATTGTGGTTCCTGCTAATTTTACTAAATACATGTTTGCAATAATAACGCGTAACTTCAATATATCTACGCTCCCAGATTGAGTTCCAATTTTACCAATATAATCATGTCACTTTACTAATGAAATTTCAAAAATTCCATAGAATTCAAACTTCCCTCCAACCGACATTTTTACTTTGGTTTTGTTTTACCGGCAGTCATTTGTTAAATAGAATAGATCACGAGAGAAGAACGGTAATTTAGGACTTAGAAAATCGATTCTCCAGGTAAAATTATATCTGTTATTAACTGTTATTGTATTTAATTTAATTATTCCCAAAATAAACTCGATTTTCCAGAATCGATCGTCTGATTTACCCTAAGAATTTACGTTATTACATATATATATATAAACTTTTATGATAATTGTTCTTTTGTCTCTCGTCGTGTTATAAATAATAAAACGCGTTATCGTCAGTCTTTTAACAGACCACCGGTTTCGCAAAAGGATAATAAATATTCTAACTATTGATTCATCGTTAATCTCTACGCTTTGCTGAAATTCAACTACCATTGCGGCGATTCGATCAAAGCGTCCATATACAACTTATGAATATGCGATAGCGCATGAACCATAAGAAGAAAGACAGAGAGATAAAGCGTACGCGCAGGTGTGTGTAAAACGTACGCACGCATACACGAGAAGGGAAACGTTCCTGAGGCTCTCCAACCATGCCTTGCCTATATAAGATACGTGTTGACGCTTTGTAATGGCAGAATAAAAGATGGCCCGACGCCAGTGAAGGCGCCACATACCAGGCGCCGCCTAACCTCTCTTACTATCTGTCTCTCTTCTACCTTACCACCTTCCATCTCTCTCTCCTTTTCCCCCCTATAACGCAGCAACGCCAGTCTGCAATCTCTACACTCTCTTTCTCTCATACTTTCATATCTCTTCCTTTTTCTCTCTCGTGTTTATGCGTGTATCGGTTTATCTTTGTTGCTCTTTGCTTCCTCAGGGCTACTCGATCGCTCCTCTAGAAGGGTAGAGTATCTTTCTTCTTGTCTCGGTTTATGCTTCGTGCTCTACCTCCACGTCCTTCTACGACCTCCCGCGTCTATAGTACCTACACGTAGCGATGGGATTTCAAACGCTTCGAATCGCTTCGAATGTATATCGCGTATATGAACCGCATATTCGTCCATTGCTTTGCTCACTTGCAAGGCAAAAAGTAGGGAAAATCGATGAAATTGTACAAGTATCGATCGAGTTTATGAGATGCGCTAAAGTTTCTAAAATTTCGAAAACCTGCAGGTACAGGTAATGTTCACTATGGTTTAGGAACGGCTCGTACAGGCTTACACGTCCCACGTGTTCCAAGTGACTCGAATTGTTTTTCCTATATAGACAGATTGCAAGCGATTGCAAGTGCAGTACAACTCCATTTATCAGAACTTGTCGAGACGCAAACAGTTTATATAATAGGAGCTCGCCGGCTTTCCCCGCTACCTATCATTTTTCGTTCGCATAATAGAAGCTCGCGTTTCGATAAGTGGATTGAACTAGCGAAAGCTCAATTAATATTACGCGCCGTTCACACGCTGAAGCGGTCGACCCGACTTCTTGGAATTTTTGAGATTTTTACGCGAAAGTTATTTTCACTCGATTGTACTCCTGTACGAATTCATCAATTTTGTCTACTTTTCGTTCTTCGAGGTTGATTGCGATTTGGCAAGTAAGCGACTCGAGCGAGGCTCGGATAAACGCAATTCTATTGCGTTTCAGATCCCATCACTAGCTATTTGCCTCTGTTCGATTCCTGCGCGACCCTATGCAAACACGCGGCATCCACGCGTGCATTGCGCCTATCGAAAGTTCTTACGATTGCGTTACTCGTTCGTTTCCCTCTTTAGCGGAGAGGAGGTGGAGGTTTCTCTCTCGCATGGAGATTCTTCCAGGGCGTTGGTTGTTACGTTGTCTGGAATTTTGATGCTAGTCGTCGCGAACTAAGGGGAGGTGAAGAATAAGAATTTCATAGCTTACCGTTTTATTTCGCAGCGAATTTTATTTTATTGGCCATGTATTTTACGCTGAACTCGTGTTTGATGTTTCAACTTGCCACTGATACGTAATTAATAACTTACTTTCGTAATTCGATTGTATTTGTCGTGAAGTATTTGTTTGAAAATTTACATATCTCAATGTTTCAGTGGTTTCACCTTGTATACGCTATTCACAGAATTAACTCGTGTAATAGAAGCAGCAACATTTCATTTGGAAAAAAACGCAATTTGCACTTTGAAACCGCGCTAATGCATCAGTGAGAAAAATGACACGGTAAGGATACGCGTAAGAAATTTTTACGTGTCCTTCCTTTCACCTAATCGCGTCTCCAGTTTCCTCGAACCGAAACGTATAAAATGCTATTGAAGATAACTACCGAATAGGTTCGATAGAATCTCATTTAGATTTACAACGCCGAACGAGTTAATCAATGTCTGTTTCTATTTATTAATACATGCAACCGTTTGGAAAAAATGCTTTCGACGTGAGTAGGTTTCATTACCTTGCAAATGAATTATGAGATATAAATCCCGCCTGTTTCTGCAATTTTACGCGGAGGTATTACGTTAGATAACGTAACAAGTTGGTTCTCGAGCAAGGTGCACTTTACCGTGGTGCTGGTACCATTGGCGCCGCACAGACCACGGATTTATCGGATAATATTAATCCACGACTAACTAAATAACGACTTTTCAAATAGAGAAAGCGCGTTTAGAAGAGTACGAAACGTTTCTCGAGTTTCTCACCTTATTAGTTTCGAACGAGTTAATTGATTTAACGTTTTCAATAGAAATTAAACAGAGCAACAAGTACCCAAAGCTGTAATATCTTTCTTAATTCTAACTGTTCCATTGCTTTTGCTAGAATGATTTCGTTTTATATTTAAATTAAAAAATTTAAATTTACAAGTTCGACAGATCTGAATAGAAATTGCGAATGTTCTATATTTTCTGTATTATCAATCTGAGATACTTGAATTTTAGGAATTCGTTAAATAATGAAATATACGAATTTAGAACAGTGGATATTTAATTACAAGAAATTAATTCACTCTGTTCCCAGACCGGCTTTCGTATATTTCGAACTTTAAAACTACAGAGAAGAACTCCTGTATAGAAAAAGGTCGAACGACAGTCTCCTTCCTTTTGATTACGTTTTTCAAATACAACAAATTTCCTAACGTTTTTCTCACAAGTAGTTTTACTATCTTATTTTATTTGATTAATTTTCAAACGCTATACAATGTGAACTAATTGTATATAATGTGAAAATAATCATAGCTAGCAATGTAAAAGCGCTCAGAAGCTCGTCCGATCTAACTCAAATCACGAATTTAATCAAAAATTGATAAAATATGTTCAGGTACAAGAAAAAAGTAAAACTTTGTGCCTACGCTATTTTTCTCAGATATATCTACGAAGAGACGCTTGCGACTGATATACAGCGCGGACGTCCTGTTGTATATCCTCAGGATAACTTCACGCAATAATTTCTCTCCAAAATCACACCAAGCAGCGACTAGTAAGCTTTTTTCCCCTACCCATGATAAAACGTTGTGCGCATAGCGATTATCTTTTTCTTTTTCTAACAAGAACTACGTGCAGAATTTTCATCGAGACAGATTTGAGTCTACACGCAAACACCGGAAGGAAGAAACAATTGCACTCGATTTATCCAAACTTAGGTAGTTTTTTTCTACCCGTCAACGAAACAAGACACTCGATTCTTCACGATTGCGCAACACATCCGCCACTTTGACATCATTCTGCTCTTGTCAACCTGAAAACCGCGATCGACCCTGTCTCGCACTAATGATATCTATAATAAACCTTCTACACTGCAAATAAAGACTCTAGTACAGTACCCCTGAGAACGGGGTCGAGTCTGTGCAACACAGAGTTACATAGTTAAACAGATGTCAAATGTTATTATACACTCGGAGTTTCATAAGTACGAACCGACTGATTATACAGAAGATAAACTAAAAAATGATCTATGGTGTCGTTACGAAGGATAATTTGAAGCTCGATAATACATTAACAATCAAAACATGCTAGAGCTATACACTGGTTTGTAAATTGTAGAAAGTATTCACCGAACGTAGGATAGGATAGATCATGTTGCTTTTAACGAAAATGTATATTATTTAGGTGTATCTATAAAATACTATGAAATGAAAAGCGTCTTCGGCCTACAGTGAGTAGTAATCAGCGATTCTAACTCCTATTGCTGGTTAATGAATTTTTCATCGGTTGAATTTGAAAAAGAAAAATTGTCAATTTTTATATTTTGCATTATGATGTATGCGTTGCGTTTTATACGAAGCGCCACAAAGGAAGATAAATTCTATAGTTGTACAGATTGTGTAATAGTACGACGCGATTCATCAACGGAAAAGCAGTCAGAACTGTCGAAGAAGAACAAACAGTAGCGAATAATGATAAAAAAGAACACTGAACAATTGTAAAGAGAAAGAGGAAGATTTCATACTGGTACAAAATCACGTGAACTTACAGTCCAACCACCGCTCGCTATTGCATTCGATATTGCATTAGAACACTGATTTTGAGAGTGATCGTTCCACGAGGTCCATAACGTTCACTTAACGAACTGGTCAAGTCAAAGATCGTTCATAAATTATTCTAGTTCATTGGTCGCGGTTCACTCGGTGAACAGAGCTGCTTTCAAAACAAAGTTATCGATCCTGGACTCAGTCGCGCGACACAGTGTCGTTCGTTGCACCTTAGGAATTCCTACAAACGACCTTCATATTTTTTTTTCTCCTGTCATACCCTTTTTCGCGTGTGACACGCGTATTGCCACGTTATGATCGTGCATCGTGCACGACCGGAATTCTCGTTTACTTTCGGTCGAGCAAACGACAATTGTACCGACGTGATTGAGAATTCCATGCCCGTTTTCTATAACTGTTCCGGTTTATGGTGCACGAGACACGCGAGAGCATTCTGTCGCGACTAGTTTACGGCGGTATTTTGCCATGTCACGCGTTTATATCTTTTTTGACACTAGAATCTAGAAAATGTCATCCTGTACGAAATCGTTGCAATCGAGATTCTTTTTCAAGTGATTTACCTCTTTCTGTTCGTTATGCTCGTATCGTATACTTTCTCTTATTTCTTTCGATATTATTTCATTATGCAAAATGATGATACTTCACTCTTTAATTCTCGCGCCCGGGTGAGCTTCCGATCAAGTGACCATTTCCAATACATTTTTTATACTAACGTAGTATCGTGGACGAGGGGCCTGGGGGGAGTCGGGTGAATTATAAACAAGCGGTTGCGGCACATGTGCGTGGTGGGGCTAAGACAAAAGATATTAGGTTAAGACAAAAGACAAGGGGTTGCTAAGGGACGATAAACGAATTAACAAGCATTGCGAGTTGAGACGTCAGAGAGTGCGAATTGCGTTGTCGAGAGAGCGTTGGGTCCGTGGTGACGAAAGTTGCAAATTAACTATCTAGTTGTCTTAATTATAATACGTTATTGTGATTAGTTCGCGTTAAACAACCATCGGTTCCTGTTTAGCCAACATCTGTTTAATCCATTTATTGTAAATAAACTAATTGTAGTATAAGATGCTACACTAATGAACGATAGAGTTTTCGTCTTCGTGAAAACAATACTATATATATCTTGTAGTCTGTATCTTATGATGTCAAAAGCCTAAGACATATCTCGTATAGCCAGGAAACAATTTCGCAAGAAACAAAATTGTACATTTTTCGATCGTATAGATACAAAGAAAAAAGAACGATACGTTAAAGAATTCACATGTACCTGTTTTAGCTACATCCAAAAATATGAAAAAAGATGCTTGTATACATACATCAACGAATACCTTCCTCAATTAAGACTCTTTACGATTCTAAAACCTATCGACGTTTCAAACAAATCACCCTCAACGATCCCTTTTCGTCAAGGATTTCTTGGCGATGCCAATTCCAGCTTGCAGACATAAACACCGTAAGCTTCGACACTTTAAAACGGTACGAAAATCCAAGAATCTCGAATGTTTACAAGAAGGGAAACCGTAGCAGACTACGTTCCCGAAGCCGGGAATTCCACGTTGGCGAACACGTGTACCCGATTATAATTATTGCCGGTGAAACGAGTTTAACGAATCCGTGAAGCGCCACGTGAAACGTTGCAGAAGCTTGGCGCAGGCAACGCAAATTGATCCATCGAAGAGCATGTACAGCCGAGGACGAAAGAAAGTTTAAATTACGTACGATTAATACAATACATCAATGGTATTTAATAGTATCGTTATATTATTATAGTAATATTATAGAGAACATTTTTTTAGTATGTTAAGAACTTGTCAATCGTAACTCGTTTTTTCGAAAATTGCAGTGTTCTTCGTGTTGCTTATGCTTTAAACTTTCTTTCATCCTCTACTGTACACCGTATATATTGAATACAGACAATTATTTACAATTTGTTAAATCAATTATTCACAAATATATGGTACAGTATCGACGACGATTAGACACTTGCTGATAATACTGTCAGATAATTCAATTAAAGCACATAGTTACGTATGTCTTTATTGCTTACTTTCAATTTAAATATTAAAAGTTACCTTGGCGAGATTTTTCGCAATAAAATGATATCGAAGTGTCGGTACGATCTGTGCTACCTTACAGCACTCATTGTCCCACAACAAAGACGCTATTCTAATAAACCGTCATGGCTGTTAAGAATAGCAACGCGGTCTTATTTCTATTTATAAAAAGCATATGAAGTACGAAGTTCGTATCGCATGAATAATTACGAGCGCCACTGTACGCAAAAACTAAAACGAGATATAGTTCAAGAGTAGCGTATAAATCTATTTCTCAAGTGAATTCACGCGTTACGTTACATTTTGTACAAGTGTGTCTCAACAAATTTTCGTCATACGAAACACGGAACAAAGAAACTTCAACGTTATTGGTAATTTATCATTTGTATCATAAATATGTGAAATTAAAAAAAAAATCACGCAATGATATAACGTAAAATAGATCGCATTATGCTGCGTTGGATCGTGCAGTGTCAATCGGTACGTGGCGCCACTTAAGGAATTAGTTTATGACCTTATTACGATATTTCCAGCGGAATTATACAGCGAATGCTGATCATAGCTGTGAAACGGTCGAATAGACCGCTGGTTTAAACGAATTAATAAGCGATATGCATCTAGCAAAGTCTGGTCGTATAATAAAATAATAAAAGTCTACGGGTTATTAAGAAGCGAGAATAATAGACGGAGATAGCGATCGCTGGTATAATTTACTTCGGTACTACTGTTGGAACTTTTATTCCTTATTATTATCGTATCACGATACTATCATTGGCATCCGCGAGCGGTTGCGAGCGTCCGCCTTTATCGTCATAATAATGCATTTTGCGTTTCGATTTCTTTTTACGATCGAATATTCATCCAGTCGGATCGTTTGAAAGAATACGTTGCGAATGACGTGGATATAGCAGCTTACTCGCATTATTTAAGAGATTATAAAAATCTTTTGCGAATTTTAATCTTTTTTTTTTTAGATTTCCTTCCATTTCAGATGTTCAATATTTGTACATTAATCCATATAATAATAATGACAAATTTTAACATTACCAAAAGTATCCAGTTTAATTAATTTCACTCAAACGTTTGCGAATGACGTCAGACCGGCAGAAACTTCTTCTTTCATATTCTTCGATCTTTGGATCATTTCTTAACCTTCCAACGTCTATAGACGAGAATTTTGCGTGGTAATTTGTATCCGCTCCACTCGACGCGAATTTTTCGCATTGCAATGTGTCTGAAGCTAAGAAAACAGATCCTAAACGACTGGATTATGAGTATTGAAACAGGTTGCAAAATTCTTGAACGACTATTACACAAAGATCTATTGCGACATACTGGATGTTAAATAGAGTGAAGAAAATAATAGCTCGACAGATATCTACAAATCTACTGAATATCAAACGAGATCGAAATTCTTCGGCTTGTTTATTTTTCGTATAATCAATGATCGCTATGAAATGGATAAGATCTGATTTCGCGTAACTCGAGGTAGAAATTAAACGTAAATTAAAGAGACAACGGTCCCTCGCTCGTTCTAGCCATCACTTGGCAAATACTTTATTCGTTTATAAATTTAAAAAAAAAGCTTCACTCTCGAACTTTGGTTTCTTGACGTGTAATGGTCAGCGAAATTGTCTAACAAGGGAACATATTCACACATAAATCATCAACTATAATGAAACTTACATATGCATGTATGATGTGAAGAAAATATTTCACACGTACATATATTTCTTACGTGCTAACATTCACGTAGTTCGTGTCGAAAAATAGTTTTTCCACACATACATGATACATAAGTTTCATTAACACTAGAACTACCATCCTTTAATGCGTATTTAAACAAGTTACATACGGTTGATTAGAATCAATATGATAAAGCAATCAAAATAGGTGCGCGCAATCGTATTTCTGTACCTTGATAAAGGCAAACATTTTAATTGTCACCAAAAACACTTACAGGTTTTTAGTAGTCGCGAAAATAAAAGTCTAACGACCGGTTATTTTGACCGAGGTCCGCTAGGTTCTAGCGTTAAAATCAATTTACGCTTGTGCATGTTCTCTAGTAAGTACGTTCTCCACAAGCGTAAGTGGCCAGGCGCATGAGAACGCGCGATGGCGAAAAACGTGGAACGCGCAGTAAAACCGTGGCGGCAATTAGCACGCATAAGCGTACCAATGCTGTCGTCACGCGTGCGCGGCTTTAATTCCCAAGCCTTTTTACCTATGGCCTCTATCTGTTTCTCTGTATCCCCCTCTGGTACACGCTGCTGTCTGTTTTACAGTCGCCCTCTCAAATACACCCACTTGTTCTCCCTATCTGCTTGCTTGCTTCTACCCCACACATTGGCCGCGTATAAAAGCGATACGCAATGTCTGCCTACCAGAGTCCGAATAAGCTTGGCAGGCTCCCACGCGATTCGCGTCGCGGAAAAGCTGATTCGATTTGAAGGAAGCGCGCAATTTCCTAGGTTCCTATGAGACTTGTCCTATTCAGCTGCTGCGAGCTTCTGCTGTTGCTTCTTTACAACGGCATACTTATCGCTTATAGTATGTACAGTATATCGATTTTTGCGATTTTCGACCGGTGTGCTGTGAGAATTCTTAAAATATGCGCTACTTCACTATTTATACAGTTGGGAGCATTGCTCTCCTTTTTCCGTTAGATTGCCAAAGAAAAATAACGATAGCTGCCCCAAGTGAACGCTTGGTTGAATCAAATGTATGTAATATATTTGTCTGCAATGCCGCAGAATTTCAATAACCAGTCTGTGTGTGCCGCGAGACGAAGAAGAGCGAAAATCGCCGATTTGGAATTTCGTTTGCCGTAGCTAATGGTTTAACCCATTAACGCTTACGTTCGATGGGGACAAGGGCACACTTGACCGTTCAAAATAGGACAAGTTGTTTTCTTTCGTTTTACGATATAAGAAAATAATAGATGCACACCGTTTTCTGTTTTATATTATTTTGTATTGTAGTTATTACTACATGGAATACATACAAAATGGATCGTACAAAGTTCAATATAAATTTGTTCTATTGCTACAAAATGGATCATAGACAATTCAATAAAATAATATAAAAGAAAAAATGTGCATCTGTTATTTCCTTACAAAATGAAAGGAGCTTTTGGGACAACTTAATACTAATAAATTTCAATGTGCCAACAAAATTTGTTGTATTAATAAACGTAATCACATTGTCGTACTTGTAAAAACACTCGCTTTCATTCGCTTCCTTCGTGTTTTGCATCATATCGCATTAAAAACGTAAGACATAGCATTAGAAGTATTAGAAACATTTGACCGTTTAATTTTTCGAAAAGTACGAGTTGATATTTCTCTCTTCCTTTCTTTCTGTATAGAATACTATACATGTGTATATATAAAATTATAATTCACATATAAATTAAAAAATATAATATTATTAATCGATAAAATAGATAATATTGAAATTATATTAAAATTATTGTGGATCATCTTATCGTTTTACCTTAACCAAAATAATTAACAAAATTCTGTTAAATACGATTATTGGAAATTCATGCATTCTGCCAGATATATATAAGCAAATATTATAATATTATAATAAATTTATTATTTATTTTACTATTCAACGACGTACATATTTCACGCTTGTCATTGGATTTCCTTAGGGAATAAGTTTACAGATAAGGAAAGACGAATGTTGAAAAGGATGAAAATGTATTGTTACAGAGATCAAGTAGCAAAGACTGTTTTGTTTTGCTGGAAAAGTAATGTATCGCTTGACATATTTTTATTATACTAACTCTTAGTGTACACTTGGTATACACTTTAGTATTCGATGACACAACCATGACCTGTCTTTCAGTTTCCTTAAAAAGGAAAGGTCGAACGGAAAGTCGAAAATCAATCTTTCTCGTTTACGCTTACGTACCTGTATGGTAAAGGCAAATTTTACTAGAAATATTAACTGCGTTTTGCATTTGCGAGAAAATTAGAAAACTATAATGCTCGATGACACGTCTAGTTATTCGGAGAACAAGTTTCAGCGTCGAAGAATAAAAGAACTAACGGATTAAACGTACATACGTTGATCTTTTCTGTACGATCGAGCGGCAAATAAAATTCTTTATTCAATCATTGCCATGATATTTGTCACGGACGGTGTAACAAATTATCGTCCATAAATACCGATGCTCATAGGCCGTACATGATAGTGTGCTAACATCTTTCCATGATTTATCAAATGACGCAACGAATTTTCCAATTTACAAGGTGATTCGCAACAAAATGAAGAAATGGAATAATGCATAGTATGTGACTTGCGAAGGCATAATCACAGTTGTTGCTATTGAATTTTGATTAATAACGAATTCTTACAATTTAAATATATCTCCTCGCGTTTCGTAGATAACACATCTTCGCTTATTATATTTGCTAAAGTCCAACGACCTTTTTACTATTCTGAATTTTTAAAAAAATGTTTAAAAAATGTTTGAGACCTTTTCAATAAAAATGGAAAATACTTTGGAAGAAATTGCCAGGAAAAGAAATTCCATTTGCATCGTCAAAAAATCAGTCGAGGTGCTCGTTGAGTTATTAGAAAAGTAAAGAGTACGTGTCGTAAAAAGCTGAATATAGCAGCGGAGTGACGAATCCATTTCCTTCGGTGGTTACGTTCGCAACAATTACCTTTTCAAGAATCGCAGACGTTTAACAAGAATGACTGCAACTTTGTACGCATGTTTCGGTGACACACGAGTAATCATTTGCTTTCTTTTGAAAAACTACCTTTAAAAGCGGCGTATTAACGCGAAGAAAAGAAACGTATGCTTAAGGATGTCCTTTCTTCATGTGTATGTATAAAGTATATACATATATGTATTGTACATACATAGTTTCAAAGGGAAATCCGTCCAAAGCAAGCGTGTAATTTAAGAATGTTGAAGAGGCGTTGGTATCAAAAGTTGATATCACCAAATTTTACTTGCAAGATTTTAATCGTTTCATAAATAAGTGTTTTACATTTTAACATTATTTTACCTTTATACATTTTGCGAAACAAACTTGAATACCATGTGTCTTACTGTTCCATCTTTACATATCGTATGAATATATATATATTACATATATTGCATCTCTTTTCATCAAATTATGTACATCGATGTATTTTATATTTCCAAAAAAAAAAAAAAAAAAAAAAAAAGAACAAGAAGTAAGAAAAATATCGAAATCAAATCTTTCCTTCGTGTTACTCTAAATAACATTATTTCCGTCAAGGAATTAATAATCGCAAAAATTTATTGATCAAATAACTTGGTATAAATCATGATACCGAGTCAGCTGATCGTCAAATAATGTAGCTTCGATAAAAGTTCACTTCGTATTATTCAAAAATTCGATATGTGGAATTCTCCTTCGAGTTCTGCAAATGTTGACTCACAGACCATTAGAATTCTCAGCTCGCCAAATTATACGAAACATTGATACACGATGTTTCTTTTATCACGGCGACTATCTGCCGACAGGAAACCGACGTGTGCAATCGGGTAGAAGATACGGTATAAAAAGGCTTCTGAAAGGCAAGGAACACGTTTGTGTGCGGTATGCGCACCGGCTATCATTATTGCACGCACGAAACGGCTTTCAGACACCGTGGGAGGAACACATGGATCGAGAGAGGACCCCGAGAGATATCTAACCGAGGACAGCAAGGAAACTCAATCGCACCTTGACACACCGAGATTAACGAAAGAGGTGCTGTGCTTCTTTCTCAGCTTCTCCCTCGCCATTCATAAGGCTGAACCTGACCGGATCTGGAAGATCGTACCGACGAAAAGAAAAAAAAGCCAGGAACATTGGCGCCCGTATTATCGGATTGCGAGTATTTATGCAAATTCGTATCTTTACGAGCTCAATTAGAAAGGCGGATTCTAAATAGATATTCTAACGAATATTTTACGTCGAATGTCTTGAATAATATATTAAACATGTGGCATTTTGAATAATATATTAGACGTAATATTTCGAACGATATATAAAATATAATATCTTCAGTATTAGACTTTTGCGTGTTATATTTATTTTCCCAGGCTTCTTATTTTATCAGAATGTACTCAGATTGAAAAACTTGTACGTAAAAGTTAGCGATAACTTATATAATACAATATGTAGGTCGTTACGTTGCTTTGATAATCGACGTTAATGAAATATTCAGCGTGTGATAGTTACAGTCCAAGGGACATCTTTTTCCGTATGAAAAATTCATGCTCTTCTCGGAAACTAATTTGCACGATAATTATTAGACAAGATCTAACGAAATGCGTTTCGTAAAAAATACGAGCTCAATATCGTTCAGTCTTCTATTACACACGTGACAATAGCCAATGGACTTGTTTATGGGAAGCAGACAATCTATTTTATGTAGTTTCGCTCTTATCGTTAATTTCTTATTAATCGATTAGATACCTAACGAATGATTATATCGATGATACAATACCGAACCAAGCGATTGTAAAATAACCAGCCTTTCTTATTCTCGGCCAATCAACTACATTTAGATCGGTATTGTTTCCTTTAGTTACTTTTTAGCTGAATCGATAAATTTATCGAATTAATTAAGGCAACTAGATCATGACCGTGAATAGCTGCAGGAAATTCGATTACACGCGTTTCTACTGACGTTGGAAGAGCTCGGTATACCAAGAAAATATTAAATTCAAATGAGCTTCCTGTTCCTGTGACGACAATCTTGAGTAAACCTTATTTTCTCGCTACATTTACTACGAAACGTTTTAGCCTTGAATTTGATATAGTTTACATATATACGCTATAGTTGTCGCGCGATTTATTGAATTTCCCGTTAATCAAAGATTCAATTTTGAAATTTCAATTGATTCATCTTGCAGTTTGTTGTTTCGAGCGCGGTACGAATCGAAAATTACACTGTCGTTATAATAACTCTTTATGTGACATAAAATCGATACTTTTGACATTATCAAGCGAATATCAATTATTCAACGAACAATCTGCACGTAATGTAATCGTAGAACGATTTCTAAATTATAGAAATTTGGAAATTGTTTAGTGCAAATACAATTCTCGTACACGTCTTACATAACCGACGTCATTGAATCGATAATAAATCGATCAAGCTTCTCAGATCTTTGATTGCACGTAAAATCGGGAGATATAAAAATGACAAAACATTTCTCGTACATTTTTATGCTCATCTCGTTAGAATCTATTCGCACTACGTTCGACAAAATTGAATAGAACGAACGCTTTCCACTCGTCCCACTCGTAACAACGTCGCCTGCTGCTCGTTTGCAATAATCTAATCACGTAACTTGAAATTAATCTGAATTAAAAGATCATTTATTGCCACTTAATTCCAGGCAATTAATTAGATTGCTCCGAGTGTCGTCTTATATCCCTTCTATTATCACGATTACCTATTAGCACAAGACCAAATACCAAGTATCACAACTCGATTAAGTACTTTACAAATATGAAGCATCTAGCTTTTAAAGTCTTCATCGAAATTTGCAATATCACGATAGAAAATTGAATAACACGAATGCCCGGATTCCCTGAAGCCACGGTCATCATCAGACCATCGCTGGATCTACGTGGATCGATTCAACGATTTGATGAATGAGGAAAACATGTGCTTTTCATCGTAACGATGAATATACGAATTCTTCGTTCATCGTAACACTCCATGGTCTTCATATGTCTTCGCATATTGATATCTGTAGAGTGTCTTCGTAATTTTAAATCAAGCGATAATTGTTAAAAGACTTCGAGCTCTTAAACGTTTCTAACGTTAATATCACCTTCTGTAAGTGTGCTACGAACAGCAATATGTATACGTTTCTAGAGTAAATGATTACTGTGTGTATATATACACGTCTATAAATATCCAGTAATATTTATCAGTATGTATTTATATATATACACGCCCTTCGTAGCGAAAGGGTTAACCAGAAAATCCGGCCACTCCCAAGCATTTAGCTCATCGAGAGATACTCCTCCCTCGTGGATGCAACAGACATCATGCTGAATAAACGAAATCTCGTTAGCGGGGAGCAGAGCTCGCGGAGCGAATCGATCGCGTGCTGGCAATTAAAAAATTTTCCAACAGGTTCTGGCCTTCTTGCGCGTAGCGCGGCTCTTTATCGCGGCGTTGAATCCAAGTGGAACGAGCCTCAGGTTTTACGGCGTTTATGCAGAGCCGATTGGCGCCGCGCGTTCCTATCGACGCCGATTCAAACACTCGACAGACGAAGAGCGAAACGAGAAAGACAGCTCGCTGCCCGCCCTGATACGGACGAGTCGTGAGAGCCAATTTCTCGGAAGAGTGTGCGAACTTTGACAGATGGCCTCGTATAGTCGGTAGAAGAAATACGCATGGTACGTGTAACGCTATAAAATCGGCCAAGAGCAAAAGTCGATACCTCCGATGGATCGAATTTTAGTAATTTGAGATATTTCCGGCGATATAGGGAGCTTGAGCTGAAGAATTTCGAAATCGCCGCGCTTCCGTTACAACCTGCGCTTTCGCAGAACGGTGGAATATATCGATATTTTATAGTTACGTTCAGCGTGTTTATATGTACATATGGGAAATTTAATCCGTTAAGAAGCAAACAGTTGAAAACGTAAATAATCTACTCATGTTCCTTTGTGAATATACAAAAGAAGTAGCAAAATGATACGTATCTTGCGAGCAAAATTTTCATCATTCGAAGAGAAGATTGTTTATCATGGCGTTATGAATTTCCTTAAAATTCGATTTCTTGAAAATCTACAAATCGATAGCGTCTAGATGGAAGCGGAAATAGTGACGAAAAAAAGAAAAAAAAAAAAGAAAAGAAAATGAAACAGATCCTTGAAACTCCCTTGCACAGCCTTAATATTAGAAAGAATTCCACGATGTAAATTAACCGGAAAGAAAAAATCGAAACGTGCTATTAGCGATGTTAGCGATAAACAAATATATCTAATATCAGTTGACATAAATATTTGGTTGGCAAAGGAAATATCTTCTTATATTCCATTCCATTAAAATTTGAAGATGCCAGAATGCACAGAATGCGCGCATGCAATACGCGAGGACATATAGAATAGACAAAATACACTAAGCTTTACGATGAACAATAGGCAAAGCAATGTTTTGCTCACGTTTCGTTTCGTAAATTGCATTTGCAGAAAGAAACGGAGAAAGAAAAAATACGAATGGGCATACACGAGATCGATCCACGTGGTCATTGGTGGATTAACAATCGTTTATTCAGATCATCCAGCTGGAATCCGCCAGGTCTCTTCGACTGGTGATCTGGGCGACGTATATTATGAAAGCGACTATTGAAGATCGCGAAACGAATCGCATCTATCTCGCACGTAAACGTTACAACCACGGCCACCGATTATTATTTCAGACAGACGCGAGAGGCGTTTCTTTTGCCTTCGCGGAATGCAACGTACGTTCACTTTCATAAATTCGTTTGCCGGTCCGCTATGAAACGCGTGTGCGCAAGAATTCCAGCCGATCCACGGGGATCTGGCGATCGAAAATAATTTCCATCGCTTGTTTTTCATGTAACAGGGATACACCTTCGATGGAACGCGATTGGATTACGTTCAAACGACGATGATTTACCGCGAATATTGCACGATGGCTTGGTTATAACGATCCTCGGTGTACGGTCCGGTTTTCAGCATCGAAGAGAGAAGATAGGACTCTCGGTGGCACTATGGAAGATACCAAGAAGCTGCTTGTGCGTATGAAAGTCGATTGCCTTTGGAAGGAGAAAGCCGATGGTGGAATTCCCTTCTTTTTGTATCTTTTTTCTCCTTTTTCTTTTTCGTTCTCATACAATTTTGCCTCTTTCTTCTTATCGAACAGTTTTGTCAAAGGAATACCATAGCAGATGTTCCACCTTTTAAGAGACAGACCTTAGAATTCCTCGACAAACTTTTATTGTATCAAATGTCTACCCAAAAAATTATAATCATAAAAATTGTCCCGTTACGATGGTAATAAAATTATTTGTCATCATACGCCTGATATTTTCATAAAATATTCCGTGAGTGTACACGAGTACTTTCCTGAACCAGTGAGTATCGATCAATAAATAGATACGTACAATTAAAAAACTGATTCGATATTCGAACGATCGTGTATGTATTAGGTTGTCCGAAATGTTTCTTTCGTTTTGTAAGGAAATAATGGACGCACAGTGTTTTTTGTTTTATACTAGTTTATTGAATTATGCACGAACGTAATAACAGAGATATAACGAAATGGGTCGTACCTGTTTCAATAAAATAATATAAAACAGAAATTGTTGCTCGTCTATTATCGCCTTATGAAACGAAAGAAACTTTTCGGACAACCTAATATATACTTATAGCCTATAAAAGTGCGTTGTAAGCGTACGTGTGTTACATTATCGTAGAAAAAATCACGAAACAAAGGTGTACAAATTATACCGAATCTTCTTGGCGTAATGGATACAAGATATTATTTGACGAAAAAAGTATCAATCGACCGGCTTATACCGCAATAATTCTCGGCCTGTCGATCGTGTATTCGGTGAACGGGGGAAACGGGTTCTAGAACGATCGTTCTGGAGTCGGTTGTCGCGATCGGGAACGCGGGACCGCCTATTTTTTCGCGTTTGTCCGAACACGGTGGAGCGCGTACCGATGTCGTGGCGATATACAGTTGACGAAGAGCACTTCTGGATCTATTTTCGCCCGATCGAAAGATTCAGGCCGTCGACCCAAACGGATCTCTCGAGCGAGGAGCGTCAGAGAGGCGGAGAGAGAGGTAGAGAGGCAAGCGAACGCGCGATAAAACGAGAGGGAAGAACAGAGTCGAGCGAGAGATTCGCAGAACAGACGCAGAAGAGGCTAGAGAGGATCTCGAAGAAGCTTGAAGCCGAAAGAAAAAGGGGAATGGATTAATAATAATCCTTATCAACGATGTTATTCAGCTAAATAGATCGTAATTTCAGCCTTTTATTAATCGCCGATCGATCAATCGTCGATCACCTATTCGATATTTACGACATTAAAATACCTTCAACGTTAGCATTTATGCCCGCAAGGTAAAAAGTTACGATTTATTACAATTTTCCGTTTGAATGAAATTCCTACGGGCTAATCATAGCGGCGAATAGATCGCTTGGTGACAATGCAATGGTATAATGACAAATAACATACTTCAATGACATAAATTGGTCTGCAACAAGCATACAAAGTAATACTTTCAAGTCACGACATGACACGACGTTACAAACCTGTTAAGTGCAGAATACAAGTTAACTCATTATTCGGCTTGTCAATACGTTTAACCGAATAATTCATTCGCACGAGGGTCTCTTCTTTCTTTCTACAACGTCATATTTCTGTTACGCGGAGTTCCCGTGATATTTTGAAAAATCGTGCAACTTTTGTAGAACTTTGGTAGACTTTAATAGAAAAGTCTCGTACGTTAAAGATATTAAACTAAAATATGAAAATATGAAAAAAACGAATATGAAACAAAGATAAAAGAAAAGGAAGATATATAAGCTTCTGAGAAGCCAATGCTAGCCAACTCTAGTCGCTATAAAATATAATTAAAAATATAATACGAAAACAACTTTAAGACGTGTCCATTAATCTCAAGCATAGTAAATCATACGTGCAACATGTACTTCCATCAAACTAAGCTTAAAATCTGGCAATTATGTAAATCGTTTTTTAATCGGAGATTAAGCACGGTTTTATACCGAATGTAACAACATTCCATAGAAATATCGAGTTTTATCGAATTTACTTTATACAATAATAATTTTACAGCGACAGAACACGCTACATAGCAATAGAACACGAATCACTGGCGTCCTGCAATCACTGCACATTCAAGCAACAAACGAGGGCATCGTCATCGACGGCGACGGCGACGAGCAATCAATCTCTCATTTTATTAAGAGGCTTATTCGCGCCGCGATTTCATTCCGGTTGAAGTGGGCTGATCCAATTCGATTTCATGGCGCCCCCTCTTTTGCATGCCACCGCTCTTTTCCATTGACGAGAGGCCGCGTGCACAGGCTCGATCGTCGCGTCGCATTCCCGGACCCTATCGAGATAAGGAGAATTTTTCTCGGGTCCTGACCATTTCGTTTTAGTCCCAAGGAACCGGTCGTCGTTCTTCGAACCCACGGAAACACGGTCGTTCGTTTTCTCTCTATGAATAAAGCGCAGCCTTTGCAAACATCGACCTGGTCGTGAACTAAAAGCTGTGACTTAACGACGAACTTGTAAATAACGATCGTACTTTGATTAATTCACGAAACCAAAGGGATGACGTACGAAGCTACGATACGTGACCGAGTTGAAACTCTCAAAATAATGTTTCATACTACTGTGATTTTCCATCTACTTTACGATAATCCGTCACTTTTAAGAGGGAATCGTAATTTTATATCGTTGCAAACGATAAAGATCGACGATCGTTATCGACACGCAGCGTGATTTCACCTTTCAATCTTATGCGAACAATGTTCTTTAGTCGGATTTCCTGAAACGCTACCTTCCGCTGAATTTTCACCCCCTTAGAATTATCTTCCGTCTAAACGTATTTACGACACACGTGCCCTTAAAGCGTAAACGCGGCTTTTTGCATGGCTGATAATAGCGTTTAAACGACCTTGAAGAAATCCACACAACGTGTAATTTGCTTAAACGATAAAACTTTACACAGTAAATAGTGAAAATAGGGTATGATAAACAGTGTAAACAATATATAGTAAATAGTATAAAATAAAGCGTATAATTCTCTATGGAAACTTACGCAAAAGACCAAACGAAAGATTTGACCTGAGAGTTAACGTTTTAACGATTCAACGTCTGGCTAACTGCCCTCGTTAACGTGGAAATTTTTGAGCCTCTTCTTTATCCATCTCCATCTTTCTCTTTCTCGCATTTACTCTCCCTCTTCCTCTCTCTCTCTCTCTTTGTCTTTGTTTCCCTCAAAAGAGAAAGAGAGCGCTCCTCCCGTGGACGATAAAAAGAAAGTTATTATCGAGTTATTAATATGACGGCCGATGATAATTCGAGATATCGTTAAAAGCAACGATGGACTGAAGTTCGTGGCTTCCAAGTCGCCGTGGATAGCTGCGATCTGTTATCAGGAAATTAAGGTCCGCGGTTTGCTCTTCGCCATGTCTACGCCTTTTAATTCCTTCTGTTGGATTTCTTGCAGCAACCTCGGACGCCTTAGTACGTGGAAGTAACGCGTGCAAGAACCAAGCCGTGATTAAGTTCTCTGATGAGGTTGATGTACTATGGCTGTTGGAAATTTATCGTTCGCCAGTTTTTCCAGGACTATGTACTCGTTTGTTTTCATGTTTGCAATTGTAATTTCTCAACGCACTTCGTTCCACTGGTCCGATATTTTTTGGTATCTTCAGGATAAAAGCGTCGCGTTTACAGATTTCGTTCGTCAGAGACGTTTTAGCACACGTAACGTCGTCTCGTTGTCATTCTTTTTGTCGTTAAATTTGCAACTGACCTTTCGCCGACATTTCGTATTCAGTATCGTGCCCTCATTGAACTGTTGCATTATTTATCGCCATACTTTTTTTTTTAGAGAAGAATTAATTCGTTTAATCGATTTGCAAAATCGTTCACCGTCATTCGACATTATTAAACGATCGAACAATGATACAGACTCGTAGAACTTGAAGGAGCTTACCGGCTTATCAACGAAACGTAGATAAGTAAAACTTTTGTTGGGCAATTGTTGCAGTTGCAGTATTAAACTTTAAAGTTGTTATTAGTCGTTCGCTACGTCCTCGGACAACGCATACTTACTCAATTATTAGCGCAACATGTCAAAGAAACTGGTGATTTTTATGCAAATTTGTATCTTTATCGATATAATCGAAGAAACAGAAGCTAAATAGAATAAATTAGCTTCTCTTGCTGAATATCATAGTAATCTCTTTACTTCGAACACTTTATACATTTTTCTATATCACGTCCGTTAGATACATTTTCAAACCTTCGAACTTCCTCTATGAATGCAGTGTAGTCATAAATATTCGAGGAATGACTCGTGAAATGCAAAGAAGCGAAACTAACAGTAAGTGAGTTTATTTTATTCTATTCGGATTAAATTGCAAGCGTTCAAGTTTTTGCAACGTTAATACGTTAATTTGTATCACAGAACGATCTCTAATTAATCATTGCTGTATCACAGCGAGAATTATTACAGGTACGTAGCGTGTATTAAAAGCGTGTATCTCGTAGGAACTGCAACAAGCTTCTAATTACTCCTCTTTTTTTCTTTTTTTTCTTTTTTTTTATTACGGGTTGTTCTAAAATCGGAAAATATGTAATTACATGGAGGGAATGAAACGATCGAGTTATGCGGTACTTACGCACATCAAAGATCAACGAATTAGATGACTCAGAGAGAACAGTGGAAATGATAGAGCTCGCCAGAAAGTCGCGCGACTAATTGCAACGTTTTAACTTCCAGTTGTTTCCATGTTTAACGATCTGTTAATTTTTCAGCTCGTTTCGCACCGTATTGTTCGTACGTTTCGCAAATAAACGTCCGGCCGAAGAAAACGCGTAAAATGACCGGGATACGATCGTTGTTTTCATCTTGTAATTAGAGGAACTCGTTCGTGGGATAATTCGTTCCAGCGGGTTTATCGTTGTTATGCAAGTTACGTTTCGAATGGGACGTTCGTTGTCGACCAACGAATTGCAATTTATGAAATATTTCTTTAGACGTTTCGCTGACATTTAGAAATGTTTCGATAATTTAATGACACACGTCGGTGTACTCTGGTCTCGGAATTTCAGCGAATAGAATAAAAGTAATATCATTTTTGAACTATAGAATATTCATTGCTTTTTTAGGAAACTTAACTACTTTGTCTTCATATATATTTATTTGCGTTTTTATATTTTAAAATTACATTTAAATATTTATTTATGGAGAAGGTGCGACTCTATTATTTTATCTACACTATTTAACACTTGGTAATTTAAAGTTCTTTTAAACCTATTTATCTTGTTTAGCAGACTGAACAAAATTTCCTTCTACGAGATCTTTTCATTCTATCGGACAATGCCAAATTCCATCAAGTAGATTTTACGATTCTCGTTATTAATCCTATTGTGATCCTTGAATTATCAATGAACATGCTTGATATAAAATTCAAACGAGAAATCATGCACATTAATAGGAATTTCGTCATACCTTGTACGAACTTGAGATATTTGTGAATGTTAGAAAAACACAAACGGTTCGAAAATAGTCGAAAGAACGTAGCAGGGCTGAAGGGATCTTACAAACGTCAGCTCGAATGATAGCAAAAATAACTGCTACATTCTGCGTTAACTATTTATAGTATAACTGTGATACGAAGGGAAATGACAACTCTTCTTCGTCGTCGTTCTAACACAAGATCTAACGTCATGTTGTTCGATAATGAAGCGTTTCTAATTAACGAATTCTGGATACTTTTTTCTTTTCCTTTCAATTTCTTTGTATCCGATTAGAAGCAGATCTTAGCTTCGTTCGATTATATTTTCTCACATTCGTCAAATACAAAATGCTATTAAATAAAAGATACAATATCGATTAATAAAAGAAAGCGAAAGTAAGCGTTAAGATGTAATCTTTTCGCCTTTTGCAAGAAAGTTAGGTTTCTTGCTTTAAGAGAATCTGTCTTCGTTTTTCCTTCTATGGGGAAGAACTCTCTCCCCTTTAAGGACTTCGATCCAAGTTCACCGCAGTGTCCTTGACCTTCTTGCGAAGATATGCCAGCGAGGAAGCATCGTAATGAAATCGAAACGAAGATCTGTACGAAGATAAGTATCGAAGAATACGTGGAGAAATGAAACGCATAAGCAATTGTTTTCATCTTGTTCCATTCTATTAAAATTCTTGAATTATCGACGCAGAATATGAAGTTTGCAGCTTCGATCATTTACATTGATCTTGATCAATGAGAATATTAAAATTATCGATAGCAAAGTCCGTAGAATTAAAATCCATGAGATTTCTGATATCGCGGCTATTCCTTTTTAACGAAACTCGTGCAAAGGATAAAATCTTTTCGTACAAATTTTCAGCTTTCGGATTAAGGTGAAAAGTTGCAATTAACAATGTCATCCTTCCTTTCTTTCATAAACGAACAAACTTCGAGTTGCAGGGGATAAAATCAAAATTTTATGTCCTATTAATATACTTCGTCTATGTATTACATATAAGTTTTAATCTGAGTTTGTGTGTTCCAAATTAGGACACTATTCTTCCAAAATTTCTTCCAATCCCTTCGAGACGGATTTTTCGTTTGATAATACTTAATACAATAATACGTAGGCTAGTACTATAAAACATTCAAATCCGGAAAAAAGTTACCTAAAAGAAAGAAAAACCACCTAAAATTCGCTCCAAAAAAAAAAAAGCAAGAAAAATATCTTCACTGCAGCGAGCGATCATCGATTCTCCAATTACAACTTTTCCAACTCAATGAACAATATCATTCATTGTTTCATTCAACAAGTCGAAAGCAGTCGATAAAAACCTCGGTAATCTACAAACAGTATACGTTAAGCAAAACAAATCTCGTAAGAAAAGAAGAATAATCGGAAAAGAGCAAGAACAATGAGACGGCAAGAACAAAACTAAATAGAACAAAACTAAGAAAGTAAGAGTCGCTACGTGATTAACAAAAAAAAAAAAAAAAAGAAGAAAGAAAAAAGAAAAAGGAAAGAGAAAAGAAGAAGAATAGAAAGAAGAAGAAACTAGTAAAGTTGGCGGATAATTTTCCCGACGAGGATGATAAGGAGGATTGTCGTAGATGGAAGGATCTGTGAGCGAGAAAAGAGCAACAACACACGAGCAACCTGTTGCTGCACAATGCTGGGATATCTATCTCTATTCCGAGGTCTCAGGGTGTGCAACATGTTGCAAGCTTCCCCCAGTTCGCGATACGTTTCCGCAGAAATCCATACGAAATATTATGCCGCGATCTGCATCAGATACCGCCGTACAAATTTATCATTCTGGCAGAACGAGGGATCTCCATTTACTTTACTTCCTGTCCTCCCGTTTCATCCATGCGATCTACGTTTATTATGCGAGTTGGGATGAAACGGTCTCCGTTGGCAAGATTCGCAACAGTCCGAAAATTCCAAGCAAGCTTGCTGGTAAACAGCGTTGTAAATATGTTTAATTGGCACGCGAGATATCGCGCTCCTTTCGGAAACGACCGCGCCAGGACAAACGGCCGACAGAGCTTTCGCGAACGATTTACGTTCGATTGCAAATAACGTCGCACGAGTTCCGAATTTTGTTAAGTATAGCGCTATTTTGTTTATGATTTGTCGGACTCGCGAAATGCGTCAGATCGGACGTGCTAAATTTGTGCATAGTTTCTGATGGTGACACGTTGGTCAGAGGATTAGGAACAGGATCATCAGTGACAACTGGTGAAAAAGTTTCATTGCAATTGACAGTGTCGTTAATTTTGAAACGTTATTAAAGATCTTACAGAGTTACAGAGTTTGTGTATTTATCGTAGATACTTTTCAGACGTTCCCTTTCTCCTTTTAGTGTGGCGCTGAATTAGAGATGGCAATTTCTTGCTTGAAATTTCCATATGGAAAAGTATGTTCATCATAGGACACTACTTACACGGTATCACAAAGAGTATTTGTATTTGATTAAAAACTTACTGTTACGAAAATGATACGTGGAATCTGATAAGAAAACGTCTCATTGGAAAATGGCAAAAATGTATATTAGACGATTCTCGTGTATATTAGAACATCAGAATTTTGTCTTTTTAGCCTAAGACTGGTAATTTTAAAATGTGCTATCAGTGATAAACCAACAAGCATTCTAATTTCACGTACATGTAGTCTATTAATAACCTGCAAGTTCTGAATTATATACCAACACCGACTACTCTTTTACTTTATCTTTGGTTCGTTCCATAAATACGTAGTCCAACGATTATTCAAAATATGTAGCCGGCATAACAGAAAACGTATTTTCGAGCCGGCAGCCCGAAAATATCTAACGAAAGGAATATCCGGCAGAGACGCGGCGCGTTCAAGAACATTCAATTCATATCCCACGATCCGGCGGGAAAATAAATGAAGCTATTTTCGTAGACACCGCGCACGTTATTCGGGATCGCCAAAAGCGACGAGTACAACCGAGATTCTCGAACGTGATCGGCCTTTTGATCGGCTTTAATCAAGATTTCCAAGGTGACGCCGCCACCACGCGCGGAATTTCAAAGAATCCTAACTACCTCTTCGCGCAATTTTATCCACCGAAATTCCCAAAACGATTTTGTCTCTCTTCCTATTCGATCCAAGGTTACGTTGTAAAGCATGCGCAACGATCCAACGTATCCCAAATCGATCAATGCCGAGAGAATCTTCCTCCACGTTTTACCATGCGATTTATTTTATGGCTAGACGCGTTCATATTAATTAAATGGTTTAAAGTGCACCGTGAACGGTAATATTGACAAAACGAATATTTATCTTGATCGCGGTTCTTGCTCTTCTAGCCGTTTGATCATAGTCTGTCATTGTAACAAAGGAAAAGCCGATTTTCCAGAGAAGCAATAAATATTAACGTACAACAACAAAAATTGTATAAACCCGACTCGAACCTAATTTAAAATAACGAATACCTATTCAACGAAATCTCCATACTTCGAACCAAAACCTTCGTTCTTCCATTGACAAATCGGAAAATCATTGCTATGTACCGACCAATTTTAACGAATGTCCATTTAACAAAAATTTCATAAACCAAATCGACTTGGACGAATACTCGCTCAACAACGATGTCATACTCTCAACCAAAATTATTATTCTTCCGTTTAACGAACCTTACAATCGTTGTTACAAGTTAAATGCAATATCCCCTAATATCGCCTACTTATAATATCAAAAAAGAAAAGAAAAAAAAAAAAAAGAAAAAAGGGCGTTATCAGAAATCGCCAACGGGCTGTAGCTGTAGAGAAACGTGTAATTCGAGAGACGTATATTATGCACACGAACGACGTTTGTTTCTCGTTCGAGACTACGTAGTTTGATATAAAAATTCCTCTCGCCCTTTGCTCCAAGACAATTAGAAATTTGTCAGGCGATGCTACAATAGTTACGTTTACCCTATACTGAACTGAAATCCATCGATACGAAGGAAAATATTGTAAAAAAAATTAGCCGATGAATCGTCGAGGTGTATTCGTTTGCCAACCGGAAATCGTGTTTCCCCATCATCGACAGTCGGAGCGATCTCGGCTGGACAGGGCCTTCACGGTGACGACGCGACGCGACGCGACGCCGCGCCGCGAGCCAGCCATGAATCGAGCGGTTTGCCGAGCCGCGATTCTCGGCTGGAGACGCGGCCACACGTTTCGATCGATCGTGGTCGGTGGAGCGCGGCAGCGAGAGCGCGACAGAGATGCCTAGCGCCAAAATAAATCAATAAAATAGCGGAGTTCAGCTCGAGTCAGTCAGCCTCGTATACGAGTATACGCGTGCATATAGAGAACTCGTTTTATGTGTACGGATATACTGGCTGGTGAGGCCGGCAAAGTCTCTCGGAGCAACGAGGAGGAAATCACGAACGAGGAAGCAAGATAGACATATATATAGAGAGAGAACGATTGTAGAGAAAGAACGAGACGGTGAAAACAAGGGAGAAAGAGGAGAACGAACAGCGAGGGGGAAAAAGAGACGTGCATAGATGGTTAGAAAGAGATGGTTTGGTAGAGACGGCGAGGAGAGACGAGAGAGAGAGGCGAGCGAGGTCGAGACACGCGGCAGCTGTCTGGCGCCAGGGCCCCCCTGTTCCCTCAAACAGTCGCGCCGAATGCCACCCACCTTAGCCGACCTATTGTGCCATTCTGAAACCTGCATCCCGGGAGCCGGCTTTCCCTCTCTTTCCTGTCCGTTACCAGCCATCCGTATTATAGCTCCTTCGCGACCTGCTCGTCCTGAACCAGGACACAAGGTGAGGAGCCTCCCTCGACCGCCACTGACGGATATTTGACGTCATTATTTATTATTAATGCTCTTTGTTTCGTGGCGCATCTTGTAGCGTTTCAGCGTACGGGTTAAGCGTACGTTCGTGTAGGTTCTCTGTTGCTTGATTGCTTCGCGGATTTCAAAGAACGTATCGCGGATTGAAAGGTTTCCTCTGGCTGTGAATGGAATTTTGGATACGATTATCGTTCGACGTTCATCTTTTTTTTTGATTTTTTTTTATTTTTTCTTTCTTTGCTGTTTCGTCGCACGTATAACTACGCTACGTTCTTTCGATCGTTCTTCCCGGCTCGACTACGTGTACATTTTTCTAACTAAAAAATATATTTTCCAATTAGAAGATATCTTCGAATCGGATATAATACGAAGAAAGCACGATTTCTCGTTTCGATTCGCGTTTACGACATTTTCTTGAAACGTGGGAAATTTGCATACTAAAATGAGATTAAAACGTTGAGATATCGGAAGATGGGGAAATATCCAAAATTTAAGGATCGTAGGAAGATGGAGTTTGCGTCGAGCCCTGTTTAGGACAAATCCACTAACTTAAATTAGGCTGGTTATTGAATCGATTCGGGAGACTTGTAATCGCATATTTTCGTTGTTGTGTCAGTTGTCTTGAAGATATGCTTTGAAGTGTGGAACGAAGTCGAAACTGTTTTGAGTATTTCTTTATTTGGAAGCAGAATGATATCGCAAAGTGTTTTCCGTCGAAGTGAATGGAATTTTGGTTCAGACATCTGTTACGTATTTCTCTTTCTCATTGGCTTTTTCTTCGTTTTAGCTTTCAATTTCTTTTAAAATTCAGATTTAACCAGACATTGTTTCACGATTAGATTTTTAGCAATTTATTAGGGAAATTGTTTTTCTAATATGAACCTGTTACTCCATTTAGACTATAGTTTCTTAAGATAAGAATCAAATATTTTTTATGCTCCGCTCATCTGTTAATCCTTTGTAACCAAAATTTGGTTTGCTTGTGAAAACAAACTCTGATTGATCGTAGTTCCTTATTGTGACTTGAACGTCAGATAATTGTTAAATAAATTAATCGATATTCATAATATAACAATGTAGTACAATAATACGATGATAAATAGATAAAATGATTTAAATAATTCAAAGATATAACTATTTATATCGATTAATACAATAGACGCATATGGTTTGATTGGAACTGGCTGTTTGTAAGAGAAGAAGTTCTAAGCATGTCAGATATGTCGTCCCTTGTTTATGGAATGCTGTTTGACCGATTGCCAGCGAATTGAACGGATGCTTTCAGAGAGGTGGATGATCATTGTTTGCTTTGGCTCTGCGAAATTAATGAGTTCGATTTGCTTACGCAATTGTGTGCAATCGCTATAAGAGGGAAATGTTCGCCTGGCTAGAGTAAAGCAGCAAGCAATCGTCCAACTTGTTTACTTTATTGGACAGGAAGCCATTAAACGTTTCTATCATCTATATTATGAAATAATTAAGGGTCAACGTTGCTAATTCTATTTTTTAACCCCGCGATTATGAAAGGAAATACTCGAGTCTTGCCTAACACCTTTTTCGTCATTGTTCCTTCTATCGCCTTAACTCTGCACTTTTACAAAGTTTAAAGAACTTTCGTTTATTTTTAATTTCTCTCATATATATCATATGCTTCTTTCATTCGATTTTATTTAGTTCTATCGCTTCATATCGATGTTGTATCAATGATAAATTATTGCTTTCTTCAAAAATCATGGCAATTCTTTTCCAATGAAATTGTTCCTCGGTCCGTGTAATAAGCTTAATGTACAAACACATTGTTCGAATTTTCGCGTAACTTCTACGCATTTTCCTTTCCTTCCCGACGTTTTACCGAACATTTCAAACGTCACGCAGAGTTTTTATCCGATTCTCAATGAGTTGAGTAAAACAACTAGAACTTTTTCTTTCTCTCGTAAGCAACGAAATTCCGATTACGAAGGGCCGAACGATATGGTTGAACGATTAATAAAAACCGTTGATAAAATGTGGACGATGCGAAACGTGGTCTTTATCGGTGACTTGGATGTTTTTCGTTCCGTTGGCAAATTTTTCACGAATGGAAGGTACACACTGGAGGCGCTAAAAATAATTTATGGTGTTATGTCACGTTCTATTGAAACGGTGGCCCGATACGTTTTTATCAGGTAGAACTTACGTTCTGATCCGGCTGGTTCGTGCCAAATAAAGTTCCGTATCCAACGAATTAGGAAACGCTTGTACGTATCGCGTCCTCGCTGCTGAATTACACGTGATACACGAATTACAACTTCGCGTATCGAAAGCGATAAACCGTGGTGAAATGTTTCGAAGTAACTCAGGGCTGCCCCTAATGCCAACTTCGCATCTCGTTGAATTAAATACCACGAACTGTGTAATTTATGTCGAACGGTATCATGCCAATCTTTGGTAAATGCATTCGAGGTAAAAGTCCAACGCTGAAACGTAGATTCTCGTTGACAGCGACGCAGCAACTTCAACACAGCGACTCTAACATGACGTTGTATTTAACGCAAAGTAAAAACGAATTAAATTGCCCCTTACATTCCAGCGTCGATTTTTCGTTCAGATTATTCTTGCGGTATTGAAGATCACGCAGCAGAAAAACATGATAAGTATGTGCGTTCTTGTTGGTTCTCTGATTTTAATGTCATTTTATCACATTAAAAAGTAGTATTTTAACGTGACAGTTGGAAACGAGAACTTGTTAGCTACGAAGCTGTTAGCCTTTGAAAAATAGCTTATAAAGTTGAAGAACTTTCGTAAGAGGCCAGGCCTGTCGCTATTAAGCGTACGTTCATAATGAAATACGTACATCGGAGTGGAAAATACGTTACTTGATAGTGTCATTACGAAGCTGGTATAATAATATCTGCGCTACATTTTTAACATAGTTCTTCGAAAATACTGTACATACGTATAATAGATAATTCTTAACAAGGGATAATTCTAACCAGAGAAATTTTCACGATGAAATGAATCGATATAAAACTATAGAATAAACTTGTTTAGAAATACATTTGATACGGTTATTTGTAGCAAAATGAAGCGTGAATCGATATATCACGGGGAACGGCGAAAATTTACCACAAATCCTAAACGCGGCGCTAAATTTCGAGGAATTTTTATATGAAAACGAACGAAAGAAATTCGCGTGGAACCCACTTTCTCGCGCGCCTCTGCGTTTCTCCGCAAAGAGAACACTCGTCGGAAATGCGATTTACTGGCGGCTTGAAAACGTCTGAGGTCGACAGTGCAGTGGCCTTTGCATAGGTAAAGCCAGATAGCAAGAGCGAAGCTTTCGACGCGCGGCGGAGACACGAATTTTCCAGAATTTTCGTCCTCTTCGTCTTCCGTTACTAGACAACTGCCGATCGAACATTTTCCCCTGGCGAAAGTTGATTTTAAAATGGTAACCAGGTGAATCGCGATTTTACGCGATGCAGCGACGAAAACGATTCGCACGGTTCATAAAACTCTGCGGTCTGTCTCCTCCGACGGCGATAAAAACAAAGTATGCAACATCGTCAGATAACGACAATCGAAAGAGGCGTTAAAAATTATCTCACCAAGCGCGTCTCGAGTATGTTTCGAGCAATTTACGGACACGTCACGTTGCTACCGCTTAATACGTATTTCTCTCGAACACCGTATCGTAAACGCATCGTTTTTACGATGCGGTGCGACAGAACGTGCATCTGAGTCTCGCATACGCGCACTAATTTCTGCTACCTACCGTGCGAATGTCTTACATCATTCGTCACACGAAAACGTTCGACCTACGCGAACGAACATGAACGTTTCGTCGCTATCGATTTGCTCAGAAACGAACGATTGTCTGTATCCTTTCGAAAATTACTAATTAGCAGTAATTGATCCAAGAGTTAGTAATTATTTACAAAAACATAACGATCTTTCTTTCGGTCTATGCACCTGGTATTCCTTAGCTACTTTTCCTACCCCGGCACTCGTCAAACCGTACCAGTCAAATTGACTGGTTTTACAATTTTATTTTGAGATTCCTACTGCATGTTATATTTTTTCCGCAATGATGTAATTATTTCTTTATTTATTTTGTTTTATATGTATTCAAAGTGAAAATAATTTTGTATCAAGTCAAAATGACTGGTATTTGTCAAAGTGTAAAAGGATCCTGCAATCTGTTTATCGAACCCCAATTGACCAGTTTCCTCGTTTTGTACGACTTCCCACAGGTTTTTAAAATTTTTACCGCGTATCATTCAATACGACGATATCATTTATCAAGAAAATTGCGGATCGATCGCTAGATCGCTAGATGCTAACACTAGAAACACCACAGCAGCGAAAATAACTGGTTCTACAATTTTATAAATGTGTCAACCCTCGTTTAGGGATGATGGTCACAGATGGATTAATAATACCAAAAATGTACTATATAACATGGAATTCCTAAGAGAGTGATAAAGCAATAAACATAAAAATATTCTATCATTACGTATTTTTTAAAGACCAATCATTTTGACTGGTTTTGGTAGAAATAGCTTCGCGTTAACTATCGATAGTTCTAGTGTTAACTATTACGAGCGAGTTATTAAAATTAAGGTGCGACAGTAATTGGTCGTACGGTCACTCGTGGTTTTTCAATGACGAAGGATCTTAGCGAAAGGGAAGAAGAAGTTAGAAAGTTAGACAGTTAAAAAAGGTTGAAAGAAAGATGAGAAAGAGGCAACGGAACCAAGAAAACAAAACTTCTCTGCAATGACTACGTACGTAATATCGGATAATCGACTGTACGATATTGTCCCAACGTGCAACTGTGTTCAGCTTCGAGAGCCATGGCTCTTCGACCGAGATAATAGAAATTCGTGGAACGGTCTCGAGGGCGGTGCGCTCGTGTGGCCAGAGAATCGAGCCGGTCGGGTGGCAGCCGCCGCCGCTTTCCTCGTTCTAGTCTTTGCCAAAAGCGTTTCGGTCGTTCCGCGAACCAACACTGCCGTATGTCTGCGCCGAAATAGAAAAAACGACGAGAACCGTAGCTGACGCTGCGTCACGCGTGAAAACCTGCGCGCGCGTCAGCTCGCTGGAACGCGCACGCTAAAGGAAATTTCTTCGAGCATCCGCGCGCGCTTTCGTTCTCGCGTAAATACGTACTCGTGCCTCGTATAATAAGACACTGTACGCCTTGTCGCGATGGCAAGAAAAAGAGAAGAGAAGAGAAGAGAAGGACGTGGAGGAAGAGACGAGAGTCGACAGAGACAGAGAGAGAGAGGGTGAGGAAGAAAAGGCAATAAAAAAGAGTTTTTCTGTTGCGGGTCGTGTCGCGTATTTTTAGAGCGGCTGCGATATTGCTCGGAATTATGCAGCCGTGCGTCGTGAGCGTTTAATCGCCGGCAAGGATGCCGATCTTTGACCTTGTGAGCAGCCTCGCGTCTAAGCTAATCCCTCGTTCCGCGTAATCGTGGCTTCGCATCGGCGCGTGCTGAGCCAACCGTGTAACGTCGAGGATGCGAAATAGCGCGGGAAAATCCAACGTGATTAGCGGAATTGGGGTGGTTTATTGTAGCTTTCGGGTTGCCCCGTTGCGGTTTCACGCTTGGATGCCTGTGATTTTATTGAAGCGGAGGAGTGAAACGTTGGCGTAATATTGCCAGGGGTTGTTGCCGGCGTGATATATTCGAGCTTCTCGTGGATGACTACAGCGAAAAGAGAAATTAATGATAGTACGTGCAGTAAAGTGTTACTGTTTCAAGAAAAAAGAAATTAAATGGATGCTTTCGTTTCGTTGTCGATCTTTCGTCAAAATCATGTGGAAACGTTGCATCTTAAATTACCAAATTAGCGACGAAAGTTACTTACGAAAACGAATTCCTAACAAAAGTTGAGACTTTCGAATTGTTATTATCCGAGTGAATAGAACAGCCACGTATTTGTGGAAAATTTAAATGTGCGAAAATGTACATAATATTCGAAGTAAACTATTTGCTCTGAATTTTGAGTGGCCGTCCGTTTATGGCACGGACAGGGCCATTCCCTTCTTTAGGAAATTCCAAATTACATGCCCTCCCGGAGCTGTAAACCTAATGGCTCCGAGGTTAGGTAAGAAACTCCGGGAAAGAATCCGACCAGAAGGGTACGATGGACAAACGAAACCCAACGGCTGGTAGGGAGACTCAACAACGTAGGAAGACAGTTCAGACCATCGTACCGTGCGGGTGAAATACTTCACTCCCAACAAGATCCTATCACCGCCGTGTTCATAACATCATACTTTACTTTTATACAACAAGTGCAATTACAGTGCTAGATTACTCTTAACGCTCGATCTATTAAATCTCCTCCACCTTGAGCGTTAAGTCATTCGAGGTACGCGATATCGACCGATCGGTTTGACCTGACCGGTTGCTCTTTAGTCGAGAATTCGCAACACTATTCCTTACGATATTTAGACAGCAGGCAATGTCTATACTTACGCGTCTGTTTGTTTCAAATTCACCATCTAATTATTAGATGTTTAGGAATTTTCATTAGGAATAAAGCAATTAATTAGGATAAAACGATAAATAATTATTATTATCGAATAGCTAATTTCCCTTGACGAATTAAGTGCACGTTCGTAAAGAGGGAAACTACATGGGAAAGCAAAATCGATCATTTAATGGTTTGATGGATGAATGGGTGGAACTTGACCTAGGGGAATGACAGAGGGTGGGCTGTTGCTGTACGTCCCTCTGTATTTGTCCCATACAAGAAAGGCAGCGAAACGATGATAAAAGAAATTGTTACATTTTTATCCGCGAGCTTCACATATCATCTAACATCAACATCTATAAAACGATACAAAACGAACGATCTTCTCTCCTACGAGAACAATTTGCTCATTCGTATCGTAATTAATTCAAGCTGCAACGAGGATTCAGCTGCATTGAATCGAAGCGTTCGACGTTTGGCAAAAATTCTTTGAAACCGATGCAAGAATCTGAAGAAAAGACGATCTCGATACAGCACGATCGATTCCTCGCAAGTTCCCGCAACGATATTCTATTCTTCCGAGAAATTAACATCCGGTAAAAACGCATCCTTCTGAAATATACAACAGGTAGCAGGGTCGCGATCACGACCGATTCGACGACGACTTTTCTGCGATGAATTTTTGCCGTATCCCGGTCAGTAATTCTTTTAAAGATCTCTGTCTTTCTTTCTCTCGAATAGAAAGAGTGCTGGCGGACTTGCAAACCAGTTCAGCCGGGAATCTTTCCGATGCTCTGTTCTCTTCGACACGGAAGTGAAAAACGCGGCGAAAGACGAAGAGAAGAAATCGTTCGTAGCATCGTTCAAGGTTAACCACGTGGATATAGGCGTAGCCATCGACCAATGGCGTAGCCGGAGGATCGATGTACCCACCGAACAACCGTTAAGCCTAATGAACGGCATTTACGCCGTGTACATTTTTTTCTTTCACCAACTATTAACCACTGTTCCATCCGTTTCTATGTTTTCGCATGATTTTCGTCGCGATCGCCATCTGACTGTTACAAGTTGCGTATCTAGCTGTACTGCCGCCGTGGTCACCGATGGCCCACGTTGTTACATTTTTTAGAACCACTCAAACGAAATAAATTTCGCGAAGCGAAAAGGTTTCGTTCATAAGTTTCAAGATCATTTCGATCGTCATTCGAGTCTTAGGAGTTGCACGACGTCCTAAAGTATTCTTATTTACACGTTTTCCAGGTTATTAACGTTTCAATAATTTTACTTTGAATTAATTTGTTCGATGAAATTTAAAGTGAGAATATTAGTTTCGTTCCGTCGCGTGTCATTTCAGTTTCATTCCGATCGATGATTAAGTATCGTAGATATTCTATCGTTAAACTTAATGAGTGATCTATTTATGGAAACCTGTTTCTATTCGAATTTCTCAGATTTCTATCTTAGTCAGTAATCTATCGTCTGTTAATAATTTCATCACGAAAAATCGCTCATTTTCGTACGTGCCGTGTCAAAAATGTCTTCTTTTGTAAAAAAATAAATTATATCGTGTTGGCGTAACAAAAGCTGCTTCGCTTCATTCGTTTTGAATTCCATTCTATTACACGAGCTTCTAATTAACGAGCTAAGGAAAACGCGAACCAGAAAACGTGATGAGCAGAATATAGCATATATATATATATAATTTCCTCTTACGTACTACTTTAGAGAATAAATCATTCGATCATTGTCAATGACCGCAACAGATTGGAACCGACTGATAAGATTGTGAAAAGAAATTATTACTGATTCATTTATGATACAGCATTACGGTGGCGAATAGATAAGTGGAACGTATGTAGACACCTAATAATCGTAAAACATAGGATTAAGATTGGCTGTTTGCATGGTCGAAACGGTGGAACGTGCCAATGAACACGATTCGCGAAATAGGGGAACAACCTCTCAGAATGTCGATACGTATGCGTGTGGACGAGAGAATTTCTAATTGACTTTTTGCTACACGTAGCGTGTAACGTATACGCGTTAATCCGAAGATACTTTAAAAGATCGATTTAGGCTAAATTTGCATAAATTAATATCTAACATTTCCGTTTAATAAGATTTACGCTATGTAATCCGGTATTTATTATCATGTTTTTCTATCGTTTTAGTCGCTACATGTTTTTTGTATTTCGTTAACGATAATGATTTAACGAGATAGAGAGACTAAGAGAAGCGTCTTGAAATATTGATCTTCGCCTGTTACGTTTCCGAATTTGCTGTTTCTTTGTCGTCCAAGCACAGAGAACGCTTTAATTAAAATTTCTGTCCCACTGTTTACGAACGTAGATACTCTTTAAACATATTACAACGTAGAATCTATAAAATCGTTTCATTAATCGTTTGTTCTCTTCAACGAAGTTTGCTCACAATTCCCGTGTCAATTTTACCATAGTTAGTAATTTAGCTGGTCATTAAATCATCTAGCCCGAAACCTTTGACACGTATACACGTCAGGGATACGTCATTTGTTTATTACGCCACTACAAACAATGACGTGCCCGAGTTTCATTTCATTCACGTAATGATCGAACGATTAATTCAAAAGAACGAGAACACGGAAAAATACAACAAAATACAAAATACCCTCGTCACGGTCCAACAATATTCTCCGCCGTCTAAATATATCCCACTTTGTATGCTCGTCGAACAAGGACTAATAACGTCACAGCAAACGTTCTCGTTATGATCCTCTAATTTCTTCGTCAAAAAGACTGGAAGGAAAATGTGAAAAAGAAAAAGAAAGAAAAAAAAAAAAAGATGAAATAATGGAAGAAAAATTCTCAGCGCAAGATATTAATAACAAGGATAATTGATCTTTTAAAATGGTTTTCTCGCGTCGAAACCAGCAGAGCAGAGGCTTAAAGCTGAAAGGGTTAAGATCAACGAGCTGGAAACGAAGTGGGACACTTGGCGGCTTCCTTTTCTATGCAGTCTGAGTTTTCTTTCGCGCGTATACGCCTCAGACGGCGGAGATAGACACGAAAAGGGGTATGTATAACCTTGAGGACATAGTTACCTTCTCCGTTGGTGGTAAGGGAGCCGGGAAGAGGCAGGGGTGTGCTGTTTTTGCACCGACGTTGATCCCCTTCGCTGGGCGCACGATCTGAAAATAAACGGCAACCCCTTTAGAAGCTTCCCTTGTGTCAGGATCGTTCTTACTTTCGCTCTTTTTCTCTCTTTCGTACTCTTTTTCTTTTTTTTCTCTCTCTCCTTTTCAGCTGTCACTTCGTGGCAAACATTTGCCTTCTGAGACGAAAACTCACGTGTCGTTCATTTTGATGAATGAGACCAGCCGCAGGCTATAGCACGATGATATCGAAAGAATATAATCGATAATTGATATAGTGGATGACGTAAGTGCCAAACAAATTAGGCGAAATTTTTTTAATGGGAAATGATGTAACCTGTACGTGGAAAATACCGTAAGAATGTTATGCAAGTGTAACACGTGGGACAAGTTTGTGGAAAAAGGGCACGTGAGATAGAATGTCCGATGCTCTAGCTGGGAATTTTTAATATTTATAGAAATATTTGAATTCTCAATTATAATAGTCTGTCATGAATTTTTGTCTTTTTATATTTACCGAATCAATGGAAATTTTTATAATAATTTGGCTATTTGATTGGAAGTTGCCTGCACATATTTTTATCGTAGGATTTTAGGCTTTCAGAATGTTCCTCGATTTATCTAAGCTTATCGCAAAATCGAGCTACGACTACAAGCATCGACAGGATTGTAATTGAAAAAGAAGGGAGCATAATGTACATGTAAATAAATTTCGTTAATTCGGTATATATTTCGCCATCTATTTTTCATTCGAGTTTGTAAAAATCATTCATGCTGAAAAGCCTATAGCGCTCGATTATTCGATAAAATCAAAATTAACAGAAATACATATATGTGTTTTGTTTCTGCCGGAAATCTTCACTTCTGGCACTCACGTACGTCGTTTACCATTTCTACCGCTTAATCGTATTGGCCATTCTGAGAATTGTCTAAATAAAAAGTCTTGGACGATTGAACGTATCACGCACGTATTTCATGTTGTACTCGTGTGCATTAAAATTATGTATTTTTATAAAATAATCGTTTAATTCGCAGAACTAGAACTTCTAGACTTTATTGAACTCGTTATACGTTTCTGGCTACGTGTTAAAATAGAACTGATTTCATATTCTATTTGTCTATTCGTACTTTTTGCTTTTGCTGTTTATCTAAGCTAATTTTCCTGTAACAAGTTTACGACTTAGAGAAAAAAAACCCGGAAATAATTATCTCTGATTATGTCTGTCACATAAATACGACAACATAGAACTAATTTTATCCTTTTTTCTTTATATTATTATTGGTCTAAGCTAGTTTTTTTTTACAGCATGATTTATTGTGATTTATGAAGAAAAAAGGGAAAGATATGTCATGAAACGAATAATCACGTTCAAACGTATTACGATGTACATACGTATGTTCTTACTTTTGATTAGCGTAACTTATCTGGATTTACGATTAATGCAAATTTCCGTTTGCGTCTGAATTACTAAAGCAAAGTCATGCGTAGCGAGTGAGCCAGCAACAAACTATCTGAATCGAACGAATGATTGGATTTCCTTATTCTCATAGCGACAAAGATAAACATCTCTTTGTCCGTTTTCAAATTCCGTGCTATATAAATAAAAATATGAAAATTATTTTCCAGTTCAGACTTTGCTCAGTTCCTCCCAGTGCCTGATAAAATAACTAACTTTATATTCTCGATAAAGTTGTTTCAACGGTATTTCTTGTTTTTTTCTTTTTCTTTTTTTTCATCTTATCTATCCTTCAGTTATAGATAACCATCTTATAGCATGAAAATATCAAAAGTCACATTATTATTTAAATTATCAAAAGATAGTAATAAAACGATACATGGAATTAATAAATACGAAAGAATGCAGAAATTCGAACGTTACCTAATTTACGTCTCCGATGTCGTTTAAAAATCTCCCGATTTCTTTCCATTTGATAACAAGAATAGCCTACACTTAGTCTCTAATAACCGCGCCTTAAAAGTAACTTTCCATTATACAAAGAGAAGCGCGTGCAATTTTCAAACCACGTTCCATCGAAGATAATCAAAGTCAATTTCTCTCTAGCTCTCGCAATTTGCAGACCAAAATACCGCGCTGAAGTAACATTTGCAAAATTGTACGTATTACCAGACACGGTTACTCGTACCATCGTTTCTTTATTTTCCAAGGAACCAAGAATCAAAAAGAAGACACGATCGGAAATACTGCGCACAATGTGAAAATCCTAGCGGAACAAACGAGCACTCCCGCAATTTGCAGACCAAAATCTCGCGAAAAGGATGGTATTGGTGAAGGAAAAATAGTATTACGAGAAGAAGAATACCGATTTGTAATTTCTTTGATTGCCACGGAAACGCTAAACGAATAGGCTTAATTGGAAATAAGCGACACGATGCAAAAGACCCAACGAAACAAGCTTCGAACACGATGGTACAGGCAGAGAGCGTTGCAACGGGACCGATTCTAAACGCTGCTCTGTCCCATCTGGAACTAGTTACAACGGGTTAAACCAAGGGGATGAAACGTGTCCGCCTCGATATAGAAGCACGCGTCCTATTTATAAGTTCGAATCTCGAACTGACCAGAAAACCAAACACCGCGACCGTTTCGAAGAATCGGTAATGGAGTGCTAACTAACATCTCGGCGAGATAGAAGCGAGTTTGGAATGCTCTGTCGCGGTTCGAAACGCGAATATTCCGATCGCGACGGCTAGGGATCCGCGTCTTATTTATGGACGGCTTGGAAGAAAGAGGAAAACGTTACGAACGTTCCTAGAAACGTATGATGCAAACTCGTGCATACGTGTACGTGTGTGTTTATCACGAGAACGTTACGACACGAAGTAGAACCGTGACCATCGAAATTGCCATGGGCGAATATTATAGCCGATGGAAAATGCAAATGCAATGATTAATGGTACTGATGGGTCTTCTCGTTCGTCCTTTTCAAACGTCTCGCTTGAAAGAATATCTCTGTTCTTTTTTTTTTTCTTTTCAAATACCTTCTTTCCTTTTCTCGCGTTGCGTTAAGAATAAAAGATGAACGACGAAGTTGTTCAATGTCGATGAATTACGATTAGATCGTGGTATCGGCGATGTTACATGTATTTCTACTACGATAAATTTCGTTAATTAGACAAATTACATGGCAGCAGAGATATGTTTTTCATTGTTTGAAATATATTGTGATAGATTACGATTAGCTGGTAGTGTCGATGTTATATTTCTGATACGATAAATTCTGTTCGTTAGATAAGTTAAGTGGTAGAAGCATGTCGAGTATTTATTTTTATTAGCCAGAAATTTTAACGATTTAACCGAAGAATTTATATATTTTATCATTCAGTTTCAGTCTTGAAAGGAACGTCTACGCGCTAATCATTTTTCCTATTCTTTCGTTCTAAACATTGTGTTTCGTTGAAAACAATAGTCTGTTCGCGATCAAGAATCTACTTTTACGCGTTTTCTAGTATACAACGTTTTACTATCGTAGAAGATAAACATGCACTTGATGGACCATCAATGACCCAAGAAAGATAACTGCATCTATCGCAAACGATAACTGCACACACCACTTGCTTAGCGTTTTATACTGTTTATAAAAGTTAACGTACACAACATTACGCTTGCGATGTAATTATTTTGCATATGACGCATTTTCCAGTAACGTTCGATGATTATCAGACGACGATCTATTAATAATAAGAAAAATTAATATTGTACATGTGATACAGAAATTATCTACGATTTTCTAAATCGTCGATTTATAGATTGCGTCCAAGAGGGTTGCGAAACCTCTTTATTGCGGAATTATTCTCATTTGCTCGGTTATTTTTAGTTTCAATTTCCATAGAAATTGTCCTGACAAAGTTTTCAGAGCTTATTTATTTCAGTATGGCAACATCGTAAAATTCTACTACAGTTTTGCAACGCTGATTATTTTATTAACAGAAGTAAGTGATTAGCCTTTAACCCTTTTGATAAGAAGAGCGTGCATATACGCCTTTAAACGTCGAGTGAACATTTATAGAGAAAAAAAAAAAAAAAAAGAAAAGGAAGGAAACGATAGATGCACATACATTGACTCAGGAAAATATTTGAACGTTCACTGTGAACATCTTTTACGAATATACAATATTATGCATACTATACGAGACACGTTGCAATTTCATTTTTATTCCAATGTACAATTTGAAACAAATCCGAAGGAATGTTGTATAAGACGCATAATATATACACGTACGAAGGTTTGCCATAGTAAGTGTCTAAATATCTTCATCACTTACTATACATACCCCGTAACACAAAAACACTTTCATTCATACAGTTATATACTGAATTATGCAAATTACTTTAATGTATCTTTCCTTACACTTTCCTCACTTGATATGTTGTCCAAAACTACTTTCAATCTCGAGAATACAATAGCGAAAGGGTTGAAGATCACGCTGTTAATCTTTCAAGATCAAATACCTTTCAGCCTGTAAGAAGAATCATACGTTCACCAATTACGAATAGTAAGAACACATCTCGTCGAATGGTTTTATAAAAAGGCATGATGGAATAAAATTAAAAATACCGAAGAAAAATACATCTAATTACCGTTTGGTGTAATTAATAATTTACTAGATATTAATTGATTTATTATTACTAACTAAAACTTTTCGTATATTCAAAATGGTTAGAAGGAGAAGCTTGGTAAAAATGTCTTTTGCTTTTTTAGGAAGCTTAGGAAACAGTATTCCAGTGATATCGTTGCAAGCCAACGCATAATACAGAAAACGTGAACCTAATCTTGAAGCAAAATCGCGATACCGGTGGCAATTGTATGAAAATCGCGATAATAGACGAGAGAAGACGGTACGTTGCGAAAACGCGTTTCACGATGCACGCACCGTGACAGGATATGCGTTGCAAGGTACTACCAGGTACTAGCCAAGGCATGATTAACGACTCGAGTAATTCGCAGGAATCTAACGCGATCGAGAACATCGGTAGGATACCGGAACGCGTGGCGTCGAGAGCCCAGAGCACAGAAGCGATCAGAGACGACGAATTTGTGGCTTGGTGAATCACGATTCTCGTGGAAATTCTACTGTCTGTTCATCGACCACAAACAAGCTGACAGTATCGTCTAAAATCATAATCCGCCGCGGTCAGATCATTTATCGTCAACGTAACAGCGAGTTTCTCACTTAACATTCGAAACGGCCAACTGGTAATTCACTTGTAAGAATGCTATCTTCAATCTCAACTCGAGACCCAAGAGTGTCTACGTGTGCGACACGTACCCACGGCTGGATTATCTGTCCGCGTTAAAAATTCTACTCCTAACTTCGTTCGACTCTTGTTCGTCCACTTCATTGATTATTAATTATGTACTTTGGAATTTCGATTCCAGAAGCAACTTCATACGGTATATCGGCGACTGTTTTATTTCATCCGTAGTTTGTATTTTACATCTTTGAAGATTTACAGCGTGAGCCATGAATAGCAGAATATTCATCGTTTCTTTGCAAAATGCGTTACTTGGTACGGATTGAACGATATTAAAGTGTAATACTAAATCCAATATTATATATAATATAATATAAGATATCATATAAATGCAATAATATATTAAATATTATATAGTTGTACTTTTATCAACACAACTGGAGAAACAGAGTCTGTGCAGCGATTTGTTTCATCGTCATTTAGATATATTTGTTGTGTTCATGTTCCTTTACGTATTATACGCACTCTGTAAATTTTTGCATCATTGAACCTCCCATAAATGCATACGTTGTCATGATAATATTTATTATAATTCTATTACCATTAGGTCGTCCGAAAAGTTTCTTTCGTCTTATAAGGAAATAATGGATGCACAACATTTTCCGTTTTATATTATTTTATCGAATATGATCCATTTTGTTCTATCAAAATAAAGATCACAACGTTCGACAGATTAGGTTTCACAGGTTGTATAAAGATGCATCGTTGTAAAAGAAAGACACTTTTTGGACAACCTAATATTTTGCTTACATCGCGGATGTGTTATACCTTGTGGCGTCTTATGATATAAAATGTTAAATTACTAAATAGAAACGCCAAAAATGCAGTAAATTTGTTAGAATTTTTTAACTTTTTTCTACATATGCGACCTACGTATGTATCCTAATACGAGTATCCCGATACTTATAGCCAGTAGCGTATAGTGATAGCATGCACAAATCGATGTCACGAACGGGACCACACACGTAGATTTCCACGACAAGACCGGATACTTTCTTCGTATCATAGCCAAGGCGTTCTTTTCAACATCATTAAAGGCGTTGCTTTAAAGATCGTTACAGGCGTTATTAAGAGCACGATGTAACGCCACATAATTTTATACGTGGCGAAATGAGCCGGATCACGCGACTCGAAGCTTTTTTGTCGTCGATGAAAAAAGCCAGCAGTGGACACGAGTATTACTCTGCTTAGTTACAATGCTTTATCTACCATTTCGATACGTACGAGACAGCCTAAGTAGCACTATTTATTAATATTATTTTAACGTTTTACTAATTCGTCCAAAGAAAAATGTTTAGCTGTTGCTTCGTAACAGCTTGTACGATACAACTTGTCTTGAAACACGAAGTTATTTATGATATTTTCAATTACGAGACACGCGAAGTTATTTGAACAATTAGAGAAAATCTTCCTGAGGATACACTACGTGTTACGCAAAAGATTTTCTATAACATGTGACGCGATACGACTATCACGAACAAGTTGCTAAAGTTCGAAACAAATCGAAAAATCTACGTGTGGATGCACGTTACAAGACGCTTGGAACCTACCGGATATTAAATTCGTCGGAAACTCCACTTGTACGTTTCTTAATTTCATTACTCAAGCGCACGATTGATATTCAATTCTTCAGAAATATATGACTTAGCTCATTTACTATCCGCAAAAGGATAACGAAAATAAATCTAAGCACACATGCGTTTCGTATTATACGCAAAATTATCGGAACAACGATTATCGCGACTATTCACACTGTACATGTTATTTTCTCATCAAGCGTGCGTTTCCATTAAAGTCTACCAACTTTTACGTACATTTCAAGACTGTTTTTAAATTCCATCGCTGTAATCGTATCATCGATACGATCGCCTCACCACGGTGATAACGAAATAATGAAATACGTTAAAGTTTCGTGTGCCAGGCACAACATATTGGCAACAAATTTTCTGCGATAAGCAAATTTCAAATTCAAATAAATAAATGTGAATCATTGTGTCTGGAAAAATAACAAAGCGCTACACAGGACGATCCAACTTTTATAAGAACGAAACAGAAAAGGGCTGCAAGTTCTCTCACTTCGTGGCAAGACATTTTTCCCAGCAGATTTCCGATTTCGACGTTTGCAATATCATCCAAGGACTAATCGTTTTAGGTACAGATCCGCGTTCAGACGGGATTCATTGACTAAAAGAGAGGATGACGTCAGAGGACAACAAGTCGGACAAGAGGGCGGTCGCATTCTTCTGGAATTCCAGCGGCTCGTTCCTACGGGAGAAGCATTTCCTGCCGCTAACAGAGCTAGAAGGCAGTAACAGTAGCAAAAGGAGAAACGTAGCCGAGAGATTCAACATCCGTCAAGTATTTTTAGGAGGGATTTCATGGAAATATCCTCGGTCCCAATATGCGTCACGTAGCTCGGTTCGGCCTCATAGTTTCGTTCGTTCGTCGCTCGTTCCCGGCGAATTTATTTCGCCAGAGTTGAAGAACGAGAAAGAGGAATAATTGTTCGTTATCCGGTATTATAGCTCACTAAATGCAAAGAAATTTATATCGATAGATTGTTAGAAATTTGGTGGAAATGCAAGGCGAGCGAGAGCTTACGATTAGTATTAATAGCTTAGAATAAATAAAATAAATAAGACGGTAACGTAGGATGAATGCTTGGCGTATGATAAAATATTGTAGCAACTTCTTTCTTTTAGTTTCAGATGTTATTTTTGGCGCTTGTCAAAAGGTAGAATTTCGCGTAGAAACGTAGAATTTTAGTAGAAATTAAAAATCGCTGTTTATACATTGAACGTCGAATAAACTTACAGTTGAGACACGTTCGATAGAACTTCGATATTTTTCTGAAAAGCTTCTATTTCCTTCAGTGTTATTCTATCTTTTATTTCTATTTATCGATTATTTTATTTTTCTCCCATTTTCATCGCCTCGTGCTGATTTTAAATCCGTTTTTTGGGTTATTTTCGTGTATCTTTCGCATCCTATCGTTAAAAAAACGTTTCAAGTTTGAAGATAAAACAGAAGAATCCTTATCGATAGTGCGATCTCGCATTCCAATGTTACGTATAAAAACTCTCTCGGAACGTCAAAAGTCTTTCCATTTAGCAAAACCAGAGTGAGTCACATTATTGTCAAAATTTGAATCTGAAGCTCGCTGCTGAAATTTTCCACGGCACAATGTTTTCAAATCTGCCTGTACACTCTCATCCATCGGCCAGCTACGTGTCGATGATGTTTGGTCACGTATCAGTGACATAATTGCCGGTGTACAAATATTTCAATACAACGCCACGTAACACTCTTCCTCGATACAAAAGGAAGAGAGAGGGAAAAAGAGTGTCTTACGGTACTGGTTACATCGTACGTCAGAACAGGACGAAAAGAAAGAAGAGGATGGTAATAAGCTAATAATTCATATGTTCGTTCACCTTGAAAGTTAGCCGGAACGGTCCTTCCACCGATCGATCGGCAAATTTGCGACTGCTGCAAATTTAACGATGACATTATCGGTTAGCAGAGAACGACTACGCGTTTAATGACAGGTGTCGTGCCATCGGCATGGAATTTCGTTTCTCCTTTCGAAGGTGCACCAAGTCGATCGAAACCGTTCTGCAAACACGTACATAAACGTATTTGCTCGCGATCAACGCGGTGGTAATGAGTTGCCAAGTTTACGTGTCAATTTATTCGTTATCGACGAGTAAATATTTGTACACTGATTGTCCTCGATCCCGTCTCCGCGTTTTGTAACACAAGCACGGATCTCGCGGTGAAATTTGTACACCGATGGAACTGTTAACAAACAGGAACTGCCTAAAACGTATTTTCCACTTGCACTTGATTGATCTTTTCTTTCTCACCTTTTTAACTTTCTCTATTTTTTCACGACGCGTCTCGCAAGGATACTTGGCATTTGCGATCGTGTCATGGTGATAAATAGACCGCGGATTCACAGTAATATCGAATAATGCGCGTAACGCGCAGAAATACACGCAACACCGAAAGTATGATATTTTTCAGAATATTTAATAGAACAGTTTTCTATATAAAAATTTGTTAAATTATGTTTATGCAGATATCTATTTGCATAAATATCCGCAGTCTAACGATAAGTGAAATAGTTGCAGAAAGTAAGTGAATCAAAGAGACGAGATCCAAGACTCGTGTGTGAGAATGATAGTATATCTTTACTAATACTATGTTGCACTATATATGCGTAGAACTTTGTACTTTTCATTCGTGCGTTCAACGAGCTTCTCATTCCTCTTATAAGACGTTTCAATTTTCCTACTGGAATGATTTTTTATTTGCTAGTCAGCCATGATGACAAGTGAAGCAATTTCTACGGAAACGAGGCCCGTGTTACGTTATGTAGAACTTCGCGTTTTCTATTTGTACGTTGATCGAACTTTTCAATTTTCCTACCGCGCATTTTTATTTTTCTATTGAGGCAATCTTTTATTTGCAAGTGGGTCATAATGATAGGTGAACTAGGTTTCCAAGGAGACGAGATCTAAGATTTATGTGTGAGAATGATAGTGTATCTTTATTGGTACTGGAACTTTGTTTATGATACAAATTAATAACAGAGCGAATAATCGAGGATTGGAAATTGATTTTTCCGAGAAATAAATCTACAACGGTACATTAATGCAAATTAAGTGAAATTTAGATTTTCGAATGATACGATAAATGTTACGTAACGAATGTGGAAAGAAAGTTTCGGGCTGCCAAGGATGAAATTTCGTTTAAATTTGTTCTTTGATCCGTGTTGATCGAGATCTTTGTAAGAGGCTGGTAAGAAAATATTTACCGTAGTGTAGATAAATTTAGAATCAAAACATGCCTAGCGTATTTTATTCTGTAATACGAAATTTTGTGTAATGGCGTTAAGACATGTAATTCGAATTACAAACATTCAAGCCTTTAGTTTCACCGTGTTTTCGGATTTCATTTATGCGTACAAAAAAAAAAAAAAATCTCATAAATCAGCGTACATTCAATTCGTACAGCTATAACAAAAATTGTTAAAAATGCACGCTTTCAACGATAATCTACCTGTTTGTAGCTCGTTTGTTACTATCGCGGTTAACAATTTTATAGAAATTCTGAAATAGAAATCCAATACCAACAAAGCTCAAAGTAAATCTGCTCCGTTAATCCAAAACTATAGATATAAATATGGATAAGAATAAAAAAAAAGCTGAGAAACGTGATCGAACAAAATCATCGTATCAATCTAAACACGGATGAACGAAACAAATCGCAATTGAGATATTTATCCGCTTAAATACACGAGTTTTGCGTTTCTTTCTTCTCCATTCTTATCCATCGCTACATAGCAAATACATTAATCCGCTATTATTTCAAATCGCTATTCCCATACCACACAATTACCTATATAACAATATAACGATTCTGTAATTCCTCATCCTATACATATATGTATGTAGAAGAAAACCCACCTATGAAACCCGTATCGGACACAAGCTTCTCCCATGTGAGATTGAGAAACGAGCCGACCTTAATACTACAAGTAGCAATTCAGTCAATACGGCTCAGCAATGAGTTTACAGAAGCTAACAAGCATTAAAGAGCGTGTAATTCTATTCCTAATGAGTATCATCATTTGCAATCGTTTAGCTTTATTTCTATGAATTAATTTCTGTTCGAGACAATAATACTTTTCACGTTGCGAAACAACGTACGAATGTACGAACAATTATTAAACTATTATCATTTTCATGCTTTTTCTTCCTGTTTCGACTTTCTATCTATAGTTATATATGGTAATATCGATGGTGATTGCACGTCATTGCAGCAAATTCAAATTAATTTAGCAAATATTACTGAAAATATTATCATATTATTTTCTGTAAGTATTATTCGAAATTACTATAGCGCTTTAGAAAAAAGCTTTAGAAAAATATTTATTATACGATTAATTGAATATACTGGAAGCATTTCCCCGCTTGTACGGCACTGTAGCTGTAACCACTACTATATGTAAATATCCTAGAATAAACGACAGATAAAAAAATGTTTAATACAATAGCTATTAATACTTTTATTTGGTATGCACATAATTTCCAAGCTATAAATAGACTGCAAAGGTTTATGCACTTATGAGAAATTTAAATACGCAAGATACAAAATGTTCAAACTAAGCTACTCCTTGTAGTAATTAGAGAATGAAATAAATCTCTATTTAAATTCCATTGCTTCAATTCTGCCAGTAAAAATCTGATCTTGTCAATTTAGTTAATTACAATTCTACTGTACGCGATCTTCAACATTGAACTTCCTTTCCTTCAACATTACACTACCAATTATAAATAGTAGAACGTTGAGTGGTTAATTTTACTACGATTAAAATCTTACGTTATACGACGTATGTAATAGCTTTACGATACGATAAACTCAGAATAAAAGAAACGAAAAGCATTTGATTTATATTAAATATAAAAAACTGCCCTATTATGTATATATATGAAATATAAATAAAAATTCATCCAAAGATACTAATATACAGAACCACATTCCTATTATAATATAGAGACATCTGGATACATCAATAAACCGCGAACTCTTATTCAAGTTCATATTTTCGAGAATGTAATTAGAAAAGTAGAACTCGAGTGGGAAGTTGTTTTACCCACCAAGCATTAGTATTACCTACCAAGTATCGAAAGAACTATACTCAGGATATTTTATATATTTCTTCATACTGTGTGCATTTTGTACAATTCCAAATACCAAGTATTCTAGAAAATAGTATACTTTAGATATTTTATATATTTCTCCATATTCTGTCTATTTTGTGAAATTTCAAATACCTACTATTACACAAATCACTATACTTTGGGCATTTTATATATTTCTTCATACTGTGTGCATTTTGTACAGTTCCAAATACCAAGTATTATAGAAAATAGTACTATACTTTAGATATTTTATACATTTCTCCATATTCTGTCTATTTTGTGAAACTTCAAATTTCTACTGCTGTAGAAAGCACTATACTTTGGATGTTTTGTACATTAGATTATCCCAAAAGTTTCTTTCGTTTCATAAGGAAATAACAGAAGCACGACATTTTTCGTGTTATTTTATCGAATTGCGTATGACCCATTTTGTCCCAACAGAACAAAACGTCCCAAACATAATTCGTAACCCATTTCATTCCAATAGAAAGAAAGTTCTGAGACGACCTAACACTTTCTCATACTACGCGCATTGCGTGCAGTTTGGCGCTCTAAAATTTCGTCCTAAATACGTAAAAATCCGCAGTCTACACATCGAGAGTCTAATCTAACTGGTCTAAGAAGATCGTCAAATCGATGATATAGAAGATCGGTCGTTAGAATCGGGACGTATCGATTTCCGTTAATCCGGAAACCGATGGAGCGGTTTCGGTAGGGTCGTGGCTGGATCGGGCCGCTGGAGGAAGCAACGGAATGCGAAAGAGCCACTCCCGCCTCTCGTCGAAGATACGGGTTGGGGCCGAGCAGCGGCGACCTAGAGGCCGAAAGACAGAGGGAGAGAAAGGAAGCCCGTCTCGAGGAACGACCGAGAGCCTCGTCGAGGAACGTCGCATCGCGAGAAACAGGGAGAGAACGATCGAGCCCAACGAAGAGTGCGTGCTTTTCAGCTCGTTCTTTTGCGCCGAGTGGGCAGCAGCCGATGGCTTCGATCCATAAGATGAAACGAGAAGAAGACAGAATATAGAGGAAGATAGGAAGGTTGAAGTACTCGAGTACTATGGCAAGAGGGGAAAAGAAAGAGGAGATGAAGAGAAGTGTATTCGCGAAGAGAAGAGGAGAGGAGAGGAGAGGAAAGCGTGAGCTAGATTCTTTATACGCTGGCTCACGAAAGTATTTGAACACTTACCGCGGGGAACTTTTTATTTTCATATCGTACGCGTTCTATTTATTCGATTCATTTTTACTTTACGGTTCTTCGTTTCCAGGCTTCGGCGAGTTTCCCATTTCGCATTGTACTACGTCCTTTGGTCCTTTCATTTTTGAAATCTACGTTGTACCTCGATTGCGACGACACGTGGAAAGTATATGTTACGCGGAACACTCTGAAATTTCATTAGCGCTGTAATGCCACTGACCACGATTATATCGGTGAATGTTGAAACCAATGTAAAGACGTACATAGAATTAACCAGATATTTATTGGAAACGTATGTGTAGTGAAATATCGATATACAGTATGACTGTGTTACAATATATTTCAAAAGCACGCAGCGAACGTATAGTATCGCGCTATCGAATATCTTTCTTAATATAACGGATAGTTGACTGTTTAAATATTTTCGCGATCTCTGCAAATATTTCTGTGGTAAATATCTTGTAACTTCTATATACATTTTCAGATATGTTTCAAGTTTCATCGATACAATCGTGATAGTGAAGTGAGACAACAGTGCTAATGAAATTTCAAAATGTTTCGTCTAACGCACATAATACTTTCATAAAAGGTGTCTACAAGTGTGTAAACGCTTTCGTACGACTGTGTGGATGATACGAGACGAACAAAGAGAGAGGAAACAAGGAGTGGAAGATGTAGGAATGGTAAGATGATAGAGAGAGAGAGAGAGAGAGAGAAAGAGAGGAGAGGAGAAGCGTATCAAGGACGACGAAACGAACAGAGTAGTATTATAAAAGGCAGGCGACAGGCGCCCGCCATACCGAAGAGCTTCGTGTTACCGGCATCCAGGTCCCTCCCTTCGACTGGCGCTATAAGGCGCCCTGCTCCGTATAACTTGCCCTTAACCGCGTCTTCTGCTTTCACGGTCTTCTCTTCTCTCAAGGTTGAGCGAATTTCGGTCTTTGACACGTGACCGAGCGTACGATTTAAACGTATTTACGGATCGTGCGATGATCGGCATAGTAAATCGAGTTTCGAGAATGTTCACAGACACGAAGCAATTGCTAAATACAAGATGACATACAACATAACGCGAAGAGGCGATAGAATGTTTCAAACGAACAAATCTGAAAAAACAAAATCTAAAATACCAGAGATATCGTTGATAACCGTGAGTAGTTGATACGACATTAAACTCACACATACAAGCATATTTTATACAATGACTACGATCGAATTGTGCTTGAGAAAATTCGGAAAATTCTACTAAAACTCTCTCTCGTCTACGAAAACATGAATATGACTATATGTGATAGATCGCATCGAAAATATCAATAAATGTATTTACCAAATATAGATTTACTTCGCCTCAAAAAAAGAAAGAAAAAAAGAAGAAAGAACGAAAAATCTACAAATCGAATATCAAACAACTAATATGCACAAAGATTCAAAAATTAAATCGGAGCTACCACGTTCCAAGAAATCTACTTTCGTGGAAACTTCCGAAGATAACGATATAACAAACACAACCATCAACGACGCAGTAAAATGGTCTAACCATAATATAATACGTGTAAGTAATTACTACGGCGAGAATAACCGAACATCGTCATTATTTGATTGAAGTATTGAAGAGTGTTCGATAGAATATCATCAGCGCTATCATGATGCCAGCAGAAACAATACGGTGATTCAGGACGGGCTTTGAGTCGAGAGCGGGAAGCTTAAAAACGCAGCCGGCGTAACGCAATACGAACAAGATTTGTCCTCGTGCGTTTGAAAGGGACTGCACGGAGCGTTGTGCCATGTCCTTCGTCGTATTCGTTGAATTTTGCGCAACCAACTGGTGGAACTCTGTCGCTGACAGCGTGCACAGAGCACGTGCGGAAATAAATCGTATCGCCACAGAAATTCTTTATACACACGCTTCTCGCTTCCCTTTCTTCTTCTTCGTCTTTCCATCCTTTTTTTTTCTTTTTTTTTCTTTTTTCGAGAAAAAAAATTAACGATTAAGTCCCTCGATATTACTCGTTCGAGACTGAATATCGAGACACGTTTCTTCTTTCCTTTTTTTTCTTTTTTTCCTTTTAATGGAAACTGATCGAGATGACTTTTAAAAATCATCGATTCGTGCCTCCTTTTGATAATTATCTCGAGAAAAAAGTTAATGAGGTGATTCTTTGAGACCCGCCCATAAATATATCCTGATAATTCTTTGGAGTAAAAAATGAAAGTGATAACTCTTAAACATCGTCAAGTTGTATCGCCTTCTTATACGGTTGTTTGATGAAAAAACTAATGAGACGGTCTTCTTTTTAAGTTGTCTGCATATTCTGTGATATTCTTTTATTATTGTCTTCTTTTTTTCTATATTTAAATCGCATAAACAGCCTGGTTATTAGAGACAGGAACTATACTGTTCTATATTATTTTTCTATATTATTAAATCGTTTATATTGCTGTAATAATATGTAGTAATTGGACTGTGCGGAATTTTTAATATTTATAGGAAATTTACCGATGCGAGAATGTATAGAATACAAGCAATATGAAAAGCTTAAAACATTTCCTCAATTGCATGCAAAAGGATATGAATTTGCATAAATATTCACAGTCTAGTAATAATTATCGTATAATGTTCGTTGACTATTCATTATCTACGATATATTAACAAATAATTTTCATACGAAATGTATCCATGTATCTCCACAAAAATCCTAAATCTATTCCTAAGAAGAGTATCGTAATAATCGATGGTACAATCAAGAGAAGATCGACTTCGTATAAAAAGGTGCTAACTTTACCGCGATTCTAATAATTGCAAAATTCTATTCTACTGTACCACTGATGTTGATCGAAAGAATTTAAAGGATCTGCCTATAGAAATTGCGTTATGTACACGATTCCCGTTCTCGAAGCTTCTCAACCGTTCCACTGTTTTAATTGCCTCCGGTTCGTAGTCCACCGCATTACGGAATGTTGGTTCGAGTTTCATGAATGAAGAAATTTCTCCTATTTCCCGGGTGAATGCAACAAGTGGCGATGAGCGGTCTTTTATCTGCTCTGCACCATCGTGCTGGCCCAGTTTCCTTCTCCGAGCATAAATCTACTACACACCGACTACATCTGCTGCCTCGTGACAGGCAAACTCTCATAATCAATTTCTTTCTTTCAACGAACGTAATCAAATCTTTTTTCTTTTCTCTACATATTTATTTCTAGATTCGCGAAATCTCTCGAAAGCTGGAATGCTCCTTTCTTCCTTTCTCTTTTTTTTCTCTCGAAAGTATATCTATCTTGTGAGAAACTAAAATCTCAACAAATTTCGTTGAGAAAACATGATTTATTTTTCCTTAATATAAGTACAACGAACTAACGAATGTAACGATTAAAACGTAAGCGTAAAGGCCAGAGAACGAACAAACTCAATCGCATCGTTGTTAGTTAGCTTTGAATTGTAATGATTTACGGTCGGGATACCTCGTTTGGAAATGTCTCTATCGTCGAGAAAGTAATACACGAAATAAGATTAAATCAGCTGAATTATACAGTCATCCACTGGACAACGCTATACGAAGATTAAGTAAAAATTAATTAGTATCGTCAGTTTCGTACTTTCGCCCAAGTTATTTATACAAGTTATTATTTATTCCGAGAATTTCGAGACTTTCGAATCACAAAAATAGCGTAAACTTGTTGACTTTCGAGGAGATTTTAAATTTTCAAAGCACCGAGCGTCCCGCACCTGCTTCTCTTTTTTTTTCTTCTCCTTTTTCCAATTCCTTTTTTTCATCCTTTCACTTATACCACCCGCATTTACGCGGATGACGAATACCACCAGCAATCTGATTTTATCATGCTAATACCGCTATCGTGAGAGACCTCGTGTTTTTTCCTCGACCAACGATTCCGCGCTGTCGACCGATACTTTTATCGCCGCGAAATAGCTCGATCGAAACGGACGGCCGATTTATCGTAAAAATTACGTCAAACGATAGAACGAATTCGGTCTAACGATTCACGTGATCTTTAGACGCTTCTTTATTCAATTGCGTCTCAATCGTACTTACTATCCTCATGATTATGCGAATGGATATATCTTCTTCGATTAATCTCCGCTCGTTTCTGTTTTTTAATTAAGTGTTCTATATTAGGAAGCTTTACAGCGATATTCAATCGCCTTGCGATAATTATTTTACGTATCGTGGAATCCAAATTAATTTCTGTAGGACACTTATACTAGTTCTTTTTTCGACTTTCTCTTTCTTCCAGATCATATCTTTTTAACGTTTGTATGATGTAAGCGGTTTTACAAATTTCATCAAGCTCGCGCCTCGTAGTTTTATAACTGGTTAACTGATCTATACTTTACGTTACGAAGACCGGGGACGCGAGACATGATAAGCTCCACACGCTTTTCGTGTTTTCTGATCTACTGATTAAAAAATGCCATACGACGTTATCATATTCTATATTTCTAAATCTCCCTTTCTATTGCGCTCTTTACATATTTGAATCCATCAGAGTATTCGAATACTCGGAATAAAAATCTTGCACGCATATATTACGCGTATTATACGAAATATTTTGAAATTTCGTTAACATCGTGAGACACGACTGTTACGATTGTATTATACATTGAAACAAACGTGAAAGTTATCAGTTATTTATATCTCTGCTTGCGATTCATTTTCCCAATTAAATGAAATTATAACAGCGCAATTTAACAAAGTAGCTTCCCGATTATTTTACGATCGAAATTTAACAAGAATTTCTACGTCTACGTTATTAATAATTTTCTACATCTTTTTCGTTCTTCTGCTGAACCACTTTATTCCCTACGAACTCTAATTCTCTGTCAGTTCCTCGCGTTTTTCTGTTTCCACTCTTTTAACGGTATCATTTCGTTTCTCATCCAACGATAAACCTATAGAAACAAGAGAGATCGCGTTCTGAACATAGCTCACAGGCTTAATTATACCTTCAAGAACATTGGAGCCCTGACAGGATCGCTTTATATAAATACAGGCCACACTGTCGACAAGAGATATTCACCTCAAGTGGCATATAACTCGCGAACTAGTGCACTTGCATTGACGATTATGTATACAGTATCGGGTCGAAGAAACTTTAGGACGCTATAAATTTTCTTAACTTTAATACTAAACATCTCTCACCATATTGTCAACCAATCGTTTATTCTCTACCGTACGTATATTATATCTGTTCACTGTTCTTATTAAAATCAATTACTAACATCTTGTTCTAAATATCTTATTAAATCGAACATTATAAAAATGGTAAAATTATCGCGTCTCTCTATATTTCTTATTTTATAAACTTTCTTTCGCCCATCGCTGTACATAGCTACATATCTACGTTCTTTATATTTACCATTAGAAATCGGGTTACTCGAGCTTACGCGAGTCACATTGAATTCGAGTAACTCGACTAATCTGAATAAGGATAACGTCAGCGGATGTACAGTTCTTGTAGCCAGAGGCGCTATTATTTCGTCATAGCAGGCTTGGCATATAAACGGTACCGTCTTGCATTATACGTCATGGTACGTGAGATCTCAATGGTCGCACAGTGTGTGTATTAATTACACGCGTATGTATTAATTAAATCGCAATCTGTCGAGGTATCGCGCGCTAAATGTCCAGGAGAAAATTAGACGAGCACGGTGGATAGAATTTTCCAAAACAATAGTATAATTTCATTCGAGTCCTTGGCAACGGAATCGTCTTGCATAGAAATAAAAGCTTACGTGTTGTTTTGTTAGAAGTCCATCTCGCATGGATCGAAGCCTTGCCGGAAACGATGCGATTTCCATGGAAAATTGCAATTTTAGACGATTATGCTCGGACATCTCGGATTTCGAAGTAAGAACTCTTTAAGGAAATCTTTAAACTTTGTACTTGGACATATTCCGTTTGAAGAATTCGATTGTTAATTTGAAAATTTGATATTTCTTTTTAATGTAATCTAATGGTATTGACAAGTAATAATAATAATAATAAAAAGGTATTATCGTCTATGAAATAGTAGTATTCTTTGTTACTTGACTCATGTACTTCCCCATTCTCTATCTCCACGCGTTCTCTTCAGGGAATCGAGCGAGATTCTAAAATCCAATTTTTCAATTGCAAACATTTGTATACATTCTGCGACAACGACGAAAGGTGTGTTATTAATTCGATGGAAATTATAGGACTAAAAGTGATATATAAATAAACTAAAAATTGTATGTTCCTATAAACAGCTTACTCGTTGATCTACTAATTAAATACTATTATTTATTTATAAACATAGCCTATAGACAGATCAGTTTTGAAATTCAGTTGTTCGGCTGAGAAATTGTTTACATATTTTATATATCTACGTACATTATCTGACGTTCAAAGAATTTTTATGTATTTAAGAAAAATAGCAAATACCCGGATAATTCAGTGGAAATCACAGAATGACGAATTATTCTCGGATCAATGTAATCACTCGCGAAATAACTACTAATTATTTTATTGTTTACTTACTATTCTGTACTTCTTGATAATTGTAAGAAAAAAAAGAAGAAATTACATCAACTACCAGAAACATAATCGTGCGAAGTAACTTTTAATATCTCGATGATTCTCGGTACCGATTAACTCAACATGACTCGGCATCGGAAATAATTTCTAGTTCGATATTCAACTTAATTGAAAGTCGCGACGACAGCGAGACATCGATCTCCCGAAGACGATTTCGCTATAACCAACCTTATTACGCAACCATAATCTGTGAGAGATAGAACGAACGCGTCTCTCTCCAGCGAGAAGCAAGCGGAATCTCTATCTATCGATGGCTGAGGGATCTGCGTGCTCGTATCGATCCAGAAAACCAGTTTAGGATCAGCCACGAAAAGAGAAAAGGAAGAAATAGGGAGCAGAGGCAGTCAAAACCAGCCGCAAAGCCGAGCATTGTAAAAATGCCAGTAAAAATAGCATGGAACATAATTTTAGGGTCTGGCCTTAAAAATTTGTTCGAAAACGATAGACTAATTTCGAGAGGATCAAAGGGTCGATTTACCAGAACAGCTACACGTTGAAAAGTTTCCAATTTTTAGATTATTTGTAACAGATAATTATACAAGCGAACCATCTTTTTACCGTGATGAATTAAAGTGAATTATTTTACTTAATAAAAGTAATATCACTTAATAAGAAGGATATAAGAGCTGGCACGTTAAAAGAGTAATACTTATACCTAAGAAATTGTTAATTTTGAGATTGTGAATATCAATTGTACAGGCGAATTATCCTGTAGGACGAATCAAGATAGATCATTTTGTCTGATAGATTTGGACTATTAGCGGAAAAGAATCTCAGAATTGTAAAACTATTTTAATCCTATCTTTAACGATTAATTAGTAACATAGAACTCGTAACAGTTTAGTAATCTAATTGTAAATTTAATCAGACAGAAAATTCAGAATTCAAGAACATAATTTAAATTGTACAAATTTGAAGAACATAGTTTTACTCGTAAAGAAATCTATTTACCCATAAATGATCGAATTATTAATTAATTATTAATTCAATTTCTACACATGTTAAACTATCTATCTTCTAAATCTCAATTTGGAATATACTTACCTTTGCACATTGAATTTCTTAGAGAAAAAACGTGGATGTTTTAACAGAGAAAACGAAGTTTCTCTCGCATCCTGTGCGAGATTTTCTCGCGTAAATTAAAGTAGATTCTTGTAATTTTCTCGATACAAGCACGATAAGAGCGATCGGCTTCCATCAAGTATTAGATTGGTGTTTGCTAGCAAGTCAACGTCGACCACGGAAACGGCGATACCCTGAAACCTATAGCCATATGGTTCGTCGCAATCAATAAGATCGATTTACAACACGTCCGTTCGAGTTATAAGATGATCTTTTTCGCGTATGCAACACGGATTGGTCGTGAATGAAAATGAGAAACTGCAGATGTTCGTTACGCTTGCGCTTGCGTCTCGAGAGTCTGTAATGTTTCATAATGTAGTAACAATTTAAGAAGGAACATGTATGTCAATGTAAATATTGTTCGAAATTAAAAAGATTAAACGATTTTACGATAGAAAATTAATATATTACGATATTTGTAGGTATATAGGTTAAATGAAATTTTCAATTTGTAACGAACATACAAATATATTATTACAAACTTTTGTTCGATTTTAACGTTTCGATAAACATAGAATCTATAATTGCGGACAATTTAGTAAAAGGCTGATAATAACGAGATATTCTAAAAACGAACGTTATCGAACTACCGATTATTATTACTACTAATCGTCCATAGATATATACTCTTGGTCAACTAATTGCAACATTTATTCTAATTTCATACTTTTAAAAAACTATGTGGAAATGTACGATAAAGGTAAATAGACAATGGCTAAAATAAAGTAGCTTTGAAGTTAAAATTGGAAAGTTGAAAGCTAATTAATAGTAAAAAAAACTGGTTATTAATATAGGATACACTTGCAACGATACAAGCATCATTGTATTCAGAAATATAGAACTTATTCATTTTGTTCCTGTTAATATTTATACGTTCTATTAAACTCTGATAAATTGAATGAAGATTCTGATCGAATAAAAACTTTAGTTCTCAACTGGATAATCGAATTTTCCATAAGCTTCCATTTAACTCTACTGATTTACATTTGCTTACAATACTCGTTCACACTGGCTTTCAAATGCACTTTGCTTCAAGCGATACACTTGTTCAATTACGCCTATCTGCATTTTCAATGCATACTATTACATTCCAAGGCGAATAAAAATATCGCACATAGGTGACTCAAATCTTAATAAATCTCCACGATCTTCGTATTATACGCTCGTATGAAATAAATCGTTAAAATATGCTGAAAATCAATTTTCTTTGCGAACTAATTTCTACGTTCATTTAAAATAACAGCCGATCAAAAATGTCACGCTGATATACATATATATATACATATATATATATATATGTTAAAATTTTACACGATGGTATTTGAAACATTAATTCAGACACCATGAAACACGTTTCTCTGATACGTTCGTCGTAGTCGTAGAACTTTTGCTTTGAGCTAGGTCGTGAGATGTGACACGCGTTAAAGGACGATCTCCACGACTCGCATGCTAAACGTTCACGGGTAATAAACATGAGTTATCGCTCGAACGATTGCGTGGGGCTACACATTCCATGTGTTCACGTACTGTCGGTGGAAGAGATATAGCGAGGTTATAAAATCAATCAGACATTGTAATTTACTTGTTCCAAGAGTCGACACAATAATTTCAGACACACAGTGACTTGCATTAATATTCGAACATCATGAAAAATGGAAACACCGATCGTACAGTTTGTAACATTTCCTATGTATTATAACAATTTGAAACACGCAAATAGGAACAAATCAGCCTTTTCGATAGAAATATTACAATTTCTATCAATGTTTCTCAAAGGATCTTTGAATTACCTTGAATTATTAATCGTTATTATTAAATGTTATAATTGTTATTCTGATAGTCAAGTTCTGACTGTATATCGATTTATGAATGATTTTAGCAGGCTGAGATTCAAGGTGCGTCTATAAAATGCGTCAGATTCTGGGTGCGGTTACATCAATCGATGTTGCCGATTAAATGCTATAATTTATGACATCGCTATGTCTGTTCCAACAAGTATAGGGACACGCAAACGCACACGCGTGTCCGCGATTAAAATATGAAAGAAGAAGACACTCACCTTCGGGTCTCAGTCTGTCGGCGAAAAGGCAGTACGGGGGTGGCGGCGACTCTGAAACGAAGAAGAAGAATAACGAATTAATACGTATGGCGAGTATTTTTCTAGAAATGCGAAAACTGGACTTTTCATTTGATCTTTCGACTTTAAATATGCTAGTATTTAAATTATACATTTAACTAGGTTTCTGGTCCTTTTATGTGAAGTGCTTAAGTTCGCCCCTTTTTTTATCTTAGACGCGTTAACTATTTATTAAAATTGTTATTTCGTTGATTTTTCTCTTATTTTTTTTCTTGTGAAAATTTCCTTATGAATATAAATTGAGCGAATAAATAATCTATAGCTTGTATTGTACCTTGTTATAACCGATATGAAATTATAAGAAGTAAGATACTTTATGAAGTGTAACTTAATCTTTAATTTAAGCAGAGCTCACTATCAGCTTATATTTATTACTGATTTTTTAGAATATTAAATACCATACACGAAGCTACTAATTAGGAATCAATGAGCAAAATATAATTATTCAAATAAGTATTATCGTAATTATATGGTGAATAATTTATCTACTAGTTCCTAAAGGTACATTAATTTATTTTCAGCCGTTAGTTACCTGTAAGTAATTTAAATTTTAATTTATTCTATATTAACACAGCAAGAAAAAATAATTTATAGCGTTCTTAATCTACCCGAAACCGACATAAAACACTTCTCATCGCAATAAAAAGTTTATTTTTATTCATTAACTATTCATATCTAATTTAAATCGATATCTATTGCAGATTACAATTTTGTCTTATTTTAAGCTAAAATAAAATAATTCAAATTACAGCAAAAAGTAATTTACAATCTTCCCATACATGTTACAATTACAACTAGATATTATCAATCGATCCAAAACACTTTTAATTTCGACAATAAAATAATTGTTACTGCCAATTACTGGACGGCCAATGTTAATGCATTTATGCGAAATTACATAGAAATAGGAAATTAGATAAAAATATATAAAATATTCAAAGTAAAGTACTCGCTACAGTATTTAGGTGAAACGAATCTCCCTTTCCTATTTTACTTATTTAAAATCACCACCATACCATAATACCATAACACAGTTGCGTTACATACTCTTATACAATACCATGTACATATATTAGCCTAATCTGCTATTGGGCTTAATCATAGATACATACATACGTATACGATATTTACGTTATTATACTGGTCATATTACTGATAACAGATATCAATTACAGCGTGTATTGCTACATTGCTATAACGCAGCTAGATTAGTTGGAAGATTCATATGTTGAAAGAACCGTAAGAAAGGAAAACAGAAAAGAAGAAAAATCTTTAATTAGGTTCCGTTTCTTTAACGATATTCATAAAAATATAAATTTGCATAAACATCCACGGTCTACCAATTACATTTATTCCGTAAGCATCCTGCGCGTCGTTGGAATACAGCAAGGCACGTTAAAAGGAAACGAAGAACATTCATTAAAGGCGCCAGACCGCGATCAATCTATTTTCGTGGGAATCTCGTTACGCTCGCGTCCCGATTCCACTTTAATCCAGAACGGATTGCCGCGACGCGACGGTTGGTCGCGAGTGCGAGAAATTAGAAACCGACTCAAGGCTCCGCGTTTCGATTAAGCGGAATTAATGGGAATCCGCGCGGGGCGGCGCGGTACGGCGCGGCACGGCTCGCCGAACGGACGAACGAAACGAAACAGGCCTGGCGCCCGTTAGAAGCCACGCTCCAAAAGCGGACGATTCTATTATTGGCGCGGCCAACAGCGAAACCGGTACGCCGCTTTTCGTCCTTTTACGTATCGGCCTGAAAGCGTAGAGGACAAACGGTGGGCTCCCGCGAGTAAAATTGCGAACGTCAAGGTAACCGAGCGGACGCGAGCGGCGCCTAGCCGATCGAGATGCCGCGACGCGACGCGACGTCGCGTCTGCCGACAGGGAATTCTCAAGGAACGCCACCGAATCTCCTAGCGATGGGATCAAGTTCGGATATTTACTTGCAAAATTAAATCAAATACGATGCGCAACGTTCGCTTCGTAAGGATTCGAATTATGCCACGTTCATAATATGTACATATGTATGTATGTGCTTGTAAATTCAAATCAAATTGTATAATAAAATATATAAAGAAATAATAATAAGTTTTACTTTGGAATTTTTGAATATTCTTTGCGAATAGGTACGAGAAACTTAAAGATACGAGAAAAGGTACACGCAATGCACGTAATACACGAAAGACATACTGGTTATAATTTTTAATAGATACAACAAATCTGCATATGTTTGATATAATTTTTAAGAAGAATAATTGAAGGTAGATGAAAGCTGATTACGCAGAGATATGAGAGTTAAGCGCCGGTTAAGATCTTAATTAAATTAAATAGATTAGAATACGTCTTTCTGGTCGCAGTCGACAAATTTAATTTAATTACAGATTTTATGAGACGTCAAATATTTGAGATCTTTGATACGTTCTAAACGCATAAAGGTAAAATTACGATCGATCGATGATAATTTTCGTGATTTTCATGATAATTATCGTATCTTATACGAAAGCAGGAAATGTCCTAATATTATAAGTATGTATGCACATTTATTATAATACTTGCGACATACTTGAGTCCGTCAGTAAAATTTGCAATACGATTAGGCGTAGCAAGGCTGCATCGGCGATACATACCGACAACTGGGTTAACGAGCCTTTTTCTTCCAAAGGATTTGTCCCTCGATCAAGACGTAGTATTTAATGATATTCATTTATTCAGAGAGAGGTCTTCTGTCGATACATTGCTCTGTATTTAATTACGTACTATACCGGTATTTTCTGCGATTTGTACACTTAATTGCACAGTGGACGATATTGTTACATGAAAATATTTATATTTGGGGTTGTTTGTAGTTAGAATTTATCGTTAGATAAAAGTACATTTGTTTTACAATTAGACACTATCATAATATATTGAAGGACATTATTATGTAAAAATACTGAAATTTTGAAGACTTTATATACGCATAATTATAGGGTATTTATAGGGTAATTATAGGGTATAGGGTAACGATATTTAATATTTCCGAATGGAAATATTAACTTTTTGAAAATTTGTACTGAATTATATACTGGAAAACGTTGTTGAAAAATTCATACTTTAATTATACGGTGTATCGTATTGTTAAACAGTATTATTGACTATTCGAAAAGTTTAATTATATATTATTTAGTTGTATATCTATCAAGGAACAATGCGATAAGAATATTGATATGATAAAATGTTAAAAAAATAAAATGTCTTCTATATGTTATACCATTTGAACGTCTTGTCCAAATATTCGGACAAGAAATATGCCGAAATTAATTCGTACGATTTCTCGTACAATGAATACAAAGAGCTTAATAATGCTACCCGTAGAATACATTATACCTTCGAAATAAAATTATGTTTTTTTCTCTTTCTTTATATCAAGTGACATGCAATTATAAGTATTAAAAAACAGACACGCGAGATATCTCGTCTAAAACGACGTACGAACAACATGGGGACGTGAGATATCTGGTTTACAGTGTCGCGAGATATCTCGTCCGCGAATGCGAAGAGGTTAATCTGAATGTCCTTGACAAGGAAACGAATGCGAGGAAGATAATGGATTATAAAAAAAAAAAAAAAATAATAATGCAAGGAATGTAGCGCAGATATTGTACATTAAGTAGAACACATTGAAATTTGTTTACCAAACAGAAGAAGAATAAACATAACAAACATAATAATATACAGTACTTAAGTAAATATTTTACGCCAGAGTGTGAAATAGTGTTTAGATTGCCTGTATATAAGTAGTAAATTACATTGTTATTTTCTGTCCTACCGAAATACGTATTACGAGCTTAAACGTGAAATTAATAGCATAAAGCAACACGCAATTCTATCTGTGCGGTTGTAACAAAACAGCGAAACGTACTTTACGCCAAAATTCCTGAGTTCACAGTAACAACTAATATTCGCGCAAAAGACGCATAATGGCTGACAACGGCGCCTACACACAAATCTTCTATCACGATTGTCTCGATCCTGGCTTCCAAACGAACAATCACAGAGAATCAACTTGCGCGATTCTATTTATACTTTATACTTCGATCGAGTCACGCAGGTTCATAGAATATTTCTTCGAACTTAAACTCGCTTTAACGATTCTTAATTTCCTTATTATCTGAACTAACTCGTCAATTGAAATTCATTTGTTTCACTTTACAAACTCCGTTTTCTAAACGTAAAGAATAAAATACAATTTCGGTGCTATCTTAATTACGTTAAAATCATTAGCGAAAGATTAGACAGACGTCCGTACGCGTCGGTCGAAGAATCTCACCAACGTTCAAGTCCAATTTACAAACAGAATAAATCCATTCTATAACTCTTGAATGAGGAACAAAGAAACAAAAACAAAACAAGAAATAACGAAATAAAAAAAATGGAAAGGAACAGAAAAGAAACTCAGAAACGGTATAAAAAGCAAAACGACAAAAGAACATACACCTTTGTAAAGAACGTAATATCGTGAATTACGTAAGAACAAGGACACGATCCTCAAAATAATGCCTTTAAACATTTATTTATACTCACGAGAAAGTTCGTGGTTCTTTTTTTTTCTCTAGTCCGTCTTGTCTCGTATCTTCGAAAACTCGTTTCTCGTTGATTCCCTAATGTCACGTAATATTGGAAAACAAAGAGGCTCCGATATGCTTCTTTCATACACGCGGCACCAGACCGAGGCGACGTATCAATTAAAATTAAATTTCTGACTCACTCGGCCCATTTGAAATTCTGCACCGTGCGCCGGCGCTCCTCCACTTTGCCAAAACACGATGACCTTGCCTGCCATTGCCTCGCCTTGCACGGTCGCGCAACGTATGAATGGTAGGCTAAACGTTAAGCCTAAGCGGCAACGGCCGCTACGTGTTCGCGCAGGTTGCGATGCAAACGATGCGGAGAACCGAGTGTTCGCGTGTTCCTCGATAGTTCCAGTAGAAACCTTGCACCCCTTTAAGACGCAGACACTCTGACTTTGGAATTTCAGATGATAAAGCATATGTTGACCCTTGATTAACAAAGTCAAAGCTAACTAGACTTGTATACACGTACAATGTACGATCGTTGACGGTTGATCTAACTTGACTTCCTGTGGAAATCCTACACGGATACGGTAGAATTATGGGAGGTAGACTCGCAACGGAGTAGACTGTAACGACGAGAACAGGTAGGTAGAGAATGTAAAGATAGAAATTGTAAAAATTCTACACCGCAATGCAGATGTAGATAGTGTGAAGTTATGGACAATCGGCTAGGTATCGCGTAGGATTATCGGCTACGACGAAAGAAATTTTAATATACAAGCGACTAATCTTCTTTGGAATGGAATTGGACGAAATAGAATGGTACGTCAAAAGGAATAAGCGACTTTGAAATTGCAAACAATGAAGGAAAAATTGTCCCTTGATTAACAAATTCAAAGTTAACTGTACACGTGGTCGATCTACCGTAGAAATTCTGCGCACAGAGCATACAATTATGGAAAGTAGATTCGCAAAGATTACAATAGAGGAAGAGTTGCCATATACCAAACTCCATCCCTCGATCAAGAGGGCCACCAACTGTACAAATATACAACTAGTCGGACAGCGATAATCCTAAGCAACCGTCATAAAATTTAGCATTCATTACTTTACCGTTAAGGCCCTTAAGTATGACAAAACATCTTTCAAGTCGAGAAATTCCTTAGGGTTAACACTCAATCCGATGAAAAATGGGAAGAACTTTTTTTCCCATGTTCAACGGACATTTCACCGGTCACTAGTTACGTATAAATACCGCCGTCACAGAACATAACTTACTTGCTATCATCCCTTCGAACAGAAGATTATTATTAATCTCGACTTATTAGTCACTCTTCACTTTATATTCTTCGAGGAAAAGTTGTTGGAATAAAGAGTACATTTAAGTTGTTAAATCGGTGTTATAATTATTCAACAATTCCTATTATCTTAATGGAATCTTAGGGGATCGGCTGATTCGTGGCGTCGATCATCGTATCGTAACGAGAATTTACGACTCTCGTTGGCGCGCTCTACCGCGACCGCGTCTCTCCGCGAACGGTTGAACAGGTAGAAAATGTGAAAATAACGTAGAAACTCTACACTCTGGCTAGTGTAGAATTATGGAGAAAATAGAATTGAACAGATATTGGATGGAACAAAAAAAAATAAAACAAACAAGAAAAATGGGGATTTAAGTATATAAGGCACATCATTTAAGGTGCAATTGAACGAAATGGAATATTAGACGAAATAGAGTAAATGATTTGGGAAATGCAAATGATAAAGGAAATGTTGAGCCTTGGTTAGCAGTGCACAGTTAAAGTTAGCTATACATCTCTAAGCTTGGCTTAGTTTTATTAGCTAACTATACCTTGTAGAATCTACACTATAACAAAATGTGTGAAATGTGTGAAGAACGAAGTTGCTAGATTATAATAAAGGGACGGAAATTTAAATGTACAAGTGACTAATGTTTGGAAGAGCATTGTATAAAATAGTAGTAAATCAAAAGAAGTAAGTGAATGATCTTAGAACGATGAAGAAAACACTGATAATCGGCTGACAGTACAAAGGAAAATTTAACTATGAGTAATAGATACATACTTGAATAATTGAAGAAACAACGTTTATCTCTTTACTAAAAATTTACGACGTTATATGATGGTATAATATAAAGAATAATAAAATAACAAACGTTTAAATGTACTTAAATGTGACTAATCTCTCGAAAAGGAATCGGATGTGAAAAGAAAGAAGCGGTAAATAGCAGAAACTGAAGTGGAATTACTTGCTAACAACGAGATTGTATGTTTCGTTGGATTGAAAAAGATGAAATTATTAAATTGATTAATCAGGAGTTTCGTGCATGATGAATACTTAAGAGTTACAATGTAATGTGATATATGACTACTTAACTAGTAGAATGGGATTAAAATGACCTATGCTTGGATGGTGCAAGGTTGAAACGACCTAGAATAAGAATTCTGCTTACAATGTTGTATTTGATACAGCGATTAACTGAAACTTTATAATCTCTGCTTTAAGCTTCTCGAATACCAGCTATACAAATTGTAAAAAAATGAAATTTATTTCTTCCCACTAATTATATATCTCTCGCTACTTATTAACATAAGATATTAGTCTTATTTCCTTTTATCGGTTACATAATATATCGTAGGTATGTAATGTTATTCAATATCAAAGATATGATTTCATAAAACTGAAAATATTTAGAAAATTTAAAAGATAATGTATGGTTTAATATTAGGAGAACCAGTTTGGTTATTTTGCCGAATCAACGAATCAACAACAACGAAATTATTATTTCCACTAATAAGTAAAATTATTCATAAGCACTCAACGTTTAAAGGAAGATAAGTATTTCTCTCTTTTTTTTTATCTATAATAACAGCGAACATTATTCTTCAGCGACTGTTTTTAAAACATTTTAAGTAATGAAAGCATGTTTAAAAAGAAGATAATAAAAAAGGAACTCCTGTATTTGCAATGTTAAATATATGTTTAAGTGAAATTGTTGTGACTCAGTTCATGTAAAATTATTAGGGATTAATTTACCTAAGATTATTACACTATTTTTCTTTCTTCAAATAAAATCTCTCCGTTAGTTTCCGTGTTTGTATGAAGAATTAGTACAGTACCCATAGTACTAAAATTATAGTCACATTCTCTGCTACTAACAGAAAACGACACGATATAATCAATGAAAATTACATTCTAACTTTGATTTACGAAAGCCTAGTTTTTTATTTCGACGCGTTAAATCGCAATTCGTATCTTAAATTTAAAAGATAAAATTTTAACGATAACAAATTTCGATAAGAAGTTAACATTATCCATACCATGATACATGTTCGTATTTTTATATTTCCTATAAATGCATAAAAATTCGTAGTCTACTTATCAGAAACTATCAAAGAAATTATATTTTCAGAATCACGAATCCTACGAAGAAGCTGGTGTCGTAAACTCAAAAATAAAATAAAGTATGATATTTTGGTCTCCACGACGAAACGTATTGAAAGTCGTATTTTGTGGTGGTTTGAAAATACCAGAAAACAAAGAAATATGCAAATCGCGTCCGAACAAAACGATAATAAGAAATGAAAACGAAAGATAGGAAATCGTTCTAAATAAATATCGCGACAATAAAAACTGATAAAAGTGCGACAATTTGCGTAATGACGCCGTCTAGCCGATGATAATCGATTTATCCAAGTGAATTATTAACAACGCCGCAATATTCGAACGTTGTCGAACGTAAAACCAGATAAAGACAACAACAGTGTGTCTGTGCCGTTGCGCGTTGCGAAAACAAGGCGCCACCGTGAATGCGATTCACCTTCGATAAATGTCGACGAACGCTATAGCCGTGTTTCGACGGCTATAAAATGCTCGATGATAATGTTTACGTATTCAAGAAAATCGTATTCAAGTCCGCCGAACACATTCACGAAATACGGCGAGAATCGCAAAAACTTGCAGACACTGAACACCGATCCTCGTGGCATTAATAAATAATTTAATTTACTTGGCAAACCTGTTTCGCCTCGTCGCGCGTATTTAAAACACGCTTCCACATTATTTTCAAAATCGATCCTTGATATTAAGTAAATCAAACATCGAGCTGTTAGTATTGCAGCTATATCGTTGATATATATGTATAACGAGTATGTAAGAAATATAAAATTAAATAGCTATGTGATCGTAATATGAGAAAAAGTTTATTTTACTAACACTTATGCATGTAAAACATTCTTATTAATTTTTCAAAATTGATTCTTGAAATGAAGTAAATTCACGCGGAACATTGAGGTTGTATTATTACGTACATGGAAAATATACAATTATATAAATAGCTACATGCTCGTACGTTTGTAGTATTATGTTCTACTTTCGATTAAGTAGAAGTCGAATATCTTGTTTGTTCGAAGATTAAAGATAAATTATTATAAATATATGTTTTATATGTATATAAGAATTTCAATAAAATTATGAAAGCTTTAATAGGAATGATTTAATAGGAATTGATGACTAGAAAATGTTATCAATATTATTTGAATTGCATCAGTCGATACGTAGATATTTTATAATCGACGTTATTCCATTCTTTAAATTGTTTACTGTTTGGCATAATTTTTACTCCTTCGATAATCCACGAAATCACTATTCACCCTTTTTCACAATATTTAACATTTGAAATGTGTTAGAAATAAAATGTCAATGGGCACCTACCATTGTACTAAATATTTTATGAGTAAACAAAAAATAGTCGGAAGTTAAAGCGAAGAAAAAATCAAATTTGCATATTAAAAATACATATTCCTATCTAATCCTGCTACATTCCTTTCACGCAATTGTGTTTTTCTAATACTAAGAAATACGTGAATAGAATACGAAAAAATTCCTATTGGTATGCATGATTTCACGCTTCAACTTTACGTTAAACTACTTCCTAAAACATTGCAAATCCATTTTGCTATAAAAATGGCGAAGGCATTGAAATATAAAAATTCAACGATCGCAACAGTATCGAACTACTCTCGGCCTCTCGAAACTGTATTCTTACCAAAAAGTAATAAAAAAAGAAGGAAAAGAAAACGATCTAACAACCTACTTATACGCAGCAACAAATTCATATACATGTATAATGTTGCAGCCCTAAGCAACGCCTAACCCCAATCCCAAATTCCACTTTCTCCATCCAAGAAGAAAAAAAAAAAGCCAAGAAACCTGTTACCTCTCCTGAAAATCCAGCCACCATATCTCCACCAAATCTCCCAGTGAAGCTCTTCCTGAAAAAAACTACTACCTGTAGCCTCGGTTCGTTCTTCGCTCCAACGATCTTCCTTCGATTCTTAGAAACATTCTTTCATGACCGTATACATAGCGTTCGAAGAAAATTCGGAGAGAATCGAACGACAATGCGTGATCGTGTACGCGACAGCAGCCGGCGAGCAAAGCCGAGACAGAAACCGGTGCGGTGCAACGAGTTGCGCTCGCAGTGCTCGGGTTCGGTTCGGTTCGGTCAGCTCGTTGGCTAATGCCGACTGGCCTCGACAATTAGCTGGCGCCAGCAATGACACGCAGCGGCGCCGGGCTGCTCCCCCCTCTTCCCGTCTGCACGCCGCTCCCCCTCCCTATGGCATCTTCTCCCGCCAGCAACGCACGGCTGCCCCCTCCGTTTCCCGCGCCAATGCTTCCCCCACCATACCGCGCGCTCCCCACTTCTCGCCCCGCTACCCCTTCGAAACCGCACATGTTCCACGGCGCCCCGTCCTCAGACTACTTTTCCTCCCCGTTCTTCGCGTATCGTTCGACTCGATCTTTCCTCTCTCCTCCTCTCCCATCCCCCTTTCTCTATCTTTCTCTGCTCTTTCTTCTATTTCTCCTCGAGCCTGCCTTCTTCTCCTTGCTTGCTCTCTTTCCTTCTTTCTTGGCAGGCCGCGACTCGCCCAATATATGCTTTATTTTTAGATTCATTTCCTTCTGACTATAACTTTGATTGTGCGGCTATTGGTAAATGCCGGTCGGTAGTAGTACGCTGTTTTTGAAGTGGATTTGATATTATATAGAGACGCTATGGACAGAGGTGTATACGTTGGTAAGACGTATCGTAGGGATTTCTTCGCGTTTCTTTAATTGTTCCTTTTCTTCCTCACATATAGTTTGTTTTCTACGCACGGTGCTTTGTCGTTGATTTATTAACCAGTTCTTTCTTGATGCGTCTGTCCGGTTGTTACACAGACGCGTCCCCTCGCGTTGTTTCTCATTCTGCTTCTACAAATGCGTCGCAAGCTTTCTCTGTACATGTATACTATCCGTAGACGCATATACACGCTATACATTCTCATACGAAAGTGTACTTGACATCTTTAATCGTGTTTCACTTTGAAATATAACTTGTCGATATTAATGTGGTCAGATCGTACGAATGTTATTAATCGAATTATACAAATCTTTAAAAATGTTGCATTTTTATACGATATGCTCAATTGATAGTGTAACTTTAGTGTCCTATCGTATACGTTATTTATTGATCAAAATTGAACATACCATAATGAAAATGGTGTATATAGATAAAAGAGAATATAATTATTATTTCACCTGGGTAAAGTATCGAATATATGTTTATTAAACATGCGCCATGTGCCAAGTCATTCTATAGAATTCTTTTAATGCTCTTAGGGACTAGAGAATCGGTTCTCCTCGATCTCTCCATCGTTGAAATTAATCTTCAAATTTAACCATCGCATCGAATAAGAAACCAGCTCGTTATTATTTCCCTCATTATCTGTCATAATGTTTTAATGAATCATTTATAAACTTATATACATACGACATTTGCTTCTTGCTCCTGATCAAAGAATATCCTATCTCCACTCTGTCGAAAAAGATCTAAGACAAACCCTGCTACTCCGATGTAGTATAATTATACAATACAAACAAAATACACGTGCAAGGAATTCGGTAAAATTCATAAATACGTTAATAACATTTTTCACCGATTTATTGCAAGTGTCCTGATACTTTTGAACGGGGGTGTACGTACGCGAGAAGCGCGCTGGCGCGAGCGACCCGCCGCTATTATTAGACGTGGAAACCTCAGCGTGGAATCCGAAGGATTTCGTTATTTTCCTATATGGAGATTTTCGTTTCGGCGAATCTTCGTGGTGGTTCGTCGGCGTGCGGTATGCCCCGCGTCCGCCGTCTCGTCCAATCCCGACGGTTATTAATAGGAAAGTGAACCGGCGCGTTCTACGCCACGGTGTTTACCTTGCGCGCCGATTTTCCGCCGCTGCTGATTATCGATAGATCGCGTACGGCGCGGCGAACTGTGACGAATCTCGGCGCGTCGTCGTCGCGAGATAGCGAGCTCCGCCAATTTCTCATTCCCTGTACCCAATATTGCTTAAGCGGTATTTGCATTAGGCAATTTTTCATCGAGTCGATCAACCTTAAGTCGTTCGACGTCAACACCGTGTAAACTATCATTTTTAATCTAGCGGAAACTATTTTGGGTCCTCTTGCACAACGGTTTACGAAGTAGAAATATTAATAAGCTGACGAGTTCTAAGTTCGCGAGTTGCTTTCTTTTTCCTTTCCATTATTTATACGCGTGTCGACTAATAATGGCTTGTTAAGGATGTAATCGAATATGGAGTTTTTTAATTGATATCTTAAATTCTTCTTTTAAACGGACTTTATATTTGAATGTTATATAATTTTAGAAGATTGTATCGAATTGAATAATCAGATGTCCGAAGAAATTTATATAGTTCGTAAAATTTACTTCTAAAATTTCCTAGTGATCTTATCCAGGTTTTCCAAAGGTGATGCCAGTTGAATACAACGAGTGAGATACCATCGTCGAGTGACACAAACATCAATTTTTAATACATCGACCACACTTACGACTTTTTTATATATATTTCTTAATCTTTCCAAATTATACATAAACAATAAAAAAAAGAGGTTATTTTTATAGTGGAATATTTCTATTCATTTTCGAATAATTAGCTTTTTCTATTTGTCTATCAAATTAATTAGAATTACTGAAACTACGCGCAAAATTTCTCTACATAACATGCTGATCGTGCTAAATAACAAAGACAAGGCCGTAGAGTATAAACCTTAATTAAGCATTAACCTGAATTAAATATCGAACGATTTGAGATCGTTCAATCGAATCAGCCAGCTAAAAGTTGCCTGATATAAACACAGCTCAAGGTGCTAAGAAATATTGGTTTATGAGTTTCCTCGTAAGCATTCCACTGGCAGAAGGCGGTCCCATAAAAACGATTAGAGTAATGCTCTTATGATCATTTGTCCAATATCGTGGACACGATTTATCGCCGCAGCGGCTGCGTCCATATCTTTTCTATTGCTTCACGCCTAAATGTCACGACAATCTTTATAAGAGCACCTTTTTTTCCCTCCATCCTCGCTACGTGTACGTAATCAGCCTACGTCGATATTATTCAGATAACTGACAAATACATTTATTTAATAATGTCGGCTTCTCGATATCGTATTTAAAGGTGTTAGGAACTTCGTATCATTTAGAGATTTTATTTTTTCAATGCTGTGTACCTATACGCTTGGTGATATTTCGCGCGTCGAGAACGCGGTATTTAGAGCGCATTAAATATACTAGGCGCCGTATTATAAATAAAATTAGAAGTTATACGATTTTAATATAAATAGATTTTATCTTCAATTAGTTTCACGGGGAAATATATAGAGCGATATTCCATGCTAAGTATGCTAAGCGATACCTTAAAAATGCAGCAATAAATTTTTCATGGAAATACGCGTATTTCACGGTGAACGTTCGTCCTATGAATTCTAAACTGATATCTCAGAAGTATGGTAAATATGACTAATAACAGGAAAATAACAACTTAGTATATCTCTACTTCTACTAACTCGCTTTTATTTTTATTTCCTACTTTCTATCCTGATTTCTATCGTAAAAACGTACAAGGATAAGCCTGACTTTGCCAACGTTTCTGTCGTAGTACATCTCCGATTAAAATTATTTCTGTAATTGTATAATTCTGCTACGACACCTGAATATATTTCCATTTCATTCTCATTTTGGGAAACACAAAAGACTCGATACTCTATGAGCATCTTCAACAGATTTTAAAAATGAAGACACGTTCTATTCAAAGTACAAGTACAAGTACAAAGTATAAAACTATATATCGAATATAAAGCTAACCTATGATGGAATAATGAAAAATGAAATATAGAATATAGAATGTTTGTCTACATCTAATTATTCCTGTCACTTCGTTTCTTTATCGTTTCAGGTTCTAAATCAGAATCAATCGATCATCTAGGTCTAACTAGTTTCCAGAAAAGTTGGGGCAGCGTCGAGTCAAATGATCGTTAGAGTTACGTAAAGCCGCGTTTTGCTGGCGCCTTCTCTATTTACTCTCTCTCTTTCCTCCTAATACTGTCTTTGTGTCGATAGGACGCGACAGCTTTTTGTGGCTGAATTTGTGTCGCCAACGAGCAGACAGACGGTGCCGTAAGACGATCAAATTTACAAACTTTACGGTTACACGAGAAGCCCGTTAATGACAAGTGTCTGTGTAAACTAGACAATTATGTATGTTACTTTTATGCACTTGATGACTTGGAGCCTATTTCGCAAGAGTGCGAGATAATAGATAAGTGTATGAAGGAAGTACGATAAACTTCTAAATACGTTGTAACGTTTCTATTTAATATAGGTAATATTTTCTCGATATTAAAATAATATTTCACTTGGAAAAATTAAAACTTAGTATTCGTCATTACGATTCGAAGAATAAAAAAAAGAAGCAATTCTATAAAAATTTAACACGTTACTCTGATAATCCGGCATTCGGATCCAATGTTCAGACGATAAAAATAGATTAGGGAAATTCAGTTACATATTCATTTGCTATTTTATACGTCTCATTGTATTTCTATATTTTTATATATTATACCTTTTTATTTGATATAATATATATCTATGTATATATATACACCTTCTACTTTTATTAACAAATCTATATTATTATTATATCATGTACAATATCCATATCTATTTATTTTTAAACTATGTATATATATATACATATAATTTTGAAATTTCTTCCTCGAGATCGCATTAGAAAATTAAGATTTTAATAGGTATAATAAACAGTACTGTATAAATGTACAAAACTCCGTTTTCAAATTGTTTTTATTTGGGGAAGAGAAACGAAGACGGTAAAGAAATTTCTAACGTTAAAATTCCAACGTTAGCAAACAGCAAATGGTCATTTTCCCAAAGGAGACAGTCATAAATCTTGAAAAGAAAGTAGACGAAACTGAAATTGATGGGTCTAGACAACCTTCGATCAACAAGATAATCGTACCTGCTATTGGTTTACCGTAAAACACCAGTCAGACCTGTAAAAGGTGTCGCCCAACTGATGAGACAACGGGCATTGCCTACCTGCTGCACGACCGTTTCGTTTCAAAAAGAAAGTTTTATTGGTACTTTTCAGTGCTAATATAACAACTCAATCGTTCGAGTGCATCTTTTTTCAAGTACATTAAATGTAAAATAAACATTTGACGTGTTTAATGCGGCATCGTGATACAGCAATTAAACGTTTTAATTTTTAAAAGGAAATTCATATCTTCTGGTCGTCGAATATTACTTCAATAACATCTACGTTTATGTCAAAGATGATTAGAAGATGCAAATAATTAACAGAAGACGATTTAGCAATAAAAATAAAAGAAGTAGGGAGAAAAATTTCAATAAAGATAAAAGAAATAATGCGGAAGATATAGAAATAAATATAAGGATTTCAAAGTAGTACTAACCCACAAAGGTTACTTTGTACAACAAATTGTAATTTTTAGAGTAATATATAATTTCCTAACATTATACTTCTCTGCGATCAATCTAATGAATTCATTAATGTTTCATATTTTTTAATAACAATAGAACCGTTGATGCTATTATATTTGATGTTTGATCACCTATTTCGATATAGCAACTTGCTATTATAATTCTCAGCTATATAATTACCAGTCCCTAAGGAATAGGTAGCATCAACGTTCCAGATCTATTACGCTATTACTAGTGGTTGTTACAATTTAATTGAATTATACTTATAATCAATTATCGTACCTCAAAGGACTGCTGATATCTTCAACATTCTAAGTAACTTAAATACCCGTTACAATATTAATCTTTTTGCTCTGGCACCACTATACTATATATAACAGCCAAGCTGTAAATCTACACTTTACTACGAAGCATAACATGCTAATCATTCATGTTTTATTCAAGCTATTTCAAATTAACATACAGGGTGTTCCATTTAGAGTTCCCTTGAAAATACGAGACGTTAATTATATTAAATATTGAAATATTAATGATATACAAAAATGTCTCAAGCAAATATTTACTAATTTCAGATTCTGTACAATTTGATGGCGATAATAGAACGAAAGGAATTCGCACGTCAACTGCACATGCGATTCTGTCGAACAGTATACGAAAGAAGATTTCATCTGTTAATTTAATAAGTAAGGATTCAAGTTGTACTATTTCTAATACGTAACTGGAACAAGTTTCCATTTCATACTGTTCGAAGAACCCATACAACTCTCTTCGATAATCTTAGACGAACGACGATTACTTAAGACGAGGAGAACACCTGTGTTCGTATATGTATGTGCTATATATATGACACTAGGTCAACTCTAGTCACCTATGGCAGCGAAAGGGTTAAGACTACGTCCATCTCACGTTCTGTATTCGATTCGTTAAAAATTATCCAGCAACACGTATCCAACTGGCTCGAAACGACATAAATACTTGGAACGATTTTTCACGTTGGATCTGCGCTGTCTCGACGACAGAAGCACAAAGCGGTGGTTCATTGGCGATTCCCATGGCGATGCAAAACGTCCGCTTTCATCAAAATTTATTGCTGCTCGCGACTGCTACCGACGCGCGGGGACAATCAACAACATTTACACGTATCGATACCATTCATTATTCCGCTCTTGTTCCTTTTGTTGTTCTCGTACAGGATTCACTGGCAAAAAAAAGCCACAGCAGCATTCAAACGCGATTCAACAGTATGATTTTTTATTCAGTTCACGGACGCTTGTACTCCCATTTACCTAGGAACTCGACCAGCTGGACATCGACTAATCCTCCTCGCTACCGGTAATAAATTACAGTTTCACGTTGACCTGTGGCTAACAGGGCTCGTTAGCGCGCCACGCACAGCTGACGATTAGCATTTGGTTCGCGGCATGCTGTCGTTACAGCGTCGGCCTTTCACGTGGTTAAATTATTCGCACGTCTCCGAAACGACGCCGGAGGTTTCACACGTCCCACGGACAACACAGAGGATTTAAAGGTGGCCTTCCCTATGAGGTTTATAAGTACAACTGACACGATTGCGACAACTGAAGCATCAAGCATTTATCGATACATATACATGCTGCTCACGCTATTGGTTCACATGTTTTTTTTTTATTTTTTTTTTTTTTTTTTGGCAGACGATAGGTTTGCGAGCAAAATTGTATGTCGTCCCAAAGGAAAACTCTTACTCGGTGGTGATCGCCCCACTACTTGTCGCTTGCGAGTGAAATCCCGGGAACATGAGAAAACGCACGTTTTCGGTAAAACAGAAAGCCTCGTTTTATGACAGTTCCTTAGGATTATTGCGGTCCGTTTAATTCTATGTGCACAGCTGGAGGTCGCCTCAAACGTAAAGAGTCACCGGACATAACACACCTACATTGTCAATTTTCATTTTACTTATTTATCGGTTGTTATATCGTTATATTACCATCAAATAAACTATTTACGGCAACTGTTATGTCCCAACATTTAGATCTCGATGAGAAATTTTTATATCCTCTAATACTTCTTTCCTCATATCAGCAAATAAAATTCCAGTTACAGAGGATTAAGCTTTATATTGATCATAATGCTAAAAGCATATTCCTATATGGGAAACGATTTGCGCTTTTATGGTCTTTTTATTTCCTCGTACGAAAGAAGTATTTCTTGCGTCGATCTTATTTCAATATTACAGCGAACAACGTTTTCCTCCGTTTGATGAAAGTTTTACTTTCGTCGATTATTATGGCTCATAGATACCCCATACAGTATCAAACATTTCATATCAATCAAACTGTCTGTCACGATCCTGTACAGGTATTGGTTGGAATGTGCTATGCTACTCTGTTCGACAAACAATTTTATCCAACATTATCGGTGACAATTTACGATATAATTGTGGATTGGCTGCCGGAGACAATAACGCGCTATTGTTTGCCGTGGCTCTGCTAATTTATTGGAATTCTATATTTACGACGTCTTCACGGGATAATACGTAGACGCGGATGACTTCATAAATCTGTTATTCCTGAAATTTATGTTGGTGACAGCTGATTTTCTCGAGACATCTTAACGACGTTTAAAGTCAAACTTGCGTTATGTTACGGGTACCGAATGTTTAAACGCGCGTCCGTGTATTTGTCAATCGTGACAAATAGCGTTATTCCATGCTTTCAATAGAGTGTAAATGTCCGGTGTCGATTCGTTGAAATTAGTTCGATTTTAATTTTGAAAAGAAAAGACACGTCGTTCAAATAAACTGAATAATTTGCATAACGATTTAGGAATAAAACGCAACAATTTTCCGAATTCCAGGCTTCTATTAAGATTTGACACGGTATCGAAACTGTGTTCAATTTTAATAATTTATCTAAATATCTTTTTCTACATCGAATATCAAATTAATAACATTACCTTTAATATAAAATTACAGAAAAAACGTTAAATAATCCAATGTTCGTAAAAGGCCGTGGAAGATTAAAATCAACTATCGAACTAATGATATTAATTCGTCGTTTCTAATTCTTAATGACAGTCGCACGTACAAATTTACAAAAATTTGCCGGATAATTCGTAAATGAGTTTACTCTAATTGCCATTTAACTCGAACGTATTTCAATTACGTTTCTGCATTGTGAAATTACGATTTCTCTAATAAACGCGGATTCCATCGTGCGCTCAACCGTTGAATATATCGCGCAATCAATGTCACCAATTGATAGCCAAGAGAAATAGCTAAATGAGAAAGTGGAGCTCGACGTTTCATTTTACGCTAATTTAATGTCTCTAATAAAATACCAAAACTATGCGATGCTATAAAGTATGGAACATTTGGTTGCACGTACGTACATCTCATGATTCAATTTCATTTTCTCCTATTGCGCCACGTTCGGTATTTATATCATTAACTGATACATTGTTCAGAAAACGATACAATACAATTGGAAGTATATGAAACGTTGAATTCGATTTTAAACGAAATTAATTATTGCAAGAGTAATGACGCGAACACGACGATAGTTTGCAATCTGCGTGCTTGAACCAAAACAAACGAAATCTATTAGTCGGTGCATTATTACATCTCTATAATTAAATTATCGGCTTTTCCAAAGCATAACAATTACTCCAAACTTATCAGAATTATAAGGTCATCTCTATTTTTATTTACCAGCGCTTGCAAAAATGTATTACCATAACCAAATGAGCATAGTATGTTGCATACATAACATCGCTAATTTTGTGTTATAATTACACCGATTATATCTTCATCTCGATATAATTGTTTGGCGATTTTTAAAAAATTTTTCTGAGCAGTCAAATTTAGGGTAAATATATCTAGATAGTTTATTACGTATCTCCATCCCAAAATCGAATTATAATCTTATTTTAGATATGTATAAATAAGTAGAAAATATAGATTAAAAAGTTCTACATTTTAAAAAAGTGTCAGAAACTTATTGGACACAGGAAGATTTGATTACAAGTACGTATACTAATAAAATATAGATAATCTCATAATCTTTTAACCTTTATGTATATGTAGAAGCAACAAGTAAAGCTACTTTTTTATTCCGGAGAAATGATTTATCTGTTTTACGTATTCCAACTTATCCTCCGATAATCTTGGATAGAACCGTAATTAAATATTTTCAAATCTTATTCATTTAGTCGTATTAATCATATTCAAAGAATTATTTTCTTCTGATACAATTATAATATTTTACACAAAACAACAATAATATTCAAAATCTTCCCATAAATATATCAGAATGTGTTGCTACAATATTTTGATCATGTTCTGCTATGTAAAAACAAAAGACAAAAAGTAAAGCTCCATATTCAATTGCTCGCTACGTATATGTAAATGCAGTGTATTATAAAATCGCTAATAATCTATACAAAGCGAACGTCATTCAACAAATTCATTGGATTTAAATAACTACCTATATGTTCGTGCATCTAGAAACGAATTATCATCGTCGTTTACAATGGTTGATCCGTTGCAATCAGAGAGATGGTAAAAAGAAGAGCGACGCGAGGATAAAAAGAGGGAAAAGAAAAGATTGCTTACCGGGTTTGCAGAGCCGGCTCCAGTGGTAAGGGTTGCAGCATATGTATTCAGGGTCTTTAGCGGAATGACAGACAGGAAGTCTCTTGAGCTCCGACGAGTGGGCGAGATCCGGCCACCGCCAGATCTGGCAGCAGAGCAGGTGAGGATCGATCGGCGCGTTGTCGTGCGAGCCGCGTGCAGGTACTCTGCATCGATCCGGCCTTATCGGTGAAGCGCACGACTCCTCCGATCCAGAGTTTTGATCGTCGTCGTTCTCCAACGACGAGGAACGATGATGTCTAGTACGATGATGTCGATGATGATAATGGTGATGGTGCGTAGGATGATGATAATAGTGGTGATGATGATGGTAACGATGATGACGATAACATTGTTGCTGTTGTTGCTGTTGCTCGGAATCGTTTCCGTTCTCGGTGTGCTGATGGAGCACGAGGACGCACGAGCCGAGGTCGGCGCCACAGCTTTCCACGGCGGTGAGTAACATCTCTAGTTGGTTTTCCTTGAGCGATTTGAGGAGCTCCTTGCACCTCAATAAACGAACGGGATCCTCGTCATCGTCCTGGCTCAAATCACCACCGCAGCAACCTGGATGTAGTTTACTCGACGAGATACGGCTACCTCCTCCTACGCCACCTCCCCCTCCACCGCCAGCGCCACCACCCCCTCCTCCTCCTCCTCCCCCGCCGCCGTCGACTGCACCTCCTGACGACGCTCCACGCGCTCCTCTGGTTGTTTGGCCCGTCGTTGCCGTCACGTTGCTCGTCGTGTCGTTGTCGGTGCCGCTCGTGTTGTTTGCGCGATGAATACGTGACGAATCCTCTTGAGCTTCACACTCGGTTTCATGCTCTCCACGGACCTTGGCCTTTAGGAGACGTCTAGTGAGCGCCGTCCGTTTGCTCCAGAACATGAACATGAAACAGGATTTGCGGTACGCGCATTTGGGGGCCAGTACTTTTCAACGTAGCCGCGCGGAAAATGAGAAATATTTGGAATCGGTGCCCGACGCGACACCGTCACACCACCGCGCACTGGACACGCCACTTTCCTCCTCCCCTCCTCCTCCTCCTCCACCACCACCACTACCACCTCCTCCTCCACCTCCTCCGACGCCCCCTCCTCTCGTTCCTCTTCCTCCACTGTTTCCTCTACCCGCGCCGCCTCGTTTCTTTCCCTTTCGCGTTTGCCGAGCTCCCCCCGCGTTGCCGCTCCTCTTTCGCCAACGTGACGACTACGACGAAAAAACGGAACACGAGAAGTATATACACCGGCGGTTATACACTCTGTCAAGAAAAAAACAAACACCGCCGCCTTCTTCTGTCGACGCACATACGATTACAGACGAACGAGGACGGTCCCCAGCGAGAAACTTCCGACGGGGCCAGCACACGCGCGTATATTTATTTACGCTCTCTGCGGATTTGATGCACTTTGGATCACGGTCCCGAAATAGTGTGACAGTCCCCTGTGACACGAACAGCAACGTTCTCTTGCGCGGTAAATCTGCTTTCCAACGGCCTAACGTGCGTCACTTTTCTCTACTCGAAGAGAAAAAATTAATATTATCAATCGAGAATAGCGCGTGGCAAGCAACAAGGTAGGTCGAAGTAGAATAACGAAGGATAGTAGCTTCAGCCTCTTCCTCTTCGTGTCGATAACTTTTTCGAACCAGTAAACGAGGTTAGGTCGAATACCGTTTACCGACCTTGAACTCTCATTTACCTATGTGCCACGGTATGTATACACAAACTGGCCGGCTGATTGGTGACGCGAACAGCGTGCGCGCGCGCGATCCGTTTACATGTACGCGAGAGCACACGCCAATTCGTTGCGACGATCTCGATCAGCTGAAGCGCCACTTCATTCTCGCGATACTCTCCTTCGAACGATTCTGTTATGCACGGCCCGTTGTTATTGTTTCGTTACTCGAATGTTACACCACGTTATTTACGTTGTTCGCTAGTAAATGACACTTTAGCGAGGGCACCAGAGAAAACCTGCGTGTCGTGTTTTGGTGCTAAAATCGTATTATCGCTCTCGATAGACAAAAAATACTCGATAATTTGTTCAACGACGAAAGAACGTGACGTACGGTATAGAAGCGAAAAAAAGGCACGAGGGTTTCCTGTGCAGTCTCGACAGTTCGCGGACGTTGTCAGCTTTCGTTGTCCTAAGAGACGTACACGGTGCAACGGTCGCCAGCGGGGTTACGGACGCGCACTATTAGTATCATGATACACTTCTTATCCGTTGGCTGTAGCAGAGCACGAATCGGTCGCGCGCGCACACACGACACCGGTTCTTGACTTTCCACGATGTTGTATATCGACAGCGATGTGGTGTCTTAACCTCGCGACCCGGCACACAACCACAAACACACACACGCGCACGTATATAATACGTACATCGGCGCGATTCGCCTTACGAAAAATTGTTTTCTATCGCTGCGAATCTCTCTCTCTCTCTCTCTCTCTCTGACTTTTTTCTCTGGTCGTTTACGTTTCTCTTATGAGACGAGTCTGGTAACGTTAGACCAGGACGGTTGATCAATGTCCCTCGAATCTCGGGCGGCTAGGCCCTGTAGAATACGATAGTGTCGTTTTCTTTCTTGATACTCCTTTGCCCGTGCCGTCGCCAATGCCGGCGCACCGGCACCACATAACAACAACGACGACGACGACGACACTTTAACCTCAAATCCGAGATTGTCGCGTCGATCACTCCCCGTCATCCGTATACGCGTATCACCGAGTGACATTTTCCGCTTGCATCGTCCGTCTTTCTCTCCCGTCTACTTCTTCACTGTTGCTCACACTGTTCACCGTAACACTTGTCGCTCGTCACCCATCGCCGTCGCCGGCCTGCGGGCTTATTCGCGCGAGGCGACCGCGAGGACGCGCACTGTCACATTCTTGAAATCGCTGCCCGGAGAGCCAGCGAGAACGAGTGAGACACCAACGGGGAGGGATAACGCGTGAGCAAGACAGACAGACAGAGGAGAGAGCAAAATACACATGAAGAAAAAGAGAGTAGGGAGGGCTAGCGCACGTAGATCGGATATATAACTCGCGGAGGGCGAGAGAGGTCGAACGAGAGTAGCGCTTTGGTTGCACGTTTAAAACTATCGGTACGGTAAAAAAAAAAGTTAATTGATGCAGCAAAGGGAGAAAATCAAATTCAGAGTCTCACCGCGACGTTACACTTCGACTTCAAACTGTTTCAAATTCTTCTACTGGCGGACGTTTTTGTCTTCGCGCACAGATACTGACGTCGTCACGGGGCAAACTGTTGCGAAGAACAACCACGATTGCGGCCGTAACACGACTCGACTCGGCTCCGCTCGACGACGCGACTGAGTGGTACGCACGAGGTCTCCGTCATGAGCGCACACACCGACTTCCACCGCCTCTTCCTCCACCTCCTCGTCGCTGCCGTCGCTCGTCTCGTCCCGTCCGTCTCGTCTCGGCGCGCCGATACACCGACTGCAGCATACTAAACACACAAGGGAGATTGTTAAACATGGCCGTCGCCGCCGCGCCATTATCTTTCGCGTTCGCCGTCAGAGGCGCCACTCACACGCGCTCATATACTACAGATGCACTATGATCGCTCTTTTCAAAATTTTACTATTTCCATTTTCTCTTTTTTTACATTTCTACTATGGATATGTTAGTCATAGAGCAAGAATAGAATATCCAAATTATATAAGATCCATTTGAAAAGGTATCCGTGAAATGAAATAAAAAATTTTTCCAAGATACTTCCTTCCAACTAATCAAGAAGTTATAGAAACATCCACATTAAAAGTAAAAGGCTTGAACAAATATCTAATATACACATTCGTTAAAAACAATTTCGGTGAAGAAATGTTTGATTAACGAATTAATGTACGAAATAAACAATTCTCGAAGCATCATTGTATCGAAAAAATTTTATACGACTACCATCTCCTATTATAAACTAACCAACAACTTCACGTTTTCATAGAATAACAAATTACGATAATGATCATTACATCACGGATTGTTAGACTATTTATGCAAATTCAAATTTTTATATGTGTAACTTAGGTAAAGACTTGGATACAAATTAATTTCGTCTTCTAAATAATATAACAGAACTACGGACATTTTGCAAATATTTTACAACGTAAAATATGTATATATAGAAAATATTTAAAGCATAAAATTAAAAAAATAAAACCTTGGTAGAAAATCGTTTTACTACCAAGTATTATAGAAAGCACTATATTGTGGATATTTGATATACTTCTTCCATATTTTTTTTATATTATTTCATCAAATCTCCTATAAATACATAAAAATCCGCAGTCTAATTACAACAAATACTTTACTTCAGATATCTTGCATATCTACACACAATAAGTACATATTATACATTCTGTATACATTTTTGTACATTTAAATCTCCCACAAATGCATACGTAATGTAGCCATTATTTTACTCGTCCATTCAGAAAGGAACGAATTTTTGGGAAACTTTGTAAATGAGGATCGATGGATCGTAAATCTTGTGTGGCCCGCGATCCGTGCAACTGGAACACGTTGTGGAGCAGGATAAGATGTGGGACGGGAAGGTGGCGATGACAGAGGGTGAGGGAAAGAAGCGAATAAGGACGGGGGGAAGTTAGCCCAGGCAAGGAGGGGGGCAAAAGCAAAGCGCAAGGTGGACTCGTCTGAAGACGGGGGGCGTCAGCCGGTCGGTCGCGGTTACTCGGGCGGCCGAGCAGACTGACGCCAGCGCCTCTGCGTAGCGCCAGCGCCAGTCACCGACAAGTACTCCACCTCGAGGGTCAACATTCCACGACGAATTTCAGTCATGATATGTATTTCTCGTAAAGCAGACGACGCCCGTTTCAACGTGTCAACGTCGTCGAATGACGGAAGAATGTTAAAGAAGACCGGTCCGTTGGTCGGACAGGAAAGAATTTGCCCCGTCGCTTTCTAGATGACGCTTTCCGTTCTGAATAATACCGATACGCTTCTCTGATACATACTCACGCGATTTTAGATTCAGTACGCAGGAACGAGCGCTTGCGAGTTCATTGGCGGGCCTGTAACAGAATTTTGAATTTCATTATTCTTTTATGGCGCCGTTTGTATTCTGCGATCGAAACGAAAGTGGGTTAAGAAAACTGTTAAATTGCGATAAAAAGAATTAAGAATATCATGCATTAAGAATTGAAATATTATTCGAAAAATTTGACGAAATTAACGATATCGATTTATATCGTCGATTAACGTAATCGATAAAAATTAATCATTGGCTAATGGTGTTAATTTATAATTTCCAATTCTGTAATATATATAGAACGTGTTTCTTAAAACACTTGACATATTATAAAATTACATTCATCGCAAGATAAATAGTTTTAAATGGTAGTAATAATATTGGTGGTTTTATCTGTAATTTATAAAGTTGCAAAAGCTGTTTGTATGGTAATGACGTATAATTTACGCTTTGTAACTTGTCAAGGTTGATATGATCGTGCAAGAGGGTATAGATATTTGTTCTTCTTTTCTTCGTACAAAAAATCTCTTCTATCAAAAGATTCTGATATTGTTAACAGAATAAGAATCGTTGAACGATTGTGTTTTAGATTATATGTGATACTATGAAGTAAAATTGTAAATCGCACGATATTGTAAAAAAATTCAACGAGACAGAAGAATACAAATTCACCTCATAAACTTAGTACTTTCTCATAATAAACAAAATAATTAAATAAATAAATCACTCTATTCCATCATCGATCTCTATCAATGGTATTTTACTAATCTCAATAACTATATCTATTCTCATCCAGTTAGATTAATTATAAATTAACAGAAAAGCTGTTTCATTTGATCGATCATATTTTCTAACAATAAACATATCCTATTATTCAGTAACCATATCTTCGTTCGTTTCAATGAATCTGTATCTATCCATTATCCAATTAGATCTGTCATAAATGACCGATAAACTGTTTCAACAAGGAATAAAAACTACGAGAAGAAGATCTCTCTCGTTCGAATTATCCGTCCATTTGTCACCGTATCCTGGACAGATAAGAAAATCTGAATCGACCCTGTCCTCCCGTGCAAGCTAACGGTGGCGCCATTAATTTATTTCACGAAGCCCATATTGAAAATGACTTCGGAGGATAAATCAGCGTCTTGATGCATTAAAGTTCGCTCTTTTTTTTTTTTTACCGCCGACGTTGTTCGTTTTCTTCAGCGACGTCTAGACGCGTTATTTCACCGTTGGAACCCGCTCCGAAATGATATAGAATTTAGGAAGTTATTTAGTTATGTATGTCTGGCGTCCTGAGCTGGCTAGTAATCAGGCGCCTGGCCTCCGCAAACTGTCCCTCGCTCTTTCTCTCTTTCTCCACCTCTTTCTTTCTCCACAACCGCTCACCATTTCCCCCCTTCTTTTCCTCCTTCTCCCCCCTCTCCTGTTCTGATTTTGTCTCGCTTCATCGTTCGTCCATTCGGTAAAGCCTGGTAAATTCTCCAGGGCCGTCCACGTTCTCGGTGCCTCGGTGTCTTGGTCCAATTAAAGTGTTGATCAAGGTGCCCTTCGCTCAACTTCCACGTCACACAAAACGAGCATGTATTTCTAGCTTGTATCCCTTGGGACTACACCGTGGAAGACAACAGGCATTTTGTTCGTACGATCGGAGAACTGATTGCCCGACGACAGTGAGAAATTCTGTTTTCGCGTGGCTTTGTAATAACGTCCTATTTTTGTTCTCTTCCAGATCCTGTTTTCCTTTGTACAAGATCATTTTCGAGAAATTCTTTCTTCTGCGATAATTTATATAGGTGGTTGGCACAAAGGTGGGCGAGGTAATAACTCTGTTCAAATTTTAATACCTACTGCCGATACGACTCATTTTATTCAAGTATTATCGAACAATCATTATTTAACTTTCGTGAAGCAATAATGGTATTGTTTAAATCGTTTGTAGAAATCAATTAACTGCAGAAAGTAACGTATGACTATGAATCTATATTTAAGTGTTGCGTATGTGTCTATTTTATCGTTGTATAATTCATTGGCAGTTATTAAGCAATCTATTTTTAGCGGTTATTAATTCTCAATTATCTTACTGGAATAAAAAGTTGCAATGAACCGTAATCTTTTTCCTTGTGAGATCTTTTTTTTTTTTTTTTTAAGAAAAAATCTATGAACGAAGGAGATTAAAATAATCCGAACGTTTCAAAAAAATAAAACGATGTGCACATTACCATATCTTATCTCAAGAATTCTTTTATACTCCATTAACAAGTACTTATTCATTGAAAACTGCTCTCTCGTTACATCTGTATTATTAACCATTCACCCAGTGGGTTGTATGTAAATGTACAACCAACTCTTATATTGATAAAAAAAAAAAAAACAGCTACGACCCGCATCAAACAATTTCGAGGCTCGTAGCTTACAAAATTTACTTGTGAACGTTGTTTGTTTTACTGTTATAGCGAATGCTTGTCACTTATAACTTGCGAAACTCTCTTGAAGAATTTTGTTTCTTTTATCGATTCTATAGTTGTACTACTTGTAACCAGCAACTCACTCGTAATCTAAAATTCTGAAAATCTAAAATTCAAAAATTCGCTAATAATATTAATTCTATTGCTGAGAAAGATTCTGTTATATAATATACGTTACATCTACATATAACTACGCACATTCTAAACCAATCAGAAAGCAAAAATCGATCACGATCGATTCGTAGGCTAAGTCGTATTCGAACTTAGTATGCGACGAAACCGACGTGTTTCACAATATTATTACCCAGTTAGCTGTTGCGACCTCTTTGTAAAGTGTGTGCCTAAAACGTATAGCAAAAGGTAAGTGACAAAGAATACACTCGTGAAACACAGAGTATTTGCAGCTGTTATAATATAGGATTAAGCTGTAAATAAACGGTTGTTTTATGTTCTTATTTATTTATTTTAGTTTTATTACCGACAGGGTTCGTCATAGCACAAATATTTCATCGTGACGAACATACTTATCAAAGATTGCTGGCTGCTTTGCAAACAAAATCCTAAATTGTCCAATCCTAAACCCAAATACCTAAATCAAATGTCCTAAATCTTAAAATTCCTAAACAAGCAAAATATGGCACGGGTGGATCCCGAGTCGGGTCTCGGTTCGACGAGTTCAGGTCGAATTGTACGTCCGTCCCCCCAGAGTCAAGGTACAAAATTATAAGCCGTAGCGGATGACCATTTCGTAACGGGCCGGACTAGCGTAGGAGCGGAACAGGTCGCGCGAGCGGATACGCGTCGCACTTTTGCTTCGTTCTATTTCCAAACACGAAAATTATTCACGTTCTCTGTACCGGTAGCATGGAACACGGCGCCGTTCTTGACATATCGTGTCCGATGGCACCGGCAGTCGCCCGAACGGTCTGTGGTAATGCATGCGAAACATTCGCGAGGACGAGTCGGACGACGGTCTAACATAAACACTGGCGCCCTGGAAGACAATGTGGAAAGGAATGTCACTCGCGAGGAAACAGAATATGTCGGATGACATCACTTGAAATTGTACGCTTTGAAGTTCTGCTGGATATTATTAAACTTGGCGGATCTTTATGGGAAGTTTGAAAGCGCAAAAATGCACAGAGATATAGTACTCTTCGTGCTAGTTAGTTAGTAAATAATATAATTTTCTACCTGCAATCTAGATAAATGTCCGTTAAATATGCTGGATATTATTTATTACAAAATTTATTATAAAATATTTGATATTATGTATCGACATTGGTGTGCCAGCGTTGAATTGGAATTCGAATAAATAAAAGGAAATTACCTATCAATGTTTGATCAGATTAAGAATTTATAAGCTGTTAAGAATCTAATCCAGTAAAGTTCTTAATCCCAGTATTTCATGGTATTTAATTGATACTTAATATAAATATCTAAATGAAAACCTATTTCATATTTAACCACGTACATATCAAAACATTAAAATAAAAATTAAATATGAAAAATCCTAAATATGCCATAGATTACAAGCATATAATATACAGATATCCAATTATTTCCAACAACCTGGCTCAACAACAATTTTTCGTTTCGTAAAAGCTAGTTTCCCAACAGCATCAAACAGAATGTTTATTATCCATAATTTTCTACAGCTATATGCGAAAGGATTATAACTTTCATCAAGCAATAAACTAATAAGGAAACTGGAAGTCTAATCGGACAGCGTGTGCACAGCTGCGTATGTAATAACCATAACGAAACAAGGTTGCTAATCGTCGTTTAATATTCATTGTCCAAGAAACCGATCATTACGAATACGCTTCGGGCTCACACTGGCCGATCGCGATTCGTACGACCGAGAAATAACAAAAAAGAGGATGTAAAAAGAAGAATTAACACGATTAAGAGCATCGTGACAAGCACACGCAAGCAAGATGGCACACGCGTGCAAATATTTCTCATTGGATTTGTTCGAGGCATGCCGTACAAAGTAAAGACGCGATACTTTTCTTTGGACGCCGCGATCCAACCCCCGACGGCGCCGCTGTCAACGCTCGAAATTCCTACCACGACGACGAGAACGATCGCCGTCGTTCTTCGAAGCGGCTACTCACGATTCCACTGTAATTCATCTTCCGCGAACCGCAGAGACGTTTCCAAGCTATTCTTGGTCTCCGGTGGAGGCTGACTCTCGTTGTACCCCCGATGAACCGGTACGATGCTTTGAAACGCGTGTCAAAATGACCGATCATCAAAATTTCTGCCCGCTTCCTTGCTATCGAACCTGACTCGAACCAGTCGACACGAGTTTAAAGCTTGAAATGATTTTACCCTCCGTAACGTCACGCGTAGGTATAACTTGCAAGTCGAAGATATTAATATAAGATGTTTCCAATTTTATTTTTTTAACCCTTCAATGTAGAGTTATTTCAGTCACCTCCATCTTTTCGAAATTTTTTTTTATGGTCCTGAAGTTTAGGATATTTTCTCATTCTTTCGTTGTTACATCGACACGTTTGTTACTATCGACGCATACGTTGCGTCGTCTTAATTCTCTAGAATTTAGTCGCTAGACCTTCAACGGTATCTTCTACACTTGTACGTATCTTCATCTACGTAAGAGACATTCGTTCTACATCTTCAACGATAACTACTGACGCAACTTTTACATTCCAACGGTTATCAGGCTAATTATTAGCGAGCGAAAAGAAACCAAGCTTGTTCTTTTCAATGGAATGACATTAATCGTAACTTGAACTTTGACTAATTTCGGCATTTGTACTATTCAATTTTCTATATCGTATTTATTTTTACTTCGTCCTATATTCTATAATGCTTCCCCAAATCATATTCGGAATGTACGCAAGCTTTCAAATTGTCAATCAAAATTCAATTGTCTATCTGACGCGTCACAAATTTCTTTAACAAAATTTTCACCGGAAACTTACGAACGCCAATCCGATATTGCTGATTACTCCTATCTCGTTATTCTCGTAAACAGTTTCTTTCCATAAGCAAGTTCTTTCATACATTTTGCATAGTTATTTTATACAAATACAAACATTCGTTCAGTTAATCGTGGTACCGATAATTGGAATTATCACGTCAATTATCGCATCAATTATCAGCAGCCGAGCCATTTTACTTTAAACAAGGATGTACACGATCGCGAAGAGATGTTTTTAAGCTTGACCGAGCAAAGGCCATGAAAGTTGGTGATAATTCCTCGAAAAGGTCAATGGAAATTTTGATTAACTGTTCAGTCAACGGCGAGTAATTAATTGCATTTCCGTGTCTACTTTCTCGGACAGTATCTAACCACCTGTCACTGTAGTTCGTTTGCACGAACGTTTATGGAAATTCGAAGGCATTAACGATATCCGTTTGCGAATGGAAAAAGCTAGTTGTCCCCCGTGAGAGACGGGTACCATGTTCGCCGGACCGTGCGTAATCGTCTACATCACTGGCGCCTATCCCTACTTAATTCTTTGTCGTAAAACAAGGTGCGACATTTATTTTTCCGGTTGCTGCCGTTTTTAGAAACCTCTATATCTATCCTCGCATACTACTCATTCGTGACATTCTCCTATCATCGTTATTATCTGTATGAAGGCGCCAGTGTACGTCGAGTTCCTGTGGAATTTTAATTGTTTGTAAATTGAAAAATTTGTTTATTATACAATGACCGTATTCGCTTTTCAGAGACAGAAATACAGAAAAATATTCTTCAATTTCCGTTCGACACGTCTCGATTGATTTTTTAACAAAACATTTCCACATATTATATAATTTCTATGAGTATGTCTGTAATTTTATTATAATTTCAAAGAATTTCGCTTATATCGTTCGTCATATTAAAATTACAAAAATAACGTTTGATCATTCTTTCCTATTACCTCGTCTAACATTTATATAGTTAGTTGTACAAATAATTTCGTTTTATAAGTTTCAAACTAGTTCTTCACGTTTTGTAATACTTGTTTGAGTTGTGCCACCTTTGAAACACATAAGCGAACTGTCCCTTCTACCACAGTATTCCCAGTAGATTCGCGAATTAAAAAGGCTCTGACTACGATTCTCGAATTCCTTACCTCCGTCCCAAACTCGCTTCCGTTTCATTTGAAAAACGCCTTTGAAGATTGAACAAAAGTCTGTAGAATAAGATTAAAACTAGAAATTACACGTATCGATAACGATCGCTCTCTTATCGCATCTAAACTCCTTCGAAACCTTCTACCGAGAGAAAAATATGATTCGGTCTAGAACGACCCGAAGAAGGTAGCAGGGTTAACGGACCCCATTTCAGCGATATATCAACGTATTCCAACAATTCCGTGGAACCGGACGGTGAGTAATTCGTGCACCTGAAACCCGAGTCCGAGCCGGCATATGGGCAGGTTTCGCGCAAAATAAAAGCATCTATTTCGTTTCTATTTCGGTGATCGCTCCGACCCGTGAGTCTCGTCACGCTCTCGTCGTCTCTCGTGGCCCATTATTTCGACCAGCGTCGCGTTTCTCCCCATTCGAGGAGATTCGAGGAATCACGAGATTCCTACGATACTAACTCGACCTTACATCCGCTGCTTTTTCTTTTCTACTTGTACACACCGGATGCGAGGAACCACAGGTCGAAGCCGGAAGACTCCACTTTCGAGGCGCCGGACGCGAAAAATCAGCTCTGACATTCAAGAGAGAATGAAAGAGAGAGAGAGAGAGAAAGAAAGAGAGAGTTCGGAGCGTTCAAGCACCTGCGCGAACTGCGGAGAACGCTCGCCGGAATGAGGCATGTTGCGACGGCACTGTGTAAAAGCAACGAGTACGACGTGGCCCGATGGGTGGGAGAGGTATGATGGGACAGGTGCGGCTCGTAACTTCCTGGATAATATCGGCCGGTCCGGACGCGCGACCGGCGCTAACGCTGACGCTTACGTTAGCGGTGGCGCCACTCGGATCCGCGCCGTAGGCGCCTGTCCGTCCCGTTCCCCTCCTGCCTCCCGCAGACGGCGCACGGTGCACCCTCTTTCGTGGCTCTCTCTCGCGCACCGCTGTTCACCCATCATTTCTCTTTGGCCATAATGCGTACGAATGGCCTCCACTAGCGATGGGACCAATACAGCAACTTCAATTTCTTCAACTCTTGATATATGTTACTATATCGATGTGTCTGAAATGATCGGCAAAATAGGGAAATACAAGTTTTGTACAGAAAGCAAGTGAATAATGCGAAAATAGTATATCAAGGTTCTAGATATGCTTTTCTCGAATCGACTTATATCGCGGGTAAAGAATGTATCTATACACGTGATACTCCGTCGATGATTGTATTTGTGCACTACTTAATTTAATCCAAGTACGCTATCGATCGTAAGTATCAAATGACAGGCGTTGAAATTTTGTAGCGTAGATAGAATATTATCAACTGCTTTTGTTTCTCGGCTGGTTTGATATAAGTCAGTTATTTAATTCTCGATATATGTAGCTTGCAACGTGAGATATCAAATTGAAGTAAAATTTGTTTAGACTTTCCCGGTAGATGTAACCAACAGGTGTCCTGGATACACATGACCGACATGAGCGTGAATAGTGAATTTCGTATTGTTTAGTATCTGCAACTTTCAAGTACAGATAAAAATTTCATATGATGATAACAAAATGGTCGGAAAATAATCGTTCCCGATACTTTTTGCAGCTACTGTACATCGGTATTTGCTACGTAATCAAATTGAAACTTGTATGTTAAACACTGAAAACGATTGAGACAGTAACAAAACCTTGGAACTTGGCTTGAAAATGTAAAAATGCCGATTTTTTCTAAAATCATTGAGATACTTCTAATTTCTTTCACACGTTACACTCTTTCTTCTATCATACATAGTTCATCCGCGGATTGTTCGAACGTTTCGAGTATAGGATTGGTCCCATCGCTATATTCCACTCTTCTTCTTACGTCTTCCTCGCCACTTCTCAGACAAGCGTACGATGTTGCTAGCAAAACCTGCACCATCTTTATTCATGCACACTGGGTAGTTGACGGGAGGCAAGATGCCGAGGAGTGCACGTAGCAAGTATGTATGACCGAGGTGCATGCATACGAAATTGCAAAAATGCACATCGACAGCGGGGAATTTAATATTTGAAAGGAGGCCTCATCGGCTCGGTGTTTGAAGTCGCGATGCCGACAGAATTATTTAAACCTATTAAGCCACGATTTTCAAAGCGATACTTAGCGAACTATAACGTTCCCTCGGTGTACGCCACATTTGCATATTCCTTTATGCTAACGGTGCTTTGTTCGGTGATAAATTGAAACCTTTTCGAAAATAATAACCCGAACGGATAAAAATGGGAAAGTCGTGTTTCGAGTTACGTACTTACAAATAGAACCGAACGCATTTAGAAAGCACGGAGCAAACCTTTAAGAAATCAAGATTTTCTAACCCTCGTTAAGTAGATCTCTATTTGCATAGTCTTTTGTACGGTGTGTAACGTAGGCGCGTTTGGGATTGATCTTATTTGCTTTATTTCACAATTAGTTGAAAAAAACGACGCAAAGGTCATACAATTTTAACGAAGAAGCGATGTACGGTACTTCGTCCGATGATATTTATGATAATTGCGACGTTTTAGAGAAGTGTTTGAAACTACTTACAATTAGAGCTAAACGGTCCTTTTAGAAACCAAGATATTCTAATCCTCGTTAACTACGATTATATTTGCATAATGTTTTGTGGAATATGCAACGTAGACGTATTTATAACTGAGTCTGTTGCTGTGCTTTATTTTATCGTTGGTTCAGTAAACGATACAAAGGTTGTACCTACAATTTACGTAATGGAGAAGTGATGTACGGTGCCTCGTTCGATGATAAATCGAGACCTCTTAGAAATCTATTTCAAACTACTTGTACTTACAATTAGAACTAAACATATTCGCTTCTTAGAAACCAAGATATTCTAGCTCTCGTTATCAACATTTGCATTTGCATAAACCTCTTTTATTATATAATGTGCAATTTAAATATGTTTGTAACGAAATATGTTAATAATTATTATCGAGTAAAAGCCTGAAAAATTCTAATTTCTCCCATTTTTATTAATTTAATTATATGAATAATTATGGACATCGTTTTATTATATTTATATGTAGATGTTTAATTTTACAAAATATTTAATAATATAAATCACTACAGCTATATTATACAGCTTACTGTTAGCAATATAATCCAATGCAAATGTTGAGATATCAAATACGAAAATTATAGTAGTTAATGTATCATTGCTTGACGTTATTGATTCGATATCCAGCATTATCAAGATCCTTGGATGAACGTATCTTAAGAAAACGTCGACGTCCCCTCCTTCCCTCCCTCCCTCCCCCCTTACTCTATGCGATCATTTGTTCATATACATCGAATCGCTTTCCCTCAACGTCATTTATCAGAATGTGCCTTGTATGCACAAGATGAGCGGAGCGCAATGTCAATGTTACTGTGACGATAATGTCGAAGGTTCCGATGTACATCTACATACATTCATGTGTAGATCATGGATATAAATAACGTAATACGGGACATGAATAACGTAATTCCTTGGGGGACCGACAGGAATCTAATGGTACCTGATTGAATTTCATTTTATGTTTAGATACTGTTAGTTGAAGCTGTTTCAGAAATAGGAAAAAAAGGTAGAAGTAGGAAGAAGTATGAAAAGGCGCCACAGCTAGATAGAAACATGACTCGATGGGATTGTCATTGAATTCAATTGTTATTAATTCTTTGATATGTAATAACAATTGTAAGAAGTCGTATCACGGATTTAGTTACATTTAGAAATGAAATTGATTTTTACTGCGACTTAACTTGACAAAGGATAAAAATTAGAAATATCGATATAAAAATTTCAAATGAATGTAAAAACTCAAGTATGTATGTAGACATCATGTACAACGATATGAACTTAAGACATAATCTATATGTTGTGCTTTCTTCATATTTTTATTAAAACTAGTCATGCAAAATATAAATCACTTTTTCTGCGAGTATTAAACTACTACTAAACTACTACTATAAGTACTAAAAATAATTGAAAACTAAACGAAACTAAAAATCCTCTTTGCATGAATTAATAAATTGAAGTAAATATTAAACTAATCACTAGAATCAATAGAACCTTCTTTGCTTTAATATTTTACTTTTATTTTATATAAATCGATTTAACAATAAATAAAAGATAGTAACTGTTGGTCTCTATGGAGACTGAAAGGTTAAAAGTTTAAAAGGTGACAAAAATTTTTAATTGAAATATATGTATTTTTGTTTCGTAAAGTTTAATCAAATTTTTCTGCACGCAGATACTCGATAAATTCCTTCTCTTCTAACCACGTGGTTGCTACACGCATGATATCACTGAACTCTCGTAATTTCTTACCTGTTGCAGCGGTAACCTTCCGCTATTGGTTAACTATTGCACATGCGCCGTGACGGAATTCGAGGTAGAACTTATAACAATGACTCCCGTAATCTAGAGTTCAATGCACCAAATGTAAAACACGAGGGAATTTAATGTCAGTTCATAAATACTCAAATACTGCATATACATAATTTATCAACCTAATGCAATCTAGCGTTCCTTCGTACAAGTTTTATATTTAACCTTAAAAAACAGTACCAAATATTTCTAGTTCTTTACTAATATCTGTCTTTTAAATATATGAAAAAACTAAACAAAATTTACAACAAACTGTAAAACATAACAAAAAATTAAAAATGTAATTCGTATCCTTTACAGTTTGTATTCTCTAAAAATCGTTTATAGAAAAACAGTAACATACTTTTACTATGCCAACAATTAGACACGAAAGTGACATAAATCGAAGCCGCTAGATAGCACTCGAATCAGCTCATCGAATTCAAATAATAACCATTAATCTAACACAAACATAGCACACGTATTAAGATTAAAGTAATACGTATTTACTATGAGCTTTTCGTAATTAGATATCCTTGTTCAAAAATCCTTAAATATTAACAAAATAATTGTAACATTTACTGATAAAAAATATTATATCCCATATGAATCATGAACACTCAAATATACATTACCATACAATGCTAACCCAAACCTAACCAAAACCGAATCTACCACCGAGAAACATGAGAACATTTCATAAATATGATTATTACCGAATGACATAAGTCTCACTCTCTGCAATTCAGTGTCCGCAACTGATTATGAGAATCTCCGGCTGCCACAGTCATAAATTTTTCCAAGCGTGCTCGAAACTGACTACCGCAACGCGTACCGGCACTCGAAACTACATATTAACCGCGTTCTCGCGTAGCGCGGGAAATTTAAACGGCGCGCACCGCCAAATCGGTCGAGATCGCCACATATCGCCCGTTATCCTATGATGCTTTAGTTTTGCAGTTGAATCCGAGGAACGAAAACTCGTCTGTAATGAAGATTTGGAAGACAAGGAATTGGAATAAACAATCGAAGACCGACTGCGTCGATCGTCGAGCGTCGACTGGCCGCGAGCCCGACGACCGCGCAATATGTAGCGTTGTGTAGAGAGGACGACTGGAGCCTGTCTGCTCACCCCTGTGGCTGTCTGTTGCCTAAGGGCGGCCTCGTCCGGCGCGAATTCGCGGCGACACAGCAGCGGCGCGCCAGTAACGTGGCGACGCGGATCTTGACGCCATTCTCTGAACACGTATGCGTTTCTGTACGTGTAGCTACCCTCTCGATACGCTTGTGTACGGTCGTGAGCATCGTGATATCGGCGCATGGACGAGGGTGGCGGAGACAGACGGAAAAAGAAAGAGATAAAATGATAGAAGGTAGATGTACGTGTATGCATGGGCAACGAGGAGAGCACGTTCTGGCAATCGTACACACGAAGGTGCTTGACCGAGTGAAGTCGAACGACTAACCGTATACGGAGACTTTTCTTGCTCCGAACTGGAGATAAACAATGTCATTTGTGCTAGCTAGCATCCTCCCGTTCCGGGGCTCCGCGCGTACCGAATCGGGGTTCTTTCCCCCCGTGGACGTAAAACACGGCTAAATCGACAGTCTTCGCTGCCATCGTAAACACGACCGGCTTCCTCTTCTCGAATTGTTTATGCTATTTAGCTGATGGAAAATTTTCACGCTGCTGCCCGACGGTCATTAGCGATTCATATTGAATGTAAGGGTAGAAGCATATATTATATTATTACGCAATGACCTGAAAGTAGTTAAACACTTATTATACAGAATTTTTTAACGAATTTATGAAATATTTTGAAATTTCACTAGGAACGGCAATGAGACGCGATTATCGCGATTATAATATGTACTAAAATTTGAAACTAGTCCAAAATTGAATATAGAAGCTACACGACATTTATTGCGAACATACCCCTAGTGACAAATTAATATACAGCGTGAATAGTAGTCGCAAACATCGAATTAGTGCTAAAGATAGTCTCATTACATATTGTGGCCTGTTAATATGTATAGTAAATAAATGCTTTGATGACCTTTACAAAATGCATGCTTCCAATAAATATCTTGCAACTTCTATATACATTTTCAGGTCCGTTTCAAATTTGACCAATATAATCACGATGATCGTGTCCCGTTACAGCGTCAACGAAATCTCAAAATGTTTTATATGATACAAAAATATATATAAAATTTCCAGAAGCGTTTGAATATTTTCATGAACCAGTGTACCATACACTGTACACGTTTGTTTGAGGTATTTATTAATCCCATTTGAATTGTAATTAATAAATACTATTACAAATTAAATGCAAAATTGTGAAATCCGATCTTCGGCGGGAAACATAGATTTTGATTCTAATCGATCTAAATAGATTTCTATTTGACCAACAATTCTTTTCCACAAAGATAAATATAAGATCCGGTGATTAACATGATTAATCATGAATATCACCACGATGTGTCATGATTCTTGCGGATACAAGGAAGAAAGAATTTTAAAAAAAAGAATCAATTTTATTCTTTCTTCTGTTTTACATTTAGCTATCTTTCATACTGCTGGAATGTGGAATGAACTATTCTATACTGGAACAGAGTACGTAACGCGTTAACCAATCCGTAATCTTCAGGGTACTCATGTTTTTCCTCCGCTAAGTAGGTACACAGATAAATGCTAAACGTATGTTTGCTTGTTTCGTTAAAAGTCAAATACTATTTCTGGCGAGCACATACATTTAAATGCATGCTTCGTTTTGGGCGGGCTGCGAGGACGGAACGTGGATAATGATAGCGACGGGGTGCAACGGAATGGGTAGGATCATTAGTGCATCTAATTCCGTACTGTTGGAATGCAACATTATAAATTATCCGACGAGTCTTGATAACCAAAAATTTAAGTGCTTTCAAGCATCATTCGCTTCACTTGATATTCAACACGTTATTTAGAATTAACCTATCAATTGTTTCTCACGTAATGTTTGAACAACTTTAAACAGAATTATGATATTTTATTAACTTGTGTTTACGCTAAATAAATATTTCATTTTGTTTTCTTTAACACTGTGATCATAATTTTAAACCAAAATTCAGTTCTCAGAGGAGTAAAACCTATTAATAATATTCCTCGCGTAAAATATAAGATACAAGTTAGAATTAAATATTTTAATTGAAACTGTTAGTCCGTGTCAGGTTTTATTTCGTCTGTAACACAGTCGAGAGTCAAATATAATTTTGTAAAACGATGTGTCATCAGATTTGTTCGATTATATTAAATTCCTAAAAATGTATTCCATTGAAACATGATCCTATCATCCCTTTCGTACGAATAAAAGATCGCTGAAATTCTAAAATTCCGAAGACTTTACGCCATCGAGATCATAATAATCCCTCGTCTTTTATTGTCGTTTCCTTTATCTTTTACTACATCGAATATTATTTAGGAAACTTACAAACCGAAACAAGGTCTGCCGGATACTTTTAGATTCCACGGATTATTGCACATTTGTAACGGTACCGGTGATTTCAATTTGTTGCCAAGCAATCAACGCGCGTTAGCGATTCCATTTTACGAGCACCCTCCGCTCAGACTGTTGTACACTACATACAGGGAGAAGCAAGAAGGGACGGTTATAGCATCGTGATATCAATTCTCTTGTAATGACACAATCGTAGCCAGTCAGTCGGATGTCGGTCTCGAGTGTGGGTGGAAGAGGTGATGGTGACGATCTAGGTCCGGCTTCGTTCTCCAACTCGTTGTTTATCAAACTCCCCTTCGCATAACAAGCATCAAAACACTTGGCGCCCCACGCTGGAGCCGTCGTAGTCATCTTCCGCCCCAATGGTCGCTTCTACTTTTCGTGGATATGCTGGGGGTAGGCGCTGGCATGGGTTAAAACATGGGTAACCGGGAGGGAACAATCTCTATACATACAGGCGCCGTCTCTATCCGCCAAAAAATGAGTTATCGTGCTGGATCTAGGGACACGACAAATCGATCGTTCGAATCACCGTTCAATACGGTTTTGTATCTCTGTAATGTTTAACAAATGCATATGAGCTATATGTACAATGAGTCCTCTTAGCACTTGTTATTTGTCCAAGTGAATTTCTGCGCACGTTTTATTTTTTAATTCTGAAGTTTCTCATATCTTAATCTTGCTTTTGTTTCAGCTAAAAAGAAAGATTTTACAAAAATATTGAATGTGAAATTTGAACGAAAAAATCAAACGTATTAATAATGATTTTCTGATATGTTTTTTAAAACTCGAGGAGTCTCTTAATGATAAAAAAAGTATGATTTAAAAAATGACCTAAAGATTATGATATGATAGCAATGAAATAATAATGAAATTGTTAATAATGCTTGACAGTATTACGATAGAACGCATGGAAATGCCTCGGTGGGAACGAATGGAATGTAAACTATTTCCAATTATACACAGGAACATATTAAAACCTATATATAAGACATATGTATCTATGTATTAATCGAGTATGTTCATTTTATAAAAGTTATTAAATACAAGATTCGAATAACACGTATATCTGTTGTAAGTTTCTCAGGCTTAAATATCCTTGTTTAAAAATCCTTAAAGATACAAATTAACTGTAACACTTTCTGACAAGAAAAATGGCACCCCATATGAATCATAAACGCATAAGTATATATTACCGTATAACGCTGTTGCATTTCTTTGATTAAAAAGCAGGAAGCTAATAACCTTTCACGCGTCCAGACTGACGCGACCTTAATTTCAATCGTTGATTTATTTACGATTACCCCGGGGTCCGGCGTAAGCGTGTTTCAAAGAGGAAAAGTTTCGCCGTGGTAAACAGGTTTTGAAAACATTTCTTTCGGTTTGATCGATATTACATGAATTCCGTAAGAACCATAAAACCAAACGCCATTTCCCGGAACAAACGATTCTTACGATCAAACAATCAGAAGGGGCAGGGGAAGGGAGCGGGTTCGTTCAGTTTTTCCAAAGAGGAGAGACGAACCAAAGAAGAAAGCGGAAGATAGTAAAGACTCGCTGGCACCGTTCGCCGTGCAGGTCCGAGATTCATAATTATTCCTGAACAAAACATCATGCTATTGACGTATACTGGGATCGAGAAATTCAGCTGACAATACCAAAGCAAACATGTGTCGGTGTGTAAAGAGGGATGCGATAGGGCTGGAGAGTAGTAAGGTGGTAGGGCGCCCTCCAGCTTGGCGACCGATGAGCAAAGTTCCCACCCCCGTCGTGATGATGCCACGATGCCAACAGAAGAAGTATTCTTGCATTGGTCGACATCGTCGTGGTCGTCGTCGTGGTCGTCGTCGACATCGTCGTCGTCGTCGTCGTCATCGTCTTCGTCGTGGTGTCGTGGGTCGACCAGTGGCGGCGACGGTGTCGGCGACGTCGGCGACGTTCCACGGTTGGCGTCGAGGTTAGCGCCGGCCGGTCGCTGGAATCGGCGCCCGGCTGTCTCTTTCTCCCTTTTCGTCTCACTCCACAGTTTCGTCCGTCTGCACGAGAGAGCCGGCCGTCGTTTCGTCGTCGTCCGTTCAACGGCGACGACGTGGCTCTGCCGGCTGTCGCCGACGCCATCCGCCGCTTCTGCACCACCCCTATCATCCCTTGCCTTTTTTCCACCGCTACCCTGTCGATATATTCGACGACGATGTGTTTAGATAATGAAACTCTACTCTTCCAAAAAATTTCCCGGTCGAGTCTCCATTTCGATCCCCTTCCACGTAAGGCACACTGTCAATGTGGAAAACATCGAACTCCGTCAAGCTCCAACGCGACACACGGCTGCTACGTTCTTTCGCGTGCCGCACGCGTTAAACACGCATTCAACTCACTGTTAAGTCTCGCTTGGATTAGTCGTGTTACGCGAATTCGGGCAATCGAAGATTTGCAACAGCAAGAAGGCAATATTTAAATTGTATTTATTGGAATATTATAATATAAAGATATTAGGTTTCATATTTAAAGACGTAAAAGTTTATTACTACGAATATATTAGTTGATTATGAATTGACGAATGAATGTCAAAAAAAGTGATTGGATTTTGACTGAGTTTGAGTTGATTTTTCGTTGGTCTAACCTCCCAGCTGTAGTTTTCGAAGTTAAATATTCCTAACGAAAATTATTGCTGTTTTTACCACAAAAATGATTGATTTATCTTTAACGCATCGAAATTTAATGGTACTCTGACACTCTCACGTATAAGAACCCTCGTTATTTTGTATACGAATCGCAGGATTTGCATTAATTATGCACATCGTGTTGTTTTTATACAAGTTTTTTTTTACAATATTAGTGTGTTTTGAATACCGATAATGATTTTAAATGTTCGTAACATAATTTCAATTTAAAAGTGGATATAACTAAATTTATTGCGTTATTAAAAAGTGATAATCAATAAGAAAAATCAGATAAACATGATTCAAACATTTATCTCGAAGCAAAAATCTTCTTTGATATTATGAGTTATACGCCGTTGAATTATTTATTATTTTTCTTTTTACGTAATCATGCATAGATGCCGAGACATCAAATGCAAATGATGACAAACTGAAACTAATTGAACGTCTCGAACATAAATAAACTGATTGATATTTGCATTCCTTTTCATATCATGAAACATAATCATTCTTTTATGATGTAGATTGTAGACTGAACAATGTTAAATTGATCAGGACCAATAAAATTGTGCTGTCATATTTTATAGCTGTCATAAAATTCTAAGAACTTGAGCAAAATTTTTCTAGTGAATCTATCAATCCTTTTCTCGTTAAACGTGACCCACAGATAATCGCCGTGTCTGGTATCCTACATCAGATTCGCCTACCCACTGAAACACGCTAAACTTTGTATAAACTTTAGACGAACATGCAGAAAAACATCCACGAAACAAACGTAAATACAAATTATCATATTAATGGTATATCTTTAAACGGTAATGTATATTAAGTGCAAACGAGGAACTGTTTTGTCAGTAATTAATCGGCAATATATTTTTCTTCACCCTCTATGATAATTTAACATTTTTTTGCAAAATTTTCCATTGCTCCTTTACAAAACCCTATTACAAAATCTACTACAAAAGCGTATCAGCATAATACTACATTTTTCAACAGCCATTCTTCAAACAAGCTGCCCGCGTTCCACCGTCAGCGAAACCGTTCTCCAGTGGGCTTTCTCGGTAATTACATTTTCAGGCTCACGTTGCGTTGTAGGGTCAGAAATCATGGTTCCACGAACAGAGGAAGATAGAAAGAAAAGCTTTGCCAAACGGCGAGCAAGCGGAGCCAGCGAAAGTTTCGCTCGATTGGTCGTGCGTCGGTTCGTTCTTCTCGTCTTGGTGGAGCAGGGCGTCCGAAACTGCCCTGTCTCGACGCTGCTGCCGGCTCCTCTATACGCGTCCTTCCCTCTGATCTCTTCCCTCGCGTTCCCCTCTCGCGCGGACCATCCTGGCGTCCCCTAACCCAAACCATTATCCGTATACCACGATTATAAGGCAACGGGACCGACAAACAGGCTTGGGCCAGACCCCCTGGCACCCTGATCGCAACCTCGCCTCCCTCTTTCTTCTTCTTCTTCTTCTTCTTCTTCGTCTTCTTCCTCTTCTTCTCTTTTCATCTGTCGTTTTCCTCTACCAGTCGCCGCGTGCTTCTACACCGTCACCGACTACGCAAACAAACCCGTACATCGACTAACATAACTTAACAATCTCCCCCCGCCCTCTTGGTTGCTTCTCTCTCGTCATACTTTCGCCCCTCTACCGACCACCAATGCACTACTACCAGCGCACGGTCGCAGAGGTTGTTGCTACAACTGATTGCTCCGCGATGCACCATGGACTTACCACCCAGTATCGGGCGGCGTCGTTGCACGCTCGCCTTCGGGCTCCTCGTTTTCGTCTTTCGGAGAAAACGACGCATTACACAGGACGACGATACTTCTCACAAATTATTATGGTCCTGGCTCTTGATAATTGTTTTTCCGACAGACTTTATGCCCCGGTACTGCTACACATAATGGTTCGCGGCCCCGACATCGAACGTTTTATTTTTACGCTACTTTCGATCTTCGAGACGCGAGCCTACCTTTTTGACTACGCCGCCCGCCGCTGGCGAACCGAAGAATGCACCGAACTATATTTTATGCTCCTCTCGACGGATAGTCTTTATACAGTGGTGGAGATTTTGTTTCGTTCTTCCGTATTTTTCAAATAATACATGAAACTTTGCCGGGGAAGTACTATCAACTAGGTGGAAGTAAGGATTATAGCGCGTAGATTCTTTGTAGGACTGTGCTTCCATCTCTTGTAAAAATTTTAATAAAATGTATGGCATTGCTATTTTGTTTCTTTTCTTGATCGTTATAGAATCATTTTTATATTTAATCTTAAATTGAAGCTACTGATAGATGGAGGTACCTTTTGAAATTTTATAATTTCAATTTTTTCCTTTTTTGTAGCAAAATTGATGATTATATGTTGTTTCTATACTTGAACAGAAAATTAATTTAAAATCAATTGATTAATTTAAGAATTAAAATTCCGCTATCTTGTTTCCTTTTCTATATATAATGAAATAAATAACATGTATTTAAATTAATTTAAAAAATGGAAAAATATACATTTCTAAGAAAATATTTCTATAAAATACAGAAATTAAAAAATGTTGCGAAATTTGTAACGTTTAAAATGCCTATTAAATATCGTATAATATATCAACATTAATTGAAAACGTTACTTTATTGGCACATTGAATTTTCGAAAGAAATACATATATAATTTAGGTATGCGGATTAAATGCCCGTTTTGTCATTTTTTTCTGTCTAGTAGAATGTCGTAGACGCGTCTATGCAGTTTGCGCAGTTACGAGTCAAACCGGTTTAAAAACCAGTATCGCGAATCCTATTAATGTAAAGAATTTTACTTTTATTTCCATCTCTTCAAAAAATATCAAAATGCGCACACTACCTTTTTGCGATAATTTTAAATCGCATTACTTGCATAACGCATAACTTAAATCATACCCACAACTTCGCTGCATACTTTCAAACGTAAGATTATCATAAATATAATTATAAATTCTTATCACAATATGCCTTCATCTTGTGGTATTTTACAACATAATGTTACCGTAATTGAACCATATTTTATAGAAAGAACACGTATTACATTCAAGTAAATACATGTTTTATAAAAAGATACTAGATCGCTTTAATTTGCGCTCGGTAATTTATATTCAAATTCTGACAATGGCCGAAGGTAGTTTAATTATCTTGTGAGAAATTCTCAGCAGGTGCAGTACAGGTGTACGCTTGTTATGAACACCAACGTGATAGATCAGCCGGTAAAGAAATTCGGTGTTCCCAGAGAAAGAAAATCAGTATCGACGGAAACTTAACCTCTTCGTCGTGGCACGCCGACGATTCAGTCGCGTACGAAATGTTATGGAAATGTTGTTCCGAGACCAAATAACGCTAACTCGAGTAAACTTTCGTCGAGTATTAATCTGCCTTACGTAACGAACAGCATTATAATATTAATAATAACGATAAGATTACTCCCATTTAGTCACTTTGCGACGCGAAACAGCGCGTAACGATGCCTCGGCTTGTGCTGGGAACGAGTGTAGACCACAAACAGACTAGACCGCTCGAACATTAGTGCCCTGAGCTTGAAACAGGCGCACGGACGTACAGTGAAGTGTATCTGTTTTTCAAACCTATCGGATCCGTTGTATCTTTACTACGCCATATCTGTTCCACGATTTCGTCGCATTGCGTGTCAGTCTACGATTGAAATATGGGCGCTGCTTCAAACGCGACATACTTAGGACTTGATCTCAGCACGCAGCAGGTAAACCCTTAAAAAACAGCATAATCTCGCGTACCGCTTTTTATCAGGAATCGAACATCTGCTTCGAGCGAATAATCATCGACGACCGACGCGTTTTCTCGTCATATAAAACTGCTCATCGTTGACACGAGTCTTGTATATCACTTTTATCCTTTCTTTCCTCTTATTTCTTATTTTTATTTCCACCTTTCTTGCTTCCGCTTGTGTACATTTATACACTGCGTGTGAAATAATTACCATAATTATACAGCAATGAGTCATAGTAGTTTATCATTCGTTCCTTTGAAGACTTATTTATTAGTTTGTGGTTTTATAATACTTGATGTTACTGAATTCTCAATGCGCATCATCTACTGCGCACGCTCGTGACAACGCGCGTTTCATTTAAATCTAGGAAAATTATTTAATCTTATAAATGTCTTTTTATTAAAAGAGGTAACTCTTCAATGAATTGTAACTATACAATATTTGTACTTCTTTCTAAAGATTACAAATGTAACTAAAAACAAACACTTGACAAGGATCGAATCAAATAAAACATATTTTTCATTTAGCAATATTGATCATCTCTTGTTTCCTGTGACACTATGAAAACCATACTGTGAGTTCTAATATCGATAAACTAAATTTTGATTCTGTAACGACTAATTTAAACATCTACTCTATTTTGATTCCTTAAATTTCAAATATTTGTTGTAGTATACCTTGTATTATCTCTATTGACAAATATTTGAAATCGTACTCTCAAGTTTCTAGTTATACAATATACTCGATCATTACAATTATGTAATCGTTTTCCTTGAAGAAATATAACGACATTGAAATTTATTTTTCAGGAATATCTTAAAGTTCTATCAATGAATTAATTTTCTGTCAATAGGCTAAATATCGAATTAAGATTAAATTCGGAATAATTTGACCTGTAAGAATAGTTATACTAATAAAACAAAAACTAATTTCTTATTAATAAAATAAATTACTCTGATTAAGTTAAGGATACTTTAATGTCTAACGGTAAATTTACCACAGTTAGCTTTTAGGTATAAACAAATATTACAGTCAATAATACACTAGAATGGTACGAAAATTCAAAGTTGTTGACGAGAAGCGTTTCGCTGCGTGTGACGCGCGTCAGATGGGTCACAATTATCTAACATAATGATAACATTAAGCAGTAGGACGATACGGGCGAAAGAAATGCGTATCTCGTTTGCAACGAAAAACGCGAAATGCTAGATGCGGTCGAAATGATAATTGAAATTGCAAAGTGCTTCTTGCGCATCTTTGGGATCAAAAATCCGTCAATCATAAACGACTGTATCATAACATAACCAATTCGTATAAAATATTTATTTTTATCTATTCAATTTGTCGTAAATATTGATCCTTTAAAAATGAAGAAATATGTGAATCATAAGCGATATACAAGAATAATCGATACCATCAGACGTGAAAGTTATCTGCTTGTCAACTTTCGACAAATTAAATACCCGACAGTCATCAATATCTATGGATTCTACATAATAATTTCTGTTGCATAAACTATCGCTCATGATATATACATTATCGATTATAAGTATCTACTTATTAGAACATCTGTTCGTTTTATTTATTGAACCAAATATTATTTTATTTGATATTTTATCCTATTCCATGATTCATTTTAATAACGATACTTATTTGTCCATTTAATGTCGCTCGAGACTTTACGTGTTTCACGATATTTGTACTTATGATTAAACTTACAGGCGATGATACATCTGGACATTTTTTTATTTTATCAAACACGATTGGTAGTATATTTAAACGTTACACGTGTATATGTTCATACGGTAGATACGAAAAATGGTAGAAAGTTTTGAATTTTAAATTTCGAATTACATTATAGAGTAGCATAACTAATTGACCATGCTGTGTCACATGGTAGCCTTGTTGCACATATCTTATTCGATGATGTAGATAAAAAAATCGAAGAACAGCGTAGTATTGCGAATTTAAGAGGCCGTTAACAAGAATCTTTTGACATTTGTAGTTGAAAGCAGTTGTCGTCGATAACAATCTCGCTGTTCTCCATGAAACCAGTGTACAATTTGACAATGATCTACCAGAGTTTAGGTAAATATGCTTAAATACCATGTTTTCTTATATTTTCATGTTACGTATTTTTACGTATTATTCACTCTTGACGTTTCGACATACATTTTTTAAAACGTTTCTTAACACTCTTAAATCCACGAAGATTTCTCATGAAATGACTAATGCAGCATACAATATTAAAATCTTTTCGTTCAACCTAGCGATACATAAGCAATGATGCGATTTGTAACATTATATTTTAAAGTATATAGAAGTTCAGGTCTAAAAGCAATAGCATTAAGCAATTCGAGGATTATTTATTCATTATTTACACATTCTCACATTAGAAAGAAAGCATTGATAAAATACAATTCGTAACAAGCAACAAATTTCTCCCAAATGAATCTTTTATGACGAATACGACTCTTCGTTATTATTGTTCTGTTTTGATTCTTTATTACTATTGTCTTGGTGATTTATATAGGAAAAAGGAAGATTACAATGAAGTATAAAATATTTTTCATTTTCATTTCAATCGTATCATGGTCGATTTCATTACAACTATATTTTGAATCGCAGCAGAATCAGTGCGCTGAACGATGATACACTATCTAGGAAAAAATGTCATGTTTATAAAAGGCACTAAGATACGCGAATTTGTAATAACGAAATAGAATATACAAAGCTAAAATACCGGATTCTTTTCTACACTTAATGTATTTATACTCTCATCGATGTTTTATATTTCGTACAAATGTCAAATTTCGTTACATTTAATTATTGAACATTGGACAATTTTAGAACGTACGGAGGCGTCATTCAGAAAAAAGCTGAGCCACACGTAGTGGTGGTTCCCACTTTGATGTGGGTTAAGGCTCTGGACATGATTCTCGATAAGTTGCGCGTGTGTGGCGTCGATTTTAGCAAGGTGGCCGCTATTTCCGGATGCGCACAGGTAAAAGAACGCTGTAAACGTCAGAACGTTGGAATAGAAACGTCACGGTTCATAAATTATAATATTGATAGTAAATCTGTCCTTTCAATTACTCCCATGTCGATTAAGCTTCGTCACAAAATGCTATGTAACATTACCAAAGCTATAAATTTCAAGAAGTACCTCTATGCAATATTCATACTATTTCGAGTATCGTTTAAGAAGTGAAACACGGTTGATTACAAAAATATCTGTTGTCATCGATAATTTAAATACAGCAATGTTCACTGATTTAACTATAAAAAAGAACAGCTGATTACCATAAAATAGATATATAATGACTCTTATCTATTCCTTTTTTCATCCTTTGACGCAAACAAATCGTTTAACTATAACTTTTTGAATTTCGATCTCGTTGACAGAGTTAAGCATTAGTCGAATAAAGTATTTGGAAAATTATTATTTTACTGATTCTGGCATATTATTTAGCTTGAACGTATTTTGAGAAGTAATAATCAATCCGCAAATAAATATTATGTCAACCGCGCCGGAAGTAGAGATTTCCATAGACACGCATATGCATGTACTTCTTATTCAAGAATAATTGAAACGAGGTCAGTTCGTATTTCGTAACATAATTTACGACTCAAATATATACGAAATATAGTATTTAAAAGGTCCGAACTACTTAATTCGATTATATAGCTGAAAACGATTGATCGAGTTTTTACATAAAACGTAGTTACTTTTTAAAATAAGAACAATAAATCAGCCGAAATCGCATATTGTTTCAATTGTTAACTTGTTAGGAATCAGATATTAAATCTAAGTGAAATTTTCGTTTGTTTGTGTGATGAACGAAAATAAATGTTGAAGTTTTAACGCCAGAGAATCGCAGTGAGAAACGTTTCAGCCAACGTGTAAGTATCGATGTAAATTTCGTAATAAACGACCCTTATAAACACGAACATTTTACAGCTTTAGAAACACCCAGACGATAATGTTATCTTTGTTGGTTATTACATAGCAACATGGCACAGTTTACTGGGGCAAGGGCAGTCGAAATCAATTGCAACAATTGGATCCTGCGAAATTCTTGCACGAACAGCTGGTCACCTCTTTCTCGGTGACAACATCACCTGTGTGGATGGATTCCAGCACCACCAAAGAGTGTAACATGTTAGATGAGATCGTCGGTGGCCCAGAAGTATGTGTTTCCTTTTTCTTCCAAACTTCTCCTCGCTAATTTCCTTCATTATATTTAAATCAGGCCTGGGCGTTATCTAAATAATCGGTAATATTTAAATCAAATATTTGCAAAGTAATTCTCTAAGTAAGATATAATTTTATTTTGCTAAATAGTTATTTGAAACTGATTTGAATAATAATAAATCTAATTATTGGCAATGTAAAGAATACCCGAGATAATTCATTATTTCAAATTATTATTTTTCATCTTCATCTGAAATAAAATTTGCCCAAGTTTGATTTAAACAGTCTGTACGAAACGTTCGTGTAGATTTTACAACGCGTCAGCTATTCGTTGCAGGTAAACACGAATTTACAACGATGCAGATATATTGCTTCTTTCAGTTTAACCCTGCTATATTCTACCGACTAAATTTTCGATCAAAATTATATTTTCCTAACGTTAGGAAATACGTGTCTTCAGTTTGAACGGAATGCCAAGTAAATTTTACCGATACGCATGATTTCTCGTTCCAATACTATGTCAAACGTGTTCTCAGAACGTTAAAAATTCTTTTTGTTCGCTGAAATAAGAGCAAGATCGAAATATGAAAATTCGCGGATCGTAGCTGGGTTAAATTTAACGGAGCATTCTTGTTTCAGTCGTAGCGAAAGGAAAAGAATTCGATGATAGACACACGTTCCTCTGTCATAACGTTGACAATATAACGAAAATATGAATCATTTTATCGAATCGTACTAGGTGTCCAAACATACTTATGGACAGTAACGCGTGCAATATCGCTATCGACGTGCCATGTCACGTCGACGACATGCTGTTTCGAACACCTATCGCCGATCAATTTCGTTCGCAATGATAGCCGACGAAAATCAATAAAATATTTAATTAATCGTCGCGAAGGTCGACGACGGGCAACGTCGACTTTTTAATGGATTTAAAAATATCCAACGGAGGAATGGAACGGTACCAAAGCCTCTCTTTTCTCTTCTATCTCCTCGTTCTTTCGACTTTGTCAACGAACATCGAACAACGTCGGCGAAGAAAAAAAGAACTTATCGCGAACAGATACGATCGGGAATCAATATAAAATCGTATTGGCGGGCCTTACGAAGTATGCAAATTGTAAATTAATTCTTTGACACGGATGAATATTCATGGGAATGGCGATCGAGGATTTTTGAAGAATGGCACGCGTTTAGAAAAGTTTTCGATCGGAAATACGAAGTATGTTAACTCGTAATAAATAAGACGAATCGTTCCTACGATTTGAACGCGAGACGATGCAAATAGAAAGAGAATAGAAATGTCTTAATATAACGAAAAGTAAGTAATTCAATAACGCCATTGCAACACCGTGACAATGTCCGAATATCAATAAGAATTACCAAATTGATCAAAATTTCTAGAACAGTTTCAATACTTTTACGAGCCACTGTATATGTATTTCTGATAATTTGCAAATATGCAAATACTTATATAAACGATAAATTATGTACACGTTATGTGTGTAACACGGACAGAGTGTCGAGCGATGACGAAAATTGGACTGATTCATAGTTAATCGACGCACGCCGATTAATACGCTAATCAATTATCCTTATACGATCTGTCGTGGTTGCATGATTGCAGAAATTGGCGGAGATAACGGGATCACGGGCGTACGAAAGGTTCTCAGGGCCTCAAATAGCAAAAATAGCACGCACCAGACCGGAAGCCTACAGCAACACTGAGGTATAATCCACTAAAAAAAATCTACACTGCCGACTTCGTTGACAAATTTTCGGGACTACGATCGATCGAGGTATTCGATTACGTGTGGACTGGTACAAGGATTTAGATTGCAATTAACTACGTTTCTGATTTCTCGTGTGAGCTGCCCGTGAGGTGACCCGTGGCTTTACGCGTGAATACTAACGTGCCCGATAACGATGATTACTCGCCTGTTTGAACTGTTCCTTTTTAATAGATATATCGTCTAGCGCGATGTCATTTCTATTTAGGTCGTTCTTATTGCGATTATAGAAAAATTGCTGCCAGAGAATGTACGCGAATATAATTCTCGATACGAATCTCGAGATTGGTGTTACTACGTAACGTAGTTTCCGATGGATTTTCGATGGACAGTCAGAATATTTCTATTATTCGTCAGAATGTTTTTATTAAGCGTTGAAAAGCTTTATGGTAAATTATTTCGACTTGTATGAGCGTGTTTGGTCGTACAGAAATATATGGAAATTACGTTAACAGAAAAATAAGAATCAGTTTACTTGAATATTGAAAGATACGCACAATAATATCGGTCGAAATAGATCTCTGTTTAGGTTCTATCTCATAAAAACCTGAATTTCCGTAAATATCCGAAATGTAATAACAACGTGTCCGAAAATAGATAACTCGTAACATGCTCTACTTCTATAATCGCAATAGCAATGATTTTCCCATAGATTTTTAATTACTTTGATCAATAACTAATAATAACTAAAAACTAAAATAACCAAAATATTTTCAAAGAGTGCTACTTTTAACAAACTGAGAATTCCTATTTGCAAAGATTTTATTTAATGTTCATAGCATTATTATAACGAGTATGCAATAATATACAATATCCTAAGTCCTAAGGTTTAACAGCAAAAATAATTGTATTCTATGGGTATGATCGAACGAGAAATATTATATATAGAAACATAGATCGCTTAAAGTTTTGTCAAAAAATTATAATAAAATAACAAACGATAGGACAACAAAAAATTACTATACACAACATTCTTTTGCCTGATTATAGCCACAGAATAGACTGACAAGATTTAGCTGTTAAAACCTGAAACATTATCGTATATTCGTCACTAATACGCATTATACATATATTATAAAGTGTTTGAATAAGATTTTTATAGTCGTTTTTTACGTTAACTCGTTTTTGATACTTCTTCCAGAGAATCTCTTTGATTAGCAGTTTCCTCGCTTCCTTGTTTTTTGGCGATTTCGCGCCGATCGATTGGTCCGATGGCTCTGGAATGAACTTGTTAAATATTCATACGAAAGATTGGGATGACGTCCTATTAGAGGTATGTGGATTATCAATGATTATTAGATTTTCTCTGAATACGGTAAGCTATTATACAATAAAACGTTCGCATTTTTTCCCCAGCAATAGACATAAACACTCATGTCGACTTTATCTATATGTTTCGCTTCAATCGATCTTTTAAGTCGTAAATTCGAATATCGAAAAATTCAAAAATTCAAGAATAGAAAATTCTTTCTTCTTTAAAACAGAATCATATATGTCTATGTGTGTATGTGTCGAAATGTTTCTAACAAAATCTATATCTTTTAAGATCCTCTACATTCGTTGTGAAAATAACCTATAACGCAAACAGCATACTACGTACGTACATTGCTTTTCCAAAATTTATCATCGGACCGGTGTTTGTTCAGGCTTGCGGTCTTGGTCTACGAGAAAAACTCGGGAAACCAGTTTCCTCGTGCAGCGATATCGGTCCAATTTCGTCCTATTTCGTCGAAAGATTCGGCTTCGACGAGGCATGCCGTGTAATTGCGTTCACGGGCGACAACTCAGGTTCTCTAATAGGTAAGCACGCTATTCGCTGATCTCACGGTTTTGGTACGAATAATTTTTCGTTCGGCCAACGGTATTAATTTATACGCGCTACTTCGCCTTTTGACAACAAGTTTCGATTCTATGAGCAACGAACGACTTCATGAATATTCACGCAAATACATTTCCAATCGACATGCGTAGATACCTATAGACTTTCGCTCCCCATACGGAATGATTAATGAGATTTTTCGCCTGAACTATAATTTGCAGTTTACTGTTAAGGAAACTGCTAAATGAATTCCGTATTGCTCGATATTTAATTAATCTATCGATATTATTTTCCTCGTGTGAAGCTTTTTTATTCGTTTTTCCGTTTGGTAACGTTGATATTCTTTCTTAAAAATTCGACAACTACGTTCTAACGTGCTATCGTAAAAGCAACGTCGTCTAAAATCGATCGCCCGTTAAAACGACACTTTTGAGAAACTACGTTTTACATCAGAATATAGGAGTACATACATGCAAATTTCCTTAGACTGGTTTCTTTTACGTTCACACGTAGTACAGCGAAATGCTTGAACAAATTGCAACAAGTTTAATGAAGTGTAAAATGTGCTGTAATTCAATTTGAACGAGAATATGTTTAAATACATATACTGCAAGTTTGCGTGTAAAATTTATTTCTCGAGTTAGGAAATGCAGGTAGGATTTATTGTGCTAATAAATAAGTTCGATTATTAATAATTTTGATAATACAAACAATTGATAAATGACGTTTATTTATCATTATACAGGAATGAGACTGAAAGAAGGAGACATCGCTTGCAGCTTGGGGACAAGTGATACTCTGTTTTTATGGTTGAACAAACCGAAAACAGCTTTCGAAGGACACATATTTTGCAATCCTCTTGATGATAACGCTTACATGGCTTTACTTTGGTAACTCACCGTTTTGTTTCCTTAGGATACAATTTTTCCTTTATCACTACTTTATTAGTAGTTTTTTAAGGTGTTCCACAGGTTTTCACTAATTATTTATAATTATTTACGAGAATACTTCAAAGTCTTTAATCATAGAAAGTGCAGGTAAAATTAATATATTCTCTCTAATGCAGGTATTTATATATTTCCAGACATTAAAATATCTTACCATTTGTGGTTACAAAAGCATGAATTTTCATAATAAATTCTTCCAGTTAAATACGGATGTCACGTATCTAAGCATTGTTTTTTGTATTTATCTAAATTTTAGAGGAAAGTAATACTTACTTTTTGGTAGTATAAAGCAAAATATAATTTCTATACTAATTATATCCTCTATGCTACATCAAATTATAAATTGTTAGTAAAATATGGAGAGACATGTTACAAACTTTTAACAAAATTAATAGAAAAGAAATTATTTAGAGAAAAGAGTAGGAAACATAATAAATGAATTACAATCCCGCAAAAAATAATACAATGATCCTTTAAAATATCTAAATAATACAGATCGATGATTACCCGGTCTATATTTCGTTTAGATATATCTATATAGAATCCATTTCATTAAAACGAATCTTAATTCTTCCAAATAATATTACTTATAAGAGATTAAATGTATGAATGATCGGGAAACTAGAGTACGCAATTTCAAATTTCAAGCTTCAAAAATGGATCTTTGACTCGCGAAAGAATACGCGACAGTGCGGCGCAAGGCTCTTGGCAGATCTTCAACGAGCTACTGGAAAGTACGCCGCGGGGAAATTTTGGAAATTTAGGTTTATACTTTGATGCACAAGAAATTTTGCCATTTGTCATTGGTGATCATCGATTCAATAAAGCGAACGAAGAGATATCGCGTTACAGTTCAAAGGAGGTGGAAGTAAGAGCCTTGATCGAAGGGCAATTCGTTGCAAAAAGAGCTCACGCTGAAGATTTTGGTTTCGTCATAGGTAAGTTACAAAAATATTTTTACAATTTTCTTATACTCCCCTTGATAACCGAGGATATTTTAAACTTTTAGAGATATAAGCGGTGCGTGCCTTCTATGATAAGTTAAATGAGTTAAATCTTCGGTATATTATTATTATTATTTTATTATTGCTTAGTCCGTGCCTTTCGGCTTTGGACGAGCTTTCGGTTTTACATCTCTTTTACCTATTTCGCTTCTTATATATCTACCTCCGCTCTTATCCACTCTATTATATTGCACTCCCTTAATTATTCTATCTCTAAAAACTAAAAAGTAATAACTAAACTTCCTTATTGTCGTTCCTTCCTGTCTTCTCCTTGTATTGCCCTTCTCTTCTCTATTATTGCTTTTAGTTCTGTTAGTCCTTCTTCAGTCTCATTTAGTGTTTCTCTATGTCCTTTGGTCCTCCTGTTATTTCGCATTCTTCTATTACATGTCTCAGGTCTTCTTCTTTCCTTTTACATAGTCTGCATCTTTTTTCTCCCTCTTCTTTCCAGTATTCCCTTGCTTTGGTCTCGTTTCCACATCTGAATCTTGCTAATATTTTTCTGTCCTTCCACTTCATCCTCTCTTCTAAGTATTTTGGTAACTCTTCTTTGGCGATTTTTCTGTAATGTATGTTATATTCGGATTCCGTTATCCTTTTCTCCCTCTCTTCTTCCTTCTTTCTTTTATAATTTGGTCTGCTGTCATCCTTTCTTGCTCTTCCCTTGCTTCCATCTGTGTCCCTCCATTTCTCACCTCTTCTAGTCCCTTCTTTCTCTTTCTTGCTCTTTTCCCTTCTTGGCCATTTCCCCAGTTTCTCTCTCAAATCTTCGGTATATATTTTGCTTTAATTATCAGATTTTAAAGAAACTGCCCTATCAATATTTATATATCGAAGAACATATCGAAGAAATGTAAACTTTCAATTGCAAAAATCATTTTTATCTTTTTTGGTTTTTATCTATAGGGCCAAATACACGTATTATTGCGACAGGAGGTGCATCCACAAATAAATCTATACTTCAAGTTCTTTCCGATGTTTTTAATTCACCAGTATACATATCGGTAATCATTTCTACTCTTCTAATTTGTTAAATAGAAATATTGTCTATATTAAGATCTTATTTTTATATATACCTTTTTTCTTATAAATCTATAAATATTTATTTTTTGGATCTCGTCTAATATTCTTTTATCCTAAAAATTATAACGACATTTTCAATATCCTTAAATCTTATTTAACAGGAAGTAGCTAATTCGGCTATGATGGGCGCAGCCTATCAAGCAAAACATGGTTTATTGCGAAATGAATCCAACTTTGATGAGATAACACGCTGCTTACCAGAACCGACACTTGTATGCCGTCCTTATAATGATGCAGAAACAGTAAGTAATATGTACAACTATTATTTAAGTTTACATTTTGCCAAATATTATGTATTTAAGAAACATATTTTTTATATTTTTAGATATACAAATCAATGGTTGCACGTTACCGAAAGATCGTAGAGAAAATTAAAAATAAGACAAGTACAAAACAAACTGTATAAATATTATATATGGATAACACAAGAGCATTTAAAAAAAGATGCCTTCATTAATACATTATATTAGTTGAAAATTTAAAATAATTGCTGCATTTAGAGCAGTTTAATATTGATTATATTTATAGAATTTTATTCTGAAAAATTTTTATACGATGCTTTTTATGCAATTTTTAGAGGTTTACTCTTAAAATTCGAGTAATGAAACTACTTCGATTTTAATAAATAAATCAAAGGTACTAGAAATTTCTTGAATCTCCTATGCAAACAGCAATGCTTTTTTAAGAAGTTACTAAGAATTATTGAAATAGAAAACATACAAATATTATTTCGAATATTTTGCAAGTGCTGTTTCAACGATATATTAAATGATATAGCTAATTACAAATCGCTAATACCCTACTGATAAAAGTACAAGGTAACCTAAGTGCAATTCCTAAAATGAGAGAACTAAACTTATGTATAAAATAATTTTGTATTTGTATATTTATAAATTGTATTAATTATGTATTATTAATTTATTAAATGCTAACTTATTATAAAATTAGAATAAAAGTTATAATAAAAAAAATGTAACTTAATAGGTGTTTTATTTGTTTAAAGTGTCATTATTTCTTAATATATAGAAATCTATCTTAAATTGATTATTACAGTAATGTGAAAGTTTCAAAGTATAATTATGTACTTCCCTTTTTATTTTTTCCTGCCACCTCTTTCCTTTGGTAAAAGGTTAATTACATTGCCAGATGTCAAATTGTAATATGCAAGAGTATTGCTATCTTTAAAAAACATTCCCTGAAAAAAAATCATTATATATGAAACTAAAAATATTTTTTATAAATGTAGATAATCTTATATAGTTTAAATCGTTCATATGATACCTCGTACTGTAATTTCTGCTTGCCAGGTGGCATGCCAGTTTGCTCGTGAATAAGAGCTTTCATTGTCGCCACGGTATCACTCAATTGTAAAGTAATATTTAATGTTTGACCATTTAACTTCCATTCTGCTTTTTCTGTCATCATTGGTACAGCAATATTTAATTGTACAGGTCCCTGAAAAAATAAAATGTATGTTTTAATACATATAATAATTCTTGAATGTATAGAAACCATAATTGCTGATAAAATACCTTATTTCTAGCCAAGAATTGTTGTTCTGGTATCAATGAATCTTCAGTTCTAAGTTTCTTAGTTTGAGGTTCCTCCTCCATAGGTTCAGAAGTATGTTTTAATCCAATCTGGAAACAATAATAAGATAAACATACGTACATAAAATATTTTTACTTTGAGGTAGTAGATAGCTACCTTTGAACTACTTAAACATTATTTTACTTCACAAATACTTACAGCAGATGCCATTGGTGGCTGCATCGGCGGTGGTGTCGGCATAAATGGTGACATTGCTGGCGCTAGAAATAGACAAAATAAAAATATTTAATTTATAATCAATCTATAATATTATTATCTTCTATAAAAGTCACTCACTCATAAGCGGTGGTGGTCGAATCGGAGGCATAGGAGCCATCATCATCATCGGTGCTTGCGGCATCATTGGCTGAGGAATACCCATAGTAGGCATGCTCATAGTAGGAGGTGGTGGTGGTTGCGTTGGTACCGGCACTGGTTTCGGAGCTGGTGGTTTAGGTGGTGCCTTTAATGTAGCTTGAGGTTTCGAAGCAGCTGCTGCCATATGTGACAGCTCAGCTGCACGATTAGCAGGTTTCGGACCAATCTTTTCTTTCTCTTCGTCCGGAAGAAGTCCTTTAACTTTATGAATTTGATGAATTTGTTCTTCCAAAGTAATATTCGCTCTAGCAGCCCTCGTCGCTGCTTCAACACTTGATGTGTGTCCATCCCACGTGACTTTGTCATCTTTCTTTTTATCTTCTTCTCCAATCTTTTTACCGATTGCAGTTTCTTCATCACCGACACCGAAAATATCGGTACGTCTCTCAGCAAGTTGTTTCAAACTGGCTTCAATCGCTGTACCAGGTGCAAATACTGTCTCCTGAGCCAACTTATCAAGATGTTTGTCTCTCTGTTCAACCCAGCGCGGATCCAATAATCCAATTCGCATGTGCTCCTGGACTTTACTTGCGGGTATACGTTCTCCAGTGATTGGAGATATCAAGTATTCATCAGGAGCAGCAGGACGTGCAGTTTTAATTGCTGTAAAAATAGGCATACTGTAATTTTGTACTTATATATATAATATCTTTTCACTTACAATGTTGTTTAGGATCATATCCTTTCTTTACTACAACGTTTCCTGGAGTTGGTGGCAAAGGCGGAGGTTGCATATTATTACTATCGCGTGGTTTTGTTTCTTTCGATTTATGAGTATCACCCGGAGGTGATACATCATCTTCATCACTCGAATCTTCTTCCATATCTTGTACCTTAAAATACACATATATTATTAATATGAAAGTGTTAGTTACTTCTTTTTGTATTATTAAATGAATAAAATATTTACTTGATTGTTGTCTTTCGCACGATCTTTTTCTCCTTCTGTACGACTTTGCATTTCATCCTCTCCTTCACTATCAATTTGCATTTCTACATCTTCACCTTCTTCTATTCTTTCCTAGAAATTTAAAAAATTATTAGAAAAGCAGAAATGCTTGTAATTTTATTAAGATATTTCACTGTGACATAGAATTAGTAGAATTATGTTACCTGCATAAGTACTCGAGCACCAACTTCATCAGGTGTTGTTGGTGCTGGGAAATTACCAACTTCAAATTGCTGGTAATCAACAGTTTCGACTACAACAAAATCATGCCAATCAATTTGTGCATATGCAACCCTTTCACGTTCCAATTCCTCCTCTTCTTTGCGTCTTTGAGCTTCTTGATACTTTAACCACTCTGCACGATATTTAACTTGCTCTAAAATTTTATCCATATTAAAGGCTTCATCACGTAGTCGTGGTAATAAATCTTTAGGTGGAATTAATACCTGTAAATTTAAATTAATTTAAATTCAAGAATAGATCTAATTATAGATTTCAATTAGAAAAAAGATGAAATTTTGTACTACCTTAGTATATTGTTCCAAGAGTTTTGTAAAATACTGAAACAAAGAATGTTGTGGACGTAGAAAATCAAACTGGAAGTTTCTTTGTTCTCTATTCATCAAATTAGTCAAAAATTGACGACCATTACGGGCTACAAATTGTGCTGTTAGTTTTACAATATCCCTAAAATAAAATCACATATATTTTGTAACATATACTATTGTATAATTACATGAAAGATGAAGAATTTAATTGAGTCACGTACAGATCTAAAGCTGAAATAGAAGGTGGATCAGCAATAAATTCAAATTCTGCAGGAGTATCTCGTGGAATAAATGGTTGTTCAACTTGTTTCAAAATTTCTTGCTGCTTTTGATGAGCAGCAAGATTAACTGTTTTTCCAGGCCCTGTCCCTATAGTAGGTTCTTGACCTTTTCCTTCCTTAAATTCCTTTACTTTATGCTGATAATACGCATGGTAGGGATCACCAAAATTTAAGAAATTAAACTTCGGATTTCCCAATTCGTTTTGTCTGATTCTTGATTCAAATTCTGGTCCATTTCTGGCCACAAAACTAGCGGTTTTATCAACAATATCTGAAGTTTATCATAAAAAAGATTATATGTACATCAACGAATAGGCAAGAAATAATTGTTGTAAAATGTAAAATCATATATAAATATAGCAAATTTTTATTGTACTTAATATAATATATTTGAAATTTTAGAAACATTCACAAATAACTAAAAGATAGCAAATTAATACAATCAAAATAAACTTCTAAATTTTACTTTTCTTTTACAATGAAAGTACATAACATTAAAATGTAGAGAAACTTATGTATAGCAAAATTAAAGACAAGCAATGTAATAATTTACTAATAACATACAATACATGAATTAATATATTACAACCAACATTTTTTATCATTATTAACCAATTATTTTTATTACTTCAATATGCAATAAATGTACAAACAAATGTTAACGTGATCATTCCAAAACATTGTTAAGAAGTCAATTAAAAATGAATGTTGCATTGTATTGTCTTATTAAAATATATTGTAAAAGCATACTTCTAACTTCCGGTGGAGGGTAAATAATACCCACGATCGGTTGAGATGAAGGTGCCGTATTTTCTTCATTCTCGGTCGCTGGTGGTTGTATAACAGCAACTTCCTGTGCAGGCATGCTGCTTAATATATTTTTGTTCACTTAATTTTAGAAAATTTAATGTCTCGTGTCATTTACTATGTACACATCTCTAGAACGTAACACAGTGCTGCCAACGTAAATGCATTGCACTTTATTGAATGAATTAAAGCTGAATTTCCATTAATACAGGAAAACAGCTACTGCATGCAACAATGAGACAAAAAAATTAGAAAATGATTTTGTATGTAAATTTTGTTAATACGATTTAAATGTAAATACATATAATAGTAATATGTTTAAATAATGAATTTTCCTTTAATTGCACGAAACAAATTAAAAATTCAATTTATTATTCATGTCAGTGTATTTTCATTAAAATTATATATATCTAAACAAACAAGATAGTATACAAAAAAATAAATAACAATTTTCTTATTTATATATACCAATTATATAATGTTTATCTAAAGAACATAGAATGATACTAACAATATTACATAAAAATTAATTTTGTTTCTATTAACCTTAAAGATTAAGGTCTTGTATGTACTTTTGCACAGTTTCATATAGATTAGTAGCACCATTACAAGTATGTGTTGGTATATTAGAGATGAATTCCATACTGGTCATAACACCTTTGTTCCAAGATGTTTTCATGAAACTTGTAATACATGATACACTTGGTAGTTGAGCCCACTAAAAAAAAATGATTGGTATTGATTTATTTAATCGACTAACGCTTTATGAATATAAAAATTATCTTAAATATAACATTAATTCTTTGCACATTCATATATCTTTAACATCAAGTAGAGATATCAAAAAGTAAGATATCTAAACACCTACTGCATAGAAGATTATACCATTTGATTCCAAATAATTAAACAAACAATAAATTAAAATTTATTGTTGATTCTTTTAGTATTTTACCTCCTTAGTAATCTCTTCAGGTACATTTTCTTTCACATACGGAGCAACATTTACATACAGTTTTTCATACAATTTAGCAGTTTCTTCGGATTTTGACCACAATCCTTCAGCATAAGTATAATATACTATACCACCGACGATAGTGGATTTTATGGCAAACCTAAGGATATAACCTCAAACTTAAAATTCAAGTTCCTTGAATACATATATTTATATTCAAATACCGTAATAAAACCACATCCTTAGTTCTTACAGCACGTACTAACCGGGTTAGATTCATTGTATAATGTAGATTATTTTGACAGGATAATCCTGTTACACTTTCGTTTGTTACAGTTAGAGAAACATGAAAATTACGTAAAGCTCCTCACAATTTCCGGTTGAATCCAAAGTTCATGTACGTATATAGAGTATGTACATACTTATATATGTATACACTATCATATCTTGTTTCGTACTTTTATATATGCATATATATGTCAAATAATTAACATTTTAAATATTCCTCAATCGTATAAAATATTTCATGTGTGAAAATCACAGTTATTAAAATTATAAAATTAATATCATGGTTTACATAGTTTTTATATGTTTGCGATGTATACAAAAATTCAAAACATGAAAATTTTATGATAAAGTTGTTTCTGATTGTTCGGTTTTTTATATCTTTCTTAATCATATTTATATCTTTGACAGACAATGTGCAGCAGTATATTTGTCTACCTGTTGCTTCAAAATAATGAGTAACTGCTGTTTATTGTAGCTACAATTATTATTGTATAGGTTAACCTTAAAATTATTTTGTATTTTGTATACAACCTTATACGATGTGGCCTCAAGAATATATAGAATTAAAGGTTTATTGATTATGTTCATAAAATTTATTTTTTTGTAATATTAATAATAGTAGTATTATGTAATTTTTCTTGTAGCATATAGAAAATTTGCTGGTTTGCGGAATATGCTATGAATTCATGGATACATCTGTTATGACATCATGCTCTCATAACTGTAAGATAAAAACTATTTGCTTTTAATATATTAACAGGATTTTTATTATTCATTACTATTATCATTATTATTCTCTTAAATTTTAGATTGTTCTTTATGTATCAGAAAGTATTTACATTATAAAACGCAATGTCCTGCATGCTTTGCAGAAACTTTTGAAAAGGATTTAAGGAAAAATAAAGTTCTAGATGAGATTATAGCACACTTTTCACAAATTAAGGATAAATTAAAAAGATCTTTACAAATTCAGATTCAATTCACAAAATTTAATGAAGCTGATGATGTTTCTAATTCACCAAAATCATTGCTTCAGAATAAGAGTGCATATATAAATGGACAAGAAAATAAAGTTATATATAGTAAAATTATTAATAATATTCCTACTTCTCAAAGTAATACTTCACCATCTATACATGTACAAAAAGATTTATCTAGTCCTAGTACAAGTGGAATACCTAGAATACCTTTAATGTTTACACCTAAAAGTAATAAACGTCCAATTATAACAAATACAGAAGAAACTAAGGTTGTTATATGTCCAGTATGTAAGGTTACCGTTTCAGAATTAAAAATAAACAGACATCTTGATGATTGTTTAAAAAGGGAATCTGTGAAAGAGAAACCTCAAATGTAAGAAAATGCTAAGGTTTAGTATATAAATATTTAATTAGAAAAATGTAATGATTTTTTATTTTTATAGAATAGAATCGAAACGTAAACCGCTGCCAAAGTTAGTATTTAGTTTAATGAAAGATGCTGTATTAAAAAAGAAAGCAAAGGAATTTGGTTTGTCTTCACAAGGAGATCGGAAAGCTTTGGAAACGCGACTACAAAGATATATTGTCCTTTATAATGCAGAATGTGACAAACTAAATCCACGATCAGTCACAGAATTAGTAAAACAATGTGAAGATGAAGAGAACCTAGAAAAAAAAGTTAACAAAACATTTTTTTTAAATGTAAATATTTTATATTAGCTTATTGTGTTTGTCTAAAAACTATACTTTTTTGCTTTTTAATTAAACTTATCAAATTATTTACCATTTCAGAAGTTACAAGTTACTAAAAACACAGAAGAAAATACTATAGAAGATGAACGAAGAAAATATTGTAAGTTTTTTAAATTCTTAAGCTTTTCCATATAATATTTATAATATTTGATTATTATTTTATTTTCATTAGTGAAAACGCACAAAAATAGCTTTGACAGTCTAATTAATAAGATCAAAAGTATACAATCTTCACAAAAGCCATCAGCACGGCGTAGTTTATTAATGACAAGTACAGAATGCAATGAGGATGTTTCACCTAAACGTCAAATGATGAGTGAAAATTTGGATGATTCAATGATTTATACAGAACAAACTGATCTTAAGCTGTCAAATTCTGCTGCATATATTCCGGATTCTGATTCAGATACTTCTTGTCCATTACAAATGTATTCTAGTATTGATCCAAACAAATTTCTTACTAAAGAATTATCTTCTAATAATAATGTTTCGGGTAATAAATCTGAGAATGATCAAACAAATGATAATCAAGAAGTATCTATATCTAATTATTCATTTATGAAAATAAATGAGGCAGAGAAAAGTAACAGTTCAGATGCATTTAGTGATACATCCGTTCATGATAAAGCAACACAATCAGAAATGAAAAATTCATCTTATAAGAATACATTAAAAAGCAATTCGAAAAATTCACCTAATACTTCCAAATATAAGAAATTGTTACAAAGAAGAAAGAAATCATCTTTAAAAAATGAAGTGGAACGGATAGAGTCTGTTACTACAAGTATGAAACATCTTGATTCTGATAGCATTTCAGATCAAAAGGAAGAAGGAGATGAGAAATCAAGATCTATCTTGCAAGATATTGCATGTGATTTATCAAGTAATGATAGTATTGACAGTAAATTTAATCATGGTATGTAATGCGCTTTTAGTAAAAGTTTAGTTGGTTATTTATTAAGCGGTTTCATAATGCTGTATAAAAATTAACACGTCCACAGTCTGCCGTAGTGTCGTGTATATCCGGCCTATTTACATGTTTCCTAATATAATCATAGATAATCGATCCAAAAATTATATATTTTTTGCTTAGAGAATAACAACACCAACAAGTTGTTATAACAGTAACAAGTTCCTACATAAAAGAAATAATTGAATTGCATATAAGTTGAATTTAAAAATAATTAAAAGATAACCAAAACATATTTCCAATTATATTTGCTGCAATATTTTTTCTGGAAGATGTGCATATCGCTTGCTTGCATATATGAAGAAGTATTTATGTTTTCACCTCGGATTGTGAACGTGTTAAACATATCTTTGTGAAAAAGGACCCTTTCATGATAGATATTAATCAAAATTTTTAAATATAAAAAGATTACTAAAAGCATTGAAACACAAAAGTTAGCATTGATTTAATATTGGAATATAACAGAAACATATTGGAAATGGATTGAGATATTAAAAAATTTTCTAAATAATCTTACAGGAAAATTACGTTCTACTAGCCTTGGAATTTTAGATAGCAAAGTAATTAGTCCCTCAAATTTGGAGAAAGAAAATATAAGTTCTTCTCCTGAATGCAGTAAAAATCGTTCTAATCGAAAAAGAACTCGCGATTTGATACAAACTGATAATAATCTCATGTCAAATAACATGAAAAAAGTTAAAAAATCGTCTCTGTGCTCCACGATTGAGACCAAAGAATTAAGTAATGAAGAGTCTTCATGTGCTTTAAATGATGAAAAAATGGAATATGCACTGAATAAATCACGATTGAGAAAACGATTGTTAAATGTTACAGAAAATATCAACGTCGTAAGAAAATCTGCTAGAGCAAAGCTTAAAAAAGATAAATCATAAAAAAAAATAAATTTTTTATAAATTGTTTTCATTATTGTATATTTAACAAATTTATACATCATTTATCGCCTTTAATATTTAAAAATAAGTAATATCTAGTTTTACTTGATTAACGTACAGAAAGTTAAAAAAAATATATACGTAAATAGTTTCAAAATTATTGTATTTTCTGATATATTTCGTGGGAATTAATTTAAACACCTAATAATGTTTACAATGTAATTGTTTCTTTGCATTAATTTATTTTGTACTTGACTTTATTATATATTAGATATTTAATTACAAGTATATTTTATTTACACTGTTTAGTATTAAATATAAAAGAAAGTAGTCATGTATACTTTATTATATCTTTTAATATACACGCCTACAATTTTACTTTCCTTTTCTCTTGCATAAAATGTAATGATTTAGCACAAATAAGTATATTGGAAAAAATACAAAATTATTTATCAAAGACACCAAATTTTATTGAATATATTACAGTATTTTGATCAGAAAGGGATCAACAATGGTAAAATGATGATAACCACATAAAATTTTACATCCCACCTTTGTATAGGTATTGTATATTAACAATAATATAAGAAGCCTAACTTATTTAACACTAAAATAGCTGTCTTTGACATTGTTTACGCATAAAATATGTGTCTTTGTTATGTATTTTATTTCTCATACACTTTGGTATCATTTATACATATAATCTTATGTACATTTTATGTATATATTTTCTAATACAGTTTCTTTTCTACATAATAGAACTTTAAAAGCTTCTAACATTCTAATGGAACAACTATCACATTCATGAAACACTTTATTTTTAATTCTTTTGTAAAGATAATGTTATAATTTTATGATGATGATGATTTATTTATTACATTGAATCTTATACGTGTATATGTATTGTTTTTTTCTCCTAAATAAATATAAGCGCAACATTAATAGGAATGAAATTTTCTTTAAGGGTTTTAAATGGATTGCGCTAATAGTTATATATCCTTTGACATTAAATGACAATAAATTCATATTTGGCAGTGTTTCTGAAACTTTTCTGCGAAGCCAAAATTTTAATATTTGTGAACTTCATATTTTTATAAATTTCATTTTTATAAATATTATATCTAATAACATTCTGTTTAGATATAGTTAATTATTTTATGTTCTATTACATGTAGCTTTATTAACAAACTATTAATATATTCTTTAATTCAGCGAATAAGCTACATTGTAATATATATCATATAATTTTTTTGACTTGCATTTTAAAATTATCATATGTTATATCTTTTTTTATATGTAATTTACTTTGTTTCATATACTTTAATATTTCAAAAATAACTTCTTTTTTCTAAATATTTTCATTGTCTTATTATTTTCTAACAAAATTATAAGTTTAGATTGTTAGAGATTCTGGTAATATTGTATACTACATTATTGAGTAGTTTATTGATTTATGTAATTGGTTTTTTGACGGTTACGCATAAAATGTTTGAGAACCACTGCTGTATGGTATGGCATCAGGCGAGGTAGTTACTCAACGTTTACTACACTCCTAAATATACTACAAGCATGTTTAGTTTCCCTGTGTATAGAAATCCATAATACATATTCTTAAAGAACATAACACATGTACATATATATATACAAGAAGAATATTTCTAAATATACAAGAGATTTATAACTTGATTTTCTTTTACTTAATAACACAATAAAAATTGATTGAAAGAAATTTTAATTTTTTTTTTTATTTTTTAGTAAAACTTTTTGCAAACATGTAAATTAATGATAACATAAAGATCGATTTAGGAAATTATATAAAGTTGAAATAATAAATTTATTTTTAAATATAAATATCTATAAGTTTATTTTTAAGAAAATAAACTTCATGGAGCACAGGATTATGCCGTTTTAAAGTAGGATCAATAGTTTAAGTTCATACCGCTTAATACCATTCAATGTAGAACGATGTCTGATATTATGTTGTTCGACAAATGTCGTTTGATAAATGAAAAAAGAAACAGCTGCATAGTGTGAAGCGCACACAAAAGCTCTTTCGATTGGTTAAAAATATCAAGTTTTAGAAAGTGAAGTTTTACAATTTACGTATCGTGGGAAGCTTATGCGCTTTTCTGCCGCGTCAAGCAAAAGCGTTTTATTACGTCGTTTGCGTGAGCTACTGTCTAGAGCGTGGCTCTAAAATTGAAACAGCCCTAAGTAACTTCTATTATACAGGACTTAAATACGATACGATTAACGGTTGTATTCCATACAGTTTCCTTTTATCATTAGTTAATACACACTTATAGATAGTATCGTTTCATTGAGAAACATTAGTTAACAACGTTGTTGCAGCCTAACATTTGCACAATAAATGTCACACTTTCTTCCAAATAATATATCCATTTTATTTACATTATATGCGTGTAATATTTATAACATTATATGTACAGGAAATTATTTATTGGGCACACGTTATTCGAAAGAAAATGTGATATGTTAGTTGCGAGTGTATTTTGTCACTGCAAGCATCTCTCATGTTGCGCTTTGCAAGCACGTGCAGGTATGCGGTCTAATCTGCAACGATATGTTAGAAATGTTGGAGTTGCATCTTGTCGTTTTTAAACTTTGAGAACGTAAGATAAAACTATGTTACAGTTATTTACATGGGTGCGATGGTTCAGCGACGCGATGAACAACTTACTTTCTTTATATGTATCGTCATATATTTTTCATGATGGTTTGATTGACTCTTTGATTACCCAGTTTGATTTGTTTCTTCCCTCTATTACGTTTGAAATGATTGCTTTCATTCAAGTTCCGAGGAATTCTGACCGTTTTTTACAGACACTGCACAGAAGCGCGTTTTATGCACATTAATCGAAGAAATTGTATACACGATTAAAGGAATATTTTACTACTAATTAGAATATTTATTATAGAATTTCTTCTTATTAACATATTTATTGTTTTCTTCAAAAGATTATCACGATGAATCACATTTTCTTAGAATTTAAGAAAATTCTCGTTTAATTACAGCGGACAATCGTCGGATCGTCAAGAAGCAATTATATCGTGTCGACGAATCTGTTAACTTTTAATGAATGTAGGATTCGAAACCGTGCATTTTAATCGCCCCATTGAAATTTTTAACTAACACGCTAAAAAATCCGAATAACAGGACCTCCGAATTTCGGTTTTAACCGTTTAACAATATTATAATATTTAAAGGCTTTTCACCGTAAACAAGCTTGTAGAAACGTGTATTTATTTTATCTAAGAGATTGATAAACGTAGCAACGAGAATCTTTCCTTATAAAATTTAAGCCAATTGGCATAGTTTCTATTACAGTTAATTTTCAACAAAAGTGTTTTTCCACGACATTAGAACATCTTTCATTAAAGTTTGAAATATTTTAAATAGTCTCCCTGCGATATTCATATAAGATGTATAAATATATAAAGTTTTTACGATAATACATAGAACTTTTTTATGGTTTCAAATCCTCTGAAGGACAGAGACGTATTCGTCCAGAGCAAAAGCTTTACAAAAATATTATCCTGCTTGTACAACAGAGATGGCCAATTGTATATATTCAAACACTGTATCTAGTTTTTAAAGGATTACGGAAAAATAAAGAGTCCTACTATATCTTTGTATTTTTCAAATAAATATCTATATGGCAAACATTTTACTTCTCCTTTACCTTCGCCACATTCTAAAACTCTCAAAGCAGTCTTATTACGTTAAATGAACTCTAAGGATGTTCGTTTCGAAGGATAAACCACACTGGATATCTTATTATTATTCTGATCTACGTTAACAATACATTTTCTGTAATATACGCTAATTAGATTTAAGTGTCTGATGGAGCGTTGCTACGAATGCAATTCGCACTAATCGCGTGGACTGTCTTACGTCTGAAAATGTAGTTTCATCTAAGGCTTCGATTTTCGTGTATTATATTTACAATTTTATTCACAGCGAAATTTATATATTGCACTCGACCAACGCACGTCGACTCCATTTACAGTTATAAACATTAACGAATGAATTGTCTTTTAATGAACGAATAACATTCATATTGAAACAAAGTCGGAGGAATTGGCCTTTGTCATGATATTTCGTTCGTAAGTTGAATGTTTCTTTTGAAAATGAAAAATAAAAGATGCGTCGTGATGGACATGAAAGTTTCTTCTTTTTCTTCTAGCTTTTAAATATCAGGTTTTTCGGCTATGCATCTGATTAGCGTCACGTTGAGTTTTCTCGTTTGTTTCGTCTCATCACCGTGATACCAATGGAGCCCCTTATTTTGCGCAACAGATCTATTATATCAGCTGTTGTCATGTGTTCCACGCTCTCGTCATTCACCTGAAGCAGAAGAGGAACTGATGAATAATATATGAACAATAATACGTTTTAAGCGAGTATAATAGAATTAATTTGTCGAACGTACAAAATCTTAGTCACAATAGACTTTTGGAACAATATATATTTTCCAGGAACAACGTTATTTCTTTTGTGATTTTATCACTGTTCTTATTGTTATTGTACACACTTACTATTTATCTTTTGTTGTACGATACGTTTTTGTCACTTTATTTCCAATAAACAATGAAAATCACAATTTAAAGAAGCAATTATTCATTATGACTATTATTAACACAAAGAATTCTGTTTACACAATTATATAAATTTAATTTTTATATACGCGTACATAACAAACTTTGAAAATTCAATTAATGGAATAATCTTCTTAGACTAAGAAATTGTCACCTCATGGCTCAATTAATTGCGATATTCCATACAGATTGTGAAAAGTAATTTGAATTTAAAGTACAAGTCAGTGGGAAACGTCATTTAGATTTTTTCAATTATTCCATGTCTTTTCGTTAGCATATTTATGTTCAGTTAAAAGAAGAAGGTACATATTAAAGTAGAAAACGAAACGCCAATTAGCAGCGATATTACCATCATAAGTACATCTCCTTGTTTTAGTCTACCATCCTTAGCTGCAACACTGTCAGGGTGCACCACTGATATAACTGTACGGTTTCCTTCCGATTGCAAGCTGAAACCCAGTCGACTATTCCAACCACGTGTCAGCTCTACCATGAACACCTTTAAGAACGATAATTATCCTTGCAACTAATATACGAATTTTGACTATAAATGTTTCGAAGAATCACAATCTTTTAATTATATACCCCGTTCTACACGTAACAATGATATTTTATTGATAACATTCAGAGAACTACAAATCATTAATTAAGAGTAAATTAAGTTCAAATATTTATTTATAGAACGGGACAATCCGTATATTTATTTAGGGTCTGCTATTTTATCTCGGAAAGAAAAATTCAAGTTGCAAAATTTAAAAAGGAATAATCAAATATTTTAAAAGCTGTCTTACGTATACGTTATTGACCTTCAAATTGTGAAATAATGATTGAAACAAGCTACGCTAAACAGCTACGATGAACAGAAATCATTTACATAGACAGTGTTACGTTTAAGACTTTTTAATTTTATCTATGCTTGTTTCAAACAAGATATCTCGACACTTAATATTTTTCTCTGAGTTTTTCATTCAATAATAGAGTAACGTAATATAACATATTTTACTCGCAGATAAATAGATCCAGTATTAATTAGGCTTCGTTGCGATTCGTCGAACGAGAACCTTACCTCACTTCCTTGCTCAACATTTTTAATACGGGCAGGTGCGTTCGTGGGCTTCTCCTCTTTGTTTTCAGTTTTATGTACTCCATTATCTGGAGCGAACATCACGCCTTTCCACTTCAACAAACCCTTGCTGCCATCGGGATCTTCTGCTCCCAAGATTTTCCCTGCATCGCACATAAAATTAAGTCACAACGTGCGACGTAAAGTTTGCATTAAACGATGGATTTCGATTTTCGAATCGGTTGCAGTTGTGTGAGTTATCGCTTGATTCAATTGCATTTGAGATGGAATAATCGCGTTCTTTTTACAAAAAGAGCAAAAGTCACCTATGTTAAATTGCTTTTTAAAGTAAATACCTCGTGTAGACGCGCGTGTCCGATGCCGATGACACTGCGCTGTACTTGTTAGCCGCCGAATTAAACTCGGCTAACTGATTCATAAGGAAGAGCGACGATCGAACGATTGACGATGATCTGTCAACGACGCTAAGAGGCGTTCTCTCCGAAAGCCGAGAGACTGAAACGATTCTTACTCCACAGCTGATGGAGAAGATGTTCGCCGTTGAGAAGCTCGTACGAGACTGTCTCTCCGATTACTGACAGACTAAACGTCTAAATTCTTGCTCTACGATTGGCACAGATGATATTGGCGATTCGAACGTTCGTGATGAACGTTATAGCCGACCGGACGTCCAGCAAGGCGTAAAACGGAAGCCGGAAATATGCACGCTGATTGGTTTCCACCAAACGCAAGAAAAAGGCCAAACCGCATGCTCGTTCGCTGGGAATTGCTCGCTGCACTCCCGTGCGTGACCCTGGGCCGGAAGAGGGTGAGCGATACGTGGACGAACTCGAGGCTTCGAATTTAATTAAGTAAAGGTCACGGAAATTCTTCCGGGTGAGCTCCGACCGGTCGGACTCTTGCAATTAGCTAAATTACCCTTCGGAAATAACCACTCGACTATTGAAAACACGATGGACATGAAACATTAAAAGTGAATACTGTTGCAATTGCCGAAACGAATAGTTGTGTAACGTTCCGAAGTGCTAACGTGCCGACTCTAAAATAGCTTCCTGTCTGTGAAAGCGAGCGTCATAAAAGCTACGCTGGAAAACCCTCACGCTTTTGTCCTTGATCCTTCGATCGAAACGCGCTGTCCGCGTTGGGCGACTTGTCGATGTAAACGATAACGACTGATGCGCTGATAATGAAGTCTTCGGGGAGCTGATACGATGATCCATGACATTATCTGTGGTGACTCCAATGTCCATTGAACAGTGTCCTCTTGATGCCTGCTACGCTTCGGTGGTCCATTCGTTCGATGATGTTGTATAGAGCGAACAACGGAACAAGGAAAAATCGAATGTATTTCATTTGGAGGGCTACTTAACTGATACCGATAGATCCTGTGTGAAGCGTGGGATTAGCCATTATCTTGCTTTATCTTGCATGGGAAGAAGTGCTACCTGTTTCAAGTTTCTCTTGTAGACGTTGTTGATGACGCGAACCGTGACGGCGTGGGTGATACCGTTTGCTCCACGTTTCCTAATTGCCAGCACAGTGCTGCAAGGTTGTCTTTCTTTAGCACGACGGTACTATTCTCACGCCAGTACAGTGCTTCTCTTTGGTCCACTTCTGTCGAACGTCCAGATGATGTATGTGCTTCTTGTATATTATATGTCTCGGACAGAACTGCTTTACCTTCTGGATGCGTTGTCAATGCGATTCGCGATGATTGGCAGGTAAAGCGCGGAAATCGATCTGCGCTAAGCCCGTAAGCGAATTACCGATCGAAAGGTGACCCAGGGTCAATGCGACAGGATCGTTAGAATGTTAGAGGAGAGAGGAGATAATGTACACGAGATTAGTATCGACTTGATTTCGATCGCGAACGTGTTGAATTTTTCGCACATGAACGATTCTTGTGAACGAATATCCGCGACGCGTTTCCAGTGGTGTTCGACGAACGACTTGACGACGATTTTCTATGTGCTACCAAAGCGAGGCGTGCTACGAAGCGGCACGAGATTTCATCGACGACGAGGAATCTCTGAATCTTATCGGCCTTGCGGAATCTCCGACGAAGTTTCGACAACTCACTATTTGACGAAAATCGTCCAGTTATCCAGTTACGACATATCCCACGACGATTCTTTTGAGCGCGGCGATGCGAACGAATTTCTCTTTCGTCAACGCGCATATGATGAATGGAAAGAGCAGAGCAAAGGTAACACAAAGTAGTCTCGTAGCGTCGTAGCGAAACATTAATATGTTGTTTAACGACAGACAGCTATTCGATTTTGCCGAGCTATAGAAAACTACTCGAATCTTCGTTATCGAGCTCGAGGATTTGCAAAGCATGTGATTATGACAGATAGAAAGCTCGCGCGTCGATCGTTGCTACTGTGCGTTGCTGGAAAGATTCCCTACTAGCGTAGGGAATGCGGGACTGATTGATTGTTTCGTACAGATTCGACACAATCGTAAAGATAAGCACGTGTACTGGCCGAAAGTGACACATGTACAAACAAAGCGATACAGACCAGGTCTGACGATAAACAATACAGAACAGTATTTCCCTTGCCCCTACGCCATGTTCTAGCAACGTACAGTACATAGCTGCGTTCAATTTCGGATCGTCATCGAGATTTCGTTCGAGCGAGAGGAATAATCGGTGCGGGGCACGTGTTCGCGATTCTACCAGCTGGTTCCTCTTCTCGTTGAACGATAATGCGACGATGTAACGTTCGGAACTGTCACGTAAACGCGCATCATGGAGGTGGCAACGGCGATGTCCACGTGTATTTTTCGCTTCTTAGCGCGAAAAAGGAATCCACGACGTTTGTTCTGTTGCGTCGTTGCTCGTTGACGCGCGATTCTTCGAAATATTCGTCCCCGCACCTGAATGTGCGTGATCGCGGCGCGACTGCTTTCGGATGATCGGTTCGCGGCTTTCGAATCGAATCGCTGTTTGTGACAGTATGACGCGTTCCTGAATACCTTGTTCAGCTCTATAGTACTCAGCCACCATTTCCCTCCAGGATTTTTGCACTTCCTGCTTCGCCCTGTTGTCCATCGTGATGTTGGAAATAGGTCGTTCCTTGTGTGTTATTCCTGGTTCGTCCCAATAAACGCAACGATCGAACGTGGTCGCGGATCGATTTCGATGAGCTGTCGGTCTTATGCGGCGTGTCGGTTAATAACGCGACGTGGCGAAGAACAAACGCGTGTTGTTATTGTATTTCTCAAGCAACCGCTCTCAGATTGCTTTAAAATCGTCCTTGTTTGATGCTGAAGGACTCGACTGCCGATTTACCAGATAGAAACAGACGAAGGTAGTTCAACTTCTGAATGTTGTTCGAGTCTCGGTGCGAGTGGATCGTGTTCAAGAACGCGTTATCCAACGTAATCTAGTTGATTTTCGGTCGATTTCCGACAGACACGTCGACAAATGTTTGCATACGCGCTGCTTGCTTTTAAGTTCGTGAACACGTTGGTCGGCGACGACAGTGTTATACAAGCACAGAGACGCTTCCGAACCGAAAAATACGCGCGACAATTACGAACGAAACGAAGAAAGGAGTGCACGGATCGCTTTAGGATACGATCGATGGACTTGCTTTTCTTGCCTTAGCTCGAGATGGTCGTCTTGTTCCTCCTTGCGTCTTCCTCGATTGTGTCCGGTTGTTTGCGATGTGCCAGACATTCTGCCTCTTTTTAGACGAGGATTCGTCCCGAAGAATCGAAAAAGATTTACGTGCGCGTGTTCCATGTCGATTACACTGCGCTTTACTTGTTGCACGCCCAATTAATCTTGGATTCGCGAGAGAGAGTGACAGTTGAATGAACGATGAACTGTCAACGACACCAAGGACTGTTCTTCTCCGAACGATAAGAGGATTTCGAATCTTCTCCGACCGCTGAGACAAGAATCACGAAGTATCGTAACGAATGGTCACAACGATACTTGACTCTAAGATTACTAAGAATTGAACTCGATTCGAAAATATAAAGCTCTGCCAAGACTGTCGACTGATCGTTCGACTGATTAAACGATACTTTGTTTCACGAATGTTTGCAGAGTCGAAGTTGACGAGTCGGAAACTCGGACGAGACTGTTCTTTCCGAATGCTGAGATGTCGAAACGATTCTAAACTTTTCCCGCGACTCGTGAGAACGATGTTGATCAATTCGAAATTTCGTGACTGTGCTTGGCTCGACCGGACGTCCAGCAAGGCCGAAAACGGAAGCTTCGAAAATATGCAACCGGACTGGTTTTCACCAAACGCGAGAAAACGGTCGAGAAAATGGAAGCGAGTGGCACTCACTGCATTTCCGTGCGTGATTAGATAAGGGTTGCGAAAATTCTTTCAGGCGAGCTTCGACCGATCGGCACGTTACAATTAGCTAAATTACCCTTCGGAAACAACCGCGTTTATTACACACTCGGTTATTGGGAACACAATGCACATGGGAAATTAAAAGTGCTGTTACAATTATCGAGGAGAATCGTTCAAAATGCTCAAGTGCCGATAGTAAAATAGCTTCTTGATTAAACCGAGCGTCGTACAATTATTCAGGAAAATCTGCACATTTTTGTTTCTTGCAGAGGAAACAGCTTGTTAGTAGTAAAAAGTAAGAAGAAATATGTAAAGACTTTTTCACGAAAATTGCGTTTATATATATGTATGTATATAAATCACTTAATTTATGAATTATTAGTTAAATTTCAATGTAAATGAAGTGTAATATAATTACCACTGATATAGTAGACTGACCTATATTCCTTCGTTGAAAATTAAATTATTCGTGTGTGTGATCTTTCATGTCGCACTTTCGTGTCGCAAATTTTTCGCACAATAATCAACCTATATATTGATTATTCGTATATAGAAATAAAAAGAAAAATGTCAGACAATGGGATAACGAATGATTTAACAGATCACGATGTGGAATAAAGGTATTGAACAATTATTGAGTGAACTGATCGCGTGCAAGTGACTGAACTGATTGCGAATGTTGTATACGAAATCAAGGTAACACGATATAGTTGTAACAAGATATTGCACGTTCTTACTATACTGGAAGATAAGATAATAAACTCGTTGCCGCAGTTCCCTGTAATCCGTTTAAAAGTTGATACTTTTCGTTTAAGTTGTAACGTGATTTGTATTTTTTAATTGGATGTTCTGTTGAAATAGTTCGTTCGATGATTTTCATATTAAATTTATCGTTATTGTTAATTATTTGATATCCACTAATTACAGCGAAATAAATTACACCGAAATGAATAATTAGATACACATATCGAAATAAAATTAACGACTGACGAGCATTAAGATATTTATATGGGAATTTAAATTACTCAGGCGGAGAACTCGATAATTATTTACAAAGTGGACGATCTCGTTGATTTCAATGACCTTGAAATACGTTGATAAAATCAACGTTCTGAATAATTTCTCTCTATTCGTGCTACTCGGCTTTAGATATTTTTTCCGAGATAGTCGTAAAAAGCTTCGGTTTGATGTACGTTACGACTACGCTTCATTCTGGCACAGAAGAAGTCATCTCGTGGCATTCGTACTTTCTTTACAAGCCAACCTACTTCATTTTCTATAATCATTTCCAATCCACGTAAGAAAGAACAATCAATGTTTTCGATTTGGATTAGATAATCATTCGGTCGATCGCGTCGAGAGACGCCCGATAACGCTACTGTGTAATAAGCTCGGATATGAAATAATAAGACAGATTCAATTCACATTAAGCTCTGTATTATGTGTATTATCGTCATTTGAAATTAGAAACATCGTAGCCGTGATATTGGAAGAAGCGACTATTTGATTATTAGAACCGTCATATCGTCGTCGAAACGGAATCTTTCTGGGAAACGAAATGTCTGGGAAACTATAAAGCGACCGTAACGTGTATAGAGAAAAGTTGTTCAGAATATTGACCTTGACAATATGTTTCAGCATCATTGAAATTGGTAAGTTCGTTCGCTTTGCAAGTAATCACCGAGAATTCTCTTAATCTGTGTTCAAAGGTTAATTTGTTACTCTAAGCGTTTATCGTGAAAAAGATCTTTTCTTTGATAATATCGAAGTGTGTTTCAGGAATTGTTCCAATACTTTATTTCCACCTTCTTATCTCGAAGAAAGAAAGAAACTGGAAGCGGCAAACAAGATATATCTAATGGAAGAATTTATTTTTTATCAATTTAGTCTCATCAATTTAATTTGAACTTCAAATATTTTTAAATAAAATCGATTCAGTATCCTTTGAATCAATATGAAGGACTCAGTATTGCAATCGAATCAATTGTTCTCCTAATCCTGTTAACAGGAACATGCAATAAATCCCCTTTAATCAACAAAGCCACACCGATTCTATCCTCCCGTTGTATCAATGAACAAACGAACTTAGCTAGTAGAAAATACTATCAAAGCTAGTCTTTGCATGAACAAAAGTGGAGTTTCAAGCGCATATTCAAATAGATAAATAGAAAAAAGGAGGCTAATTCGTTGATCCTCGTTATTTTATGGTGTATAGTATTCCGGACTAATTATAACATTCTTTTTTTTCACTTTCACTCTTTGCATTAATTGGTACATACTGAATCTTTATACTCATAATTGAGAAAATGAGATATGAATAGGTTTCCTTTCATCTGCTAAATATTATTGGATATTTCATATTATGCGCAATCTGCAAATTTTTGCGCTTATACATTTTTTCATAAATACCGTATTTACTAAGGATAAGGCTGCAAACATTATTCTTAAAAATTTGCCTTGAAATTTACTTCACTTTGCTCGGTCAAGCTACGCTATTAAAATCGAGATGACTGGAACTGTTATGTGAATTTACTATTTAATGACGTCTGTCAGTGGTGATTGTCCCATATCTTTCCTCCATATCGAAATGCATTGATAGACTCACTTTCTTAATTTCATTAGTTTTCGTTATTGACTGGATATGTGACATTTACAAATTGGGTCATATAGGGCCTACCTTCTTTTACACACGTATAAGGAATTTCATTGATTCTTATGAAAATATCGATCGAATTACGTGAAATATTGACTCATCTGTCACGCAGTTATAAAGAATTTCATTAACATTAGAATTAACGACCTTTATTGTACCTAAATACGATATACCTACATAGATAATTAGAATTAAGGCGATATGAATAAAATAAATAAGTATATATATATATATGTAATTAGTTTTTGTTTCATTAAAATTAAACATCAATATTTTTCCTACACATTTTTAGTAATCGCAAAAATAACAAATTTGTTGCCATTCTGTTATGTTCACTGCTTCGGTAGTTCGGTAGTTCTAGCGTTAATTTCCTAATTTCTAATAAAAAGTTTAACATTTTTCCAAGCGCGAACCTATCGCAAACCTACCAAAAAGGTAAATCTACCGAGCAATCAAAACCAAATTCTTAACATTCGCACACCGATTCCAGTCACCTCGTTTATAAAAATTCCCGTCTCATGAGAAAATGAAATATCCCAAATTAGGAACCTGGTATATCCTGATCACTGGAGTGTGTAGCCTTGTTTTTCGCCACGGTGTCAATGCCGGCGCCACAGGCAGGATTGGCGCTCTGATAAGCTGGGTTTTTGTAGCTGAACGCTGCGGCGCTCGAACTGCTCGTCGAGGAGAGCAACGGTGGCATCGAAGCTGGCTCCGAGGGCAAATCGCTGTCGTGTTCGTTGCTGGACAATACGTTCGGTTCGAGACGCTCGTAATCGGTCTCGGTTGCCTTGTTTCCAAGTTCATCCTCCACGATGATCGCGTCCACGCCGCCAGGATAATCGAGATCCGAGTCCAAGTTGCAAAACTGAAAATGTGGCTTCCCTTGAGGCGCGGACAGATCGAGGAAACTCGGGCGCGCCGGTGTCTTGGAGGAATCGCTGGAATCGCAAACGTCGTACAACGGTGGCGGATCGATTATGTCAGTTCCAGGTGTGTTTGGCTGGGAATTCGTTATCTGCGTCCTGATCGAGCACTGGTCGGAATCGGATGTCTCTGCCTGGCTGGCCGTCGATGTCGTGTACACGCTCGGATGCTTCTCCAGAGTTTCTGCAAGGATGGATATCATCTCCCTTAGACCATGCTTTTTCAGTTATTGGATGGAGCTGCCCGATGGATCGAGCTTTTTCCCTTTTTTTATGTTGATGAGCACTTTCGCTCTGCGCGTTCTTTCCTATTCCGCACATAGGGCGTATTGACTTTCTTCTTTTTATTCGATACCGTACGAACTTTGATATGATTTTTAGCGAAGAAAGGTTTGGCGAATGATCGACATGTTTCAGATGGATTCCAGTTTCAATCAGAGAAATATCGATTGCATCTATGTAACGGTTACTTTAATCCCCCGATGTTAAATGACGTTTCTGGTACACCGTGTCAAAATCTTCAATAACGTGTTAGAAGCATTCGAAGCTGAAGAATTAATTATCCCATATTAGAAAAATATTTGAATTTCACAACGATATAAATTGTTTCTTCTTCCATCATTTCGAATATAGAGAATCTAACAGTCATATATTTTACACGTTTATACGTATACATTTATTTTCCTCCTAATTTAATCGTATTTCAAGAAATGAAATCCATCTGTGTTATCATCTTTGAGTATCTAATATACACATACAAATAAGAAAAAATTGCCCCGAAATTTTATTTCCTTCTTTTTTCATACGAATTCAAATCTTGTTTTAATAGTACTTTTGTCATAAATTTGTTTATATATGTTTCTATATTTTCTTTCTTTGCCGAATAAGAAAATGAAGATCTTCTCAGCGTCAATTTAACTTGTACCTATGTGAACTTGAGTCTAGTTAATCTGTGAACATCTCCTATCTGAAAATCTATCGCGAAGACCTTATCTACGCTTTATGCCATATCAAAAGTTCGCACAGATATATTAAATCGTCTAAACTGAAAAGAATCTAAAACTCGAAGCTTTGATCCAAGCACAGGTAACGTTTGTTTTCGACGTTCATAAATATTTCGCGTAGTTGATATCCAATCTCTGGCGTTACTTAAACTTACTAAAATACGATATACATGGACCAAAACAATTTTTCTAGCTTCTACCCAAAAATGGAATTAGTAAAAAATGGAATTACTGAAATCGCCTTCTCTTTCCATTTACGGTAGAACTCCATTTATTTGAACAGAGTTTATACATTGCGGTACAAAAAGCTCAGGATATCTGTTATTTTGAACAAAACATTGGTATTTGATGTAGATCATGAATTTTAAATCGCACACACGTTTTAATAAATTTAATTTTAATAAAAATAATAGATTTGTAGTGTATAGCTTTTTTTGTCATACAAATACCGCTTTATGTACATAATTTCTTTTTTTAATTTTGAAACTAATATAATAAATTCTTTTAAGACTTCTAAGTAGCCCATAATTGGAGTTCTGTCATTCTTTCCACTGCCTATGATTTGTCGTTCATTTAGAACATAGAAATTCATGTTCGGATCAGTGTATTCAATTGTCAGTTTATTCAACTCTTAAGGAATATCATGGCTGAAATTTTACACTATGCAAATTTTGTTCTAATGTTATGATCATAGTAATACCATCGCAATGTTATTTATGACCTCTGAACAAAATTAACTTCCCCCTATTTCATTTAATATCGAACATAATGATAATAAAAGTTGCATTTGTTTGACTTTATTGATTTTCAAAATACAGAAATGTATCAAGACGAAATCTCGTGATCAATTGAACGATTTCCTTTAACGATAGTTTTTAAGACGTTAATCGGACATTAATTTCGTTCCAATAGATGCGGTTCAATCAAATAAATGCAGTTATGCGAGAAAACGATATACCTTGATCATTATCGGCAGTAGGCGTACGCGTGGCAAGACGACGAAGTCTTCTTGGAGAGTTGCAAGATGCTCCAGATGATTGCTTGCAACTCGACCCACTTGATGTACCTGGTGATAACTTCCGAACTGCTAGATCACACAGCATGTCTACGGCTTCCTGTCTGCAAGTTACAAAATATAATCAGACCACGAAGTAACGTTAACGTGTAGAGAAAGTTTGGAACGCTATCAGAGTAATATGGTTAGACAATCATTTATTTTTAAGGAAATAATCTTCTTAACAGTTTCTTTAACATACGTATAATATTACAAAAAATATTGTAAGGAAGTTCGGACATTTATGTCTGTTGATACCGAGTTCTGATGAATATTTAATGAGATTGGGAAGAAAACGATTCATTGTGGACTTTTGAAAAGTAACACAATTCTGAAATTTGATGCGTGTAATATTTAGCTGAACGTAATCTCAAATACAGCATGTGTAGTTCGACTATTATTTATTCGGATTTTTAACAAAACGTTTTAGATATTGAGCAATTCTATGAATTACTTCTAATGGAAACCTGAAGAAATTATTCAGTGGAATTCACAGACAGAAAAGACGGGAAGTCTTTTGAAAAAGAGCTGGTGGAATTACGAGATATATGAGGAGAAGTCATTGAAAGGAACGTCGTACATCGTACATCATTCAATAAAATACTAATCTTATGAAAATACGTTGCCTTTCAGCGTTTTCTTACGTTTCGTTTTTTAAACTTCAATCTTCTGAAGTAAGTAATATAACAATTTTTATATTCATATGTTGAGAATATCAATGCCGTGAAATATACATTTACGTATCTTTTAATTAATCTAATCAATTGAATTAATAAGATTAAGAGATAAAGGTAAGTGAAAAAGCTCTACTAATTTACCGATCAATTTCTATTAATTTCTATTTCGTTCGATCTTTTCACTTTTAATATGCAAAATATACTCTTTTGTGTCGTACTTGCCAACACAGATACGTTACTGGTTATGATAATACGAGAATGTTGCCAAATTATGAACAGCTTTTGAATCTAGCTTGTTAAATTTTAACTATAGACCACTCGTCTCTGAGAGGAGTCTGTGAATTTTCACTTTACTACTACAATCTAGTGGAGAGATTTTGGAACTGCAGCATTTGAGTACCTTCGATTGTAAGAAACTTTAATGAAAGAAATGAAAGTATTCGACGAACTAGATATATATTAGAATAATTTATAAACTATATGACAGATACCATACACATACGCATTTATAATTGTATTTGTGATGTATAATAAATTATAACGCAGTGATTTACGTAATAATCGCAGAAGGTTCAAAGAATTTTTGCCGAACACACCGATGACAGATACAAAAACAGAGAAACAGAGAAAAAAATAATATTCAATATCTGAGAAAGCAAGGAATATGTCTTTACAAATAGATTTATCAGGAAAGAATAGCCTGATAAATAATCTCAAGTTTCCAGGGCAAATTTCCAAAAAAGTTTTTAGAATTCTCACCTTTCTCTGCAATTTAATTAACGTACTTGCCCAACATAGCAACTGAGCCACTCATATATCACGCAGTAAAACAAAGGAGACATTAAATCATCGCGTTAAATCAGCGGCAATAGTTGGCGCGATTTAAAACTTTCAATTAAAAGGCGAGAGAAAGAGTGAGGGTATCGAGGGACGAATTAGCGGGAATTTATTTTTCCATTGAATCTAGAAAGAAGAATGGAGGTTTGCCTAATTACGGCAGAGAAGTTTACCTCAAACTGGTTCGCGGTGGACGGAGTGGATGATCAGGTTCGGTCGGAGAAAGCGCGGAGACAGGAGTTTGCGCGAGATCTCTGTACAATCGAAGTCTCACAGTCGGGCCACATTGTCGCAGCAATTGGACGGCCTCTTCGTGGCTCATGGGAGACAACGGTGCACCGTCCACGGCGACTATTTTGTCTCCAGGTCGAATTCTGCCGTCGCTTAACGCCGGCTCCCGCACTAATGCCCTCACGTAATGACCCAGAGCGCTGCTGTCTGCCTTCCTCAGAGTGAAACCCAGACTTCCACCGACCTTTGTCATTTCTATGTCGAATTCCTGCCAGAGAGATTGCGAAAGAGAGTTTAGACCACTTAATCTCCATGACGCATTATCCAGGGTTACCGCTTCCTTTCGCGTAAATGAAAGTCGTGAGTATGGAAATTTGGGAACGTGGGTATCGTTGGTGTGAAAGCTAGAGAATGTTTGAACGTCTTCAGAGGACCACTATTTGTCGTACATTGCATGGAACTGAGAGGATCATAGAATTTATGGATTTAAATGCGTTAAATCTTTTGATAGTACGTTTATACGACTAGAAAAATTTGATACCGTGGCGATGAAATGCGTAGAATTTGATAAAAAGAAAGCTTCATTTGAAAATAAAGATATTGACGTGTAACGTGTGTATCGACATGCAAAATTCTGCAAAATAGAAATTGCAGAATTTCTAAATCTAATATATAAAGTCATTTGCAAATTAATGGTATATGTACATATCAGGCATATGTATATGTATACAATTAATTTTCAATTTTCTCCAGGTCTATATAAACATTTTTAATAAAACATGCAAACTAACTTTTAGTTATTTGAGATAAACTTGGATGTAATAAAAGTGTTTTAAAGTTTCTTTTTCATTAAATTCAGAAGGCAATAAAAAAACTATGAATAAATTGCTTTACAGTCTGATTTTTATACGCTTCGTATCCATTAATATGTTCAATGTACAAACACGATGGGTTTGTTATAGATGCATTCGAAACCGTGTATACTAGGGGAAATACCGAAATCTAAATTGTAAACGAACTTCGATCAAATTTCGTATTCCTCTTGGGACTTCCTACATGTAACAGTAACAGACAGTATATTCATTGAACATATTGTCCGATAGAGCCAACGGATTAAAAATGTATTTTCAATTTACCAGTTATAGCCGATATTGTGTAAGCAATGGTCATAAAGGAGCATGTACATAGTTTATAATTAACCTATTGTTTCTAATTTCAACGAATCGAAACTACCGCAATAAGATAACTTCGAGCAACTCGAAAATTTTACTTTGGTATTAAAAAAAAAGAAAGTAAATAAATTATTTTGCTAGTTGAAGTGAATCTAAAATTGATCATCATCATCCTCGTTAATGCCAATAATGGTAGTATCTCGATATTGATAACGCTATCGTATTTCACTTTCGATCTTTCGATTAGCGGCCAAAGGGATGGAAAATCGAGGAATTCAGTGATTCAGTGATGCAGGAAATTCGGCTATCTAGCGGATCGCAACAAGGAAGGATTCTTGATAAGAGTTACTTACGCCGCAGGGTTCGATTTGAAGAGGTGGCAGGGGGTTGAGTATTCGCAATGGTGGTGGTGGCTCGCGCCTTGCCGGGGGTGGCGGCGGTGCACCCGGTGGTGTGACACTCGTATCACCCGGAAGTCGACACACCACCAACTCGACGGTATTGGGTGTCGTTCGTAGAACTTCGAGGGCCTCCTGCAACAAGTCGCATCGAGAGGAGATTAAAAATTTTATCGGAACTGATATGTACCAGTCTGTAACATGAACGATTCAAAGAATAGCATTCGTGTGTTTAATCATTTAGTATCGATTCAAGCATCAGTAAACCGAATTTTATGAGAATTCTTTTCGTTACAACAATTATAATTTCATGCCTCGTAACTGTTTTAGAACGTTTATATATAGAATACTTGTTTGTAAAATATTCTTGAAATCCCGAACATTTAGTTTCCTTTCTGCAATTCCAAACGAAGAAATTTCTAAAAAAAAAAAAAAGAAACAAGAAGAGCGTATGAAAGTAGACAAAAAATGAAAAGTTCAAAATCTTTCTAAAGAATTGCACAAACTCATAAACATCGAGTTCTATTACGACACAGTTTCTATATCGCGTTCTTCATCGTGCAAAGTTCAAATCGTTTACACTTTACGCTATTCAATTTGCAACGTAGTTACTGAATTTATACATAAAATTCGCAGATTAACGATTAATGCGTTATCTCATAAGAGAAGGTAGGAGGAGCAACGTACAATATAAACTAATATTACACCTTGATTCTCGAGGGACAAACGGGCAACTGCACACAAGATAGCGTCGATCTTTGCTCCGAGTTCCGGATGTAGCTACATTATGCTAATCAAATGCAAATCTCTAAGAGCTACGAGAAGACAAGCCCGTAGCTTCCATCTAAAGCTGTAGTAATCGCTATTTTGTCGCAGCCAGCTCATCGCGTTAAGCGTGATGGACCAAGACTAAGGAAAAAGGTTTGCGGTCACGGACGAAAGTTACTCCCGCGTATAAACGAACCAGAATCCTGTAACATTGAATCGTTTAGGTTCGAATAATTTGATATTATTTATTAAAAAACTGTTTGCAAGAAGTAATATTACTTAGAAGTACTATTAAGCGATATTTCAGAAGAAATTTTAAACGTCACACCTCTTTTCTTATTTTCCTTTATTCTACTATTTTCGTAATTTTCATTTTGCAATTATACTTTATTAGATTATGTGTTATTTTCAATCGTGGAAAATACTCTTATATTATTTGTTTTCTAACACAGCAGCAGATATTTCTAATCACCGACTAGTCGTAAGTGTACGAGTATTTATATTCTATCTGCTTGTTATTAATTTTCAAGAAGACTTTTACAATTTTTTGGGGAATTTTCAAATAATTCATTTTTGTGTTATATCGATTATTATATGCATTTAACTATCGTATTATGTATTTTACCTTGCTTCTTCGAATACACTGGTCGTACTGAATCTTTTACATTTCACATTGAATTTTTTATGTTATTATTAAAAAGAAAAATTACAAACTCATTGGTATTTATTAAAATCGTTGTTATTACTAAATACTGTTGATATTTTATTAGCTATTCGATATCATCGTTATTACTAAAATTACATTATTAAAAATATTAAATATTACTGAAAACAGAATAATAAATATTTTACGCTTACATAGTTAGTGAGGCCGGTTAAAGGAATTCCATTGGCAGCCAGAAGTATATCGCCAGGTTGAAGTTTGTTGGATAAGGCTGCCGGTTGTTGAGGAAATAGTCTTTTTACCCTAACAGGGCCGGCAGTCCCACCACCGGAAACGCTCAAGCCAAGTCCTCTGCTGCTTTTCTGCAACGTCACTCGGAACGTACTCTCTGAAAATCATACAAAATGCCCTCAATTTTAAAGCAACTACTTTAAAAGCGAAGTTTTCTCCCTTTTAAGCTTCTGAAGAGAAAGTCCACTTCGTACTACCTGAAAGATAACGAAGTTATAATTGCTGTTTCTCTAACTATCGATTTCAAGGAATTTATAATATAAGAGTTAGCGCATTACAAATGAATATGCTTTTCTCTAATTAGTGAATCATTGATTTTTTTCAAAGAGAGTTGTGTACTTCATCGGAGAACAAATTAGAAACAAAGTATTCTATGATTCTTGACCGCGTCTAATTAGAAATTTTACGAAACAAGCGTCTCAGAAACGTCATTTCGAGTATACGATATAAATTTTGATAAATGCGATGGTTCATTTTGTTTAATACATATGCACGTTACCTATATATTAAATGTATGTATACGTATTGTATATGATAAAATTATTTCTACAACTGCGATTCCATTTGATTCTAAATTTTCTAATTGAAATCGAAAGGCAAATTTTCAAATTCGACTATTAAAAATTCTTGTTTCGATCTTGTTGATCGGAAATATAGAAATTAGTCGTTTCACGAGCTAAAGTTCAATAAGTAACAGAATATTCATGAAGTATAACTATGAAATAATATTTTAATAATCTAAGTTCTCTCGTATAATATTTCCATTTATGAATTTTTTTTTTTAAGATACTAATCTAATAAAAAATGTTCGTTATCGATTAGTACCTTCATTACTAATCATTCTACGACGTAGGCTGGGCGTGTGTCTTTCTTTAAAATCAATTTCACCTCGGACAAATACACCAGAAGCTTCGATCGAGCGGTTTGTTTCGCACTATTTCGACCAGTTTATTTCCATCGAATGGGTACAAAGAGAGCACAAAAAAAGAGAATGGATCGTTCGTTTACACTGCAAAGACAGAGCACGCCGTCCGTAAATATTTATACCACGAAGAAAGAAGGAGCACACGGTTTTTTTTTACCAGAACGTGCACCATTCCCGAAATTGTAGTCGGCTTGTAATTTACGATACCCCGCTACTCTGACGCATGACCTAATATTTGGAATTGGGCTAGGACTCGAACAATTACTTTGTACCCCTCTGTTATGTGCAGTGTCGCTGCATCAGCTGCATATTTCAGTTGTTACAGTAACTTTCGCGGGGCGTAACGTCATCCCGTTGGTCATAATTTCAAGCGATCCAGCGGTTTACGAGAAAAGCGTGTTTACGAGATGCGTGTAAATGCGCGAACAGAAGCCTTGACAATTCGAAACATCGCTTGAATTTTTTGAAAATTTACGGAGAAACACTGACTTTCTACGATATATTTATTGTTGCTATTTTAGTTTTCATAATTGTAAATATCATACTCGGATATGCAGATGAAACAGAATTTCAGATTTAGAATGAAAAGTGCTAATACGATGTCGTAACAAATGTAAAGTTTACAGTCTTTGGAAGGCGATCGACCATTTAAAAAATTTCAGGAATTTTGGGATTTAGCGAAAAGGAAAATATTTAAACGTGCAAACACTTGCAAATACTTTCGCGAATACTGTTTTCGAACTTGTATATGTACGCATGTGACGTCTGGAGAACGTCGAGAAAGTTTTAAAAAACGCTGTTTATCTTCCAAATGCCGTGATTTTTCGACGTGTTTCAGTATCTTTAATATAACGTTTATGGAATACTTCACTTTCACAGCTTCTAATATACAATGCACAATTATTTATCGAGCAACTTGATTCTATATAATTCGATTATTCGAATTTATATTTTCTGCTTACGGTTGATCGTTTAAATCTATAACCAACATTTTTGATATACTTTTAAACAATTATAGTTAAAATTACACGACGAATACAAAAGCACGTATAATTGTACAATAATATTCTCATTTCAATCAAAATCAACGTCAATTTTGCCAAAAGACATCTACATGTATTTCCAGCACATAATTATAAAAAAAGGGGTTATCATCGAAATCTATCATTTTGACGTTTTTGATAACTCAAGCATCTTGATGTTTTAATATTTTTATTATAAATCGTCCGAACATATTGAAGCTACAATTTATTTGAAATTCCTTCTTCTTGCATGTAGATGATAGGTGATGACAGAACAAAATTCAATGGACTGTATTGGCCAGTGAAATTCGTATTTTGGGAAAACATTTCACGTTCATCAGCTTAATGTCTCTCCCAAACAATTAAGCTCCATTCATTTCTATAATTACATTCTCATAAACGTCCATTAATCTTTCTAAAAGGCGAACTAAAACCAAACCTCGTTGAAATTGACCACAGTTTCTCTGTGATCTCTGTACCAACTCTTTTTGCCCCCTCGTCTCCCTTCCTTTTTTGTCATGCGGTCGTGGACTTAGTATGGACGAGCACTAGTTCGAAATGACTCGCCTTTTACCGGATATTGACCCGATCCGGACGACATATCGCGCGTATTGTTCACTTTGTTCGCCATTCAGATCGACTCCTCTCAACGGGTAATTTACGTTTGTCACGTTATTGTCCGGGATCGCGCAGTGTCGATCTGTCCAAAAGTGCTGGCCATTGTTGGGATCGTTTCGAAATCGTGGATATCCTGAACGAGTTGGCTGATCATCCTCTAAACGTTCCGGCAAGTTTAAGAATCGATATCCGAACGATTTACGGCTGCCATGTGTCATTATCAGCGGTTAACTGGACCAGAGTGAGCGAAAATTCGAATACGAGGCATTTCGAACATTCGATCGCGTCCCGAGAAGATGGTGAAATTAGAATGTCGAATTTTCTAATTTGTAGAATTTTAAATATGTAATGCAGAAGCTATTAATCTAAAATAATTGTGATTATCGTTAATTACTAAGGTATATAATTATTAGTCTGGTGCGTACAAATGTCGTTTCCTTTCAAACGAAACTTTAACTTACAGTACGATACAATATGTCGTAGATCTCTTGCGGTATATTTAGTCAATCAATTGTCAAGATTGTGAAAATATGTAAAAACATCAAAAAGTACATAAACATAAATCATATTTGCTGGTAGATCGTGCTCTAATATCATTTCCTCCTTCATGAAACATTCTGATTGAACGTTACAATTGCTACAATTTTTAAAACAAACCAATCCTATCTAAAATCTATAAAACTAATCTCAATCAAACTTGTTAGTAACCTCTTAATGATAATTTCCTAATAGCAATTGTATTTGATAATGTTTATGCGACTGTAAACAGTCAATCAAGCAGAAAAAGAATTTAAAATTCGCAAGTTGCAACGATAACTTTGTGAAAGCAAGAAGCGAGCGGAGATTTCGGAATTTGATTGCTTTCGTTCTTTTATGAATAATACATTAAATCAAATGTTACCTACTGCAGTAAGAAATGCAATTTCAATAATGGTACACGGTTGTTCGTAAATTTAACAAATTTGCCGGAATATACTCGGGCAGGAAATCCTTGAGCGTGAAGAATCTGCACGTAATATCAAATTGCGTTTTATTCCGCTGAATTATCTCATTTTAATACCGTGGATTTTCGTAGTTTCAGAATTTCGAGCGAAATGTTCGTTTTATCGTTGGTTAGATTGTTTGGAAGTAATAGAGTGGATGGTTTTGTCGGCGTTTGATAAACGCCTCGTAAAATTTAAGCGTGGTATTCCGCACGGTGCAGTGTTATTGCTGCTAATATCGTTGCTGATGCATCTCCACGCTCAAAAATAAACTTACTTACGTGATGACATAGCGTGTGCTATATAATTATTATCACTTATTAAATATGTAAATTATGTGGCATTAGTTTGCCATTGATAAAATTACCGGAAACTTGATCAAATTCTGCTTGGAATAGATCCTTGTGATAGATAGTGAGCTTTGTAAATAAAATTCAGATAAAGCGTAGAAATGGCATGATAATGAGAAAATATTTGTTCTGGAAATTTATTCTTTGGCCGTCTGAAAATTAAACATTTTTATGAATTAATAATTTTATTCCACGTAACTAGTGGCATACTTTCTATGAAATGTAAATATTTCTACGATAAAACAAATATTTTATAAAATATATAGTTTCTGTATATTGCAATTAGCTTGTGACAAATTCTAATCTAATTTAGTCTCTGTAAAATTGCAAAGAATATGTCCGTAATAGGAATTTTTAAATAATCGTAACACTTTTGCAAATTGATAATTGACGTACGTTTCTATAATATGAATAAAATAGTATAATGTATAATATACTATTTCAGACATCGACTGTTATTATAAAAAGCATATCGATTACTATTTTAGAATTAAAAATATTTCTTTATTACTTTTTATAAATACTTCTCTTTGCTATTTTTGAGGAAGATATAATTTAAAATAACAATTTCTTTTTTTTTTTTTTTTGGTTACTATTCAACGTTCTGAGGAATATTAATGCTTCACACTTTAGCAAAATTTGTCCCAGAATGAAAAACTTCTAATGTTCGTTCATGTTTAAAAGGACACTGTGTAATATTAATGGAATGAAAACGAATGAAGAGACGCATGAGCCGAGTTCAAGAAGATTAATGTTCTTTTTTCTCATCACTTCTGAATTTATTATTCTTGGTAACCAGACTTAATAATTCTTAATGAATTTTCTGTTGAAGAATTCCCTAAACTTTGTTAGGACAATCGAAAATTTTCGAAAGAAATAGTTTGGATACTTTTAATTAGTTCAATCTTTTCGTTTCGTTATAATAGCACGAGTGGACAATAACATGACTTACGATATTATTAGGCAATCTTTATTGTTATGAAAATATCGTTCAAAGATAGTCTAATTCGCAAAAATTATCTTTAGTAAACTAATTATGAATTCTAAAAAGTTATGGTATATTCTGATACTTCAAAATTTACTAGGAACTTTTACTATATCATACGATTATAGTTTTCGTAGACCTAAAAATTTTGTAATGAAACTCTATATTTTATTATAGTAATATTTAAACATCTGTATGATAATTACATAAAGTTTAAAATTAAGGAAGAATACGTGTTCGAGTTTTATCAGTATTATGTAAAATTTTATTTTCATTCTTATTTTAGAATTTTATTTTTATGAAGAATATATTTTCAATTATTAGTTAATTTACGTATATATATGTATATTTCGCGAATAAATTTTATTATTAAAAATGCCATTTTAACACTGCACGAAATTTATACAGAAATTACAAATTAAACAAAATAATTCTTCTTTTCTTCTCTTATTCATACACGTAATTCATACACATCGTAAAATCTCATAATATTTGTTACTTTACATTCGTGAAATTAAATCTACATCTTTTGCTTTGTCAATTACTACGTCAATTATTTAATAATTTTTTATTTAAATTCGAGAATGTTATTGTACATATTAATTAAGGATATTTACAAAACGATTTAACGATTTTCCGTATAAAAATGATTTTATGGAAAACGCAAAGGTCCCTTTATAACTATTAATATTAATATATTGTTTTTTAAAAGTTATGATCAATGGCCTAATATTTTCTGTAACTTGTGATCTATAGGAAGCAAGTGACCACAGTAAAGCGCCCAATCTCATCGATCTGAAAATATGCAAATGGCTCCCGTGGAACGTATGTAATCGCCAAATTACTAATTCAAGCAAGCTCTCCAAATTCTGCTAGAGCACATCTACTAATTTAGGCAATCCTATCTGTAGTTAAAGAGAAATCCAAGGCTCAACCGTTAAATAGAAAAGCTCTCAGAAGCGAAATACCAGGGAGTATCTGCTGAGAATTTATGATCCATGGATTGGAGAACGGTTAATAGTTATGGTTGGACGTATAATTTAATTTTCATTCGTCCTTTGATGAGGAGAATCCTCAAGTAACCGTTCGCCAATCTCATTGTTTCTGGCTTTCCCTTTGTCCGTCAATCAATCAACTTTAATTAGGTAATTAACGTCGTTGCTTTCTTTCATTATTTTTCACAAAATAATTAAATTAAATAGTTAAATAGAACACAACGAAGTGAAACGATTGAAATAGAAAACTATGAATCACATACGTGTATACAATCGCTCGAAATCTCTTTTGGATATAAAAATAGAATTGACAAATAATGGTTACTTTTGAAATTGTACTGACAGATATGCGATGAAATATTGACAGCTGCAAGAGCGAGACAAGTTATGGCAACGAGTTGCATCGCTATTGTTTGTTTCTAACGAGGTTCTACTATGCTTTAAAATACCATTTTCGGGTGAAAATGCGCTTGACTGAAAGCGAGAAAATTCACTAATATATGCACACAACGAGAATGTTCGTACCGAAGCATTTATTCATCGAAGATGAGAACGTGTTTTATTATGCTGCATGAAAAATCAACTCTCCGAGCATTAACGGATTATTTTAGCGAAAAATCGATGTACGCGTTTGCCGTGAAATCTAAGGTTGTTCTTCGTAATATTTATTAATTCATATGTTCCTTATGCATAAATAATATGTGGCCTGTGTCAACGTTTCTCCATAGAAATTCAGATTAAAAATGAACAAAATATCATTTTCAGTTAAAACTGGTTTCTTATTTCATGTTTTCTTGGTCATAGTGGAACTCACTCGGTTATTAAACCAGGAATATTTGATCAAATCTTTTAAATTTCGTCTCCCATAGGGCTCTTTGCATGTCTAATAATCATTTCAGCTGCTCTAGGATCAACCTCACATGATTTTTCCCACGATAACGTGGATAAGATTTACTTTGTTAGAAAATTCCCTCTTTTTCCGTTAATCCGCCTTTGTATATCGATTTGTTCCGCTCACTCATCCTTTGTTATCGATCGTCATAATACTATCTGGAATTTTACGTTTTAACAGAACCAACATTCCATTTTATTCTTTTTTATATTACACTTAATTTTAAAATACGCGATGGAGTAATATATATCATTTTAAACAAGCGTTTTCCTAGTATTCTAAATAATATATTGTTTTATACAACACATTATCTCATATAGTTGTAATATTACTAAACATCGTATTTAAAAATTCTTTGCATTTAACTTGACAACTTGTATTACTTACAATTTTTAGGCTTCTATCGTGCAATGCCAAATTATTTGCACCAACAACTTGAGAGATTGAAGACTTTAGAGCCTCTAAACGAAGAGATAAAATGGTCTGAGCGATGACAGCTACGCAAATCAATTTATACCGTCTACGTGTTATAACACGACAATTTACAATATTTTAATTCCATTAGAGAATAAAATATTTTCTTTTGTCAACAAATACTCATTCTCATGAAAAACGGAATCTCATCACGTAAGAAATACAATAAACTGTCTTAAAGAGACAAATATATATTTCAAAATACAACTCATTTAAACTCGACATCATCGCTAATGACCTTACGGTCGATGCGACGCAAAACCCAGAAGAAGAAGAAGAAGAAGAAGAAGAAGAAGAAAAAGAAGAAGAAGAAGTAGAAGAAGAAGACGACGACGACGACGATGAAAAAGAAGAGGAACAAGACAATAGAATTTCTCAAACAAACGACTCTCATAAATAAAATTTAAGATGCTAAAGATGTCGTTAATAATCATAGGCACTTGATGCGATATTAAATTCACACACGCGCACACACACAAAAAATATCTTTCCTACAATATATTTCATTTCACTTTCTTTAAAAAGAAGCATCTGTTCTGCTTTTTCCATATCAATCATATTCAACATTCACCAGTCAGTAAGCAAGAATAACCCCGAACGTAAGCTCCCTGGTGAATTCATTTCTCCTCCAGCGACTAATTACTCAAAGTATAGGCTAACCGCGGCGCGACACAAGGAGAACGATCGCTCTCGTATTTCCTGTGATTTCAAGTGTTGGTAATATCCGAGGTAGGTCTGCTTGAACCCTGGCAAAGTGGTCCCGGTTATTAGCTGTTCGCTTTGATATCACGTTGGATCTGACTTCCACCCGGCAGACGTTTCGATTTAACCGAGATTAGATCTCTTGATCCTATTTGCAGCCCGTAGATACGGCCGCTGATGACGCGAGGATCCGATAGGACTATGCGTGAGCGCGTTTTAGTCGGCGATCAACGACAATTAATCAAGATTTGATTAAAATGGTTTGCGTTCTACGTAGATCTTGCTGTTTGCTTTTCGTCTCACCAGCAAAACAGATCATGCTATCCGTATGTCTGTTCCTTAGTTTCCACAGTTTGACAGCTACTAGTTACATGTAGTCGCAACACTGAGCAGACTAAATGGTGTCATAGAATCAACTGGTTTCGTGGGATCATTACACCTGTTGTGACGATCGATTGTAAACGTTGACTGTTTCTACGGTTGAATAGGTTCGTGATTTTGTTACAGGATACGTTTGAGACGCGTATACCCTTGTGTATCAAGCCTGTGTTACCAAAATTATCGTTTTATTTGATTTGCGGGCTGAACGTGTACCTTTCCACCCTCTTCGTAACTTTAGAGATATTGTTTATCAGAATATTAAAGTATCAAGAGATATTGAAGCGTCGAGGATATTTGGCTTCCACCACGTCAATTACACATATTTTTCGCCTTATTAGGTTTGTCCATTTTTAGCTACTTTATGTTGAAAAATTGAAACTTGAGCTTTCTGAATTCTATATTATCACACAGGATGCAATTAAACATTTATCTCAATTTTGGCACAAACAGGAACGTATCCCACTCCAGTTTATCAAAATACATTCTCATCAAACTGCATCGAACGGAGCTATAATAATTGTTACGCGTTTTCTTAACGAGATATCGTCAATAAAAGTGACTCGTAAAGGTCCTTCTAACTACAGACGAGGATGGTTTTATTACATTTTCACGAGTTGTCGAACAACTCGCGAGACGTTCCTCCGTAATAAGAAGATATTGCATTGCACGAGATTGTCATCTCCACATCGAAAGTTGGCGTGGAGCATTCGGCCAGAATTCGTAACGATAAGGTCGTTGTTGCTTTTGCGGTTCCGGAAACGAAGATGCATGTCTCGTGTCGGCCCTCGTGCACGAATTTATCTCGGTAGCGATTTATTACGTAATCCTCGGTCGCACTTGCTTATCGTGACGAAACTGGAACGGGACGTTTTTCTATTTATCAGCCGGACAACAGATTCAGCCGAATGGACGATCGTAAATATCGAGAGAACGCCAGAAACCACCGAGTTATTTTCAAAGTAATTTCGAATATCAGGATGGTCCGCGAATGCCCCGCCGGTGCCATATAATTTACGATGCACTGACACAGTAGATCGACAAAGTAATCAAAGCTGAATGACCATATTCTGCACTTGGTAGTATTATTCTGCGAGTACAATCGTGGGGTTGGTTTATTGCGTTTGATGTTTAGCGTGGACAGGAATTTATGAAACTACGTGCACGCGCATTTTCCGGTAGATTTTTGTTTCCGATAGACGAGCAAATTTACGATAGGAAAAGTATTTCATATTTTCGGTAAACATCGTGGAATGGTTGTGCGTGGTAAAAAAATGTCAAATAATTGAGAAAATAAGTGATTAAATTATCAAAGAATACTACGAAAGAAATTATAATCGACGTATAAATTATGCCAATAGCTTGAAATAGGAATAAATTATATTGCTTGGATGTATTTTTTATCGTCTACACAGAAAGCTGTAGATAAAGAGTAAAAGAATAACACGAGGAGATGTGTGAAACGTGACTGAAATGAAAATATCTTAGGTAAATGAAAGCGAAGAGAGTGAAAAATTAATGAAAGCAAGTCACAGCAGCGTAATAAGCCCTTCTGTTAAAATTTCTGCCGATTAAACGTAGATGACATAAAAAGCGCAGTCGTTTGAACGCAATCGTACGATCTTATAAATCGCCTGTAAAAAAGTTAACAAAATTCTACTTGAAAAATATGAATGTAGATACGAATATCGGTATGACCAGTTAAATTATCGCGCTAATTAAATACCCCTTTAAAATACGTTCTTTAATAAATTTTTCATATCGCCTTATTTTTATCCCGCGAGAATCTATGCAAATTTATATAAAACGCTTCGTTTGTCAAATATTGCGCCCAAAGGAATCTGGAAATTTAAAATGTAAAAACCGTGTATATACAGATTTTCTACATAATACAATCGCATCTCTCCATTTATTCGAGGATTCAATCGTAAGCCTGTCAATTCTTTCAACTGTTGTCTCGATCGCAAACTTTTCTCTTCATAAAGATCTCTTTCTCAAAATAAGTAGCCAACGAAACTAGTCGCTCTACGTAATTTCATCTGGTCGATACATTACGTCACACAACAAGAAACTGTTATTAAAGTGGTGAGATGGTTTTTCTGTGAAAGTCGGTTCACTCGTTCGAAAGTCTGAGCTATGAAAGAGGACGGTACAACGGGGGTGTCGAAGTTCGATAACACGGCTCTCCCTGTAACTAGGTTATGAATTGCTCGGTGAGAACCGGTCGTTTATTTGAAACATTGGTTGCCCGCTTTATTTGATGTGCGATATTAATATTTCGATATTTAAATAATTTACATTTTATCAATTTTGTATAATATCAAGTCGATGAAAGCTATGCAAATATGATATGATATATCAAGGCGTATCAAACAAAGATATGATAAGCTACTATGTCATGTCAAGATACGAGTCGTTTTTCTTTTTTTATTTGAAGATTGTATAGACTGTGTAGTTAGATTAATTTCTATGGGAAATTTATATATTAGAAGATCAATATATAAAGGATACTTGAGACACGTATCTTGAAAGAATATATTGCATATAAAAGACGATGGAGATGAATTCTCAGATGCCAGAAATTTTAGGCGTAAGAAATTATAATCCGAATGTTTCGCTACATTTAACAATCAACTAAATTAAACAGGTAATCAACAACAGTACGGATTCGAATTTATAATTTTAAATTGTTTAATTCTTATTTTATTATTTAACACAGATGATTACGTTAATGCCAATGCGGAAATATTAATTAACACAGTTACGATAATAAAATAAATCTTAATATTCAAATTATCAATTCAAAGTTAATGAAATTAGTAAAACAATTTTTCCTCGCCTTAATTTATACGATTCTAAATATTCCGCGTGACGATTTTCATTTGCGATAAACGCTTCTTGAGATCAAGGTAATACCAAGCCCGACGAATTTTTTCACGGGAGAAGATAATCCAGCATCTTATGGAAAAATGGATCTAGATTAAACGAGCTTCAATTTTCCAGTTTCCTGATTATTCGAATCTTCGCCACTCGCGAATTAAATTAACTGTCACATTAAGAAGTCCATCTGAAATTACCTCTACCCGGTAGATTTTTCTTAAACACGTATATAGTTCTGTATATCTCGCGAAAACGCGAGCAACGAGCAGTAAAAATCGTGCAATGGCTCGTGTTACGAAAGCATAAACGATTTCGTATATCTATCTTGACCGTCTTTATTTCGTTCTACTTTCCACCCCCTCGTGCCTGTTCGGCGCAGTAAAACAGCGGAAAAAATTTCGCTGAAACGAGCTAAAAAGGGTCGTCGACCGACATTTGGTTCACTAAACCATCGATCCGATACCGATAACACATCGCCAACGCCGTAAGTAAGTAGGTATCACGCTCAAGTCGGTGATTAATGATGCACGATTCTTAAGGGATCATTCGACTTGCGATCTAAGGGAATTTACTGCGCGCGGCAAATGACACGGAAGTATGTGTTTCGCCAGGAATGCATAGGGTACTTCATAACGCGTGACACAGACTTTAGATTTTTCAAATATATTTTTCACTGCGCATTTTTCTTCGTGTTATAAGATCACCTACGAATAACGTGATAAATTGTAGATTATTGATTTTTTAATTGTAGGCTACAGGTGAAAACATGGCAATTCATATTCTATTTCATTTTAATGCCCCTTTCTTGTATAGAAGTGCAATTTTGAAATTAAATATGTTATTGACCAATTCTAAAAACTATCTTAATTTAATCAGTATATTTGTCACTCTCTTGAACATTAAAAAAATATGAATAATATTAATTACATGCAGACTAATACTAATTAAACAAGTTAAACTGACATAACGGCTAAACTAATACTATTCCTTTCTCACAAAATATTATAATCTTATTATCGATTTTCATCGTCGAAAATTATCTTTTTATTTGGTTTCAAAGTCGACTGTCTTCTCCCAACCTTTTTCAAATTTCCAAAATATCGCTCGCTGTACTTTCAAAATAGACGTACTGCTTGCCTTAATAATTATGTTCCTGGTTTCCACAAAACTTTAACTTATCAATTATTTTGAAAAACTTACATCTTTCATATCTAACAGGTTGTTTTCATCCTTAGTTATACCCAAAATCGGGAAATCAAGAAAACCACGCTCCTTTACACCGATTGACAGCATATCCTCTGCGTTAAAGTTGCGCTCTTATTAAAAATAGAATATACGATTTCCCCCTATGCTCTTCGATTTATAGTATCATCATCTTCGACTATGGGTTCTAGCGATTTGATTATCTTTGACTGGATCTTGTCACTAATTTAGAAAATGCGAATATTTTCATACTCTCTCATATTGTGCGATTTCTTCCCCATTTTACGTCATGATTTATACGTGTAACTCATGAATGATCGATCGAGTGTACGATCGGTTATCAATTTCGTAATGATAACGTGGCGGCGAGCTTGCGTACGCATCGCGTATTTATGATTAATGATAGCCTTTTCTTTGTGTAATTAATCAAATCCATTAAGCTGGCAACGATACTTGAAAAACCAATAGAGCGGGAATTTTTATTACACGGATCATCGTTCAAAGTCAACTTTTTCGTGTAATTAACTTCAACTTCGGGCTCCATTGTGTACGTACATATCCGCGATGCGAAAGAATCGACTAATTCTCGGGTGGCACAGTTCAGTTTCAAAGCTTAGAAGGGCACGTTTTCTTCATAAAATTGCTCTGACATTTAATACTTCTCTCTTATAAAACTGCACTATTATGTCTAGCTTTTTTATCTTTCCTCTTTTCTTTCAAAACATTATTGAAACGAAAGAAGGCAGGAGCGAGGGACTAAGTGGGAAGCTTCAAAATCTTTTACAAATTTTAGCTTCTATTTATGAAATTTTGTATGAGTTTCTAATTTACGATATAATACTAACTATAAGAGTCTGTATAATCGAGTATTCTGCACAGCTACTCCACAAAGGGTTAAAGAAGAGCATTAGAAACAATTAACAACAATAATTAACATATAAATATCTTTTCTAACAATAATTCCTTGCACCTTTGTTCTACAAGAGAATCGAAAAACTTTCATTTCTAGGAAATTCTAAACTTTCCTAAAACCTACTTGCAGGCATAGCTATCAATTTCCTAAAAAAGAAGATTAAAAATTTCCTCCAAATTACTTGCAAGCAAATCTACAAATTTCCTAAAGATCCCAAAAATATTCTAAGAGTTATTTCTGCACAAGGCTAAAAATTTCCACAAAATTTACTGCAAACAGATCTAAAAATTTCCTAAAAAAAAAATTATAACTTCCAGAGAGACTTCGAAATATCTCAAAAAAAAAAAAAAAAAAAGGGAAAAGAAAAAACGGAAGAACTTCCCCCGAAATCACGAACGTATTAATACGTATCATCGTCAACTTCAGCCGTTTTCCTAATTTTCCGTAGCGACTCGATCGTTCAATCATCCGTTTCCTGCAGCAAGCCACAACCTTCCTGGAAAAGTGGAGGCAAGCAAGTGGAATTTCACGGAACGGACGAAAAGGGCATTAAGGCATGATAACGCGATCGCCATTACTCCGGCTATGAATTACCCCCTGGTGGTAGAGGGTGGGATGCGCGCTGTACCTGGAACCCTGTCGCGGCTGGCCGGACGTCCGTTTGGCTATTCCGTCGACGTAGGATCCTGATAACAACCTGCTCGGAATTAGCAGTGTGGCGTGGCCCGTGGTGCACGCCACCACGGCCTCCAACCTCCGAAATTCCTCTACAACGTACGTATCTACACTCGCTGAGGGTAAATTAGTCTGCTAGTAGAATAGTAAAATTATTTATGCCCATCTCGCTTGTTACGATTGGTCGACCACGCTGCCTAGAAACAGAAGTTCGCCTGGTGATTTAGAGGATGTACGTCAATGTAGGTGCATATCAGGGGTCGTTAATCGACGAAGGCTTTCTTCAGGAAGGAACTCGTGCAGTGGCGAATTATTCTCTATGGCTTCCTTTCTTTTCCTTTTTTGTCTTCTTTTCTCGTTTACTTTGTAGACGAATTTACGTGGAAGAACGTGTGCTCCAGTGGTTAAAGAACTGTGGAATATCATGCAAGCATTGTATCGCAATTTTTAACGTAGTGAGCGCGAAATATCATGTTTCTTGTGGATGGTTTAAGTGAATTGCTGGGGGAATAGATTTGATGGTGATGTTCATATGCTTATGAAGTATATTGATACTTTTATGAATTTTTACTATTATCCTTAATGAAGATTCTTTGTCTTTGTACGTTCTTTAAAGAAAATTAAGTTTATTTGTTCCTTTCCAGGACTAGGCATATCGGTGAAATGGGACAGTAATTTACGTAACATTTACGTTGACCACGAAGATCCAAGATAGATGCATTTTATACGTTTGTTAACTGCAATATCTCGCAATAATTCACACGCAGATCCGTATTTTATTCTTGTACCGGTGAAATATATGCAATTCGTGCTGAATTTAGTTTCTGTGGTACCGAACATGTTTTCGATTTATAAGTTTACATTTTATAGAACTGCAGCATTTCATGATCTGAGATTATAAATTAGAGTATTTTGAGGTTTCTGACATGCAATGCGGCCGTTGACCGAAAATTATAGATAAGCACGCATTAAGGTACCAGAATCATGTTCGGCTTGAATTCATTCGTGCCATCCATAAATAAATAACATATTATTCCGGTAAATAAATTCCTTTCAGTCGAAAGTATGATAGTTATCATTAACTGGCTTTCGCTTAATAGTAACTTGCTCGTATGAAAAACTTGCAAATTTTTCAACATTATTTCACTTTCAGAAGAATAAGATTTTTTTTAGAGGAAGAAGTATTATACACATGTGGCACATAGTACAGAGAAGATCGAAGATATTTGTTATCGAAATTATTGGCAATCACGGTTACGGTAACTGACTTTGACCAATATGCATGGGCAAAGTTTCAAAATTCTCTCTACCTTGCTATTTCTCACATACGCTACAGAGGTCGTGAGTCGGAAGTTATAGTTAATTGGGGGCAGAAACTCGAAGAACAGGTCGAGGATAGAAACGATTATTCTCGATTCTGCTACCAAGTTCATCGAGCCTTTGCATCCCTTCGCGATCTTTCCTGAGATAGCCAACCGGAAGTTTGAAGGGAGCACGAGACTAAAGGTAAGAATATTTCCATAAACGTTCTACAAAGATTATTCCCATTGTAGTTCCCAAATGATACGAAATTTTACGCGAAAGTAAAATAAATTTGTATTACTGCGATAAAGTTTAGGATAATAAACTACTTAAAAATTTCCAATCAATTAATTGCAGAATTTGACGAGAAGAAAATATCGGATTAAATTTGTAATTTTTAGGTATCGTATTTTAATCTTTAAATGGAAAAACGATTGACAGATACCTTCCAGAATTTTTTGAACAGATTCTACATTCGTTATTCGAACAATGTTATATTGTAAAGTAATCATGGCTTTTTTATTTACAATTTAAATATATATCAATGCAGTATTTAAAACTCCAAATTATTTGTTATTTCGTTTAAAAGGATTAATTGTTTTACACAGATTGCTTGAAAATGGTTCTGTCGATGTTCAGCCACTCCAAATTCATTATTCTTTGTAGTAACATTCATTATCGACTTCTTCACACGGCCGTTCGTCGAATGCCGATAAAAACTCGTCAGATTTCAATCAGCGAGCATTGCGAACACGAAAACCGGGAACGAAAAGAACGAAATCGATCGACTCGCATTTCTAATTCAATTATCGCGGCCGAACGATTCCTCGACTATCACTTTAGTCGAATTTAGATCTTCGCTCTCATGCTTAATTACTGACCCATTTCGTGCACGCCTTCCTACGAAGCCGTGAGTATAATTCATGCAGGGCCAATCAAACTCAGGAAATTTCTATATCCATTCGAACGTAGCCCCGTCGTAAATTATCCTGGCGATCGTACGCCGGGGAACTTACATCGCCAACAATTTAGTTCCGCTGATTGCGCCGCGTACTAGTTTTTCCCTTCGTCTTCTTCATCTTCTTTTTTCCCTCGTTTTTCATATTTCCTGTTCACAGCGGCGATATTACTTTGTGCACTGAACACGTGTTCGTTCGCGACACGCGATGACAAGCGAGACGAATTCCAGAAGGAAGGAAAACTACTTTAAACTAGGCGAACGCCGACAACAAGTATGAGTTAGTACACTTTTAGCCAGATTTTTACGCTTTACATTTGAGGGCAAAACAACCAAACAAAAAAGTGGAAAAACATGCGCACCATTTTTAGGGTAAACCGATGATTCTAGATTATAACGATTCTAGAATGCATTAAGATACAGTGATTCCATCAGATAAGTGTGACTTTAATTTTTCATAGTCTTTATATAATGTTTCAATATTTCCTAACCGAGCTACATATGTATATTGTACATTTTACTATGTGTTTATCATTTCTTTATTTTCTTATTATTATTTGTTATATTTACATTTAAAAAGAGGGGTTTCTTTCTTTCTTTTTTTTTTGTAGCAAAGGAACAAAAGATGTAACGTTACAGTGATGTAAATATTTCCATTGTTACAATACACGGCAAAAGAACTTGTCAATATTTTACCAATTTACGGTATCGTTTCTAGCAACGAAAAAGTTAAAGCGCATAGTTAATTAGCGATGCAAACTGACTTTCTCTTTATCGGTTCGTTACTCATCCACGGGTTTTTCGTGTTTACTTCCTTTGAACTCACAACCAGCTTAGCTTCTATCGAAAAACTGTTAAACCTTGCCCCTCCCTTCGATTCGAAAGCGCCGCTCTCGCAACAGCTTCTAATCTGTCTTGATTCATCGATCAGTTCTACGTTTTTTTTTTCCCTTCTGATCTTTCTTTGATTTGACTCGCTTTAGCTGCGAATATTATTTACGAACACAAATAAGAGAAACTGGTTAACTTATATCTTGCTATAAAAGAAACGCGAAAGCAGAGTGTAGAAATTGAATTACACAAGCGTAATAAAATACGTATGTCGTTTTTTTTATTGCGACACGAGGCACAATAAACTTAAAGGTTAAATCGATTTGTCGAATTTGACGTAAATGCGAGGCTACCATTGACGCTTCTGCGCGAATTATAAAAACGCCATTTCTTTTAAATCTATTCGTTCTTCATTATTAACGTGTTTACGAAAAATAAAGCAAGTATAAAATATTGTCAGAAAGTCTGCGGAAAATACTAGATTAATATTTTTATGATAAATGATTTTTATGATATGTCTACTCGAATAACGTAAATTTTTTAATTCCTTTAATAAATAAAAGGAACTTATCTTTCAAGAAAATAAATTACAAAACTTGACGAGCTAAATGCCTAAACTAGTCCATTTTAAATAGATTGATAGAGTTCTTTAAGCCACAGAAAGCGGCAGTAAACCTGCAAAGCCTATAAATTTAATGAAATATGCAATTAAAATTAAAACGATGCTTAAATTATATTTATTCCGTTTGGAAGAACATGATAAACTGATCTACAGGCTCTATGGATTTATTACCTACGCACCAACTCAAATTAATTCGCAGTCAGCCCACGCATTCTATTGTACCTATACTTCCACAATCATAACGCTCAAATTCGTCATCATGTTTCTTTTAACGCAAAATTCTAATCCACCAACAGTTAAATTTCCCATATTACAAATTTTTTAATTCTAATTATTCAAGGTTTCCGATCGTAACAATCTTCGTCTAATTTTAAAAATTCCTAATCCTGAGAATCGTAGAGATTTTTATTCTCCAAATTCTAAATACATATAACTACATAGATGGACACGTTTACAAAACATTGATAATATCAAACATGCAACAAGTTATATTAGAAAAATCTCCTACTGTTAGTTATAATATATTTGTTTAGAATGAAACTGAGAATAATAGACTTATTTATTTCTTAAATTTATTCAATTTATGTATTTTTCATTACTTTAATTGTGATTTTATGATATTATATAGCAACAATAAATTGTAATACACTTATTTCTAAATTAGTACAAAAATCACAATCCAACTTATTTATTACCATATATGCGCTTTCATTAAAGTGAGATAGTTAACCATCTAGAAATCGTTATAGTTGCGTTAGAGAACCTTGTAACCTCTCTATACTGTCCCAAATGGCTATTAACCCAAACAGGATTAACGGGGACTGTCAACCAGCCGTACATACCCTTCACAATATCGTAAACGCGAATATCACTCTGCACATCCCGCAATATCCATTATCTCCAAAATTTTGTATTTCACCTATCTGTTAGTTATTATAGAGTCTCTATCTTCTCTATTTATAGGCTTGTTCTCATACGTAAAGTAGAAAACCTAGGTAAAACTGTTGTTTTATTAAATACTTCAACAAGTACTTCATACTTTTCGTGATATCTAACAAAGTATATGCTCGCAATAAATATCTTGTAACTTCTATATACACGTCTAAGGAACACAGATCTAATGTAAATAACCCAGATCGACCGATCTTGATGATAACGACTTCGTCCCAACGGAGACACTTTTCTACTGCTATTCTACTGACGAATTGTATATAGAAGAGTATATAGAAGATATATAAAAACATATAAACAAATATATACATTTTCAAACTCGTCTAATAATAATAAATAAGTAATAAATAATAATGATAACTTTATAATAACTAATGATGTGGGAATTATCTATAACGCATATAATATATTGGCAAAAACGTTCTATAACTTCTCAAATATCGCGCAAGCCACTGTATAACACTGTCAGATACGTATAGCGATTATCACTTTGGAGCACGTAAAAATTCAAAGTAACGAGATCCTAAATAGGAAAAAGACCAGCAAACACGGCGATTTTTCTTTCCTTTTTCGGTAGTTTTTCATTCCATTTCACGGTTCGCGAATAATCGCGAGCGATCAAAAACGCGCTGTCGTCCTCGCGCTGTGGCCCAGGCAAAAGCGTGCACGCGTGGAAAAATTTTAATGGAACGTTCCGTCGTTTGTCTGTCGATGCGGGATCGTGAAACGTTTTACTCGGTCGAATCGGCTGCCAGAGCGATTTATACACTTTCGTGCAACTGCCCTCCCTTATTCCTATCGGTCTGCGTTTCCCTCTCATTTCATGGCTTGTTTCACGCCCTCCGATCGGTGAATTTCAACTGAAATGCATCGATCGTCGAGGCTGGAAATATGGAAATCAAATGTTGCGTTTTCGATGCTTCGAGATACGAGAAATAAGCTTACCGGGTTCGAAACTGCGATTCGTCCAACGGTATCTTTTATTGGTTTTCTCTCCGAAGTATGTCATCCATTGATATTTTAGTATCTATTCGATAAGAGCACGAAACGTTTTGTTTTGTGGGACGAAGTTCGATCGTGTTTAACAGTATTTAAATTGAAAGCTATATTAACAACTGCACTATGAGTATACAGCTATACCATACTAAACAAACTCTATAAATTAATGAAGAATTAATAACGTGAAACAGCTCTGAATACCTCGTTATGAAATTAACAGACATTAGTATGTGCAAGTAGTTTTTATAGCCGCTGCATTTAAATTGCTCTAAATTATGTAGCAATCTAAATTAATAACCTTTCACTTCCTTTTCACCAATAATAATCCACACAAGCGTTATAATAATATGACTGTTCATGACTATTCGTGTGGTTTCATACGTAAGAAGCTAAGACCGTAAGATAAATTAGTTTCGATCATCTTTATGTATGTACATCCATCAGAATCAATATCCTGGTTATTATTCGAAGACGTATGTGTAACTATAATTGCAAATGAATTCCAAACCTACGATACCATGAGTAATAAATAGAACAACTGAATTAACTGAAGATCGCTCGATGTTTGATCGTTCTGATTTTAGCTAACCAGAAGCTTGATTGCTTCCAAGCAATCTTGATTACTCGGTGATCGTGCACCACCAACCGTTAAGCCTGATTGCTAAGAGATAAGTAGTAACTCCGCAATTCTTGTTTGTGAAACTATTGCGCTTTACTGTCGCTTCTTCACGCGTTTCTCATCCTTCTGAAACTTTCAAATTTATTAATTTCTTGTTAATCTCACATTTTGTATAATTTTACTACAGTACATTTTACTGTATATTTACATTACATTTTATTTAATATATTTTATAATCGTAATTATACATGTTTAGAATTACCTTCGTATAAAAAGTATAATTTTATAGTTTCTTTAAAAATAACTTTCGATGATAATTGTTGTTGGTTATTTGAACCAGACCGGGCTTGATTGAATGTAGTGTCACACAGATATTGAGCGTAAAGTACATCCTTGTTTACCCAAATTCCGATTCGCTTCTATTGTGTTGTAGATCTTTATGCGCCCCGAAGCATTTGCGATTCTAAACTTACGTACATGAATACGAAACACATTGAATTAGAATTGATGGCGTAATCAATTGCGAACGGTGGTGATATTTCATCGACTATCGACAACTTTCTAGCGGAAACACAATTTGCATCTCTGTGTATTTAAAGTGCACGAGTCGATATCATCATCGTGATTAACGCTAAATGAACAAAATCATACTCCTAACATGTATCTCAATCATGTGCAGTTAACTCAGGCTTAAAACTATATTTGAAGCAAGCAAACATAAATCACTTAATATTTGATAGGAGGAAGCATTTTAAAATTTCGTGCAATTCGAATTGTTAAAATTTAGCGACGAATAATAATCCTATAATTATCGTAAACAGTTATTATGTAGTTGCAATAATGCGATGGATAATTACTTAATTGTAATTAATATATCTATACGCATATTAAACATTTTCTGGTAACAATATTCCACGCATTATTCCACCATGTAAATGAAATAGCAAATAAAAGATATTAATAGGGTATCAATATCCTATTAATTATTTAATAACAATATTGGCGTATTTATGTAATTTATCGCTTGAATGTAATAATCGCTCTTGTATTTAGTTCATATATCGTACAGGCAATCTGAAAAGCTTCAAATAAACGATTTACTGTATCAGGTGGTCGGACGTTCAAATTTTTTGCAACATAAATTGTCTGTAACGCAATAAACGGAAACGTTGAACTTCTGAAAATGAATATATTTTTAGTTCGTTGTACTATGCATTTAAGCGTTGAACGGCGACAACTAGTTCATATTTTACTCATACGGTTTCATAACTGTGTTTGTATCAATATCTTGATCAGATTATACATACACATACAAATATATATATGTGTATAAAATTTCATTCTTTGAAGCAACTTCGCTATAAGGTAGAAATAAAAAGACAAGAAGCTATAGTTGGGAATTTTGCTAACAAATTATTTACATGTAACATATACATGATATTCATCTTCTTAATCCATTGCAATATCGCGCGTTTCATTTATTACCATTTACATTTACGTTTTGTTAGTATCAAATACCCTGTTATCTAAAATTCTTTTTTACTGCAAGATTCTGCTCGTTTAAATAAAGAAGAACGTCACCCATATATTAAGCGATATCACACAAAGAACAATCATTACAAAGGCTGCGTAAGAAAACAGAAATATACACGTAACGCGTTGCATATTATTTACACCGACCAAAAGCTGTTCAAACCATATAAAAAGAATAATAAAAGTATAGATATATACTCATATTTATTGGCCGTTTCTCGTTACTCTAGCAAACACAATAGATTACTCGTCGCATACATGCAATCGATTCTCTCCAGTGTATACACAATTAAGAGCCAGTATTACTTTATTATCGTTCGATGAATTACCAACAAGCATGGCGCACGAACGGAGCGTAAGTTCGTAATAAATGGAGGCGGAGGTGCGAACGAGGGCGTAAGCGATAATTAAACTGTGAGAAAGCTGTACGAAGGAAAAAATTTGATCGACCTCGATCCCGACTCTCCGGGCTTATGACGGAATTTGAAGAATGATTTTCATTACGGGAGCGCGAGAACGTGAGTCGCGAGCGCAGCGAAGGCTCTGCGCACGGCGAGGACACACACAGGATCTAAAACAATGTAGCTGACCTATGTCGGATAAATGGGTCAATGGGCGAGGGAAGAACGCGTGCAGAACGTGCAACACGCCGAACTGACCGAGTTCGCGGAGGTAAGGCGGCCCCGGGGCCGCACACGATCGATAACAAATTCTTGACTTAGAAAATTTACAATGTCAGCGCGAGGAGCCTCTTTCGCAGGTGGAGGCGTCTCGAGTGGCTAAAGGGAGCCATCGCGAGCGTAAGCTGCTCTCGTTGGACCGGTCGTCGACAGGTGTCGAGAAGATTCCTGATTCTTTGCACTTCGTTCGTCTTGTTCTATCGTACGAAATACGATACAAATGGATGTAAAAAGTATTCGTATAGCAGTCAATTTCGAGAACAATTTCGTCAAACTTTATTTATTTGAAACATCGATATCATTGAATTAATTGGTATAATTATCGGATTACATTCTTGTTAGATCGCTGCGTCGATAGGTGTTGAGAACATTTTTCATTCTTCGCGTCTTATTCGTCCTCTATTTCATCGTACGAAATAATATACAAGTAAAAAGGTAAGAAACATATAGCGGCTAACTTTCATAAAAATATTGTAGAACATTTTGTTTTGTTAAAACGTCGAGATCGTGTATTCGTTTTAAAAATGTTATCAAGCTGTAATGCTTTGTTCGAATTTTTCAAGTTACATTTACGGAGAGAAAATTAATAATAAAGTGTGATCTATCAATGAAAAATTCATCGTGATGTGTGCGATAAGATTATTACTTGGAAAATACGTATATGATATTTATTCAGAGCTACAGAAATAATAATTTCATATGGTACGATTTCATATTTTTAACCGAGCTGTGGCAGGAATTATGTATAACGACATGTATAAGGACATCGAGATGGAAATGCAAAGAAAAGCCAAGCTTTCATTCGTATATTTTATACAAAAAGTCAATGAAATCTTCAAAAAGTACACCATAGTAGATTTGGGAAATTTCTAAGAAAAGCTACATACTGACCATTTTAACCGAGTAGTTCTAGACAAGCACTAGATTCGAGAACGTTTGGATTAAGGAAAATCTTTCGCAAGTTTCTCCTCATCCATATTATAACAGTAACCGAGAATCGATCGATATCGAGATCTGCAACATTGAGGATCACCGACGCCACCGTTTGTCGCGTGTTAACGTGCCAAAGTGATAACGTTGTGCTCATGCCAAATGGGCAGGCAGACGAAGACAGGGAAAATGGTCGCGAACGAGTAGATACGTACGTATTTCGGGATTTCGGTTCGCATGTTTCGCTCGATTGAGAAAATAGAAGACACGAAGATCACGTTCCAGTCGTTGCTAAGCCTAAAGATTGCTCCCCGTAAAGTGGATTGCGTTTATGGGATGGACGATGTGTGTTTTCGATGCTGTTGGAATTAAAATTTGGACACGTTTTTGCGTTCACAACGTTTAGCAATGACAATATATATCTCCTGTATAATATTATAAGAATTTGAAGAAATGCAATTATATATATATATATATGTATAGTTTAAAGGTGTAAATGTAAAGTTGAATCGGTTATTCGTTATTTATTTAATTTAATACGAAGCTTATGCTTCCTTTCTGTTTCGTAATGATAAACGAAAGATTGAAAGTCAAATTTAGAATTTTTCTCAACTATTTAACTTGATATAGTAATATAGTAGTGGTACGGTATGAGGATTATAAGTCAGAGATTGCAGACGTTGAGGTCGTTATATGCTGTGTCCCTGTATATTACACGCTTTGAGTTTCTCGGGGCGTATACGAAATACGGGAAAGCAGCCGAAAATTCCTCGTTGGTATTCTCACATTCTTGGTTATGCAGAATCTTGCGGAATACTTAGGTTGAGTTAGAGGAAACTACATTGTTCGTTTATCGTTTATAGATCAATTTTTCACAGTGGAATTCACGTTGGGATGCAGAAATTATTGGATTACGAATTCTACGTCTTCTTTAATGAAGTTTCTTGTACGTTAGGCAACACATTTTCGGCACTGATATTTAAATTCATGCGAAATAAATTATTTAATTACATGAGATATATAGATATTGTAAGAAATTATGCGTTATGAAGGATAACTATGATATAACAGAATGCCAGCATACCGCGCGTGGAACTATAGTTTAAAATAATATCTCGAATTCTTGTTTTACGTTTTCTCTCTTGGTTTTATTAAACCGAAGGAACAGCGAACCAGTGATTTAAATCGTAAGAAGAAAAGCTCCAAAGAAAAAACTGATACTCTGGATAATTCCTTAAAGTTTTATTCTTTCATTGAAGTAATCTCAAAGTAGCAACGTACCTTGAGAAGAAACGATACCTGAAATGGAACAATGTCGGAAGAAAAAAGCTAATTCTTAAAGGTAAAACCAATTATGGATTATTTATGGATAAGATGTAAGTAGAAAATTTAATTTCTTTAGAATGTGAGGCTTTACTTTCTCCTCTATTTTCTGTAAAACCCCAAAAAGGTAACTGTGATAGATAAAATTAACTGTATCGACAATCAACGAACAAGATGTAACGCAAAATTTCTTTTCTACTTCTAGGTTTCTACTTCTTTTCTATTTTCCGTAACTATAATTAAAAAGGAAAATTACAAATAAATTATAAATGGTCTGTAGACAGGATGAAATAAACAATTCTTCTCATAAAATTTAATAAAAATTGGAAATTTTTAATTCACCGAATATCATAATTTCAACAACGAAGAACATCGTAAAACTTCGCTAAAAGGATACTTTTAATGATGTCGTAACTAACCTTAATCGAGTTTAGATCTAAATTAATAATTAATTTGCACGGAAAGAAATGTTATATTTCAGTTTATTGAAAAATAATTAAAAATGCAGTTGAAACGAATTATTATCGTTAATACCTCTGCTTCTATAGTATATTCTGTTTTATATTTATGAAGAAAAATTGCAGTCTATCATAGAAAAAGAGAGTGACCTGCTTCTATAAGAGGGTATTAAATAGAGATTTAGATAACGCGGCAAAAAATGTTCATCGTTGGGATTGAAATTGGTTTCCTTAATAACTGTCGAAGAAGCCGATGCTTTGTACTTGAGAGGAATCTCGAAATAGTAATTGAAGCTGTAGAAATTACGGCACATCGGAATGCCGACGATATTTAAAACATTTCCTCTCACGTCGATTTATTATTTCTCGTTCGCAGTGCATCGTTGATTCAAGGAAGTGGAATTTAACGCGAGAGGAGCGCGCGACGAGCTTGCATTTTAAATTTCTATCTCTTGAAAAGGCTTTGAAGCAATTCAGAGCGTTAAATTCAGTGTCTGCGCGATTACATACTTGTTACGTTACGAGCATCGCTTTCAACCATATTACGACAATGTTAATCAGAAGGTGGAATTCCTTCCCTTGTTAATTTCCTCCTTCTTCCGTGTTGTAAACGCACTTTATTGCGTATATTTCGTAGGAACTATTAAATTAATAGCATTACCTTGAATTTTCTCTTATTTAGCCATTTATTAAATTCTTATTGAGAAAAAATATTAGCTGGCGGCATTATTTGATCGTTATATATCTACGATTTGCTTCTATATTATGTTTATATTACAATAGTTGTTTTATTATAAATTTCTCCTTACTCCGTTTAAGTGTACCGATTTTAAGAATTGCAGCAGTCCTGATATTCGATTAAAAGTTTCTAAGTTATTCGGTTTGTAAAATTCAATATTATTTTCAATATTATTACTAGTGATAACTAGACTGTGAATTTTTATGCAATTCGATACACAGGTAATTCATTTCGAATATTTTTGATTTTTTTGCAGAGTCACTTTATACATTTTTATATCCATACATATTCAAAATCACACATTTACCTGCGTTTCATTAGCCAATCTAACGCAATCGTTAAAACCGTCGAAAATAAATATCAAGTTTAATTAACTGGATTAAATCGAATTCAACTGGAAATAATTAGAAAATTCTGTCAAAAATCAAATAAACCTTATCTATAAATCCGATCGAAGTTCAGTTACGTCCAAATGATCCGATCACATTACTTAAAACAGAAAAAAATAGAACGAAAAGAAAGAAAGAAGAGGAAACGTTATCTTATTTCAACGTTATTTCGTATTCAGGGATTAAAGCGATAATTCTCTAAGGAGACTAAGAAATCGAAAACAGGCGTTCCCGTATTTTCGGAAGCAACATCGATTTCGTGCTTGGAAAAAGAAGCTCTTCCTCTCGTTTCTTTGGAAACGCTATCTGAATGCAAGGTGGTGAAAACGGAGCATCGCGTGGCGTTATCAGCTGAGATAAAGTATTAAAGCAAAGTCTGTGGTGCTCGTATCGCCTGCCTGATGACCGAAATGATAATTTTCCTCCCGCGAAGAAGATGCTGACTAAGAAAACTGACGTAATAACGATATCCGTCTTGTGTATTTATCTCTTGTTCCTTCGGCAGGTTGGTTTCCAATGTATATAGAGATAGGAGATAATTTGAAAATGAGCAAATTTGTATTTATTATATATTGCTTATATATGGCTTATTCTATGAAATCAACTTCGTTTGAGCAACAGAATTGGAGAGAAGATCGCGGTGCACGTTCTTTCCGAGGAAAGTTAATATCTGCATTTCAAGGTATTTTATCGTGTGCTGACGAGTTTAATTTCGTGGTATTTGTTTTGAAAGTTTGTCGACAAGAATTAAAAATAAGTCTATTATAGAAATAGAAGGTATATTTTTAGAATGAAAGTAAAGAGATGGAAAAAGATTAAAAAAATACCGACGGTGATAAAAGTGGAGACAGTGCAAATCGATACGGTATCTGCTCCAAAACTGTCTAGCACGATGCCATAGTTTCTTCGGTTATATTTTTTTGTTGTACCGTAGCTCCATGTGTTCCGATGAAAATAAAGGTACCATAAAGAAGTCGAGAATACATCCTTTCATGGAAGAAAATAACATTCGTTGTACTGTATTTCGAAAATTTTGGAACATTTGAACAAGAAATAAAATACAGCAAGTTATAAATACGATTAGGAGTTAAATCGACAACATAACATTTATATTCTATACTCCGTGCTTAGATATTTTAATCTTCTAATTTAATTTCTTCTTTGTTTCTTTTTTTTTACAAATCTAATTTTTTATATGTTTTTCTAATATGTATTTTTATATACACCTTTTTTATCCGAAAATATAGATTATATTTATTCTTTATCCTCGAATCTATCTTTATTGGATTCCATATTATTCTTTTTATTTAGCTCTCTTCTTAAAGTTACAATGTCGTAAAATTTCGTTACATTAGTAACCATCTTAATGAAACATTTCAATAATCAAATTGCTAATTATTTCGAAGGTGTACATTTGTAGTTAACAAAACCTACATAAAAACAAACAATATATCGAATTTATTCTGCGACATATTTGTTGGTCATGAGGAACATCTGCCAATTTTCATCGTTCATCACGAACAATATTGTGCAATATAATCATCCAAGTAAATGTTTTTGCGACGTTGCTTGTATAACCTTTTATTAACACATCGCATTTGTTAATTTATGTATAACATGGTATTGCAACAGCATAATTTCAATTCTGTGCATTCCACGAATTTTGTTCTACACGTAGCAAACTTGCTTGCATTTGTTCGCGAAGGACATGTACGTGAATTCGAATTCATAGCTTTCCCGAATTGGGTTGCCCGAAATTAAATCGAGATACGCTACTTGAACGTAAAATAAAATGTATATTTTACAAATACATCTATACTCGAGAAAATTGATCAGCTTGGTTTATGCGAATTTCTAGCTTTAGAATTTAATGTTAAATACTTCCTTATTACGTAATCAATGTGGTAGTAAGGACAATTAAACGTTCCAATGATTTTGCTGAAATATGAATTTCCACCTTTATGTGTATTATTTAATTGAATTACCGTATAATAGCTAAACTAACGTAAACTCGTTTTTTTTATTAATATTTATTTTTTTAATTAATATTAGAACTACCAAACCTATGGTGGGTTTTAGATTTTACCATATACTACAAGATATGAAAGCATATAGACGCTTTCGATGAATATTAATAAATCTTCACGCTTGGTCTATGTATACGTATAATAGTTAAACTAATATAAACTCCTCTTTTTATTAATATTTATTTTTTTCAATTAATATTAGAATTATCAAACCTATGGTAGGTTTCAGATTTTACGATATATTACAAGATACAAAAGCATATAGACGCTTTTGATGAATATTAACGTTAACTCCTCACGCTTGGTCTATGTATATGAACGAAACAATTAACCTTTAGCTAATGTTAATATTCTAATATTACATTTAATTGATTTCTTTCGTGTAACCATATTATAATATCTCGAATAGACACGTAAAATATGTTTATCATTTCTATGAAAAATATTCACTTATGCTATTTCTATCGTTTATTAAATTTCACTTCGCTATTATCGGTTAATCCCATTAGACCAATATCACTAATATCGGAACCCGTACAATTTATTAAATATATATTTGACGTAAATTTTAAGTATCACTTATTAACGTACGGACAATGTATTTTCTATTTTGAAACAAAAAAAAAAAAAAGAAAAGAAAAAAGAAAAAAAATGAAGGAGAAAATTTATACAAACAGAACGTCATGTGAAGGGCATACGAGGGGAACGTGTTGCCTCCTCGTAACACTGTCAAAGAGATTTCAAAAAAGTGAACGAGCCTCTCGCGAATTACGATTACGAGGCAGATGAAAAGGTTTCCAGAACGTGAAGTGGACTCTCGTGTTAGCTTTGAGAATCGTTGTTCGAGGTAGAACCAACGATGCTCAGTGATGCAGCGGTAATAACTGGCCCGAGAAACTTGGACGTTAAACGTTCTATGTCGACGTGCTGTTGAATCGTCAAGCCGAGGTACTAAATGTATTTCTGCTTGTCCTTCGCTTTCTGAGAAACGTTTCCAGTGATTAGTGATACTACCTAATACCTCGCCTTGTGACAATCGTAGCAACTACGCTGTGATGTTTCACTGGATACAATTTCGCGAACGATTGGAAACGTTGATGGTAAGTACCTTTGAGATTACGTGCAATCATCGCAGCTTAACACAGGTAACATCTTTTTTTATAAGTTTCTTTCATTCGATCGAGTGCAGTATATTGAATTTAAAAAATGTACCATTCATTCGATGATTAACGTAAGAATTAATAATAATAAAAATAACAAAATGATAAAGAATAAATTCATTGAATTAAATTTAATATAAAAGATAAATGGGATTAACGATGCACTTAATGTTTAGTAATAATAATAAGTTAAGTAGCGATACGAGGAGATTTCATTTTTTTTTTTTAGATCTGGTGACAAGATTTACGTTTTTTTTTTTTTTTTTATTATTATCTAGCGGTGAACGAAAATTAATATCTTGCTCACGTCTTTTTCGAATAACTTGCCCGTTTCGTCGTTCGCATAATATGTCACGTAAATTTTCCTCGTGGAACGATCTTGTAACGTTCGCGTAGAATATAATAAAAACTTTACTGCCTTCCATAAACCGTCACGAAACATCGTTGAAAGAATTAAACGACTTCTTCTTCCATTTTCGAAAAAGAAGAATCTAATCCTCTAGATTAGTGTATACGGTTTTAGAAAGTCATTTCCTTACGATCCCCTTTCCTTCTACCTTCCTATAATTCTATATTTTTCCTAATCAGTACCACCATACACATAATACGTAAAATATAAAGTAGAATGACAAGAAGATTGTAATCCTCGGGCGAGTCTATAAATCAATTCACCTTCAAGATTCACGTAATTCATAAATGTCCATGAGACCGATATACGGTAAAATGAACAAAATACATGCTCAGTTCTCGGATAAGACGTACGAAATTTCGAAAATCGAAAGCATCGAACGGATTTCGAAGAGTCGTCGTATACTTACGTATGACTATAACGATATGCAATAAGTATGTTTCGTAATCATCGAAACGATCGATCAAGCTCTTCTGTTCGCTATTTAATACGAACGTAGTTTCCTCCCGTTGATTCCCCGAACAAAGGAATATTTTTCGTAGCAACGAACTGGCACAGTTAGAAAATAACAGATGGAAATAATTTGGTGAAGTTGTCAACGTTAGTCGATAAGCGGCTCTTTTCGAATGCATGAGATTGAAATTGAAAATATGTAGATTTCGAACTTCGCTTTACAGACATATCCATACGAGATGCAAACAACGACACGTACTCGACTGGTTATTGATCAAATTGCCTGGAAATTGTCGAGAACGGTGGTAAATACTGCATTAGTTATTCAAAACTCTTTCACGCCCGATATGTAATCTCGTGAATCCGATTCGCTCAACCTTTTTTGCCCATTTTTGCCCACGCTTTGATCCAACGATTAATTACTGTCAACTTTTACCCCGTTTTTTTTTTTTGCCAAGTTGAAGCGCTCGCTGCAGAAACCCGAGGAGCCAGCCAGCCAGCTTGTTTTAATATTCAAAGAGGAATAATAGTAAGAATACTTGTATTCTTTGGGTAATCTGTATTCAATGGGTGGCGTTGTTAGATATTCTTATTAAGTAAACGCTAACGCAATGGTTTCTCCTTGGCATTGTTAAGAGAAAAATTATATTTGAGAATAGAACGGAGTAAATACAGGAAATAATATATAAGATACATATTTATCCAGAGAATTTTGTAATGAATTTTTTGAATAAATATGAGTAATCCTACGTAAAAGTTATTCGTTAGTTTCGAAATTTCTATCAGTACACTTCTATCTTTTTTAACGTACAAAATTCTTCCAAATATGTTTTCTTGAAACGTACTAAACATTCTGTCATGCTCGAATAGCGACCTACTTGAAAGATAGCCCGAAGCAAGTTCGCTTGCACCGCTTATCGAGGACAATTGTATTAAAATCCTTCGTTTTATATTCTCTTTCTTAAATGTTCTCCATACTTTCGCACAACTTATCGATGCATTCTTCTTAACCTTATAATCATTCGCAAGATAAATCGTATCGCTATCATATTATGAAGAACATACAGCGACACAAAGAACAGTTCCATTTCTTTTTGTTTCATTTGTAGTAATTTCTGAGGTTGGTGAAAATTTCGATAAAATTAAACTATACATTTGTTAAGATGATTAAGAAATTGCATACAAAAAGGAAACCAGAAGGATGGAAGAGAAATATTATAGGAGAAAATGAAAGAAATCGAAAGAAAGCGAGAGAAAGCGAGAGAAATGAAAGAAGAACAAAAGAAGCGGGAAGAAATTGGAAGGAATTGGAACAAATCGAAAGAAACCGTAAGAAATTGTAAGAAATCGTAAGAAAACGTAAAGGAATCTGAGAAACATCGAAACCAGCAAAAACGAATCAACCACGAATCAACGAGAAGAAATTGAGAGAACAAAAAATTACCAAAAGATAGCTCGACAGATGAAAAATATGTACATAAAAATAATTGAAAGTACCGTAATTCTGCCAGCGAGCCCTTCCAACTCGCTAACTCCTTACTTCAGAAGTAATTGCAACTTTATATCAAAGCGCGCAAGAAGATTATTTACCCTCAACGATCAACGATCAACGATCATCCGAAACAAGCCGGAATGTGCAACGCTTCCTTGGAAAGCTGCTCTTGTTCGTGTTTCGTTGCTTGATATCGACGACTATGTGCATGACGGATCACAGGCGGTCCTCGATGACCTGTTATAAGCGTTCTCGTAGAATTATCGCTTTTCGAGATTCCATGCGATACGATGAAATTTATGACTGGCCGGTTGATTTATTTCTTTGCAAATTGCGATCAATAACGTTGCCGGGTTGTATCAACTGTGAGGACAAGATCGCTCGTTAGAGCACGCTTTCAATTACGGAATACACATTTACCAGGCATAATATTAGTCGCCGCGGGATAAAGGGGAAAAGGTTGCGCGAGTATTTGTTCCTTCGCGCGGATACTCGTTGCTTCTCTGTTGCATTTTGATGCATTTTCACCGATAATTTATAACTTTATAACAGAGCCACAGAACACATGTGTGATTAATGATCGCCTACATAGCTGAACGTACAACAGATAGAAAGGATTTCTCGTTATAATACGTGTTATAATTTCGCTCGATTTTTCTTCGTTTCATACACGAACGCGTTGTGCGTGTAGAGTGGCCAGTCGGCTAAGGAACGTGTAATTATATCTTTGCTCTTAACAATCTTCACGGATGAATTTATTAAACCCAACGGAAGGGTAATTAGATTTTTGGTTTTCAGAGAAAAGTGATGTACACACGTGACACCATTCGATGCGAAGGTTGGTTATCTGCAAAAGGGTTTCCCGTGAAAATGGAATCGTGTTTCAGTTAGAGAAAACAGAGCTATTTTGTTAGAAGAGTAAATTTGTTAGACTAAACAGAAAAAGCATGTTTTTCAAGGAATCTGTGTGAAATAGAAAATGAATAGTTTCGTTGGCTCAGCTATGAGAATATCTTTTCCCCTTCATAATAGTTCAGAAATATGAATTTTCAAAATGTTTGGAATCACGTTGATATTAAAGAAGATTACAGATATCACTGTTCCGTTGTAAGAGCGACGTAAATAGGAAAAGTATGTTTCTCAGGCAATCTGTTTCAAGTAGGAAATTATTAATAATTGTCTCGTTTAGCGATAATGATCGCTAGGTCGTATCGTTCTTATTAAAAACTAGGATCAGTTTGTGCTGACTTGTAGTTTCACGATCATAGAAGATTGCGATTAAAAAATTATCCGGTTAACACATTGAACGACTTAAAAACTGAATTCTTCGTTCTATATATATATATATATATATATATATATATATATACAATTACCAGACATCTTACTTCGTTCCAGACATTAAAACCTAAACTACAGCGAAGTTTCTGAATCGCTGCTAAATTTTCTCCGCTTTCTAGAACTTCAGTCGTTCTAAAATTACTATCGAATTGTTGCTGCGCGCAGTAACTCGCATGGCGATCTAGTTGAAAGTTGTCATTGCTACGAATGGTTCGGCGACGCTCAACTTGCAGAATCAAAGTTCTAAGGGTGTATTTATCCGTCACACAGGCGCTCACAGGTTGCTTGTGTTTTCTCCCAAGCTCGTGGTAAACAACAACGGCGACAGGCGAATAAAGTTGGCGGGAAGCTGGGTAAAGTTCGACGCAAGATTGGAGGGAGACCGGCACTGTAAACAGGGGAATACAGGTGTCCCCGTTTCCATAACGTTCGATTTCCGGATTGTTATCAGCCGTGGGAAGTTTTGCGTATGCACGGTCCGCGCCTCGATATATTTCCCGCAAGCCTGTTATGTCAACGCCATGCTACACCACCACCCACTTAGCCGCCTACACTTCAATCTCTACCTGCGTTGTTTAGAGCATACAAAATGAGATATCAGATGCGGGAGAAACGTCTTTGCGCCACGGTACAAAACTGTTCAAACGTTGGAACTAATTGGAAATTTATTTATGAAATTTATACTTAACGTGCCAATCTTACCCATTGCTCAAAAATTTTCTGTAATTTCTTGCTTTTCTCTTGAGAGATATAATGCACGTTTCACCAGTTATAACATGTAACCATTCATCGTAGAAAATATCAGAAATCAGAGAAGAATAACACAAAGACGACAATAGAATTCCTCAAACAAACCAGTGTAATAAATAAAATCTGAAATATCGAAGGTGTCGCTAATAACCACGAACAATAACGCGATGCTAAACTTACAAAAAAGAAATATTAATTTGGAACATATCTGTGCCAAAACCATATTTCTTTAGAGCTCATAGACATTTGCAGTTTATTTATCAGGGGCTCTAAGAGCGATGCCCTGACAATGATTATTATCTAACTCGTGACAGTAAACGAATTTATTGATCGTGTTATTGACAATTGTTCTTGAAAAATTAGTGTCGCTGATTGTATTTCTAATTGTGTCGCTCCCCTAAAAAAAGAACCAACGATATCTATAATTTTTTTTTATTCAAGCTTGATCTAAATTTCAAGCTTCTATTTCGGTTACATTTCTTTATTTGTATTCACAGAAATATTTCTAAATGTCCACGTGCAGTGACGAGCGAGACTAATTCTAAGATCCAAAGAACGAGAAAGAAAGCCGATTGAATAAAATCCGAGCAAATTCTCGCGAGCTAAACGTTATTGCGCTTTCAAACGGGTAAAGTATCTACCTCCATTGGAAACAGATTACCGATGAAAAATTGAAGATGGATAGCCACGAGGTCGTTGAAAGAGGGAGAAAGGCATAGAGCGTTGGTGGTCGCATTCATTTGAACTGGCACGTTGCTATCCGCGACAAAGAGCTTTGAATTTGACGCGCACTTCGCCGTCTATCAGCGACAAAGGACTCCCAGAAGATACCTGGCGCGTCTTATCCGCGAAATTCATCCGACAAAAGTGTGTCAAGCTTGGTCCCTCCCTTCGTCCTTACTCCAACCATTGTGTTTCTACCTTTATTCCATTTAATGTGACGCAGGATAGACGATAAAATGCCCGCGAGTGCTGCACAATGATAGAACTAAGGAGTCAGCAACCATTGGATGGAGAAGAAAAAACCGACAGGAAGACGTAGAGGGATTTTTCCAAAAGATGGTTTTGATGCAACGAAATTTACTATTGCAGATGGATATACACTGCGAGGCTAAAATCGTTTCGCATATAAACAAAGTTAAAGAGATTTTTGGATAGGGAACATCAGTCGATACTCACCAGGCTAGGAACACGTCATATAAATTTCGCCGTAATCGCAAAAAAAGAACCGCAGTAGTGTAACATTTGCCGCACAAGAATCACTGTAGAACATCTACCAATTGAGTGAGCAAAATTTCAAAACGAAAGACGACAACACAACATTCCAAGTAACATCCTAAAATAGGACAAAAGAAATAAAACGGTTCTTACAGTTTCTAAAAGACAAACCTTTTTCAGCTAAGAGATTTACTCAATTTTCATCTGAACTTGATATACTGTTCATATTGTTTGGCAAGTCGATTGTTCTTCTCACAATGTCGTAGTTTTTACGCTTCGGTAAGAACTGTGCTTAATGGGAGTTGGTTCACCGGATTTTTCATACATTGTCGCATGCTGAAATTTTGTGACTCAAAATGACATGAAAATCAAGAATAGTAAAATTGCATCGAAGGCTTTATCTTCGAGGCTATCGTGGCTGAAACTTTGTCAATTGCACGTGTATTTGACAATTCTCGATTATCTACTATGCTCTATAATTTCTAATTCTCAATTAGATAGGAGTGCACAATTGGCAGAAGCTTGTTTTGTACGCGAAAATAAGTCGAAAAAGCGAGATAAAATTTTTTCATTTCAAATCTCTTCTCGCAAAATTAAATTCAAAAATTTGTGGAGTACAGGTTAATTCTTAATTAAAAGTATATAAACTCACAAGGTGTGTCATCTACGCCTGCCAGTTGTACTCGTTAAGCTCGTAGCTGGTAGAAAAATCAGCGAACGTATGGTCGTGATTGAACATGGATTTCAATCGTGTTAGCAGAAAATATTCCTGGAAACTTTAATGAGTTGAGAATCGTGTTTGCTGCGAATATGAATGTAATGACACAGGTAAATTCGAGAAAGAGGTGATTATTACCTGGTGATTGGAGGTGTAAATGGTTTTATGACGGAGATTGATCTGTTAGGTTATTTACAAAGCTTTTGAGTATTTGACATTTTAGTTAACGTAAAACGTGTATACTGTTTTGCTAATTTAAATTTGACAATTAATTTGCACTAGATCCTACTAATTATTTTAACTTTGTTTTACTGCTACAACTCATCGTGTAATATAAAATACACTTGTTATTAGACAAATTTTATGAATTATTAAGTTTTCCTCAATAACAAATCTCGGAGTTCCATAGACAATCAAATGACAATAGTAAAATGATTACTTTATACATATGTATAAGAAAATATAATTAAAATAATTGGAATAATTAAAGGGTACATTTTGATAGGACATAAAAACGTTTGTAAATTATTTATTCTTGTAATAATTATGTTCCAGGAAAAACACGTAGTTTTTAAATCAGCTACCACCGATATCTCAATTATTTAATCTCTTACTATCGACGGAAATTCTCTAAAAGACAGTTCCCTTCCTAAGAAAATGAAACTCATCCTCTATATTCATTCATCTTTCCCTCATCTACGGTAATACTTCAAAATACATAAAACACGGAAAATAAAACTCCGATAATACGACATTATTCTTCATTTGCATGTTGCCATTACGTTAACCGTCGATTACGAATCAGAGAAGAAAGATGGGGGATGATACACGCGTTGGAATTAGAAAACGATATGGAAGGCGGGAGGGAGAGAAGGGAGGGAAAAAAGTGACGGGAAGAGGGATTCAGCAAACAGATTGGAAAGCCAACAAAGTTATCGAACAACGGTAAAGGGAAGCCTGCCAATGGGAAAGGGGATGAAAGAAGTTTCACGAAAAGAAGTCGAATAATACTATGAATAGAAGAAAACCGGGGCAAAGGCGAAGGAAGGAAAATTACAGAGTGATCTCGAGGAGAGATAAGGAATTATTTGAAAGATACGTAAAAATGAATGCTGAAACGTAAGTGGAGAAAAGTAGTAAAGGGGGCGGATACATCGTAACGAAACGATATTAAAGGCAGCTTGGTTTGAGTGGTGTGGAAAAGGAAAAGAACAACGAAGGAACCAAATAATCATGGTGGGTGGCGAGGAAAGAGGGAGAGAAAGGAGAAACGAAACAGAGCGGAAGAAGTTTTGAAACGATTAGTACGAAAGAAATCGCAAACGGTGTACGAGATAAATTTCACAAGGAAAAGAATATCGAGAGAAAACTAGAGTAATAAACGTAGAAATACGTTTGCGTTTAGTACTTCGAATGTTGCTCGTTTCGTTTACAGCCTGGACATTGCAACGAACGTGAACTACTTTGTTCCGATCATGGAATTATAATTTCTACTTCGAATTCTAATTGTGATTGAATGGCCGATTTTCACAGAAACCTCTGCTATTTTCGTAGTAACAGTTTCTTTTAAATGTAACTAAATATAACGCATCATTGTGTTATAAATTGTCTGATAATTTACAAATTTCAATTTTAATATATCGATTAATTTTATTAAAGTTTTATAAATACACTGGATGTTAGAGAAAAGTAGGCGATATTTGTATCCCAGATATCAAGACGATGAAGAAAATTCATGCATAAGAATGTTGTCTGAGTCTTATTTTTCAAGCTATAAACAATTCCATTTATAGAAATACAACGAATAATTTATATTCAACGGTTCCACTTTTTTCTAGCATCGCGTACATTTATAAAGAATTCTAAAATAATTCGTTTGTTCACTAATGAATCTAATTAAAGTTTCTGAGCATTAAAAAGAGTATATAATATATTCTGCATTATTTCAAAACTATTTATCATCGAAATGTGTCAAAAAATTTTCGCCATATATTGTATGCATCGAGTTTCAATTCGTTACGATGTATTATATTCAGTACCTCATATTTTATTTACATTTTAAAACATGACACTGATTTACGAAATGAAGATTTTATTTATCGAACATTTCCAACATGGCTCACACAAAAAAGAATAAGCCTGTTAATCTACATAGATTACCTTATTTTATTTATAATTAAATATCTTTATCTGACTGAATATTTTTGAGCTTTCAACTCTCCATTAAAATTTTATCGAAATTAAAACGTAACTTTCATTCGGTGTAAGTGTCAATGCTCGCGATTTGATTGTATAAGTATTTTGATACTTGGTACATTTAAGTGCGTTCTAATTACAAGATGAAGTTGATATTTATTAATCGCTTGTGTTATGAAAAAATAAATTATAATATGTTTTGAAGATTTTCTTATAGAAATACAATCTATGTATTTATTTCTTATACATTTCAATCTCTTGTTTTGCTATTTCTTAAGTAGCTGGTACACCATAACGCTAATAGTTTTAGTAGCTATACGCTATACACTTTCAAATAGCACCCTACCAATTTATCAATCAATATCAATAGGTAAATCAAGCCTGTCGTCTCTATCACAAACGTGACTGGACATTATAAAACAGTAATACGTATACGAAACTACAGCGTACACTGAATATACACAAATGGAAAATGTAACTCACCAGGCGTTATATTAGGGAAAGGCTGTCCAGGCAACGAGGGCGGATGTTCGTCCTCGGGTGACCGTTCGGACGCGTAACCTTGATCCTGCGGTTCCCCGCCAGCCAGTTTGCTCAACTTCAAATCGATGCACTTGCTAAACTGTTGTCGATGCCTGACCAACTCGCAATCAGGCTTATGCACGATCTGCATCAGTAGATCGTTATCTGTGGCGTCAGGGATGCGCGGCTGCGAGGTCGAAGAGTTGGTGTCTGACGCCTTTCCACCGTTTCTACTTTCCTGCTTCCGTTTCGGCAGCGTGCCCACCAAGTCGAGATCCGAATTTCGGTGACATCTGTCCTCCAGGGACGTGTCCCGAGTGTACCTTCTTGTCGAATCTCTAGATACCGTGTCGACGCTACGATTTCTTCTCACGGAGTCGAAATTTCCGTGGCGACACCTCACCAGGTCAAGGTCACTCTGCTGATACCTGCAACAATTATAGGATTCTTGAATTTTTTAAATGACACAGAAACTTCCTTGACGATCGGTTCTGTCCTGCTTTCCTCCATTTACTTTATTCGGTTTATTCTTAGTTTTCCACTGATTTAATTTTTAGCTTTTCCCAATAAGATGGAACATTCGTTAGATTAGTGTAATAATAAGTGGATTACGGATTATTAATGCAAATTCGCGCTTCTATAGAGACACATGAAGGAACAGAAGCTAAGGAGAAATTTGTTTTACCTAATGAATATAAAATAGGTATTAAACTTTGCATAGTTTACATATAGTTTTGCAAGGCCGAATATTTGTTACGGGATTAGTATAATAGAACATTGATTTTTCAGAATGAGTAACTCGTACAGTATCGTGGTGTCAATTGTGTGAAAAATTCTCGAAAAAAGGAAAAATGAAGTAGTATTTCGTATTTCATAGGTTTCTAAAGAGCTCTCTGAAGATCCTCTTGTATTTAACGTTCATGTTTAAGAAGGAAGTAACTTAAATATGATAGTTTATGTTTAAATAGGTTTGCGTGTAAGAAGATAATCTCTCAGATCAAATGGGATAAAATTTCGTTAAAAGATTTATTATCTAAGTTTCCTGTCGTTCCATGAAATTTTCGAAAAATCGGTCAGTTTTTACGGAAATGCTAGGAAGTAGATACCTTGCCATTTGCATTCGTTTATACACGTTGTTGCAATATTCGTCTAGTTGCAGAGTTATTATGCAAATTGCGTGAATGCTGCAATTTTGCCATTACGGGTCCGCGATACCACTTTTACGTAATATCTGCCATTTTAATATGATTTTAGTTGCAATGAAAAATGGAACCAAAATGTGTTTCTTTAATTGTAGAATTTTAAATAGTATCGTTACATTTATTCAACATTCCCACATAAATTTCTTCCTTTAATTAACTCTACACGCAACTGTAATATACTAGAACTAGCGTAACCACATAAATATTACCTTTGATACATCATACAATACACTATAAGAAATCCTAATTACTCCTTTTCAACAACTATAGTAAAATCTAGTGATATATTTTTAAATTCGCTAAAGTACTCTACGAGACAGGTGCCGTAGCGTATGCAACAAATTTCAGCTCGTTTCAACTGCAGTGTTAACGAAATATAATATTTCGTTTCCAATATTATTCGATAATCGGCATAGATAATTTGCTGTAAATTCGATCTATATGCGTATACCATTACTGTTAAGGAAATCGTGTGCAAAAGTAAGCGATGGCATACCTCCAAGGATCATTTTCATCGAGAGAGTCTTGCGATCGATGTTTCACGAGATCCAGAGTTCCAGTTGGTCCACCGTCTGAAAAATGTACGCCCAACGATCGTTTCTTGTGTGGCAGAGTTCCACCAAGATTCCCGGTGATAGTATCCGTCATTACGTTATTATTTTCCTTCGGATCGTCGTCCAGCACGTCCTTGTCATCTAGATGATTGGGTAACGAGCCACAGAATTTATATCTGCAAAGAAGCGTTACTTGTTCTGAATGTCTCGCGAAAAAGGCATAAGATGGCTCAAACGTCAATCTAACATTTTCATGAAATAAAATACGCCGATTTAAGAATTTAACATTAATTTAAAATAAGACTCGAACGATAACAAAGATGATGAAATAACGAAATTGGAATTTTATTAACATTTTCATGCAAACGTAATAATGCGTCTATCGTGACGCGTAAAAGAAGTAGGAAGATCTTTGTTATTTTATTTTTCAATTATCGTTATCAAAAGTTACCTTGTGTTTTATTCGAAAATTGTATGCCGCGGCTAGCAATTAGGAATGTTGGTAATTCAGAGAATTAAAAATGAAAACAGATAAATGAGATTTCGTATAATCAAATAATTAAAACGAACGAAGATTGCGGTAATTAAAATTTAATTTTTCTACTGTACATATATAAAATTTGAAATTTAGTTTCCAGGCGCAGATTTTATTTATCAAAATAAATGGAATGACATTAAAACATTTTCCTTCATTTACGCGAATACAGCTATTACTTCAATTACTTTTATTTTATAATTTCTACTTGAAATATCCTGTCATTTTACACAAATATTTATCTCTGTAATATTTATCTCTATAGTATTACATTTTGCATGTAAATGTTATTTCCTCGTGGCACTTCCTCGTGGATATTAGAGATATTATATTGAACATATTTTTTAATCTAGAAATATTCGGTAATATGCTTTGATAATACTAATAATATGTTTCAATATTGTATTATGTTTAAAACACTTTGTCGCATATATATCGTGCCCTATATTGCATCATATTACAAATATAATTCACGTTTTTTACGTGAGACATGAAATAACCAATTACCAATTCAAACAATGATATTTAACCTGAGACTAAACAAGAAAAGCATATGTTGCAGGAAAACGCATTGTCGATGTTTGCATAATTCACATAGTTCGGTGTTTGTTCACTTTCCTGAGTTAGATGGCACGTGTACATACGAGATTTGTTTTAACATACAGTGGGAATAGCGGAGACTCGATTCAGCGACAAAGCTATACTTTTTTCGTTTCCATAGGAAAAGATCTGCAACAAAATATTATCGTCCAATAGAGCAATTCCCGATTGGCTAAAAATATTGCACACTTTTTTCTATTTTTAATTTAATTACAATGGGTAACAGAAGTTTTGTTTCTACCAAAGTTCTTCTTATATTTGAATTAATAATTTAACAAATAGTGGCATAAGACTATTGATTTTAATAATTACAATATTTTGATCAATTCTAACGTGAATTTCAGATAAAGGAAGCTACGAAAAATCTTTAATGTGTGCATTTTGCAGAATTTTTCGCAGAACGATAAAAGTTCGAATATTTATGAAAGAGAATGAAATGTTTCATTACATATTCATTGTTCTACGTTAATTAAATTTTGTCAATTTTATGAAAATTCCATCCTATTACGACACAAAGTTGTATCCATTCATGCATAGAGACATTCCCACTTTAAAATTAATTTTAAAGTTTATCAACGCGCGAAATACTGACCATCATAACGTCATTATTTTTTATCCTTCACAAGTATTAAATTCCAATTTCCATTTGTCTGTAAAACAGAGTAACTCATAAACATACCGACAAATGTCACGCGATAAATTTCTGACATTATCGCCACTCCGTTTGTATTAACAGTTCATAATCTTGACAAGCGACATATAAAGCATGTGGCTGTCGTATGCTATCAGATATAGTCGTAGCACGGGTGTGTCATATTTGCATTAATGCAAAACGATTATTTTTGTAAATGGAGTAGAACCATCGTTGTTGGAATTAATTAAAATGAAGATCAAAGATAAGCAAGGAATCGTTTCTTCTCTAGTGGTGTAATCAATAAGTGGTAATATCAATAAAATTATTGATTGTCTATGCACCTCGTTATAACTGTCAAATAGCGCTAATCTTTAGTACGTTAATATTAAAACAGTAGCTAACAACGACGAAGAATAAGTTGCAATATAATTGTAATGTACTACACTTGCATATAACATTTTTCCTAAACTATTATTTTTACAATCTGTCATAATATTCTTTCTATTCTAACTAAAACTTGTCCATCATCGAAGAATTAACCCTAATTTAATGGTATTAAATATTCACCATTGCAGTAACTAATAGCGCAATAGATAACAATAGCAAAGAAGGTGCAATACAATTGTTACACATTACATTTGTATTTAGCGTTTCTCTGAAACTGTCTTTATCCTGTGTCACAATATTCTTTCGATTCTGGCCGAAATTACGATTGACCCCTATAATTATAACGGTACAGTTGTAGAAAAGAATTTTCATAAAGGGACAAACTGCGAATCTCAGTTTCGTTTCACGTCACGATTGTGTCTACATGTTACGCAGCTTGTCAGACATGATGAGCGGTTTCACGACAAACTACGTGTTATAAGTTTTCGCGCCGTTTGCACGTGACACCATTTCCAATATTACAATATATCTGTCGTAAAACATACGCGAGAACGTTCAGACCTTGGGAATTTTCAAGAACAAATTGTACACTTTAATACTGCGTAGACATTTCTAATCGACCATAATTCTACTTAGCGTTATGACGTGCCCGTGACGAGTTTCTCTAATATTCCAATGTCGTGTTCATTATTCGCTATGGCTATTTAAACTCGTAGCTGTTTCGTTGATCTTTCAGGTCAATGAGAGGATTTGTATTCTAGAATCTGATTGCTGTCGTTTCTTGTAATTTAATTAAAGAATTTGCAAGTTACGTTTCGAAAGTATTGGACATTGAGTAACAGATATCGGATAAATCGAAATAGGATGAATAAATTAGAATCGATCAGGAAGGAAATTGGTGTGGTTTACGGATCTAAAGATTAATCTTTGCTATCAAACAATTTTTGATTGTTCAGTAACAGAGAAAGCGAAGTAATCCTTTAATAGTATAACATATATTGTACTTTATATTTTACATGAATATTTTCTATTAATCTTAAAACTTAGTACAGTCATTTTCATAAATGCGATCCATTTGTACTCGTATTTTCTTTATTTAAAATATCCTATACAATACAGTTCTGTTCCTACAGGTTCCTTTCACCTCAATAGTTCTCTCACATAAAGGAATCATCACGAAGAAAAGTACTTTCATGCGTCGTTCGATATTGTTGCATCGTGAGCATGTTGAACAACAGCACTTACGCAAATGAGATCAAGATTCGTGCGCCTTTTAACCCGTGTCTCTCTGCTTTTTACCCTGTTCATCCCTGTTTCCTCGCAGCTCGCATCCGTTTTCGTGCAAACGAGGATTTAATGGAAACCGCCCCAGTTCCGCGACTGACCGACCTTAAAGGGACTTTAAATTATCTCGCGACTAACCTGTTATGCCACATTATACTCCATGGTTGTTGGTTGTTCAAGCAAGGCTGAGCACTATCTCGTAACGAGGAATCCACGACAGCATCGCGCTTAATTCCGTTTATGAGTAGTGTTTCCCTTGATTCAACCTTGATTTATTACTATTTACTATCCTCTTCTGTAGCTAATTTGGATGACTCGAGGCATTTTCATTTCTATTTCTTAAGCCGAGGTGAAAAGGATTTTTTAGAAGTTTCTCAGATGAGATCTGAATGGATTTTTTAATTTATCGAATAATTTAAAATATTTTTTATTGTCTTTTTAATTTGTATAAAGCGTAGGAAGATATTTGCCTACATATTAAAAATACTTTAGAAAATATGTTATCGGCTCGTATTATTTCACTGGTTTTATTCCTTGCACGCTTCTGTTATATTTTTATTTTTTTATTCACAGCGGGGAAATATTTGTCTATAGATTAAAAATGCTTTAGGAAATATTTTATCAGTATCTGATATTTTGCTAGCCTCACTTGTGATATTTCACGAATATATTTTCTCTGTCCTTTAGTTTTCATAGACGAGAGAAGGAAATATTTATTTATAAATGAAAGATATTTCAAATTTGCAATGATATCGAAAATCTTTAAAGAGTGAGGTAGTTTTTATATTTTTAGAAACATCTGTTAATTTGTAACTGATTCTCTTGAAAAATTATTTACCAGCTACACGAAAATGCTGCAAGATTTGAATACAAAGCGAATTATGCGAAGATGATTCAGTGTTGACGTGTAGCCATTAATTTCATCTTCATTAATATCGAATAGTTCATGTTTAGTAATCGACATGCAATTAATTTTGTAATTTTCATGCAGAGCAGTGAGATAATTACAAGCGCAAAATGAATATATTAATCTGTTATCGCTATTTCGCTTCACGAAATCACGATTTACACGATCACGATCCATATAATTGAAAATTATCGCTTAAGTGTTTCTCCGTTCTATAATCAGAATTGAAATTCACGCCTCGATACGATATTGCAAGTAATTTCTTTTACAAGTGAAAATATTTTTATCGAATTAGTTAGAAAATATACAAAACTGCCACAATTAAAAAGTACAAATGCCGAAAAATTGATAAAGTTTATTCAACCAATCGTCCATATATGAATAAGACACTCTCTTTCTATAGGTGTACCGTTTTTTGTTCTGTTGTATTTTCTAAAATGGAAATAACTGTTTTAATAACAGCTTCTGTCAAATAGATTCGTAGAAATTTCTCATAAATTCACGCTGAAATCCACACGATTCTACAAAAGCAATATTATTTTAGTAATTACATAGACAGTTTCCTTCGTTTAAATAAAATATCCTCTCTCTACAAGTTCCCCTTCAAGTTTCTGTATTTTTTGTCACACATCAACAAACGAAATGGTTTCTTTTGAAACAAATTTGTCTCGTTATCTAATTATCAATGTTTAGCAAGGTTCACTGGGGTTGAAAGTAACTGGGGTTAACTGGTGCTCGTCATATGATGAAGAATTAAAATTAAAAGACACACATCAATATTCTAGAACGAGGTCAAGATACAAAAAATCAAGATGGAATATACAAGATTAACTCACGCATAGCTGTTGGAAAAAGGTCGTCCCATTATGTGATACGTCTAACAGAAAAATTACCGTAATACTTTATCCTTATATCGCGACAAATTCTTTGCTGTTGAATCATACGTTACTACTAGTTCAACCTTTGCACAAGATAACGTAAAAATGTTTTATCAAACGTTACAACTGTCAATGCTTTTGAAAGAGATGGTTCGAGCCAAAAAATTATAAAATTCAATCTATGATTTCAGCTGAGCCAAGTCAATGATCGATTATAGTGGTTTCTGAGATTGTAAACGTCAATAAATGTCAGTAAAAAGACAATAAAGAAAGACTATTGTACAAGTCGTATTCTAATTTTTTTCAATATTTCTAAAGTCATGGCAGATGAATACCATTTTTTGTTAAATTTATCCATTATCGAATAAAGTTGCTTTTCTTTATCATTACACTATTGATTCAAATTTCAAGAAGGCTATCCATCAGTTCCTATCATTTTTTAAATTAAGCGCAACAGAAAGCGCTTTGAACTGACTTCCCTCTACCGGTTCCTCTAGAATCGAAGGCAGTAAATTCCATACCTGTTAAACTGTGAACTACATTATTCGGAAAGAGTTTACAACTGTAGGCGGAAGCGCGTTGTAATTAAATTCATGCAGAAGATGAGGCAGTAAAGATAGTTGAGCAAAACGAATGCCTCGGTAGTTTCGCACGAGTGAAATCCCCTTTTGTCCTGCCTACGAAATTCTTCCACACAATAAAAACTAACTACGTTAACCTGGCATATTCAGTTATGTCGGATGATTAAGTGATAATACGAAGCGCACGAAGAACGCGGCGTAACGGGAATGTACATAAAGAAATTTGTCAAAAGAACCAAGTTAATTCGGAAATACGTTTCCGAGAATACCAGGGTAAAATATTTCAGGTACTTAGCGTTTAAAACGTTTAATTAGTGTAGGTAATAAATACAATTCCGAGTAAAGTAGACCGGGATCGAAAGTAATCGTTTAACTTTGCAATACGATTTCGCTAAGACTATTAGAATGAAAAGAAAGGTAATTAGTAATTATATCTCAGTAATTATATATTAGTAATTATAGGAGCATATATATTTATTTGACGTTATTGAACTCATAACGATTTAACAAACCGAGTCTTTCGAATAAATGCAGTCGGTGATTAATGCATAAATGTTTTATTCTCGTTACTTTTTAATTTTAACGTGAAAAATAATAAAATAAGCTGCTGAATAAATTGAAGCTGATTTTTATACCGTTGCTAGAATATAATTCTTGTTACTAAATTAACGAAGAAGATAATAATTTGAAGCTTTCCGTGCAAAATAATGTACAAGCAAAGACAATTGTCGGATCTTTTTATGATTAAACAAAAAAATGAAATCACGTTGAGAAACGACATTGTATTATGCAACGATTTAATAGAATCGCTCCGGATTTTCAAAGTACATTTCATTAGTTTTCATCGATCACGTTCTTCTCGTGCTAACACGATCGAGACAGAATCGACAAGCATGTTAAACCCATGTTGTATGACTGAACGTAAGGCAAACATTGACTGAATATTAATTAGAATCGGCGTGTTTGGGCAATAATGTATCAATAGTCCATTTAAGCTCGATAACGCGGCTTGGGAGTATCTTGCGAAAGAATCGATCGCGAACCGACCTCCTCTCCTTTTATATCCTCCAATCGTTCGGACCTTTTGTATCCACCGACTTTATCGTTAAATTAAATTCTGTTTGTTCTTGGCACGGTAAGAAGAACTCGACCGAATTAGAAACACGAAAAATCACTTACTCTCTCTTCGAGCGTTTCTTTCTCCGTTTTAGAGTCCACGAAAATTTCTATGTACGTACTTTTCCGAGATTTTTGTTCGAATAAATTCCCGAAGATGATCGTTGTTAATGTTATTTCGATTAATTTTATAATTCCTTCGAAAGTTGCTCGGTTCACTGGTTGAAGATTATACAAAAGTTTCCTTTATCAATTCGTTTGTAGCTTCTTCGTCGATTATCTTCTTTGCACTTTTGTTTAATTTAACTACGTTTGTTAGTATTGATTAAAATAAACATATTTATTACATATTTTATGAAAAGTAGGTTGTTATATCGAAGAAAATATATGTTGCTCCGTAGTTAGAAAGTTGTTTGCGAGTAATAGAATTAGAATTTTATTATTCTCGTTCAGCTTATTATTTCAACGATATATCTAATGACATAAATAATTTATATCTTTTTGTGCATTTAAGTATTGAAACGACGTAAATAAATGCTTGATGCGAGTTGAAGTTCAAACGAGAAATTCAATCAAAATTCCATGGATTTGTTGTTTTATTATAAAGCACAACAATTTTTCGTAGATCTTGGTGAAATATTCTCCGTTACATTGTTTGTAAATTGCAACGTTAATTTGTTGTGATATACTAAATTACAAGCTGTTAAGATGCTCTAGATTATACGAAAGCGTTCAAGATAGTAATTGCCAATCGTTAAAAAAGTTGGTCTAAAACTCTCAAGAAATAAATACTTTAAAGCACGAGCTCAATTAGCACTCAATTACTACTTAGTTACGACAATTGATACAGTAACCTTAATTATCCTATTCGATCGCTATCATCCAACAATTTTTAAATTATCAGGAAACCTATTTCAAACGACAATTATTTTAAAGATACACAAATTTGCGCAATGGAGAAGAAAAAGGCTGAATGTTTTAAATCGAAATATTTTCTAACAAGATAAGTTTCACTGTCGCCAGTTTTAAGAATTTTTTTGTATTAAACAGAGAGTTCTTTTCAGCTGTCTTCAAAATTAATGTATTATTTGAAATAATGTTTATCCTACGGAAGAAAGAGTTTTCATGGTGAAACAGTGGAGTATAAAAACGATCAAAATCTTGAAACATTAAGGGAAAAAATGGACGAAGTCAATAGCGATTTTATGCGAAAATTTGAGAGTACTGGTTCGCTATTTGACTGTTGGGGAAAGCATGTCTGACGTCAAAGCAGTGCGCACGTAGTTCAATATTGGAAAAACTAAGCAAACAGGTCGAGAAAATTCAAGAGAATTTAATGCATTTAATCTTTTTCCATAAGCAAACTTAATTCTGTTTATACTTCCTTGCATGTAAGCTAAATAAACGTTAGATCATTTTAAAACATTCAGTTCTTTCTTAACCGCCCTACATAGATCATGTACACACTCGACATTATCAAAAAAAAAGTCACTACTTTTCAATAAAAAGCCGAAGTTCCATTAACCTAACTATAACCAGGAAAATTCAGTACACAGAATTTTGAAGTAGAAGTTGTACGATCAAACAGAGGATTAGTTTACAAGCAAAAGTACGTTCAATATCTACAATAAATATCCCAGAACATCGACCGAATATAAGTCCTTAAAAATGTTGGAAGTTTCATTCAAGATTTTTAACAAAAATAAAATAACAACAAGACCATACAGCAATAAAACCATTATCGATTTCTCCGATTACTCAACACCAAATTCAAAAATTACAAATATCATGCTCACCTCTCTCTCTGTGCGCTCGAACACGGCATTAGTATCTTGCCCATACTGTTCAATTTCCCTTTGGGATCGCACAAATTTCCCGACGACTGCGTTCTACGGCCGGTGAGGCCCTTTCCATTGTGTCGACTCAAATTCGACCCCATGTTGGGACTGTCGTTCTCGATCTGTGCCTCTGTCGTCCCCTCGGCAACGTTCACGGCATTTCCGGGCGTGTTCTCCTTGTTCGGCCAGTCGAGGTACTCGTCGATGTCCTTGGCATTGGCCTTGCAGGATAACGCCGGTGTAGCGGGCGCCGGCCGTGTACGCTTGCTGCCTGGCTGCAGTTGAGGACGACAGCCTTTACGACGGTTGTTGGGCGATTCGCCGCTCAACGAAAGCCTTTGCACTTTCCAACTGTCCTGACCTCCGCTCGCCGGAGGCACGGTTACGACTTCCTCGCCTGCAACAATCATGCCATTCCGTTTTACGCGCTGCTCAGTGACGTTCAGGGTTCATAGATATCGGCGCTGAGACGCTGAATGCTTGCGAACAACCGTTACAGGCTTTTCTTTCTTACGGTTCTTGCGGTGATTTGGATTGAGTGTTTAGGAGGGAATTGAGTGGATGGTGAATTAAGAAGCAAATTGTCGGGGGGGAAATTGAAAGGCGGAGGATGCGATTCAATGGGGAGAAATGTGTAGAATGTTCAAAACGGAATATTTGGTGAGTGATAAGATATATCGTGAACAATTCGTTATGCTTAGCGAAAGACTCGTTATAGTACTTAATGTGTAATTTGTTATAATCCGAGTGCGGAATTTTATGCATTTAGTTATGAGGAATTTAGGAATGCGAAAGTACGCGGAATGCACGTAATAAGTAAAAATATATAAAACGCTATATTTCTTATAAACTTAGCTATGAATCCCATAGAGCTTAAGGGACATCGAGGAATCCGTAAAAACACATTCCACTTCTTTTCCACATCCCCTTAGGGGATGAATGTCGAAAAATCTTGTCTTAGTGGCTGCTTGCGTCATGGAAGCAATATGCAGGTAGAATTTCATGTTCCCTGGTTCACGAGTTTAAACTGTTCGTTGTTGAATCGAAATGTAAATATAGATATCCAGAGTACAGTGCGCGTTATAATATTTGGTAAGTGAAACAAGCCCCTAACTATGTCTTACTCTTTTAGTTGTGTTCGCAAAAAATTGGCAAATATGTATATCCGCAGTTTAGTTGCAATATTATAGCGAGTAATTCGCTATAATATTTCGAGAATGATTGGTTATAATATTTAGCTGGTGAAACAGATTCTCGTTTAAATCTCAGTTCTTTAGCTGTGTGTGCTTAAAAGATGCGAATTTACACAAACATTCGCGGTATAATTTTGAATATCGTGCGGTTTGCAGGTCGAGTAGCTTTGGATTGCGTGGGAAAAGAAATTTGGGAAAAGGTAATTTTGTATAATAACTGACAATGAGTTTCAAGTGTTAGAAGAGGAATGAAGGACCGAGAGTACTTGAAATTAAAATGCTAGAGCTTTTTTGTCTGAATTTGATTGAATGTCTTTTAGTAATGTCTATATAATTTGTCTGAAGCGAGTAGAAGATTGAGAGAGACAGGGAGAGAGAGAGAGAGAGAGAGAATATAAAATAAAGAAAGAAGGAATGTATAAGCGTAAGGTATGTAGTGTGTGGAAGATATATACATATAGCTGAATGGAATTGAGAGTGAGAGTTATTCTGCGTCATAGAGTGTATTGAACTTTATACTCAAATATTGTACGCTAAAGCTGCATATGTATGTACTTACTGTCTACGTATCGAATACTCAGGAGGAAAAATTTACCAACGTTTAATGCCATAATTACAAACAAGAAAGAGCAAGTAGAAACTCTTGAACAATTATTTAGGATGATTATATAAACATACGCGATTACATTTATTAATAATTAATAACATTACGACAATAACGCTGTTGCAATGACTGGCAAGTAAAAATGTTATGTGTTTTAAATTATAGATAGTAAATAAAATCATTTGCAAATTATTTACTAAGTGGAAGATATCGCTTCTTATCTTAAATATTGTATTCAGTTCATAGCTACAGACGATTTAAAGCTGGGAAGCTATTTAGCACTAATTTACGAGATGCATTCCGAGAATACTTCATGTCAGTAACAGTGCACTGATTGTTCGTTCCTCACAATCTGTTTCGTCGGTATCAAACTCCTTTGGCGCTTTGAATGGGCCTGGATCATAGCCAGCATTTCGATAGGGTCATCGGAATATGTTGACGGCTTAATTCGTATTAAAATTGTTTCTTACTATATTATTTCTACGGTCGTTTTGGACACATGAATTTAAATTCAAGATGCAATTAATTTTAATATTGTACGCGAGTATCGTCATTACGAAAATCCTATTTCATTTACTGTGAATATCGTTAATTTTATTTATAGCATTTTTGCGTAATTCACATTTCTCGTAGACTTTATCAGATACTTTTTACCTTCATAAAAATTCAATGAATCGCATAAATCAAAGCCTAGGATAAATTCAGTCGAACGAATTCAAGTAAAACAAATATTTTTGTATCTTATTTTAAAAGAGAATTTTATAATAGTTTAAACATAATTACAAGAAGAAGAAGCACAATTTAAAAGCATCGTTCTTTCTCGCATTTAAGAATCCTTACTAATGAAGATAGATAATACCCTCTAATTAATGAAAGAAATACATATAACACGTTTCATTTAATTATTGATTCGTTTCAAAAAGTTAGCACCTGAAATATATTATTCAACGTAAAGAAGCGCCATATCGAGATAAATTAATTATTCAACTCTCTTTAATGACGCCATTCTCATTTGGAAGAGCTCACGTGAAAGTAAACGTTTTAACGAGATACGCCAGTAGGCGTAGTAGATTTTTCATTTTCGTCCAAAAAGGCGGGAGGATCGTTATGAAAAATGAGAGACGGAAGCATATGGACTGAAAAGTGTGAAGGATAATAGGATTATTTAAAAGAAAATCTGGAACTATAAAAAGGGTTATATTCATCCAGAATTAGAATTTTAATTATTTCGTTTGTAGAATCTGTGCATCGTTTTAAAAACAATTTTGGCAAGACCGGTTATTCGAACCGACTATTCGATATTAATATCTTGACATAAAGTGAATTTACTTTCTGTGTTATCTTTGAAATGTTTTAAAGTTAAAACACTCATTATCTCAAGATATAATCCTTTTCCTCTTACTTTTGTAAAAAAAATATGACCGTTTCGAATCAACGTATCATATCTATAGCTCTGATATTACGTTGCCCTAAACACGATTAACGAGAAAAGAACGTCATAACGGTAGATTCTGAAATTACCTTTCACAAATTGTCTTTCAATCATGATCAATTATTTCCATTTACTACTTTTCGAATATTAATTTCAAACGATATTTGTCCACATCTAGTCACACAAATCATCTTAATCATCGTTCGATTGAATTAAGTTGTACTATTCAAAATTAATGAAAGAAAACGATTTATCATTCAAACTTCTTCTTTTTAATTTATCTCTACATTAAGAATAAAATTTATCCAAACCTTATCGCTCAGATCAACGCACATACCTTATCTATCGTTCGATCGAATTAAGTTGCCCTCTCTACGATTCACGAGAGAGAACAACGCAACAGAGTATTTTCAACATATCAGAAAATAATAGGATTCCTTGTTCCGTGCGATCGTTTAAGGGCGCTAACACGCAGCGCGGCGTTCAAAGCGCATACCTTTAACGCTGCGTTTATCGAGCTCGATTCATAGGCGTTGCACGATATTGCGGCGAGATACTAATATCCATGGCGCACGAACCTCGTTGCATAACTGTATTATTAATGACAGACGTGGAGCGTACGCACGTGCGCGCACGCTAAGGCACGCATTCATCGAACGGAGCAGGAATAATTGAAAGCGGTGCCGCGCGCTGCTTGTTGCGTCTGCAGCAGCCAACTTTTAATTCGACGAAAGAATCGGCTGCGTTTCAAGAACCCGTTCCAGTGAATTGCGATAGGCGCGTCTAACTTGCTTTTCAAGTGTCTGATTAATGGCATCGCCGCAGTATGCGTCTTTTTAGCGGATATTTAATTCAGACGTTGTCAATTTATTTTAAAGATCGTGGATTTGTAAGTGGAAGAGTTTCTACAAGCAACTGTAGATATTTGTAAATTAAATTTCCGAGATAAAATTAGCGAGTTCGGTTCGTCGATATTTTTCTCAATAAGAAACTTGAATGTTTATTTATTTTGAACGATTATGGTTTTGTAAGTGATACAATTAGTGTTTTTTTACAAGGGACTATAAAAACTTGTAATTTAAATTTGTAAGATAAAATTATTGAATTCGTTTCGTTATAATTTTGTAGATAGAATTTTATAGATAGTAAATTTAGATACCATCAGGCTCCGGGAAAAATATCAATGGCATTTTAATTAACATTCCATTTACTGCATCTATTACTGTGACGTATTTCTGACTTGTCGTAAATTTTAATATTTTTATAAACGATTACATAAATTCGTGAATTTATAAGATAAAATTATTAAGTTAATAATGTATCTCAGACTTTTTACTTTTACAGTTATCAGGAAACACGCAGGTGCTTTAGACCAAAGTAACGATGACTTTTATTCAAATGGAAATATGATTATACTTGCTTGGTAATAGTAATAGGACTACGTAATTTATTTATTCTAATATATCTGAGTACATATACATGCACATACTACAGGTCGATAGTTTCGGTATTAACAAGTATTATTCTATCTCTTTTCAAGCGAAATTGGACAAAATGGTAAGATAACTTGACCATTATGATTCTCGGGAAATAACGCTCATAAATTTTTACTTATGAAATTACGTCATGCTTGTTGTGTACTATGATGAAGATACGGGTAGTGAATAGCTCAAAGAGAAAGTTATTCTTGCATTCGGACATTTGCAAACAGGAAATACTCCGGAAAGCGTTCGTACTAGTTCGTAGAAGTGTTGTCTACGTAGAAAATATATATGCTGACAGAAAAATCATAATTAACTCCAACAATTTTTAAATGCTGACGCTTTACTGATCGTTTATATTATCCAACAATTAATCAATGTTATTAACTATTTTTATAATCGAATGAAGTAAGCAAATTTAAATAAATTTCATTAATTATATTTTTATAGCACTTCGTTCGAAAATTCTGCGTAGAGAGAATTCTTATGCGGTTTTCCGAACTCGATGTATCGCAAATTTGCTAAAATGGGAAGGTTACACATGCTTTTGAGTTAGCAAATCACTTTGCAATTCCAAGTTTAAGTTTGACTTCCGGCGCTCTCGTAAGTTTATGACACGTTATGCAGAAACAGGAAGAAAGTTTCCAGTGCTCCGAAATTCTAATTAGAAACTGGGACTTTCTATAAATACATAGTTTAATTAAATAATCCCGAAGAAAACAAATAAATCAATTTCAATTTTCAAAACATACAGTCGATTATAAATCTTTTCAACATAGTAATCTTTTATATCTATAAATCATTTAATATAACTTGCAACCATTTGAACGTTGTCTTGATATAAAGAATATTTTTGAATTGTTCATCTGCTTATTTGTGAAAACGCGAGAATTTTATTAAAATTCCATCCAATCGTGTAGAAGTTCTTAGAACACATCGCAATACCGTGTATGAAAAAATATTATGAGAAAGAGGGGAGGATACTAAAAACGAACAGTAGACTAAGAGACAATCGTTCCTCCTTCCTGAAACTACGAGTAATTCAATTCTTTGCTTTCCTCCAATTTCCTTCACTACCATCTTCTATAATTTCATTCTATTGATAACACATTTTTGTTAAGATCCGTTTAAAGCCGAAGAATCCTTAGCATAGAAGAGAGCCACGTCGCAAAAGCATAATTTTCATGGCCGTTGTAAATCAATTTTGTACATCAGGCCAGTATCAATTTTCCTCTCATCTTGTCAACGTTTCGTCACATTCATTACCATAATTACAGTCTCGTACAGAGTTCTCAAGAATTTATGTTTCGCGGCAAAAAAGCTTACAAAATTTACAATGCAGAAGGAATTATCTACTTATACGAGGCGAAATTGCCGGCATGCAATTACCAAACACAGTGATTGCCACGCTAAAAAAATATTTCACGTGATACACATTATCCTTTTACGTTACAAAACAATAGCGATAGTAATTTCGCTATCGGTGGCAATCGTTGAAAAATGATAATTTCAGTGTTTTAGCTACGAGAATGAACCGTTATGAAAGACGACAAAGGAACAAGAGCCCTGTTTTCCCCTGACTAGCAGAGGTTTTAACACAGTTTTTACCTTAATTACACACCAGTATCCCGAGTTTTTCCCGAAGTCGCGAGGGAATACTCGTAACAGAGCGTTGACAGGGTGATTTTATATCGTCCGCGGTGCGTAAACGCGTGAGAAGGAAAATAAGTCGAACGGTGCGTCGGAAACCACCGTTGCATCGGTAATTACACCTCACCAGTGCATGACTCATTTATAACGCATGAGTTTCTAACTATCAGACTTACGCGAGACAGGCTCGGCCACGTTTTTCAACGAAAAACGAGCGTGACGATCTGTCGCGAACTGTAATTTCTCGGCGGGGGGGGGGGGGGGGGGGGGGGGAGAAAAAACAAAAGAAGAAGAAGAAGAAGGAAAAATTAAAAAGAAGGTATCAGCAACGTTCTTGCTGTTCGAATTTTTAATTCGAAAAAGTTTTATAGCTATGTACTTACTTTTATCGCAGCTATCCAAAGGAGTAATAATATTCATTTGTATGATTTATAATGATTATGTGTTGGGAGGAATAGTAATGGTCGAAAGTGATAGAGCGACGTTGGTATGTTAATGTATTAGAGTTGCGAAGATGTAATATGATTGAAAAGCGAAAAATAATGATTCGTGAAATTTTGTACCGAATAACAAATGACGAATCAGTTAAGTTTCTTTAAGAAGAGATAGGAATATTTCTTTCGCGATTCTTGAATTATAAGGAGAATATATATTAAACATATTATGTTTAGTCATCGCATAATTTCTTACTTTGGTAAAATTTTGTGTAATTCCTAGGTTCCTACGGTGACGTTCCTTTCTTACGTAATAATTCATTTATAATAACACAATCATTCACTCGAATGTCGTATTAAGTTATTAGTAATTTAAGGAAACTCCTAAACACTGATTAACTAATAGAGTTACGATAATTTCTTGCATCCAGACGTATTAATTTTAATGTTGACATAGTTTTGGTATTGCTGCGGGTAATATTCCCTACTGTCAATAGAATCTCTATTAATAGAGTTTCTCGACTATTAGTGAGCAGTATTATTCGCGATATCGATATTGAACAAGATAGGTATAGAACAACAAATAAATAATGCTATAATAAATAACTAGACTTACTATCTTTCGTGTGAACAATACAATTTTGACAGTATTAATACATCATATTAACGTCTTATGCATGCAGCGTTGTGCCACGTTTAACAATTAACACTTAAACCTTGCAAAACATCTATAAAACATCTTCTATGCTTCTCTTTTATTTACTATATGTGTTTTTTTTATTCTATTTTGATATTATTTCGAATAAAATTCAAGTTTTTCGTGTCTAGAAATCATATAATATAAATGTAATTGTAAAATGATTTCTGTTATTCAACTAACCGAAATGCCACAAATTGCTACATAAAATAGGAAAATACGTGAATTTAAAATTGTTAATACAGAGTTTCTTGAATTAGTGTAATGGCATTCAGGATCAGAATATTACTATAAATTATTAATGATTTTAATCATCTTCAATTAAATTTACTCAAAGGTTCAATTCGTACGATTATCTAATACTTTGTATAAAAGCATTAAAAACTCGGATTATAATTTGTATCCTCTAAAAGTCGGAATTCTCGCGTTATAAGTTTATAACTATGGCCATTAATGCTCACTGATCACTTAAACAGATTTGAAAGTAAAGCATTCAAGAAACGAATGTTACACTCCTTCTACCATAACCATTTATGTTATTATGTAGCGAGTGTAATGAAAATGAATTGCTACAAATAATTTATGTGATTCTATCTATGCGATATACATATTTAGCAACGTGATAATCAAATTCTTGTTGCGTTAGACGTATTTGCGCTTTCACGAACTCATTATTAAATGGATAGTACGACTGGTTTCTGCACTAACTAACACTAACAGCTGTAACTTATGCACGATCTGTTTGTGTAGATAGTTAAATAGATCACGAAGTAGCGTTTCTTTTTTTTTTTTTTTTTTTTATCGATGACCATAAAAGGTAACCTTCGCGGCTTTGTGCGCAGTTTTTCCTTCTGGTTGCAGTCAAAGAGAAAACGTACTATACGTAAGTATATACATAGCTTTTTTAAATGCTACGCTTTTATCGAGGACAAGCAGATCGATGTTATTCATAATTGAAAGGGATAACACAGCTTTATAACCGACGTCTGTTTGCAGTGCTTTAGATTTTGTCGCTGTTATGGAGAAAAGAGAAAGTGATAGAAAATGTTATATTGAAATAAAATATGTACAGCAACTCGCTATAGTAGTATATATATATAGTAGTAGTATAGTATTTGAATATTTCCTGTAAAGAATTTTGACGAATATATTACGTATACTTCGTGAAACTTTATGAATGTTCGTTCATACTGTAACGACACAAGATTATCACGATTGCAATAGAATTTGAAAGTAATAATTTATTATAGGTATAAGTATGTCGACGGTTCGTTAACATAATAAACAACATACTGTTTAAACAAATTTGTGATTTTTATGAAGTGGACGTTTTCAATAAATATTTCATTAATTGTTATACGTATACATTTTCGGATTTTCAATTTGTGGATTCATTTTTCGCTTTTCAACTCCATCAATGGAACCATGATGGTTGTATCATATCATACGAAATTGTAATAACTAACAATTTCATTGTACAAATCTATATAACATAAAGTAAATGTTACATTCGTTATATCTGTTGGCTTTTAAGATGCGCAGGAAAATAAGGAAACGCATATTATTTTATAAAGAATGTTTCTATCCCAAAGAATTGCTAACTACGTTACTACAAATCTGCAACGTTTAAAAAAAAAAATGCGAAATTTTAGAGATTACTAAAGTTCCTCTGCCAATTATTCTCTGTTTGAATAATCGAATATTCTCTTGCTTTGAGTATCTTTAACGATTCGATAACGAATAGCGGACCAATCTCCAATAATGAAGCAAAGGCTATGATACGTATGAAATTTTTGGGAAAGTAGAGTAGAGAATGGAATTTTTTTAAAAGATGTAATACTGACAAACGTGTGGATAACGTTCTTTTTAAAATCGGTATCCTGAAAGAGCTCTTATCAATACCTAGCATTATAGATAAATGTAAATAAATGTTCGATTAATCGAAAATATAATAGTAAAATACGATGAAAAGTATAGTGGCAAACGAATGAATATATTTTTCTATGCATTTTTAATAACAATACAGATCTAATTAATAACATCAAATAATATCAGGACACGAATTGTCATATTTCCAAGCATATAAACACAAGACTGCTTTCAAACTTTTATTTCAAATAACAATCGCAAACTGAATGGAATTGGATTCTCGTATAAAGTCATTTCCTATTTGTATTCTCGCCATTGTACACTGTACATGCACAAAAGTTCGCTTATCGTTTCAAATAAAATTCAAAAAGATATACTCTTTCATTGAATCGAACTTTCCTTTACGATAAACGCTAAGAATGATGAATGAGCCACAGTATGCACCGATCGTTCCCCTTCTCGATCGTTCTGTTTTGAATGAAAATGTTGTCGATTAAACGGACGCTGAACAAGACGCTAATTTACTGTACCGAAAACGTCGAACGTCGCATCATCCGTCTGTTAACTGGATCACAAAAGTCAATTACGAGCTTAACTGGTATCAGACACGGTACGTTCATTCGACATATCTGAGAAGCATCTAGCTAGACTGTAGACAACTGTTTGCACACGATAGAACGGTACATTCACGATACGTTTGTTCTCGATTAGCCGGATTCAAAGATACAAGACAGGACAGAGACAGAGGAGATATCCAGGTCAGGTACAATCGATAAGCATTGGATCCAGTTCGTTGGTTAAAACTTTACGACGTCTAAATTCATCCGTACTTACTGCGATTCCGAGATAAGCGTCATCTTTTGAAAAGAGGCTGCCGTATAGGAGGGTGAGCCGGTAAAGGACGATTCACACTTCCTGTGCTTCAACGCGATAGACACCGTATTTTGGTCTGGTATATTGTTATCTGGAAATTTATGTTATTGCGGAGGAGCGGAAAACATAAGGAACGTCGATGATAACGGTTTTCTTGCGAAGGATAAATTCTACTTTTATGTGGCCTTCCTGTAGCTTTGAATTGGATTAACCCCTTAAGCGAGGAAAGAATTTTTGCACGCAATTCGCTAAGTAGAAAGTGATATTTTATGATATAGCGGTTAATGTTAACGGTAAAATGTAAGAAAATTTTGATATTCTTTTACTCGCCCAATTCTACGTATTATATTTTCTATTTTATAATTCTATATCCTCTAATTATTATTCAAATTTCTATATGATTATTTTTTATATTATTAGGTAAGATAATTTTGTGGATTAATATAGTGTAATTAATACCCTAAAATTGAAAAATTAATTGTTCGATATGATTGAAACATTCGATCATTATCAGTCAAATAGAAATTAAGCGTTTAGTATTTAAGCAATTATATTTAATATAATTATATACATATTTTACTTGATTTGTAATTGAATTACATCCTTCGACGAGGTGTTACTTGATTGTGAAACTATAGGTAGAATAATCCGCAATGATTTTATCCATTATGTATATTACTCTTGCGTGCAGTGGAATATTATAACGCGACGAAATTGAATACCAAAAATTAATATGCAATTGATCAAAATTCAATTCACTTATGCAAAATTCATCACGCATTATCAATTACTAAATTATTTCACTATTCGAATATTCATATCGTAACATTATAATTTTCGAATATAAATATGCTTTTGGTCATAGGATAAACCAAGAAATTACTGAGATCACTGTTAGACGATTCTTCTAAATTAATACAAAAATCATTGAACATTCGTTGGAAGATAAATTTTTTATTCCACGAAAGAACATGAAATTTCGCTTAGTAGTATCTAATATCAAATTGTGTATTTAATGTCAACCTACAATTTTAATATAATCTCGCGTTAAATATAAAATAGGAAGGTAACATGTGAATTAGTGTTGAAACGTTGAAAATATTCGAACTTGTTGGGACCGACAAGAAGAATCTGGGTCGATGTCGAAGATTATTGGCGTTCTAAAAAGAAGTTCACGGAAGGATGGATGGTTGATCTGAAATTTATTACCCCGAACGAGAATTTCCCGCAACTTTAGCCACTGTCGAATCAACAGAATGAGAGGGAGGTTGATTGTTCGCTCGTAAAATTTTTTGATCAAACTGTTCCTCTTTAAAATCGCCCACACCTCTGTGATCTTATGATTGAGGAAAGTAGGAAAGATGAAATGAAACGAAAGTGATCTGCGAAAGTAAATGGAACCTCGAAACGATTTAATACGCGTTATCGTATGTCGAAGTACAAAGCAAAGATATTTGACTTTACAAAGAAGACGAAAATATTAATACCTTTCATCGATTATCTAGATGAAGATTATAAACGCAAATATTAATCCATATCGGAAATTTTATCTGTCACCTGAATGAAAACATATAATAAACATGAAACAGCCGATATAATACATTTTTAAATGGAGGATAAATATTTGAAATATCATCTTTATAATCTATAGCTTTCTATTTAAATTGTATTCTGTAAAAAGCAAACAAGTGGCTAGATATTTTTCAGTGGCACGGTAGAATTCGATTTACTGGAACGAAATTTTAGTTAATGATTAATCGAACTTTTGCTGCTTGAATTCACGTAGCAGAACGCGAGCTGCCATTGTGTGAACGAAAAATAATAGGTAGTGGGGGAAATTGGTGAGCTCCTATTATATGAACTGCAATTACACAAACTGTTTGTTCCCTGGCAAATTCAGATAAATGGAGTTCCGCTGTAGTGTACGTAGTTTACTATCTCAACTCAACATCAACACGATCTTCGTTCAATTCGTTTCCAATGAAAATCCCTTAAATCTAAAACCCGTAAAGATAAACCATAGAAAATACCGATACGCAAGAGCAATGGAACGAAAACAAGGGATGTCTTCTGACTGTCAAGAAGGGAAAAGAGTTCTTCCAGTCAACTGTCGTTCGGAGACGAAAATCTATGGCGCGTATAAATGGAGATGGGTCGCGCTGGATCGTAAGCCAATTCGCATTATGCGGAGCACGTGCTTCCCAATCAAGCGGACCACGGCGTATCCGGTCGTGCTGAAACCATTCCAGGAAAATCCATTTACATGGCAATTAAACAGCGTCCACGGTGGATTTATTATGGATAGGTCAAAGGCAGTGGCCGCGGTATCGCCTTGGATAATTAAACAACGCTCGACGAAATATCCAGCCTCTCGTGTTTACGCGTATTATGCAAATGACCGGACCGTGGTGTCGCGTTAACACGTAGAAATAATAATATTCGCGGAACGTGTCGCGTTACGAATCGGTTCCCAATGTTCGATTTCGAAACCAACGACTAAACCTTCTGGCTGTTTCGCCTCGCGGTATTTCGCTTTTGCAAACGCTAGTATTCGCGGGACAAAATATTAACGATATTTCTTGGTTCTCATTTCCAATTATTGCGTGAGAATTTCCTATTGTTCGTGGTTTACTCCGATTACTATTTTATACTCAGAAAGGATCGTCGAATTTGTTGATTTATAGGAAGCTTGGAATATCGAAGCATAATTTCACAGTTTGGAATGTAATCGAGAAATTAATGTAAGTAAAATAAAACTGTGATAAATTGGACAATCATAATCAAAGCAATATTCAGATATATCTCTGGAATAATCTTATTGCTTCTAAGGAAGGACAAAGTATTTTGTAATATTTATGACAGCTTCTTTTCTAAGTACAATCGATAATTTCTATAGTTTCTAGACATAACGTCTGCACATATATTGTTCTATATCTGATACACTATACGATCGTATAATAGATTGTATTACTATATTACTACTATAATTTATAATCAGAATAATACCTTCTTAGAAGATTTACAGCTCATATTTCGTTTTATTCGTAGTCAAGAATGAAATTACTTATTCAACACTCAATGTAGCAGACAATCATCGGTACGATAAAAGGTTCCGTGGAAGATATTTATTATCTATTTCCAGCACATGTCTCTAAGTTACGACATCGGATAAAAGGGGAATAACGAAATTCCAAGAACAAATATCCATCGAAGACGTAGCTACGTTACGTACTTTTGTCTTAAGACAAAGAAAACGAGTTTTCCCGTAATTTACGGCGCCTATCGCTTACACCAGTCACGACGTCCTAATGCTTCTCTAATTTAAAACTAACGATTTCATTACGAGCCGCAGAAATACGTCGTGAAATCGCAATAAAAGGTACAAAAAGCTTCATCGAGAATTACATGGACAGATCATTAAGCCTGTACTGGAGACGGTGTAATAATATTCCCTACTTTTGATTCGATGAGAAATACCTTCGTCCTCGGACGAACAGTCCAACAGAATGATTGTAATAAACCGCGATTATCGTTCCCTTCGTGGAATTACTTTAGAATAAGGCAAACGAGCTAACTGCAAGCGTCGTTACCGGCTCGCCATTGCCCTGTAATCTGCAACGATCCTCAGATTCTTAGACTTAATGCGGACGAACGATTTTTTTCTTGAGCGCTTTCACGGGAGACACGTAACATCAAATGTATAGATAGCAAATAAATATTGTGACAATTTATTAGATGTGAAACAGTACATTGTATCCCTCTTTACATGTTGTTTGTCATCAACATATACTTGTACTGTTGTAATTTCTATATATACGTTTGAATTTCTTCCAAGCTTTATCAACAGTCAACATTATAGTATCAATAAAATTTTAATAATATGTCACAATATGTACAGAAAATGATAGAAATTTATTCTAGCCGGATCTAGTTAATTAGTATACAAACGCATAACTTTGAAGAGACGAATACTTTTGGCAGTCACTGTACGACTATCACGTTATATAGAATCTCATTGTATTTTAATTCTAACAAAATCGTTCGTTTGTATCGACTCTGAACGCTGGATTTACACGGAACTCCGTGCAATAAAAAATTCCTAGATCAAAAATCGATAGGCAAATGAGATTACGAAAGGATGACGGACGTTTATCTCACCTGATGCAAAACGTTTTCTTTCGTAGACGCACTGTGGCACACAGGTTACCATGAACGATGGACCCATGAAAATCGGCCTTCACTCGCGTCTGAACGACTGACTCATCGAACTGGTATGAGAGACTGAATGAGCTCCGTAGTACCGATAATGCTAAAATGTGTGTTATGAACATAATTGATAAGAGGAAAGCGTCATTCCGGCAAAGATATCGGTGATGCCGGTGTTTATGCACGAACGAGACCCCATCGTGATATTATTAGCTCCACGATCTGTTAAAATTAACACGTTATGCGTGAAATCTCCATGTTGTTCCTCTCTCCACTCCGATGTTCAGCTATATCGGATTATTATGGCGTGATTGTGATTCGAAGTAACGGTCTATTGGAATTTCATCTTGTTATAATGGAATACATAATGGAAGGCAGTTTATTGTGATTGTAGTTTAATTCTGTTTGTTGCTCGATTGAAATCTTTCTTTGGTATTTTTCTTATCGTATTAATTTGGTAATACTTATAATAAAAAGATTCAGATAGAAGAGTTTATTTTTAGCTTGACAAAATGTGGAGATAACGTTGTTTGCATTAATCTTAGATAATATATTTTACCGAGTTTGTTATGTTTATTATATTAAAGTATCAAATATATTTGTTAGATTTGTTTGTAATTTAAATTTCAATTATCGTGCGTATATTTCATAAATTTGTATTAATATATGAAATTATGTATGAATTACGTGTTAGGTATCACTATTTATTATATTTACTTCTATCAGTCTGTATATTTTCAATATAACATGTCATATTATGCTATGTTCTCTAATTAAAACCGTGACTATAGATCTTTGTAAATAACATTCAATAAAGAAGATCAATTTTAAGATGAAACAGCTCGGACAAGTTAAAGTCGTTTGTTTAAGTGACTTAATACGAGTCTTATAATATTATTCTTGGAAAATATTATTAACTCGAACGAATACGATAAAAAGTTTTATTAATACTTCCTCTTTGATACGAAACAAAAAATTATACAAAATTGCAAAAGCAGAGAAGATTTCCAAAGCATGAAAACTGATCTATTTAATCTTCTCTCAGAGAATTTAGAGCTTCGAACAAGTTAAATTCATCTTTACTTTCGAAACTTTATACGTGTTACCAACCTAAAGTTATGATGAAAATCACAGGAAAATACATGATAAGTACATTTTCTTGATTTCTTGATTATCAGATACACAGAATTCGATAGGTGTACGTAGACTTTCGTGATGAATCGTATTTACCCCGAAACGTGAACTACTTTCTCAATCTTTCGCGTAGCTACACGAAATCTCTGAGTGAAGCCAGCCTCGTCGGATTAAATTCCCTTTCTCACGAAGAATTTCTATGAAACGAATGACAATGAACACGCACCCCGAGCCACCGTTATTTCTTGGAAAAATTTTCCTTCCTTTCCAAAAAAAAAAAAAAAAGGCAAACGCGGAGAAATGGAAAGCTCGACGTTAAGCTGCTATCGCAAAACGAGCATTAAACTGTCACTTTCCCCGAGGCGTTATTCTTATCACGCCTGACTACCATAAAGAGTAACAATAAGTTACGCGCTCTCGCTTTTCTCGGTGCTTCGTTAGAAAAAGGGAAACTTGCTCCCGTAGTGAGGAACATAGGAAGAGGAACGAAAATTCTTGCACGGTGCGTCGCGAGGACGCAAGCCTGATGGATAAAGTGCATCTTGTAGTGACCTTGAATTCTTTATGACAATCGATGGCTCCAGTGTCTTTGATGATCCTCATAATGATCGCGAAGTCGGTTATTCAGCAAATGAAACAATTATTTGCCAGCTCAATATATTATGAGAGAACGCGGGAGGGGATGCAACAGAAGTAATTCACCCGAGGTTCCTGGAGCACCCCCTGTCATACGCGTAGGATGGCCAACGTGGAGTTTTAGTCGGTAGGAGTCCGACACTACTCTGCTGTTACAGTTAGCGGCAGCGGAGTGTCCATGAGGATTTCTCCACGTGCAAAAAAAAAAAAAAAAGAAAAGCTCAATATATTATGAGTATTTATGAACAGAGATAATTTCTCGATATAAACAAAGTTCAGGAGCTCTAGCGTTTTATCTGTGATCTATGATACTTGCTCTTTTATTTTTAGTTGCGTCTTTATACGAATATTTTTTGAGCAAGGGAACCTCGAATTAATAGGTTCCATTATACGAAATATATTTAACAGCTCGAACTTCAATAAATCCCAAGCAAGATTCGTTGATATGCGTTAAAAAGATTAAAGTCGCAATGATACATCTACATAAGCAAAAATATCTATTGCAAAAAGGTGAACACCTAACTTATGACTCGTAACATTTGTTTCATAACATAGTTTCAGTAATAAAATAAGAGAATCTTATAAAGAGTAAAATGTAAAAAATTATAGACAAAAGCGATCGACTGTAGTTACAATTGTAATTGTAATCCTCGAGCGCCGTAAAATTTGTTGCTTCAACAATCGCGTGATCGCAGCCTAACTCGCGTCTTTGGATACCAGCAGGTTCCAAGCGAGAATCCGCAGCTTTAGAAGTTTCTACGGCATGAACGACGATCTTTCAACTTGTTCGAGTTTCCAAAGTACCATAATGTAGTAGGATGTGTTTCATCTTCGCGATAAGAATATGGAGTTATGCGATTCGCGACGGCGATACTTTAACGTAATGGAAAGTCGTCGATCGCTTTTAATAAATCGATATTCGTGGCTCGAACGTTGCGATATTTTTGGCCAGTTTCGTCGTGGTTACGAAATGCGATTTCGTTCAACTTTTCCTTGAATTAGTGCATGGAGTTTGCTTACTGAGAGTTCGTGCTGAACGATACGGATCTTTGTAATGATAAAATCACATGACGTTAAAGGTGTGAAGTTATTGTACGAATGCTTATACTGTATGTATAATATACATGTAATGTACTATACTACATATGTAATATATGTAATTTATGGCAAGGTACAGAATACACGCACGGAATAATCAAAATTATACGATATATCCAATGAAGCGTACATGTTATAGTATTTAGAAAACATTAACGTTGCGTTACATACATATTATAACATTTAGAAAATATTAATTTGCAATCTGCAATCTGGTTATGAGATTAGTTATAAAAAGAATTAGAAGCTGAAATAGAAGATCTCCGATAGATTCAAGAAGCATATTCTTGTTAATAATAATCGTTTGAATGCTATGAACTTTCAATATTTATTGGATTTAATTATGATAATTTTAAAAACCGAAACAAATTATTTTACTAATCATTTAAAATAAATTATTATTATATTAACTTTATAAATTGAACAACAAAGAAAAGTGATATGTTACAAATATTTTTAAAATTTTCTTTATAAATTATTGTTATTTATGCAGTTTCTTTGCAATAGATAAACTTATGAAAGTAAGTCATATTGATAATTTGATTTCCGAGAGATTCATTTATCAATCATTTCCTATTGGAAAAATCAGTTTCTGTTTTTTAATATTGTCAAATATCTTTCTATGTTCTATTCGACAACAGCATATATTTTCTTAATTCTCTAGGAGTATAATCTTGTCGGATAAAATTCATTTTGCAACGATACTAAACACACATGTTCAATGTTTAGGCCAAATTCAAATCGGATCTGTGTCCATATTTTCGAAATTCTGGTTTCAAGCTCCAATTGCCTTAAGATGCTATATAAATGCCCTCAGGGCGCATGAAAATCGTAGCTAATACGCTTTATAGCAGTACGATGTTGTGCACGCAGTACTTGTTATGCAGCTGGCTGGTTAGTAATCGGTGTTTCACAACGCTGTAAATTAGTCTGATACGGTTAATGTATGAACTGCTCCTTCGTATAGCTTCGAGGATATTCTTAAGTTTAAGAGGCGAGAATCGTCTTATCAAACTAAACCTTCAACTCTTGGAAAACGCAAGATTTCTATTAAAGTTGAAACGAAAGAGTTAGCAATTGGTATTTTTAATTTTAAGTTATCGACAACTAGTAAATTCAAATTTTCCAATTCTTAGAAAAATTTTTAGAGAATAACGATTTTTATATCGTTGATTTTTTATTTTAATTATAACAATATGTAAATGTTATAAGATAATATACTTGTAATCGATAGAAAATTTGGAAAAGTTGTTATTTGATAAAACGACATTTCCCAAAATATTTGTTCCATTGAATTTTCCGGTAAAAGACATTTCATTTTCGAGTATTCGAGTAAGTAGCAAAAATGTGAGACTTCAAATTAAGTTCGAAATTGATTTATGGCAGACCCAGGTGACGCACATTTCTTTCAACTCTACATCGCTAAGATTGCCTGTGTTACGAATGTAAAAACTTATGATTTATCCTACCGAGTGGATTTTTATATTCTTCGTCCTGAATTGATACGACTTCTTCCCAATGGTACTTTCAGTTTTTATTCATCCAACGACTTAACATTTTTTCATATATATTATCTTACAAATACGTTTGCAAAGCACCACCAATTTTTTTAACTATCCCCTCTTAACAATACCCTCATTGTCAGACCCTAAAAATCAAAGACTGCAAAATGACTCCACTAATACTTAACAAAATTGGAAAACTTATTAATTCCACCCCTTTTAATATTCAAAATTCTACGCACATACGTCTTATGTTTTATCGACCAATTTCACGATTATTTAACGGCCCAAGAACTTGGAATAATTTTTGAACCGTACTGAACGTATCTACTACTCAACTATCGCTAGAATATGAAATATTCTATTTATATACAATATCAATATATAATATTTATTTACATACTTTTTATTTTACAATAAATTTATATAATTGAATTATATAAATTTTATAATTTATTTGTTTATGTATTTTCATAGGTGCCATAAATGGTTGATATTCTGATAGAATAAGCAACACGACTTAATTCGTTCGCTCTTATACGAAGCACTAAAAAACACTATCTTTTAAAACACTAAAAAAATCCATCTTTTAAAACATCGTCGTTCGTTTTGCTTTCCAGCGCTATAGCGCTATGCTCTATCCACGTATATCTTTACGAGCAGGACACCGCTCTAGGACTTTTCCCGCCCTCTTTGGAATGTCTCTCAACGTTATCTAGCGCTTATTCCAATGGAATGCGGACGATAAACGGCACGAAAGAGCACTGCTCCACTCGCCGGGCTGTAATTCAACGTATCACCGTGCCTTAGTGCGACTCGAGAGGAGAAAGAGAGCATAATACGCGCGTTATAGCTTCGAATATGCATTTAACGCTGTCCTCTCGTCGACGACTGATCGCTTGCTGCGAGTTCACGTATTCGACCATAAATTCCTTTGTTTCTTCGACCCTTTCTATATTTCCTCGATAACAAGGGAACGAAGTGTAAAATCTTTGCTTCTCGATGGATGAAGCGATACGAAGGATATCGTGGGAAATTCGATTTCATGATGATGGTTGGACAGCTGAGATTGTGGCTTTTTTTTACATTTTAGATAAACACAGCTGATACAATTGGGAAGATTATTCTTTTACTAGCAGATTCTACAGTGGCTACAAAATATATTTGTTATTATGGCATTTATGTACGTAGCATTGGTATTTATATACCAATTGATTAAATTCAAGCACATCGAGTTTCATATCATTTGATAGTACGTTCATATGATTACAAAAATTTAACGCTATGGAAATGAAATGCGAGATCTGATAAAAGAAACGCTTCGTCGAAAAACAAAGATACGTACGTACGCTTTTTCTACGTATAACATTCAACCTAGACATATATCCAAAAATATATTCACAGCAATCGAAAATCGCGTTAATAACTATTACTTAGATCACCGTCACACCCGATAGATATAATCTTTTCTTGTTTAATTTGTTTGCTTTAAATCGCATCAAATTGGATTATGTTAGCGACTCGGATTACTGAAACAATATCATTATATCAATTACGATTTAGTTACACCGATAACCAAGTAAGTATCTGTAGCTTACTATTTCTATCTCACGTTAGCCGGCTAAATTACAATTTGATAGCGGCCACTTAGCGGCCGTGTCACATCAAAACGTAACTATCACATTAAAAATTACGAACTAGGTAGATAATGGTCGGTAGCCACCGATTTATTGTAGATTACACGAATTGCCTGGAACGAGCCGATGTAGTTAATTTATTTAAACGATACAACCGTCTCGAAGCTCGTCCCGTGGCAATCATATTAAGCTGTGCCAGTTATCCAGCCTGTATCTTAATTTCATCTGGCCAGGACGTTAAGGATCGACGTGATCATGGCTGGATAATCGCTATACAGAGACAACGATCGTGTTTACCTTAAACGTGTAACGATCCAGTAATGTGTTGAGTACTATCTGTTTCTCAATGATAAAAATGTTTTATATTGGTCGTGGAACAACCGTTCGAATGTTTCAGAAACTTTGTTGCCTATTATCCTAATCTCAGGTCTACTTGTTCCATAGATAGGCGAAATGTAAGCGGATTTTAAGAATTTGATTTGCAATAAAACCTGAATTTAAGAAGTTTTAGGGCTGTAGATTTTTAAGTCTTTTCGAAGTAATAAAGTAAGTTGAAGGTTATAGATTACGAATATGAAAGGCTTTGAATTTTTGAAGCGTAGGAGTAGTGGATTTTTAAATTTATGTTAATAGCATGTATCGTGAAAACCATTACCATTACTTCGATATTTTGATTTCATGTTAATATATTTTGAATATTTTAATATATCTATTTATAGGTTTGCTGGTATATAGATTAGATTACATAGATTAGCAATTGCTTTAAAAAAATAATATTATATTATAAAAATAATATATCGGTTGAGATATATAACAGATAATAAATATAATAGTTAAATTGAACAACTGAATTATTAGGACGAACGAATCTTAGGATCTTCACAAATTCTCTTTCAATGGCAATATCAAACAGAATGTTAATCTTAAGAACCACAGAAACTTCAATGGCGTAGCTTCTACCAGTTAGATAAATTATCATGTTTATATGTTAGTTGTGACATGTATCAAATAGACTTCGAAATGTAAATACTTCATCGAGTGCACTGAGACTGTACAAATCTAAGAGAATAACTTATAAAGTTTAATACCATCTTCAATGTATCATTGATCACCTGTTTCTTTCGATTCTTCTCCATTGTAAATGCACACTAAACTGTTGACTATGGAAGAGAAAGCAAGGATTACTTTGACAACTAAAGTCCTTAAACTCTACGGTAGAGAAGGTTTTATTGCGAACATCGTATGGCTTGTATGAGTTTGATGATAGGATAAACGCCCATTAATGCATCGATGTGCTCTCAAGGGCATAAAAATTGCAAAACGTAAACAAAATGATTACAAAGCAGAGAGGAACCATTAGACAAGACTGATTGTGAAAGTAGCTTAACAAACGCGCGATATATTGATTTATAACATTCATATTAATATTAATAATACTCTTCTGTGCCTACAAACATTTCTCTAATACTATTAACCTGTAATATCTATGATTATAATACGATAGAATATTATACCATAACATTATTAACTGCAAAATTCATGCCTGACTGAACCTCGGTTTTTGATTATTCACATAACTCGTTCTTGAGAGTTCACCAGTCATTTCTACGAAGTAGTAAAGAATGATTACTTCATAAAGAAAGACAGAATGAAGAAACAATAAATAAAGACATTACTACTCATCTACAAGAATTATTCTCTCTTGTACAACATTTAACAAAATCATGGCCCAATAACAATGAACCTCCACGCCCCATTAAAGCAAACGATATTTCCGCCAACACGTTTTAACTATCAGATTCATTCATCTTCTGAAGCTGCACCGTTGAATCCCAGAAATTGACCAAGTTACAGAGCCATAAAATGAGATTGGAACGGCAGAGAATGAGAGAGGAAGAGAGAACATACAGGGGGCAACGAGCAAGACCTGGACCACGAAAATTTTTCCTCGGGACCGGAGGAAGGAGCGTAACGACTCGCGGACTCGAGCTGGATGCCGCTACAATTAATTAGTCCCGGTCTGAAAGGGTGAGTCAGGCCAACGGAGAATAGGAAGCCGGATGGAAACAGGAACGCGAAGATGAAAGGTGAAGGCTTTCCGCTGGACGCGCGGCCTGTGTAATCAGAAAAGATGTACAGGGAACGGCGGCAAGACTCTCGCTCTGCTCGTCGCACAAAAAGACCGTCCTCGTTAAAAACTGGCACAAGAAATCGTCCGTGCAAACTTCTTTCAGTGTTCAACCCGCTGAAACTGGCGAAGTGATTTAATTGCGTGCGAATGAATACCCTTAAAGTAGGTTTCTCGTCCGAATCCCCGGCTCTGAATCACCCAGCATTGGGTGTATGTGATTCTTCCAGTGATGATCTGTAAATGACCGAGGCAACACGATTTTTATAGGGAAACGAGAAGTATGAGACACCTTTGAGTCATTAATTTTGATGGAATCTTGGACGCTAAATCTATATTTGGCTATCTTGTTTAACACCTGCTTAATTCTTGCACGACGAGGAGATTAATTCCGAAAGATTAAAAAATATTTATGTGATGTACCTTGTAACTATACGTGTTAGTATTTTATCAAACTGTACACGAACGATATATTTTATTTTTTATTTCTTACGCAGATCTAGTTGTCTTATTCTATAGAATCAATACATTGAATTACAATCTTTTGGGTGGTTTAATGAAATTGTAAAATCTGAACAAATCATTAATTACATTAGAATATGTTGCGACACAGTCCCGTAATGCTGATTATTATAACAAACAGTCTATCTTTTACGAGGCACGTAAACTTCCGCGCGCAAGTTCAAGATTTATTCAATAGCGCAGCCGCGCGCCTCAAATCTCAAATTACAACGGGAACAACCCCCAAAACAAGCTAAGTAGTTAGCTCTAGAACCACCGCCAACTACCAATCAATCACCCCCTCGTCATAAATTCACTTCCCCGGTGAACAACAAACATCCTCCGCGTGGTGCAAACTTCTCGAAACTCATTCACCGCAAGGATCGACCTTGAGGTGTAATAAACGATTTAGAAGCTGTGCAGCTGCATTTTTTTCAGAGTATCGTGAGAAAATTCAGCTCGCACGGGCCAAACAAGGATAACGTTTCACGATGACGTATCGTATTACGCAAATCGATCTCGCGAGACGCCGACCAAAAGCACGGATATTGTCTGTTACGTATCTGCAGGATGTCTGGTTTAAGTGAAAATTGAAATAAATATTTTGAAAGATATATGGAACATCTAGGATCATTTTTCAGAAGATAGTTTTATGGTATAAAAAAGGACAGATAAGCAGATATAAAGGGCAGATATCGAACGAAATATTTCGTTCATTGATCGGAGAATGTTAATGCTTGAGTGTATCACCACATTATATTAAATACATGTCAGCATAATTTGTCCCTCATCGTATATATAGATGGTATAGGCTCCTTATATAAGAGTATTTTATAACCTTTTCGACTCGTGACCCTCTTTTATAATAGTCAAATAACCTTCGACCTTCCCCTTTGAAGTATTTTATTACGGTGAACCTCAAGTCATTTCTTTTCATTTATTAAGAATCAATAGACCATAGATATTTATGCAAATTCATATTTCGATGAACGCTATTTGTGAAATGGAATGTAAATACAAGTCAATTTTGCTTTTAGATATCATCAGCAGCATTCTCGGATATTTTATTTTTTGCCCAATCTTATTTTTAATTTTGTTGAGATATGTATAATTTTCTGTGCTGGACTAAGTTAAACGCGCAGTAAGAATACTTGTATGCGAGTATCAGTGTGTGGAAGTGTGTGTATGCGCGACGTCTCGAAAACAGATGAAGGTAAACAGTTCAGTCCTTAGAAACATCTGGAAGGACAGTCGGTTAATATCGGGTATAGAAGAAAGTGCTGAGACGCGTGCAGTTATGTATCGATAAATATAATAGAGATCATCCATTAAGTAAATATATAATTATTCAAACATTAATTAAAGGTGTAAATTTTGTGTTCCCATAACATTATTTCGGCTTCAAAGATCCAAAATCCTCAACAAATTTTTATACCGAATATTTTGTATATTTTTGTATACAAATTCTGTATATCATTGCACGATTTAAATTTCTCGCGAATGCATATAAACACACGTTAAAAGTCAGTGCTTTTATATGAAACCATGTTGAAGTAAATCAATAGTAAAAATCGTCATGTTGAAATTTGTTTTAATAATTCCAACGACAAGCGATCACGGTGACCCCTCTAAAACTCTTTTGCGATCGCTCTGGGATTTGCGAGCCAAATGTTGGTAACCAACATTCATAACCTTTGTTTGGCATATTTTTCTGTATCTATAGCGTTTCTCGTTTTTTATTCTCTTTCCATATTTGATCTTTTAACGCATGTTTTTTAAAATAGTATAAAATACTTTGAATTTATCAATTTATGAGTCACGAAACTGTGGGAAAAAATTTTTTTAATTCATTTTATTCTTTCGCATACTTTTCACTTGGGAAAAGAATATATACATATTTTATTAAATAATTATACACACTATGCAGAATATACACGACGTTCAACTAAAGCTACCACATTAAATAATTCGTCTTATAATAAATATTTTTCTTCAAATTCGTTGATTCGATGGAGCCTTTAATGGCATGTGTGTACCTATTTGATGATTCTATCTATTTACAACATCCTGCTTCATTAAGAGCGTGGTTACCCTCAACCTGTTGAATAACATGATATATAAATTATTGCAGATTCGGATAGTCCTGATGAAAAAGAATTTACGAAATTTATCTTGTTTTAATCATTCTAGGAGATTTAGTAGAACGTTGGCAGATAGAACCGATGGCAGTCAACGTGTCAATTGTCCTCTATTTAAACAGGACACGCTGTACATACGAGGATCACACCCATAAAGTGAAGGGCTGTGACTGTTTCACGTGTGCACGCGACCACCGTGGTGTTAAAATGTTCGAGTTTCTTCGTGCGAAACACTCGAGTAACGCGACGTATCTGAATCGGGACAAGCGTGTGTACGATCGCGATATTGGTCCGTTTCGAGGCATCGAAGCGCAACCGGCCGATTCAGACGGGCGAATTCTTACGATTCCTCGATCGCTGCACGATGGATATCGACAGGCTGAAACATTTGACGTGTCTATACGGAGCCACGATCGCTATGAATATCGATCTTAACTACGTAAGGGGAATCCGAGGAAGGCTTTTGGTAGGTACACGGTTTCTTGGTTGCTGACGTTGAAAAGGAGAATCCAGGCGAGTATTCCATGTCTGAGTGTTTATATTACAAGACGAGAATACATAGTTATTGAAAAGATCAATTTATCTGAACCTTGTTGGAGAGCGAACGTACAATAGGAATTCTTGCATATAGTTGTAATTCCTAGTTCGGATAATGGGAATTCACGTTCGGCTAAATAGATTCAATTGGAATTCATAACTACAATCTCATTCCGATAAATGGATTCTTAGCGCATCGAGTTGTGCTTTAATTGAGTTTAACTCTTGGCTGGGCCATTTAAGATTCGAATGAAAATAAACATCTATCGTTTGTCGTGGCAACGTGACGAGCTTTGAGCGAAAGAAATTCGTCTTTTCACTAATCGAGATTAAAAAAGGTAATTTTTCCTCGAGGGGAGACAGCTATAGTATTCCATTTTGGAATTTTGATTATCCAACGCGGTTTCGATAGTTGTATGCAACACAACCTTTGAATAAAGTTTTTAAACTTTTATTACTTGTTAAGGTGTAGGCGTTTTTACTTTTTCCACGGCTTTATGATGTTACAGCTTTCGTCCATCTTATTCTATTTATTATCACGAAAAAGTATTATTACGAACGGTTTTTCAGGATTCTAATTCCTAACAAATTTCGAGCGATTTTGCGCTGACACGTTCTTTATGTACTTGCTCGTATCCGCCTTTATCACGCCCGTGGGCAGAGCGATTTTTCGAAACAAAATTACAAAATTCGAGCGACCAACGAGCACGAACATCCAGGAAAAACCGGCTGGGATTTCGTTGCCCTAGGAAAAGTAAACCATGCTTTTTTACGAGGTCTGTTATTAACTAATTCACTAAAATCGTTGAAAACTCTGGCCACCCGGAAACTCGATTAACTCCGCGTCACGAATTGCCACGATTTTGCTTTCCCTCCTGATAATATTTACACGGTAATACGTGTTCCTCTGGTCTCGTTGTTCAGGCGTCCATCTCCCGTTTATTAGATTAAATTATCAGCGTTTCGTGATTTTCAGCTGCGCTATAACACGCAAAGTGACTCGTGACACATGGCGCTTCGTCAGGAATAGATTAAAATTCTTTCGAACGTTATAATATATCTCCATTTCATTGTAAAATAAAAATCAATAAATCTGCCTATAAAATATAAGATAATAAAAAATACAATATATATTTTAATTTTCATTTTCATATCCTGTACAAATTATATTCCTAGTTTAGTTCATTTTCGATTATTTTATAGAAATGTAGTATGTGTATTCTTATTTTGATGTAAAAATGAGGACTAACAAGTTGTATATCTTTCTGTAAAATTTTCTATATATGTGTGTGTGTGTAATAAATTTAACAAAACTTTGGAAAGACAGAGGCAACGCTGCAACGAAGCAGGCGCACGAATTCATTGAAATCAATGGAGTGTATCCTTTTCCACGTACTTCACAAAGCTTAAAATGGTTCTTATGTGTAAACAATTAGTCATCCAGTATATAAAGGTGCAGTGTTTGGTGTTGCACGGCCACAGATAAAATTCAGCGGATAAAACGTTCTCCTTACGGCTGACAGCCTTAGCCTTGTATCGCAGATGTTGCTTAGTAACAAAAAGAACAACAGAAACCGTGCGATCGCAAATATTCCGTGGAATGTCGACACGGGATATGGATGTACATTAACGGAATCACGGCAGAATATCAATGTCTCATCCTTTTCGCTGCCGGCCGTGTACGAGGGATTTATTTAATTGGGTTCCAAGCGCTCGCATGGAAAAGATGATTGTCAAACGTATCACGCAAGTAAACTCTCGACTCTGAGAACATTCCACCGTCAAGTTTACGAACAATGTTCTTACCATGTTTTCTACTAATTTTAACGTGTACGTTCACTCTGTGAAGTGCGGACATGCAATTCATGTCCTCTGCATACACAAAATGTTCATGCACTACACAATTCATGAATCTCTGTATAAAATTGTATGTATAAAATTCGGATGGCCGGATCAACATGTTAACGACGAATCATACTTGTATGGCAATCACAATGTTTGTCGCTGTTCGACTCATGAGATTCTCGGTGCGATGAAGTGCGAATTCTACGGTTCGATGAGCATTAACGCGCGAATTCGTTCGCACTCGATGAAACTGGTGACATGATTTTTTCCCGGTCGATGAAAAACTTTTTCTTTTGCTCTGTCATTCAGTCAATTTGTATAAAATCTGAGTCACCTTTAGCTTCTTTGAAACGGATGTTCAGCTTAATCAAATCAGCTTAATTAATAACAATTCACTGGTCCCGAAATTGCCAACACAACGTATATTCGGAAACTGTGCGAACAGTGAACCATGTGATTTCCTCTGTTTAAACGCGTTCCAATTAACGAGCTTCGTTACCAAATAACTGCGTCGTTTTGCCAAGTTTCCAACGGAATCCAGTCAAGTTCCCAGAATCATTGTGTTCGATAATATTGAGAAGAAACGAGCGGATCAAGCTAAATTAGCCTGTTATCCCTTTAAAGTCTATTGGAAACGTCTGCGACGTGCAATAAACACATTGTATCGGGAACGTGTTAGTCGAAATGCAGTCAACCTTTTTCTCACGTGCTGCCATCCGCGGATGTTGTTAGCCAGTAACAGCTTATTATTGAAATTTATTATTTTACGTCTCATCAACATGCGAATAAAAAGGAAAAGTGGGACGGTTAATGGGTACGTAATACGTAATTGTCAATGCATCGTCGTAATGTCTCTGCTGTTGGTAACATTAGTCATCGTAGGTAATCGTTAGACGCATGTGGCCACTGGATTATGTAATCCACGCAGACCTTTTTTCTTTTTACATCTTTTCTTTTGATCTACGAAGAATCGTAGTTTTTCCTTTTTTTAAATACATAAAGCTTTTTCCTTTTTATTCGGTTGATTATTTATAGTCACATTATATCCGCTATAATGTGTCACAAGAGATTCATAATCAATTGAAAGCATAGGATGAGTTTTATAGTTTTTAGAAAAGGATAGTTGGAATTATAAATTTTAGAGTGGATTGTATTTTAATTAAAAACTTTAAATTAGTAAAAAATTTTAGATAGATGTTTTATAGTTTATTTTGAATACTTGTATTGGCTTATTAGTTCATTTATTTCCTTTCTCAGCATTGTTATGATGTTGATAGTAATTTGTGGTATGTTAAAGTATGTTGATATGTGATAAGTATGTTAGATACGTAGATAATTGTAAAGTACATCAGTAATGCTCATCAGTAACTTGATAGAATGTTTAACTTTCTTGATTTCTCAATTGCATTTATTGAAATTAGTGAGAAATTGAAATTTTTAAGTAGAAGTGTTCCTATTAATATAATATTTGACATACGATATTATTTATTGAGAATGTGATATCTACACATAACCATCTAATAATATCGTTTACAAGCCTTGCGTAATATTGTAACACTATCTTCTACTTGAATAACAACTTGATTCGTTTAATGCATATTATAAACTATTTATTTGTTAAACTGTAGCAAATGTTTCATCTCTGTACAAACATTAATTCTAGTTTTTTAAAACAAATATTCAGCTAAAGAATTTTCAGAGAAAAATAACAATTGAGAAGAAAATATAAAGTTTCCGTAAGAAAATACCGCATAAAATTCATGTTAGCTATGTGTCTTACTTTGCTAAAATTACTTTCAGGAAAATATTGCAGTTCGTGTTTCGATTCACAATTTTAGTCAGTATTTCTGATCTAATTTATTCATTGCTTATCAGATAAATTGTTATACGTATGCATCATACTTTAGAGCCAGAAATTATCGTACAAGAAACTATTTTTTATTCGAACTTTTCCGCTCAAAGTACCATTTACTTTACATACATATGCATATAACGCATTTAAGTATTCGTTTCAGATATTTACATGAAGCAGGCGTATCTAATTAAAAGTTGTGATATTAGCGCATAATTAAAACATATTCTATCGACTCGTTTCCTTGTTGTTTTGGTACATGTATGTAAATTATACATTACTTTTCTATCATAGACCCAAAAAAGAATACAAAGATAGAAATTAACGAGAACAGATTTTACTAACTAACTGGTCTATTTTAAAGTATCTCTTTGTTACACAGTAGAAACAGATTATTTTTTAAACCTAAGATCGATTATTAAATAATTTCTATAAATTGTTATACGTAATCAAGTTCTGTTGCTAGAGTTTATTTTCATATTTACAACGTTATTTATGAATTTCCACGAATCGTGCGAAATGTGTGCAATATATACATATATATGCATTTTAACTACGAAATACAATATAAACAATGAAAAAGATGATAAAATACCGCTGGAAAAATTGCTTGCTGCTGAGAACGTAGTAAGAAAATATGTTATACGACAAAGTGCACTTTAGGTATTACATTTTCTACAAGAATAGCAAACGGAGAAGTATATAATGGTGAAAATCTTTACACCCTTTTTGAATACATTGATAATTTATATATGTATATTTTTACAATTTTTTGACAGCAAAGAATTCAGACCAAAGGCGATTCTAACTTCCAGATTATAGAAGCAACGAGAGAATATCCTAATAATAAAAATCAACGATTCTATAACGATGAAATCAATAAATTATCAAACAGATGGAGAACAGTCATAAGCAACAATGGATATTATGTGGAAGAGTAATCACTATTTTAAATATATCTGTGACATATGAGTCACTTAGAAGCTACTCTGATCGGCTCTATACATTGGAAACTAAAGGAAAGTGATGATGTTACAAACATAAATGTATATTTTAACATTTATCTTCGCGATATGTAAATCAACTTATGTAAATAATTTGTTTATTCCTTCAAAACATTCCTTGAACATTAATTATGTGCTCAGGTACACGGGCGATGAAATTTAGATATTTACTCAAAGTTGAAGTAGGTAAATTTAACGATTCAGCTGTATGATGATATAATACCATAACTTATATGCCTGATGCTTTACAATTTAGTCATTTTAGCCACTGACTTGTAATGTTTCGATTTCAGTGTAGATTAACCGAAGAAAGTATTACTTAAAGGTTAATAGAAATTTAAACTCGAATAACTGATCTTTGAAAGAAAACACGGAGGAGGAAACAAGAAAGGAGTTTTCCAATCGACCTAATAATTCGTTAACTGATTAATATGTCAAGCTTCGCTTTTTCTCGGTTTTCACGTTCCATTTGAAATGAAACGTACGCTTCTACCTCTGCTACTAAAGGAAAAATAAGACAAAACTAACACGACCCTGATACGTACAATTTCCCTTCGATATAATTGTTATCGTAGCGAATAACTCAACGCCATCTCCGTCTGGTCGATCCCTGGCAAATCTTTCGTGTGTATTTTGACGTCACCGAAAGTACAAACACGCCCGTAAATTGTATCGTTGCTCGTAATTACGTAAACGGATATTATACAATATCCAAACAGACACGATCGTATTTTCGAATTCGCCGATCAACTATCCGTATCGTGTAGCGGCTCTTGAATAATGCATTAAGAGAGATGAGATGAATCAATAGGCTCCGAGCGAACATCACCGTTCCGCTTCTTTTTCTTCTCTCTCTCTCTCCTCTCTCTCTCTCTCTCTCTCTCTCTCTCTCTCTCTCTCTCTCTCTTCTCTTCTCTTCATAACGATCAAACGAACGAATATACGGTGGGCGGACTGGTATCTCGTTCAGCGCGTTTCTTATGTGAAATTCTTAAGTGGTACTACAGTTAATCGCCGTAACGCAGACGTCGTTTCATTTTTTCCCTACTCTCTACCCCTGACACGTCTCTTAATAACTGTGTTTTCTGCCTGTCATTTTTCTCTCGCGAGCCAACGTTCCTCTTTGTACCTACGTTGCTTTTTGTTGCACAGTCCTTGACTGGTTTCGAGTAAAAAGTAATTAAAAATTATCACATCTTTTTTCCACCGATCGAACTTACTCGCTTTGCCGTGCCCTCGTGTTAAAAGTCTGCGTGGCTTGTTCCCGGGGTGGACGTCGTGATTAAATAGCGTTTCGATTTTTCCAAGTTTCACGTTTTTAACAACAGCGAAATTCAGAGCGATATATTTAAATGTCTCTTTTCATAGAGAAAGAAAATCGTCGCTTCTTTTATCACTGTGTTTTACTCATTTATATTTTGACATTTTATCGACCGTACAAGGTAACAGGAATCTTAAGGTTCTCGTAGCAGGTGTACTACTCGTAAAAAGTTATTGTAAAATAAAATAAGCGTTCGCGGGACATTGAATTTTCGTATTTGCTCGAAAAATCGAAAAATATCTCGAGTAATAAGACATTGCAGGTATCGTAAAAGTAGAAAGAAATAATACAGCGTAATAAAATATGCGTAGGATAAATAAAGTACAAAGCGATAAAATATTGTAGTAAAATAATATAACAAAGTGTTCGATCAATAAAGTATATTAATAAGCATGTTGTTATACGTCTAAAATGTAACGACATAGTTTAAAGTGATAATTCCACGAATAACTGTAAATTCTATTTCTACATATTGAGAATGTTAATTGATGTTAACATTTTCCTTGATATTTGTATAAATATATCTTCCAAATTATAGAATAACGATATATTATGATTTGATTTAATTTTAAAATATATGATATGAAACATCACGTCAAAATGATACGATTTATTTAAAACTGAAAAAGTAACGACAGCAACAAAATGATATTTCTATACGTAATAAATTCACGAAAATTCAAGTTCAGTGTTACATTATTTCCTGTAAGTCAGGTATATGAACAACCTTGTCTTATCTTGACTAGTTTGTGAGGAATAATTACGTGTACACGGCAAAACCGGTTATGCTGTATACTGAAAGCCCGAAAGAAAAATAAACAAAGAAAAAAATACTGGAAGAATCGCATTTTTCTCTGCTTGTGTATCACGTGTAAGTACGATGTGCCACATCAAGCAGCGAAGTATGCTTTCGACCAAAACATTTTTTATTTAATTCGAAGATTACTTCGCATTTCTAATACTTCGATTTCCGAAAATTGGAAATAATTTGTACGAATTAAGTTTTATTAAATATCTTTCGTACATAAAACATTGTATCTTATAGTACAGATTTTACGCATATAATATACCACTCTCATTTTCTTTCGTATGAAATTTTTTCCTAATACTATTGACTATATTGATATGTTGTCAAAAATTAATAGACACATATCTTTAATAAGGTTCTAATATCTGTTATAAGTTTGCATGTTAAAATGTTTCATGCATTAACTTTTTATAATTTCTCTAGCATTTGAAACATCGAGCGCAGTAACATTGGCCTACATATTGCAACGATTATATTTGGAACAAATATCAGATTGAGCAATATATTGGCTCTCGTTTCTTTAAAATAGTATCGGGCGTTGTTAACGTTATGTAAAATCAATCTGGTCAATGACATATGTATTATATCTTCGATTATCAACATCTTCTAAATTCTCTAATGATTCTTTTTGAATAAAAATTTCTAATTTCTGAAACGCTGAAAATTTAAATAAAGCTACGTCTGGTATCTATTTTAGTAATTAAAAATATCGTTAAACCTAATAAAATTGCAATGATAAGTTCTGATTTTGTTATGACACGAAAGAAATACGGTAATTTCATTGTAGTACAACATGAAACGAGAATGACATACGATATAATACATAACGTTAATGAAAATATCGGGTCTAGAAAACAACGATTAAATATCACCGTTGCAATGTTTCATTAAACAAATATTTGATGAAATATCTCACTAATTGAAAATCAGAAAAATACTCACGCATCTTTCCTTCATCAGCCTCAAATCTCCCATCAAATTTCCTTACTGCCAAACACGTTCGCATAAACGGTCATGCTGACGGTTGACGGCTGACGGAAAATCGCGTTATAGAAGAAACTTTATCTTTTTCCCGCCGGATGACTCGCCACCAATTGCACTTGTATATTATTCAACAGTTCCCAGGCGTATACCGATCTGTATTTCCGCGCGTAACACTCGCACGGAACGCCTCTCGGCTTATGAATATTTCGCGCGTGTTCCAAATAAATGTGTTCCGTGTGTATAAATATTCGAACGACCTCTGTTCTTCCTCGAAACGATTTACACGCCTCTTTCCAACCTGTGTCTTTGCTTTGTACACAATACGAATCTACGTCGCAGCAACTCGTGCACGTGTCAATCGCTCGTTTCGATCAACATCTAGCTTTTTTCATTTTATTCCAGCGATCTCTGCGTGAAATCGCGATTTTCCGTGTCAGTGGAACGCTTCCAGGGAAATACCGTGGAAATTCAACGACGAAACCCTTTCCATCGTTAGGACTAATGATACGCCGTGTAATCACGATATTCCTATACTTTCGAATGCGGCGCAATTTGCATGACCGTGTTTCGTCGTGTCTTCGGCGAACGCTCCCGTTGTTTGCGCTCAGACTATCACGTTCACACGTCTATCTTCCTGTGCGCCACGGCTGCGTAACGTTCCAGGCGATTCGAGTCATTAACCGTCGATCCTACGTTACACAGAGACGGATCGTTCGCTACTGGCCATGGAACGATCCGATGTTTATGCCGTTCGATGTTTCCATTGTACAGGATTCCTGATGTTACGTCCTTTGAGCAATGTCCTTGTGAACACAGGCAAATTTTGTGTACGTTTTGTATCGACGATTCCGAGTGTAATCGTCTCTTCGTTGAGTAAATTGATCGAATGAATGGAGTAAAGATATTTGTCAAATGGCGAAAGTATAAATGTTTTCATTAATTAAAAGTTAAGCCGATTTCTGATGGTTTGTTCGATCATTCGAATATTGGTTACTTGATATTTGTTATTTAATAAATCCATTACTTGTCACTTGTAATCGTTTATTTATAATTTTAAGTCGTTGTAAAGGCGGTTCTTCGATACGATTCAGCGTAAAATTAAAAACTATAGGTTTATCAGAAACTGAGATTTGATGCCATTTATAATGTTGCGGAGATCGTGAATAGTAGGTGATGGAAGTTTATTAATCACAGATCAGCGTAATCGATAGTCTACATGAAGACTATAATCCGTTTTAGTTTGTGACGATCTATGCGTGGAGCACATTTACGCCGATAAAAATGCGATTTATCAACACGATCCAGTGGAAGGATGTTTCTAGGTTTATCAGCAATCGAGATTCGATTCGGTTTACGAGCTTTCGAAATGCGATCAGAAACTGATGCCGTTTCGTTAATCACAGATCAACGCAATCGACAATTAGATCGTCGAATTAATCCTGTCTGCGATACAAAGATATACTCGATGCAATTAATCAGTGAAATTTATCTCGATTCACCTGTATCCAGCTATGAATTCACGACACAGAATTTAATAGAAACGTTCGATCTATCGATCTCTTATAAAGCTCGGCTTTCCCGTACAATAAATCTTGTATCCATCAAATTCCACGAAGTGGCTGAATTTCAAAATAACTAAACTCTTTGAAACTTCAAAATAAACGTTTCTATCGTAAACTTACAACATTTCTCACAGTTCACCGATTTCGAAATTTCTCCGAATTCGTTTGGACACGAGGAACCATAATATATGTCTCGCACGGTCGACGCGCACCAAAAACAAATCGCACCGTTCACTCACTTTGGCCGAAGTTACAGTACCAAAGTCGCTGTTGTGACCACAGGCAGATCGTTCCCAAAATACGTCACCAGTGTCCACGATTAGCACGATGCCAGGCAACAACACCGTTTATCACGCGAACGATGTAATTGAATTTTCCTGCTGCTTGTTCCGTAATTCGCGTTCCCGTCGATTCCTTATTTCGCACACAGATTACGATCTGTTAATTACGCATTAATTAGCAGCCGTGGTAGCGATAGCTTCCGTACGTGTACGTAGTGTTGCTTGCACGATCCGTGGTAGCTGGCGTTGCTCGATGACACGTAAGAATACCTCTAGAGCCTGCTAACGGTCCAACAGTTGCACGCCGTGTAACCTATGATCCAACTAACGCACACAATCTCACGGTGACCTTTTCAATTTCGTGTATGCGTACAGGATTCTGATTGGCCGGTGCTTTCGGCGAGTGAATCTTTAAATCTTTTTAAAATCGATCTTGACAGATCACCAATCACCGGTTACGTAATCGAACAGGCAATACAAGGTAAATGCAATACATCGGAGAATTAAATTGCGGTACGTATATGACGGTGAAAACGCCTATTACAGGCTATTGAATATTTCAGAACCGCTAGAAACCACGTTTCCCATTAAGAGAACACGAGCCATCGAAGCCGGTATACGACTTTGAAGTTGTTTTTGACTAATGAATCTTCCACTGAAATCGATCTTCGGATCAGCAATCGCTATTGAAATAACCAATAAGTAAACGCAATAATCAGATAATTAAATCCGATAGATACGATTTGGTGCATACATATGGAAGTAAACCTTATGGACACTGAATGCGTCGTTAAAAGAGAAGGTAGGGGAGAGAAGCTATCGAAATGTTTTTAACTAATGGATCTTCACAGGTCAACCATTCACCGATAACCATATATAACAACTACAGTAATAAAACGATAGAATCGAAAATGCCTATTACCGGCGTAAGAAATATTTGAAAGCCGTTAGAAACCACATTCCCAAGAAAAGGTGCTTTTATGAATAGGTCATTTCATAGGTCACTGGTCACCAAATACGATAAGTATAATAATTAGGCAATAAAATTCGATACGTATACGATGCCAAAAACGTCTATCACCGACGTGCCGAATATTTGAGAGTCGTTAGAAACCACGTTTCCATGGAAGAGAAGGCATGGAGGGAACACGAATGATTCTCGGCCCGCCCAGCGGGAACGGCAAGCCTTTAAATCTCGGGAACAATACTCGAGCCTTGGCCACAGCCAGGTAGGGAGAATTTCGGTTTTCTTGACGACACGCGTGAATCAGCCGACCTTCGGACGATGCAAATCGCTCCTGTGAACAGACGCAGGCGTAATTCGGTGGAACGGAATAACACGTGACCACGATGGACCTGATGGTTTAGGTTCGACTCTTCTCTTACGTAAATTACATTTTACGAGAAACGAGACGGATCAGGACATCAGGATGCACCTGTACTATGGTTTTTAAGGCTGACTCGGCTCACTTGGAATTTTAAACGTCCACACGAGATTTCTTTTCTTTCGAATTCCTCGAAACTGCTCCGAGAGGTTGGTCCCAGTAGCCTGCTCCGATCCTGTTACGCTACAAAGCCGGATCGTCCCAGGATACTTGAAAGAACCTTCCACATCGACTCACCGATGTCTTCGAATAGATGGTCAGATCTTCTCAAGATCGATTTTCACAGATCGCCAATCATCGGTGAAATAACCAACGACTAAATATAATATAAATAAGCGGATATCCGAGGATACTTGGAAGAGTCTTTCGCACAGATATTCCAATCTTCTTCAATGCAATTTTCACAGATCACTAATCCCCAGCAAAATAACCGTCGGCTAACTAAAGCAATCGAATACCTAAATTCCAAGCAGTCGAAGCAGCACGCTGAACTAAAATTCACTGGCAGTAACCAACCAAGCACCGAACGAAATTCTTCGGCGAGAACGACGAGCTCATCCGCGTTCCCAGCGCAACGGATCAGCGCGAGAGTGCAGCGAGCGGAGAGCGTGTCTCGTAGCGAGTCGCGCACAAATCACGTGTATCTGCGTGCATAAATCAGCGCGTGCAGAAAGAGAGAGAAAGAGAGAGAGATCGTTGAAATCGGGTGGAATCTACGGCGCCTCTCGCAGGTGAGAGGAGCGTCGAAAGCAAGCGCACAGGTAATCGGAGCTGCGTTCCGCTGAGTTTCTCGGTTGTTCCTGAAGAGGCACGAGAATGTCCGGCGTGAGGCAGAGAGACGGTGCCGAGCGGCGGCGATCCCGAGAGGCCGTCTACTCGCGACTACTCGCTCGTTCGCTCGAGACGCGAAACTTCTGCCGGCGCTGCGCTGGTGGCCGCGTGCCGGCGTACACTACCAGCCATGCGTGTCTGTGTGCCTCCGTATTGTGTGTCGCTGCGTGCTATGCAACGCTACTCGCTCTGCCTTCTCGAGCTTGCGTGTGTAGGTACACGGTGTACGTATACGGATCAAAGTATACATACATGATGTAGCGTTGTGCTAGTTGTGGTTAGCTGTGTGTCGACCACTTGGCGACTGTTCGGGACCGTAAGGTGGGGGTGTGTGTGCCCGCCACCTCTGTACGCCGCGGATACATAGCGAGGAATTTTACTACGGGCCTTTATCGCGATACGATAGAACCTCATTGGCCACGCGGCATTCCTGCGAATGCGACGCCGCGTCTCGCATTTTTCGGCACCATGGGAAAGTGAACGAATTTTTGTAAACAGCTATGAGAAGGGCCTTTAGAATGTTGATGTTTCGCTGACGCGAGCTGCCTATTTGCCAAATTAGTTAATTTCACGAAACAGAGAGTAAAGGTGATCGATGAAATTATAGGAGATAAGCATCGACCAAAGCAATTTGCAATTAAAATCTCAGAAAGCGGAGTTGATCGCTTTGGCCTGTGAACGGCTCAACTATCGCGAATTACGAACACAACAAAATTTGTATATACGCGTAATAAGGGAGAAACGTTTCGATCGATTAAATTCTTTGTTAAAATCAGAAGAAAGCAATTTGATTTATTCAACTGTAATAATAAACTTGGAATACGACTGATAATATTGATTTTGCAGCTCGTATAAGCAATTTTTCATAATTTTCGAAGTATGTAGATATTTTGTACTATAGTATCACATACTTTAAATATTGCAATTTATCGTTTCAGTCTAGAACGTGATATTAAATACTTTAGAAAACTATGTGATATATTTGAAAAGTATTTTCTTTTTAAATGTACGACAGTTGTATGAGATGTTAAATTATATCAGGACAATTAGACGAATACTATATTACATAAATCTTTATTTTTACAGTGCAAAGATTTGTACTTGCAAGTTTTAACGTACTCTTTAACGATCATATCGAACGCCTGGATAATCATTTTATCGTCAATCGTAAGGTTTATCTTAATTTTTTCTAACAGATTTTTTTAACTGATAAGCTTCATTTTATCTATTTGTTTACGCATTAACTAACCAGGCGTATTGATCGTGGTGCATTGTAATGATTATGTGAAATTGGTCGGGCTATTAACACGTTCCTCGAGAAAACGAATCTCATAAGTACATGCTATAATCTACATTCGTCCTTGCAAAATATCGTTGAATGCTCTGCATGATAATAGTTTAATGCCTGATTGTTTATTGAGTGATTTTGTTACCAAGCAGTGATAACATTTGCGATAAGCGACTGGAATGTAAGGAATTAAGACTTCAGTTTAAAAGAAGATATTTAAAGTGATAAGTACTGTATCATCACGTCTCAAAAGAGTAAACCACTACTTTTGCATTTTGATAAGTATAATTCGAAAATTAATTATTTATGAATATCTTTGAAATGCACATTTATTCAACATTTTGCAATACTATTCTTAACGTACAGATACATATACGTTTGTATGCACACTTTTGCGCTGAGTCACGCTGTAGCTTTTTATATAAAATGATTCAGTTGCTACTGTTGTCATACTGTAAATAACTCCCAAAAAACAAGAGCGGAAAATTCTTGTAACAAAAATAAAATGCTTAAATCTTTTGTGTACATTTGTAGTACTTTTCAAACGAGATCTTACAAATGTATATATAGGACGCATAATATGTACAAGCAGGCATGGAGTGATTCCATATGAGAATCAAATTTTTTCATATGACGCTTCGTTTCCGAGAAAATCGAGTTTGAAAATTTATAATTTAAACTATGCCTGAACATGGCTAATTCCAGACTGGACAGAAACAAATAATCGATAGGACATTATTCTACATGTAAAATTAAATCGAAAATGTAGATCAAAATTTGTCCACAAGACGCTTTGTTTGCGAGAAAAATAAATTTGAACGTTTATCATACGCGAGGAAATATTTTCTCGAAAATGAAGCCCCTGAGGAAACGGGCATTTTATTCGACATTTTTTACTTATTTTCGCATGTAGAACAATTCCCTGTTTATTGTTTACTTATATCCAATTGATAATTAGTCGTGTTCAAGTATATTTGATAAATTTTCAGACTCAATTTCCTCGAAGACGAAGCGTCGTAGGAAAAAAATTTGACTCTGTATTTTCTTCTTACTTTTTCACAAGGAGACGCGTCATATCCGCTTGTACGTGTTATTTGGCCGCACCCTGTATATATTTACATTTATTACATTCTACAGCAATCGTATATCATAAGATGGTTTATAAAAATTACGAGAACTTGCTGTCTATTCTGCTCTCAACAGTATTACAACGTGTTTTGACATAATCGATTATATCGAAATAACAAATAAAAGAAAGTGCGCCACTACCAGCGTTTACTACATACACACTGTTATTCATGTTATGCGACTACCGATGATAACGCTACTAAGAAGATGGTATCATTCGTCGACTATTCAACGACAGTTCGAAAGCATAAAAGCATAACGAGGCGTACCGGTTCTTCTACCGGTTATGTGCTAAGGAATTTCACTATAAGCTTTATCGCTCGAGGGTTTACGCGTCAGAGCTTCTCCGTCCTGGTATTTCTTCCCGATATGAGTGAAATAACGCGAAAGGAAGTTTACCCTTACAGGGAAACGTCCTATCGTCATCTCGTTCGAGAAGATGACTCTTATTCTTTTTCGAAAAGAGACGTTTCCTTTAGATTGTTATCAGACTTTTTTCGATATCGTTATTTGCCGAGAATTTAGAATCGTCTGGAGAAATAGCGATACATATAATAGATGTTGACGTCGGAATTTTAACGCCAAGTTTATCGCAACGTGCTGACGTGTAAAATTGCCTGGAATTCGAAAGAAACGGTATTTCCGTGATTTTCATCTAGACGATCGTGGAAAGTTGCAAATCGAACAAACGGTTACATGTATTTTCAATGTCACGTATTTTACGAGTGGATATACGAAAAATAATATTGCGAATCGGCGAAACGATTTAATACTTCAGAGAATGGTGAAAGGCTAGAAATTGGTCAAAAGTAATTTACTCGTTGAAATATTTGACGCAAATTTGGAAATAGACCAGCAAATAATACGCGAAGAAATTTCTAGAGAAGATTTATGAAGAACTAAATATGGAAAATTTACTTAATATTTTATATTGGTAAATTTAATTATATTTTTTTAAATATATATTCTAATAATACGTATAATTACTAATCATCTATAGTAAATAATTTAGGAAGATATTAGAATTTCAAACATTAACACAACTATGGATACATATATCGACTCTTAAAAAAGTGAATCAGGAATTAAATATTAATAAAATATGGCGCATTTAATATACATATAAGTAGAGTATCTACATATAATCATTAATTCCCCTCTATTGCATATTTTGGTGAGCGATAATGTACTTTTTATTTCGTTGGAGCTTATTGAAAACACTTTTTGGGTTAGTGACGTCGCAGAGCAAGTGTCAGGGTAAAAACTGTTCGATATCACGGAGAATGTATCATACATCTTTTAAACCTTGGCTAAGGTTGTGAGGTCTTCCTTGAAGGTTTTCGGAGTATGTGACGAAGGTCGCTTAAAAATAGTGTCACCCTGACCTCCTGCGCATTTCTGCGTTTCATTGAACAACCTTTTTTTATACGCGACATTTGGTCAGTCGTCAAGATGAATCGTCGCGCGATAATTTTCCAAAGTCGATTCCTTCGTTACATATTGTTCTCCTTTCGGAGCAATTAATTATCATTAAAATTGTTATTTTTAGATTTATGTAAAAAAAAAAAAAAAAAGAGAAGCTTCGCCTGCTACTTTGGAAAACTTAGATTCGCTTTTAAATATGCTACGTCAAAAATACTTGGTACATCTCTTTGTACTCTAATACTCTGCACATTTATAAAGAGACAGGCGATGTTTCCAAACTTCAAAGACCAAGACGACCGCATATCGAAGAGTCTTCCGTTTCATATTTCTCTGAGACACGCGGCCCAACATCACGCTAAAAATACAAACAAACCTACGCGATGGTAAAATGAACTCTTTCGATTAAACGACCGATCAATCCCTGTCGCTTTCCACCGTCGCCAAATGATTTATAGAAACAATACGGCGGTCGTTTGCCGCGCAACCTAGTAAGCATATTGGGACGTGATTTGACCGGTTTGCGCAAACTTTTGCGAACGCAATGCCTTTTTGATAAATGAAACAACCTGCAGCGGGAGGAAATTTAAAGCGTCCCCTGGCTCGACATCGGCTCGAAAATTTAATGCTTTCCAACTTTCGCCCGTTTCGTTTGAAAATAAATGGCGCTCACGGGCGCGTCCAGCGGCCCCCGGACGTAGCTTTCCGCGAAACTATTCGGAAATGATGTCTCTCGACCGAATTAGCAGACGTTGCTTATAGCCGAATAACGGATGAACGCGAGGTGATTGCACGAATCACTGACTCCGACATCCGCGAAGCATCGAGCATCGCGAAGCTTATTGCGTTACATCGCGATTTCAAGTGGCACACTTGCACGCGCTGCATCTAGCCTCGTGTGTGGATGAATAGTTACGCGGGCGATATATTCTCCTGGATAAGATAACTGCATCGCACGGTATATAGTAATGTTTCAGAGAAATGATAAATAACGTACGGAGTCGTAGATTGCCGAGCATTTGAAACCTGAGGTCGTGTTTATCATTAATCCTTAATGGCAGACAATTTTGTAATTATGTACAATTATAAGAATCAGCGTATACATTGCTGGAAACACTTACAATGGTTCACGAGGGGATTTAGATATTTACCATTGAAGAATTTCACGATCATATTGTGTGTAATTGTATAAGACATTTTGAAATTTCATTGGCATTGCAATGAGGCACGATTGTCATGACTATGTTGGCCAAATATGAGACCAATTTGAAAATATACATAGAAATTACTAGATATTTGTTAAAAAAGAAACATAAATTTACTAGTATGGACTTTGGTTTGCTTTCTTTTTCCACTTGAATATGTACGTTCTTTTGGTAGAATTAATATATCAATGTTATTCAGACCGAAGTATGATGATCGTACCGTTTTAATTATAATTATTTATATATAGTACATTTAGATGAGCCATTTTAGAACAAATATTTAGGTTAGCTACTAGAGGCTGATCGCTTTAGTATTAAAGGGTTAAAATGAAAGCCAATTTTTGGTTGTCGGTTTGCAGCGCACGTGGAATAATTTTGCTGAGACCGTCAAGTGTAATTAACGTTTTATTGATGATATTTTAAGGGAGGTTATTAAGGGACAATTAAAGGAAACAATTAAAGGAGTGAAAGCAAGGAAGAATAGACGAAGACAGCCGGTGTCATAGAAGCAAGCGAATTGAGATTATTAATTACTATAATTACTATATATATTACTGTAACTATTGTACTATACTTTTAAGGTACCAGGTAGTGAAAATAAAGCTATAAAAAGAAGAGATATCGCATCTATAATTGAATTTCCAATAAACTTTTTCTATGATATCTACATGATACTTAGATTATCATAATCTTTCTTGAAAAAACGTGGTTATTAGATTTATATCTTTTATGGTCTTATTACTTATGAATTCATACAAAGAATGATGAGTTTCATAAATATATAGATACTTAGTTACAAAACTTGCATTCGTCAACTATCTTACGATTAATCTATACATATGGATGTTGGAAGGCAGGAAAGAATTTTATTAACGTAGATCATTAATTTAACATATGTGACAGGAGTGAAGAAATAACTTGCAAACTAATGATATTTTCTAACGAATTTCGCAAGTGAATTTTTATTAATAAATTTGAATAGAGTGAATACTTAATGATACATAAAAATAATGTTTAGACTCGTATAAACTCTAACATACGTCATTTCTATACATCGATAGATGTCTTAGCATCGTTAAAATTTTCAACAATTCTTCAAATATCCCAATAAAAATTCCATTTTATATAAACGGAAAGAAATGTCAGGATTAAAAAAAGAATTTACACTTCTTTAAAAATCTACAATTTCCTTCTTCATCAACGTCAATCCTACTCCATCAAACCTAATTACCAAACTAAATCCCTGAACAATCTTCCATCTACTAACCAATCCAAACGTGAAAATATATCCAATCAATTAAGAACCAACTCTTCGATCAACAGACAAATTCCTTTGGCAATCAGATTTTTAAATTGCCAAATTGCCCATGTCTTTGCAAAAATCAAACTACTCCAACGTACTTGTCACGTGTATCAGTCTGAAGACAACGATCGAGTCACAAAGGACTATCAACGTTCTGAAACGTTCACAAGCATGTTCTTGCGGTGAAACGACAGGCGGTAGAAAGTTCTGGTCGCTTCTGAATCGAAGTTCTCGATCGACACGTCTCTTCGGTTCGGTTGTTGCGCGCAAGATGCGCAACACGCGCCAAAGGGGACCGTGTTGATGCGATCCAACAATGAGGTGCATGCATGACACGATTCTAGGACAAACGGTCACGAGAGCGGAGCGGACCTCGAGTGTTGTACAAGAACGGCTGTTCCTGTCAGAGATCAGAATCAACTTGGCCAAGTGCCGGCTAGCGTTAAGGGAGAGAGAATCGTAACCGGGGACGCATAACCTGACCAAGGAGAAACGAACGCGCGAATATCAGCGCAACCGCCGACGAATATCTCTAATTTGCGTTCGCTTTGTTGCAAGGATCTTGACACATTAGGCAACCGCGGTTAGCCCCAGGGGATGTGTTTCCATACGCTAATCGCATCTGTTTATTTTCTGTTTCGTCTTTACGTAACACGATGAGATGATGCTCGATATAATTGCACTCGTGTTGCGATGGACGAACGATGTTTCGAGAGATTCTTAGCTCTTTATGAATGAAACTTTGTCTGGCGGATTTTTCTTTTTCGAATTCCCTATCAGTGAAATTTTAATGAATTACGAGTATTTTATTAATTACGTTTTAGTAATTATTAGTAATTTTATTAATTACAAGTATCACGAGTACGTATTTTGATATTTTTCAATGAAATTGTTCGTATAGTTCTCTTCCAAGTTGAACGTTTTTTATTTTACGATTTTAATTTGTTACAGTGAAAAGCAAGCAATTTTGTAAATCGATACGATTCGTATATTTCGGGCATTTCTTCTTACTAATCAGATTTTCCGGTGAAGATTCCCTATTGTAAGTTTCCCGCGGGGGAATTCCGAGGAGGCTTATATAAATCTTCCTAGGGGATTTAAATAATTCTCTGCGTAACACGCGACCGTTGGATTGCCTCATAACGCAAGTAACATTGTAAATTAAGATTACGTTATTGTCGATGTTACTAAATCTTCGTAGAACCATGTTTTGCGCTTTCATCACCACCTGGTTTCATATTTTTGACAGTGTACGACAATTATGAGCAAGTTCTACGCTTGCTTAATATAACTAATCCGAACGGTTATGACTCGTGAAAAGGTTTATGAGCTACCGTAATATGTAACCATGTCCAAAATAGTCGATGCTACGATGTTTTACTCAGAAACTTTTAACGAAATGAAATATCTTGTTTCGAGATTGACATTACACAACATTTCTTAACAAATTGTATTGTATTTAGTATTAGAAGTCTCGATTCAAGTTCTACAAATATAATGATATTTAATCTAAGATTGTTATGTATATCAATATCTTTAATCTAACTACTTCTTACGTTTTCAAAATATTTAATTTCGACTAGTTGCTAGTAATTTCATTGGAAATCGCTACAAGAAGTTACTCAATTTTAGGTTCAATAACTTTTACTTTACTACTTTATCAATATTAAAAAGTTTCCTAAGCCACGATAACGAAGTGCATCTCGTATTTTCATCATATCTACAGCATCTATCTTTCAATATATCCATATCGGATATCGTTCCGCCGTTAATAAAGTTTACCCGCTGTAAAATACTGTATATATCTGTGTATAATCTTACGCCCGCATCATTAAAATCGCTTTCCGAAGTTGTCCTTTTTCTCTGCATGCATCGATTCATTTAATTTATATCTATTTTTTTGTACCTACGCTAAATCATACTTTTCTTTCGTTATTTGTTCAAACATCAATTAAACAATTCACGATTATTTAATTAATTAACGTAATTACACGATATTCAAGTACTCTTAAATAATACCACGTTACCAACAACGAGACCTTCACTAATCGTAAACTCACACTCCCCCACACGTCTACTCCTTCCATATCGATTTCCTATTTCCCATCTTGAACAACCTAGTGAAGCCGCAAGCTACACAACAAACCGCTTACAAATAACGCTCTACCGATGACAAACATTTGATCCGTTCTCGAGTCCTTGAGGTGCATTTAGACCGAGCGAGTAAATGCTTATTCTCTCCCCACTTTAGTAAAATTACAATGTAAACGAGAATCCGTTCGGTGCTCGATAGCTCGCCAAATCGAAAATCGAACCACTGAACGTTCGAAGAATGTTGCGAGAATGCTTTTTCGATTATTGACTTCTACAGCAAACCTTATTAACTCTTATCTTCCAGTTTTTACACCAAGTTTAAAGATTTATCGAGGTTCGTTGACTTTTATCTTGCAGTTTTGAAATCAAGTTCGAAAAGTGAGCGAAGAGAAATCCAACCGCATTACATTTACATTTAGAAACGCAATCGTCTGCAGTGCTCTACGTAAATGAAAAAATCATACTCAGGACGAACGTTATAAAATACCTAGCTATGCATTTAGATTGTAAATTAACCATGATCCAAGGAATGTATCATATTCGGAGGAAAATTTAACGAATATAGAACCAAAAGAAAGAATATTATCTGCTAATCTAATAAAAGTTATGCTGTCCGGCTATCTCGAAAAGCCTACACGAGAAACTATCTTACGACTTTATCACCGGCGATAATCTGTCGTGAACATTTGCTCGTCAATTCCAAGGTACAGACCATTGCGAATATGCCTACAAGCTGTTTCAAATCGTTGAGCCAATTCGCCGAATGTTTTGTACAAGCGAGCTGTGACCTCGAGGAAAACAAAATAAAGAAAAGAAAGAATTTTGTAAATTAGTTTACGGACAGATCGCTTGATAATTGTTTACGCTCAATGAGCACGAACGAATGTTCTTGTTTTATGTTCCTGCTAAACGTTCGGTCTAAACTCAGCTTTAGGAAATTCTTACATGTACATTTTTGATACGGCCATTTCACCCTCGACCCGTGTAAGTACCTACCTACATCTACATGCCCTCTACCCTCGAGATTCGTCCCGGTAAATCTTACACGCGTGAACGACCTGACCTTCGTCATTAGGCCAACATTCCTCTTAACTTCCCTCCCACACCACGCTGCCCTTCGTTTATTCTACGTCCCCGATTAACTTTATTAACTCTGTCGGTGACATATCAATTTACTCAGCCAGCGCATAACAGCGCATAACTGTATAGTTAGAGTTCGCTAACTGTCAGCGATCCTGTTATTTTATTTAAGCGCGATGGCGATGAGTCGTCAGCGGTGAACCGAGAGGCGGAACATGCAACAAGATGACGACGAAAGGCGAAGCTCCTCTTAGCCAGAAAGAGAGAGAGAGAGAGACAGACAGACAGAGAGAGACAGAGAGAGGGAGGGAAGAAGGAGACACAACCCCGTTCATACGGCTGCTCAGCAAAGTTGCTAAGCTCTTATGAATATATTAACGAAACATTTTGAAATTTCATTAGCGATGTTACAAGGCTCGACACTATCATGATTACATTGGCAAAGTTTGAAAGAAATCTGCAGATACATATGGAAATTGCAAGATATTCAGTACGAGTATAAATCTCGTAGAGGTGATGACAGTATTTGTACGGTCAATTATTAATTATAATTAGTAAGCCCCGATATCCGGTGGATGTATCTTTACACAAACACTTATTATATGTTTAAGACGGGAAATTTGCAAACATAATTATGATTTATGATAGTCGGCTTTCATTACGGTGCTAATGAAATTTTCAAATGTGTTAATGAAACTGCCAAATGGCCGTCAGATTTTGAATTAGTTACGGAGATAAGCAAAAGGGGTTGAGTCGAGCTAAGTAATTTGCTTCGTAACTCGCCAAGCTTAGTTACGAGCAATTTTTCAGCAATCTACGTTCCAAAACAAACTATCTAACTCGCCATTAGTCGCGTGATAAGCAGTGAAATATATCGCGTGCATTGACAGCCTAACGACCATAGTTTTCTACAGGGATGTAACTCCCACTCGTCAAGAGGAAAGCAGTTTTGTCTAATAAAAATATCCTTATGCATAATCGTCACAATTCTGTAACGTATGAATATAATTTTATTTCCGTAAGCTAGTTTGTCATTTTTTTTTTTTTTTTTTTTTATTCATTCTTACGTAACGCTTTCTCGCTGATTCTAACAACTCTACCGTAGAATTATTCGAATCGCTTTCTCATTTTTGATATATTCTCTTTGCTGGAACCAAAGCGCCAGATATTTTCCTATTCTATCGTTATTATTTATATCAAATATTAATGCTGTCTCATAGTGCACAACAAGTTTGATTATTCCGTAGCAAGTTTGAGATTGAGTTTTAAAATGTCGAAGCTTAAGTGACTCAAATAACTTTGCTCGAATAACATGAACGAGAATGTAGATTGCGGTGGTAGACGTAAGATGGCTTGGAATGGATGGAACGGTGCGCTTAGCAGAATCGTACGTGTGCCAATGTTCCGCGCACTCGCGCCTGTTGACATCCAATTATTATACTTCCTCTTCGCCTGACTCTTCTTCGTGGTCCCATGTCGGCGCCGTGAATATTCTATTTCTAATGCTCTTCGCGTGATCGCGCGTTCCTCGGAGATTAGAGCGCGTATAGAGTTGCTTCGGTCCTTTTGGACGTCGCTGGTGGCGACTGGTAATTGTTACCATGAATGTTTATGAGGATTTAGAGGATAGCTTGATATTCTTGGATGAAAGATGAGAAGAATAGAGTGATGGAGGATGTAGAGATACTTTATGCCTGTGAATGGGCCGTGAACTTGTAAAATAACAAAGTGTACAATTTAAAGAGAGACTCGTTTTATACGTGTCAACAATTCTATGGAATACTCTGTTTCAAGTATTTTCTATATTTTTATATATTGTACGTCCATTCTGCTTTGCATCATTAAATTTCGCATAAATTCATAAAGATTCGCAGTCGATTTATTTATCTGTATGATGGTATTTTGATAAAATATATACGGTTTACGCAATGTAAAGGAACGATCGTAACGTATGATCCGAATAATCGAGTACGTAACGAGATTGTACGAAGATGTGATGTCGTAATTAATTTAGCCGGCATACATATTAAAAATTCCACTCACAATCAGTCATTTAAATTCTTCGCGACTCATGTTAATCCGTATGCATAGAATTACCTTAACAAATGTTTGCAGGGGTGAATTAATAAATAAAACGAGATTAACCTAATGTGTATTCGGTGCTGTCTAATTACTGCACCTGCCTCTGCTTTGTATCTCGCTGCCGACTTTTTGCTAATTAAGCTATACTTTCTATGCTAATAAAAAAAATTCCTTCGTATTTCTCTTACATCTTGTACACCTAGAAAATTCGTTATTTGTCTTTAAATCCCTATTACAGTAATTAGAAACCTTTTTTTTCTCCTATAATTAATTATTCGCGTTTCACGAATTAACCAATAATTTTACCTGATACGACTTGATCTCGTTGTAGAAAGATATTTAATTAGCTCGATAACTTCCACTTCAATCGTGGTGTTTTTTCTTTCGTCCAATTATCAGCGGCTTTAACTTTACACGATTCTTATTTGTCATCGTTACGCCAAATTTTCCTTCCTAACCGTAGCTAACCGTTTCTTCTCGTCGCTTGATTATCACGGTTACAAAATTCCACACTACACTTTCTTTACTCAATTAGCAACGGAGCACAATTTTTAAAGCAATAATTTTCTCTCTTGCAAAATACCAATGTAACTACGGCGAATAGAACGTCTTTATTACATTTCTTCGCGATTAGAGAGGAACGTTTTCTCGTCGTAAAATACTCGTCGTAATAAAAATATTAAAATACTATTTGTTTTAACAACGATTTATAATCCTCAACCTAATAACAAGTTCTTTTCATCTTCGGCTATTTTACATTAAAATATTCCCTTTTGATCGTAGAGTTACATGAAAATCAAACTGTACTCATCGCGTTTCTTCCTCTAGCTTTCGAATAACAGCATCCCAGAAAGTAACCAGAAATTCCAACGTATTCGCGGAAAACCTGACTTTCTATTCTTTCATTGCCTTCCAAAACTTCTTCCTAGCAAAAACGCAATCCTCTTTCGCCATTTAATTAGAAGCGAGTTCCCTCCGTACGATACAAAATTCCAGACATGTAGGAAAAATACTCAGATAGCTGTCTTTCTGCTGAGTTTTCCTGTAGCCAAAGAACAGTTTTCTTGCGGAACACGTTCCAAGCGTCCGATGTAATCGAGCATCGCCTCGACCCGGCGTTCGCTTCGTTACAGTTCCAAATCTGAGTGGCTGTGCGTATGCAAGTTGCAAGGAAGCGCGTCGCAGCGAGCCGCAAAGTGTTCCGGAACAGCAGCCAGAGCACGCCAGAAATACATTTAACTGTATTGTATTCCGGGGAATAGAAGCGATTCGCGCAGTTCTGCCATGAATTTCAACGTGAACCCGGGAGAATGTCGATCTTTGATAATTAAACGATAGATAGGTTTTCTGTTTAGAAGCGTAATAGGATGCGTTTGGATTAATTATAAAGCGTAAACCGCGCGTAGAAAGTGGAAGAGAGTTTGCGAGTTTCTAAGCGTAACTTCATTAATTTTGAATGTTATCCTGTTAATTTCGGATGTCTAGAGCTCTGGACGAGTTGAGAGCATTCCATAAGATCCGGTTTCCAGCTGCTTTTCATTGTATTCACGCTTTTACTTATGTATCCATCTTCAATTATTTGCTACGTTAGAGATTATCAGTAACGCTAATTGTACGTTTAAGATTACTATCCATACAGTATATTAACTTTTTACCAAGTGCATGTTTACGATAAATGTCTTGTAACTTGCATGTTCGGATTGCTTTTCAAATTTTATTATTATAATCGCGACCGTGAGCCGTGTCTCATTATGCACAGTGGCAACAAAATTTCGGAAAGTTTCCTACATTGCGCACAGCGTATCCATAAACAAATGTTACAACGAGTGTTCGAATATCTTTGTGAACTACCTTAATGATTCGACTGTAAGAATAAAATCGTTATGCCGGATACTGTAACATTAGGAGCGTAAGAAAAATGCAGTAAGACGGCGAGAAAGGAAGAAGAGAAGTATAGAAATGCGCTAATGGTGAAACTAGACCGTCACGAGCCCGATACATAAATTACTATGCCGTGTGAGGTGTCGGTATATGCCTTTAGGCGGTGCGAGATTCAAACAGCGTTGCATCAATAATGGTTTCGCCCTCGACGCTGTTAATGAGATATCAACGGAGAGAAAGGCAACGATTCGGCGAATTTTCACCTTAACCATGGTATCTGACGTCGATGTTTCCGAGCAATTTACTTACTGATTATGCTCCGGTACATAAGGATAATTGCGGAAAAGTCAGGTAAACGTGAACAGTCGTTAGGAAGTTTTATAACGTTCCGAGAATTATTATCTCATCTGGAAGTTTGTAAAATAATAGAGAAATAATACGTTTAATATTGTTATATAAGATAATAAAAATAGGATCAAACGATGTTTTGTTTTATGTTTCTCTTACGTCTATATCCACTGTGACTTTTAACAATCCTTTTAATTGTTATGTGCTTCATTCGCGTCGATTCATTATTTACTTTAAATGACAGAATTATATATAATCAATAACGATTCAATTAAATATAATCGGTAGAAAGACCCGGTTAGAATGATTAAATTTCCTTCCCCAAATTACAGATGTTGAATAGAATTGATTATCGTATAATAGCACAACGAACGAACAACTTGTACATTCAATACGTTTCATTGAATTCCATTTTACTTCAATTTTTATCTTCCAAAAACGAAAAAATATGACGTTCGATAAGTATAGGTTTCTTTTTACTCATCTGATAGATGGTTCAGTAAATAATTTCTAACAAGATTTTCAACAGCCTTTACAAAGATTAAAATCGTTCTATTTCTAAGCTTTAATACACTACATTTTTCAATGGTTCAATCTTTTCCCTTCTCTTTAATAATCGCCACAAATTCCATCTTATATTTAATCGAGACTTACGAGGACTTTTTATTTTTCTCATCTATTTAGCAGTTATAAATAGTTAAATTGTCACGTTCTTTATCTGTTGATATCAACAGTTGTCCAAATATTTATCAACGGAGTTATGCGTCCTATAAGCTCGTTCACGCTAGTTGAATCGCATGTTCATTCTCGACAATCTGTCTTCTCATTGTCACGTACGGGAAACAAAGGAAAGAAAGGAAAATCACGAGGTTGTTAAACAACGAATGAAAGTTGAACGCGACTTTAAGACCGTTTAAGAGCGCGTTTCAAGCGTCTCGCTCCAGAAAATCGATAAATATCTGAAAGTCCTCGAAATATGCCGGAGAGTGATGAACGATCCGCGTTTCACGCCAACATCGTAAATACGGTATAATTATTAAGCAGATGCTTTAATTGGAATTCATCCGTTTGAGTTCGGTGGATCACGTTCTAACCAAGAAATTCGTTCCGTTGCTGAAACGTTCTCGGAAACGCGCAGTGTGTCCTGTAAGTTTGACGTGACATACATCGATGTCTCGCTCATTACCAACTAATCGGCGAATTCCCCGGGGAAACCTTGCGCTGACAGTTTAAACTACGAGACGAAGCCGAGTCTAACGTAATAACTAAATATCTACGTGCTGGTGCGCGTTTAACTCGACCATTTCACGAATAATGGTGCCGTTTCGCGTGTTATTTCAATCGATTCTACCCTCGCTTAGTTTGAGAAATGTTTTACCTTTTAATTTGATAAGGAAACAATTGAGATTGTATTTCGTTATAAATATAATAACGTTTGCATAATATTTCATTGCTTTAGTAACTGATATTCGTTTAAGTTAATTAAAACTTGTTATTAAACAAATGTAATAATTCCCTTTTCTACGGTATTTGTAGAAGAATCTACGCTGGTCCGGACAGGATCTTTAAAAAAAATAGATCCGTAATATTCAAGATGTTTTAGAGAAAAGAGCTAACAATGTTTGGATACGTTAATTTAACAGAAAATTACATCGACAAAATGAGAACCTTAATTCTACGTGAAATTAAAAGCTCACAAAACTGAGATTACCTTTTATCCCGTACTTACAGCAGAAAATTATATTTCGTAACTTGGTTGTAACTGAAGCATTACCTGAAATCAGAAATACTAAGATTAGAAAAGGAATATTTATTGGTAATGTATTCATAAAGAACATTTATTACTAAATTCACTCTCTCATTATGTTTATAGATGTTTATTCGAATTGTATAACAATTATGTTCATAGACTTTTCTCACAAATCTGTTTATAGATCGATGTGACTTGTTCGCGTGTTAAGAAAATTTGTTTACATGTTCTAACGTGTGTACAAAAATAAATGAAGCTAAAATATCCGATTCCAATAAAATTCTATGAAGAAAGCTGTAATAATCTATGTATAATCTAGTGAGACGATTGGATGAAACAGATAGGGGAAGGGGGAGGGTTGAATAATTATGGAAATAACCACAAAACTTTACAAAGTACGAGACTAAAAAATACGGAAACTGTCGTTGCAGTACTTCAATTATAAAATGTAAATTTATAATCTAACACGAGATCGTAATATTCAACGTAATAAAGACCGTGTAGACCATACAAATTTTCTAGAGTATTACGAAATAATGAAAAATAACGGGACAATTTATGTACACGCGAAAGTTTGTTATTATATATTTAAAAAAGAATATTTATATTTTATATATCTTGGCAAATCTTCTCTTCCAGTTTGAATACGTTTAATGTCTTTCCAGGAATTTATTTCAGTTTGAAATGCGGATATAAAACTGGTAAGCTAAATATATGTACTTCCAGAAATTTTACGACTTTCCCGACTCGCATTCTCCTGCCGCGTTATAAAGTTTCGACTTTTTCGTTCTTAACTCGCGAGGCGGCATTAATTTCGTATAAATTCGATGCAACAATATTTCGGATGTACAAGCTATGACAGGGTGCATGGTGGTTAGCGGAGTCACAGCTAAAAATATCCGGCAAAGCAAGAATAAACGTTTACGAAAATAACAAAGACAGTTTTATCCTGTTGACCTGGAATCTAAAGTACCTCGGTAAGCAACTCGGTTTAGATAAAATTAACGTCGCTTCGAATGTTCGTTTTATTTCTAAATCGAATTCGCGAATATGTGAAATTTAAAATTATCGCGTTGAATCAATCTCTTGTAATCGTAAGACGAACGAATTCAATGGAATGTAAAATAAGCAATATAGGAAGGTAACAATTGTATGAAATCTCGAATTTCTTTCACTATTTGTATAATTTAAGGATATAATTACGTACGATTATATGATGTAAAAGGCTATAATTTGTTTAGCTTTTAAATACACAATATTATTTAGCAACATATTTTATTTATACTTTCTATCTATCTAGCTGGCCACGTAGCATTAATTATATTTTATTGTCTCATTACCAAGATTCTATCAAAATTCTATCGATGTGAGAGAATGGTGCTCCTGTACAATATACGAGATCAATTTTGAAAATAATACGAATTTATATAAACATTCACAGTCTACTGCTAACAATATTACAGCCCATCGACTACAACAAAGAAATAGAATGCCGCAGCACGTATGTACACGTCGCACATTCAACTTTCCAATGAACTCGCTAAAACCCCGCAAGTTTCCACCACACACATGGCTTCCCGCAAGAATGAACCTAAGAATCGAATTCGACCTTAAATCTCCATTGTCCCCGGCTCAACGTCCGACCCTAGAACCCTATCATTCAGCGTCTCAGCACATCTTCAAATTCTTAAAATTGCTTTTGCCTCATTGTTCCTTCAAACTGCGGCAATCGTCTCCAATTGAACTCGCGAACTCGTATCAGATGGCCTGGAAGAGATTTTTCAAAGTCTTTGGAAAGGTGTGCTATTGGTCGACGTCTTCGCGTCAAAATAAACGCGTGGAAGAAGAAGAAGAAGAAGAAGATTGGAATCGATCTGGATGTTGCAGGCGAATTCGAAGGACGAGGAAGGTGAGGCCCGTGCAAGAGGACGCTGTCAATGACTTTGGCGTGCCGGAGAAAAGTAAATATAGCACAGCGACCAAACCAGTTCTCTTAAAATAACTCGCGGTCCTAAGGAGCACATTCTCCATCGCATCGACGGCATTTTGGTACCAGGGAACACGGCCGATCGCCACCGAAAAACGACAGGACAAGCTGACGCCAGGCTGCGCCGCGATCCTTTCGATCTATCGTCCGCTTCTCGCGTTCTCGTTCGCTTTCAGACTCGGTATACGCGAGAGAGACGCGTCATTTTTGTAACTGTACTATTGTTCATGTAATTGCTTTGCTAAGAAGTTGATATAAGTGAAAGCTAACAGCTGAAAATCCTTTCCCAGTTTTCCGATCGCAAACTATCGATATTTGAAGAGTCGTCTTATAGCAGAGCATTTGGATTTCGACTAAAAATCTGATTGAAATTATTTTTGCAGTTTTAAACGTAAACGCACTTGAAAGTGACAAAACGAAATCAAATAATTTACTATGTTTATTATCTATTTTATTATGTAATTTTCGTATCGGAATTCTTTATTTAAATTCAATTTAGCACAGCATATAGACCAAGAGGGGAAAACTTACTCCTTATATCTGCACATTTTTCTTTAATATGTTCGCCTTGTTATTATTAGTTCGTAATGCAACAGCGATCTACTAATTGTTTTGAACAATATAAGTATAATTTTAGTAGAGAATAAATTGTCCGTTTCTAGAATTACATTTTATGGATATCTTAAAATAGACGATTCCTTTGGATGCGTAACTTTCTTTTCAGCGGATTAACTAAATGTAATTTCGAATGTAACTTGCTATCGTGTTAGGACATGGATTTGACGCTAACGGTCAACGTTTGTTTTTCATACCTAGTTTCTTTTCAGATGTAAACCAGGTGACAAGTCGCTAACAGAGATCGTATCGCGTGTAAATTTGTTCATGTAAATCTGTGTGTTGCTGCAACGCAGTGTTATTGAGAGGGTTGTAAAAATGACGCGTGTCGCTCCACTAGATCATAAGTGTTCTGTTCACCGCTCGGTGAAATTGATGTACGAGTGGCTGGTTCTGCATTTTCCTGCTTTTGGGGCTGAACAGATAGGAAATAATTTTTATAATTGCGTAAATTAGCGAGCAACATTCATAGCGAAAGATATTCATGTAATTTTGTGAAAAGCAACTAAAATACAATGTCGAAGATCCTTGTGAGAGATATAAATATTCGTAGAATTTAATTGTAAATTTGAATACCTATAAACTTATAGCTTTATGAAAATTACTTTCCTCAAAAATATATATACGTTCGTATGATAGGTATTGTCCTTACATTTTGAAAATATTAATTTAAAAAACTGTGTTTTTTTCACCGAATATGAAACCATTTACTTCTTCAAATAGTTTGCATATTTTCTTTCATCCTTCCTTCATGCATAAACCATAAGAATTATTTGTTTATTAACGACTGTCCAGCACGAAGTTACATCCGAAACATCGATCTAAATCAAGCCACGAACTATCCATGTTACATGCAACGTTACCATAAATGATGGGCCAGTTCGTATCAACATCAATCAATAGATGATAATAGAGCGCCATCAGGAACTGTCCGTTTGTTACTGATTTATTGTTTCGTTTATTGTTTCCACTCTTTGCTCGATTATAGATTTCTCTTAAATCAACGTTAACCTTTCTTCCGTAAACCGTGATTTATATTTTTTCGCTTTTTTTTTATTTTTTACATTTCTTTAAAAAATATTCTATTACGTATCTTTATACATGAATATTTGTACGAATAATTTTTAACATTCAACACCTTAGTCGTAAACGAATAAAAATTAAATTCAACCGAATTCATATTTAAACCTCTTTGCAAAATAGTTTCTGTAATTGTTAGTTTTAGAAAATATAAAATAACGATGATCGTTGTTAGGAAAATAACTTCAGTGATTACCTGTTCCTTGAAACAAGTATAAAATTCGTCACACATGTTTCTTCTGCCAGTTTGTTGCACAATAGATAATAAACGCTGTTCTTTGATGCGTGAGCTTTTGCTTTAGTAATTTAAAAATCATCTTCCTTGAGACAAGTATAAAATTCGTCACACATATTTCTTCTACCAGTTTGTTGCACAATAGATAATAAACGCTGTTCTTCGATGTGTGAACTTTTGTTGTGTCCCTTTGAATTATTTTGTTCGTAAATTGAGATTATTTTTGTCTTAATTAAAAATTGTCCTTTTAAAACAAGCAACGCTTATTCATTCCTTTTGTTAAAAAAAAAAAAAAAAATGTAATTCATTACGCAACAACCTAATGTTATCTTATCGAATCGTTCGCAAAAAGTAACAGCAACTGTTCATCGAATAAAAACCTTGAACTTTGTCCAACGATAACAAATGACCGCCTCTTAATTAGATGAAAAAACCAGCGGCGACGAGTACAGAGGCACCGAGAGACCAACGAACAGAAAACGGTGACGGAGAAGGGCTTAAACGTTTCCGTGAAGTTTGAAAGGCGAGAGGCTCGCGAGAACGAGAAGAACTGCGAAAGAAAGGAGCAGAAGTGGCCCAGAGGTGCGTCGCGACACGGCGCAATTATTTAGCCAAAGCTTATCCTGCAGTTGGCCTCCGCGCTGCAGTTCAACCTGTCCGCTGCAAAACATGCTTCAACGTGATAAATCCTCCACGTAATTGAGTAGCGAGTGTAAATGAAAAATTCAGACGAACGGCAGCCGTCTAGCGAGCGTTTCTCTATTTTAGTTTTTTTTAAAACCACTTTTCTCCTGGAATTTCTGTTAGTCGTTACTTGCCACATGTACACGAAAGTTTCGAGAGGCTTACAGTTATCCCGAGGCTTCAGATAGAGTTACCAACTAAGCGTATGCATTTACTTACACGATGTACGTAATACCTCGATAGATGTGTTCTCGATCATTTCTGCTTCTAATTGCTTTGCTAAATCCTGTTTTAGATATTAATTAAATTTTAGACATTTCGATAGAAAAGATTAGATGTTGTTAAAATATGGATGGCTTTTAAATATCTGGTTATTAGCTATTGATAGTTATTGCAATATATAGGTTCTCTAAAGACTTATAAAATAACTTTCTAGATATATAAGTTCTATCAAACTATGGAAGATAATGTCAGTTTACTAGGAAAATTGAAATTCGATGTATTTTACACCACAATATGAAATTAATTAAATAGCTATTACAAACCTAATAAAATTAAATACCAATCTAAAATTTTACACGTCCTTATAACGTAGGCTTTATAGAATTTTATAAAATGGTATTATAGATATATATATATATATATATATGTTTATATTAATTTAACATAATATTTAATAATATAATATAAATTAATATAATTATAATATTATATTTGGCATCGTCCTGCGAATTTCTTTACTCTATTTTTGACATACGTTTGCAGTAAATAATAGCAGGGTTTAAATTTATTTCTCCGAGCAATCTCACTGTTCAACATCGATATTTCAATCCTGTAGATCCTTTACATTCGTATGCCCCAACGGCAGACATAAAGGCGAACAAATAACTCATTCCTTATGCTTTTTGCTATCTTCGCATCACTCTACGCTTCCTTTTTCACTCTGCACTTCCTTTCTCCTGTTTCATCCTACGTTCTTTCTTCTCTTGTCATTTAATCCTCCCTTTATTCTTCCTTCCACTTATTTTTTCTATTTCTCCTGCTTTTACTCTCTTTTTCGAACCTCTCATTTCCTTTTACTCCTTTATTTGTTTCTCCTTCTATTTATACGTATTCTCCTTCCTTTGAATTTATTCCTTTCGTTCCTCTGAACTTTCGGCAGTAAAAGACCTCGTTTTAAAAATGTTCTAGCAACATTCATTTTCAGAGTAAAAAGTGTATTTTTAACGGCGGTAATCCTTCTTGAAACTCGTTTTCACTTGTGCTCACTTTATTTCGCACCTGATCTTCCATCCGCATCGCAATTTCTTCTGCTACTATAAATACTCAAGTATCCTTTGCTCCTACTATTTCTGTTTCATCCATAACGTTTTGAAGTAGGAAGGCTACGTACGAGAGACAAGCTACATTATTGGTATTTCAAGCATGCAGGCGCCAATAATAGTTTCATTTCTTTCTTAAATTGTAGTTGATATACTAATATTTGTCATTATATATTAATATGTAGTAATTACTAATTTAATAATTTTACTTCTTAAACACTGGCTCATGGCATCGAAAACCTACTGGACATCAGCATTATTTTCGCATCTTAATCTTATTTTATACTTGTAAAAGTTTTATTCGTTTTTTATATTTCTTACGACGTGAAGTTTTATACAAATGTAACTGGAAGAAAATCTATTAAATCGATAGGTAGCTTCGAGTTTTATTTCCTTCTATTTTCTTGTTTGAAAATTTAACAGAACTTGTTTCATCTCTAAAACAGTCATACTTCCAATACTTGCAGTTCTTTCTATCGTAGCATAGACCTCTAACCTTTAACCTTCATACGACTCCTATCACTTTTCCAATTCTTCCACTCTTCTATCCAATAATCCTCTTCAACTCAATTCCTCTCTTCAGCTTCTTCCATTTCCTTTGTCCTCTCGATCCCTACCTTTGAGAATTCATTTCTAATCGCCTCTAACGAACTTCGTTCTGCTTCTGATAGTTTTCAATGTATGTAATATAGCAAGTCTGTAAATTGAAGCACTAGACAGCGGCATCGAACGAGGTGATAATCAGAATCATCCTCCTGCGTCTTCATAATGATTAAATAATATTATATGTAAGTAACTATCAGAATCCTCTTGTTCGCTTTGTCGATTGTATTATTTATATTACTATGTTATATATAGTAATTATATAACTGTACGATAATAATCGTTACAAGGGCCCAAAATTTCTGTTTAGGTTCCAATTTTTAAGTTGGTTATTGCATCCATTCTAATCATCTTCTTATATCGGTTTCAAAAATTCTCTCTTGTATCTAATTTAGGGTAATTGAATTTGTTACATATTTTTTTACTAGTTATTTTATCACGCAATTATCTCATGATAACGAACGATGAAACCAATTACTAAGATCCCGCGGCGCACCAACGAATATATTTGTACAGGTACTGTTGTTTCGCCTGTCGTTAAAAGCATCCCATTGTTTAAAAATTGCACACCTGTGCATCTCTGGCGGTGCAGTAATTAAAAATCGCTGGTCCAGACCATGAATCTTGCCAACGTCAACCGTCTCCTCCATCATCCTGCGATTCCTTCGCGATCGTTATCTGTCCATCTCTCGATCGTCCGCGCATCTTCCGGTAATTGGAAACGCGTACCGCGATGGACGCGTATGAGACAGCGCGACAGAAAGCACACAACCAATTGTCCAAACTGGCCACCCAGAAACAGATGGGTCCTGATGCTAGCTGGATAGACACAATGCACGGATATATGGATGGTTGCTCAGGAACGGCGTAATTGCGGTAACGAGTGGAGACTCTCGTCCGTTCGCTCGCGTCAGACGCGTCGACGTTGAAATATTTGAACCCGCGCCCCATAATTGTACGCCGAATATCGTTCCATAGGTTTGTTTCGACGGCGTTCTGTAACACGACGCTTCGTCTACGTTTCGTTGGATGGAAAACGTGGTGTCGAACGGACAGTGGCAGGGAAATTGGAAATCGCGATCGAGTAAATCGCGCGCAGGCTTTGTTTCTGGGTCGCGTTGGTCGACCGAGTGAATTTTGATTGCTACCACGGTTGGGAAATTGCACCGATGGATGATGAATGACGCGTAGATCATCGGGTTTTTGCTCGATCTGTGTTATATTCCACTGTCGACAGTGTTTTACTGGCTGTTTTGGGCTGTTAGCTTGGTTTCATTTGATATAGTGCTGGCCAATTTTGGGTCGGCAAATGAGTGGTTTTGGAATATGGTTTTCACGGCGGGTTTACTGGTTTACTCTAGTTTGTCGGGGTAAGTGTAGAAAACGGGCTACGTGCTTTTGATACATCGCTGATCTTGAATTATAATGTCACGTTTCGTTGCTGTGTAATTTTTATTTTCAAAGATTGCTATTGAAAGTAGTCGCCACCTTCTGGTAATTCTAATTTGTTACAGAAACTGTTAATTTTATTTTATTATATTTACTAGGTGTACAATGAAAGCGGAAAACTTCTTAAAGCGGTTAACCGAATTAAGGTGTTTTCAAAACTACCAATTTTTTTCGGATCGAATAGTTTTCAGTTTTGTTTTTAATTTTTTACGCGGAGTAATGGGTTACGTTGATTCTTGCATTAAAAGATACATGTTTTCGTTCGAAACAACAAAGAGATTAAAATAATTAACTAAATTTCGTATGCCCCTTATACGTTCAGTCTTAAAACAAGTACCGAGATCAAACTATGTTTCGCTCGAGATTATGTAGCTTTCGTTTGAAATATTTATCCGAGGATCAGTTAAATCCGTTGAATTATAATTCCAGTAGTATCTATTTATCTAAACGTCAGATATTTCACTGCTGCTACGTTATGTCAGATGTAAATTATTGATACGTCACATCCATCTAATTTATGTTTGTCATTCTTACTTGAGAATTTAAATTAAAGTTGGGATTAAAACAGGATTTAGGAATATTCCCTGTTTTTGTTCCATCGAAACATTCTGGCGCTTTAATAATTATTGGTTTTTCGATTTTCTAATTCTGTTTATCATTTTATCACTTTAATTTCTTAAATTTAATCGCTCAACAACGTATAGTATGTGAATGTATTTAAATATTTTATTGCGTAAAAAATCTTTCTTCTTCAACTTCTTTCGATTCATTTTAGTTTCCCAAATTTCCCCGATTCTGTACCTTGTTATAAAAAAAAAAAACTGTTATTAATAATTAATTCTGTAACATGTTAGTTAAATTACTATCTAAAAACAGTTAACGTTAGTTAGCCGAGGAATATTTTAATTTTATCTGAAAAGTTTCCCCGTTCGCTTCCTTTAATGGTTCTCGTAGTTTCGCATAAATGCTTTCTGTTGTATCGTATACATTGTTTGATCAATGAAACAGTACCGTACGCCTGATTCATACTATTCAAGCCAGTACTACTTGTAATCGATAACATTTGTTTGGATATTCTGGTTACGTAGCAACGTTGAGGTATATGGTGATTTCGATGAATGTCTCTCTGACACTCGAGTCATTGTTCTCTGTTAAGAATTGGTTCAAAATGACTGAATACCACAAAGCACATTCAGATTGTTACCATTAACATTCGCTCGAAAGAAGAATGAGAAACGAGACAGAAATACGTATGTATGTATGTATGTATGTATGTTCGATGTATTACTCTCTGTCTTATTGCCATAAGTTTATTAGATTTATTAGGTCAGACGTAATAAAAATATTGACGTTAATAAAGGAAAATAATAACATCGTAATATACATATAGATTATCGATATTCCACGTAAATATATTTACAATAATAATTGCGTTTTGTATTATAATTATATAATATAGTTACACAATATTAATATTAATAATAAATATCTGTTGTTATGTTTCAAATTATGAATTAAGCTCAATAATGCGTCATTTGCGTACAGATTTAACGTATGTTTATTTGAATAATATATTGTTCGATCTGCTGTTTAAATCCTTTGTAACGCGCATTCTCAATAATTATTGCCTCTTAAGCAGTTTTTTAATTTTATAATAATTTTCCATATCACTCTTAGTGATATTCGAGAACAATTCTTCCGCCTATCATTTAAAGAAACAATGGTCTAAACGACTTCAATTCAGTGAACATACACATAAAGCATTTAATTTCTATTTAAGAAACCGAAACCATGTTTTTCTTTATCAAATTAATACATACAAGCTGTTGTTTCACAATCCTGCTGTTCTCTGCCACTGTGAACTCAATAACTGACGTGAAACGTAACGCATAGAAGTCAAAGATAATGAAAACTGTAAAGCAAATAGTAAACTACGATGCTTTACTATAGTTGATATAAAACGCGAAATCGCCTTGCTTTCTTTTTAAACCCAACGCGCACGTATTTTGTGATTTTGAATAAAAATAGCAGACAGAGAGAGAAAGAGAGAGAGTGGAACACTTTTGTTAAACCCAATGCTTATAAATAGAATATTTTACGTCTTTCTTCTGTTTGTAAAAATATATTCCTTTTTTTACTGGCGTTCATACATAGCTACAAATGGTTGAAAGCTTGTTGCTGCAAACAGTAAGAAAAACTTTTAGATATAAATATTCATAAAGTTTTATTGTTGCAGCTTTTATGCACGAATATAAAGATAATATTCGTACGAACTGCTCTTTTAAAAATGAAGAATAAATAGTAGATTAACGATAAGTAAATTTGATAGATTGAAAGAAATTATTCTTTCCTTTTATGCGTTATTCCTGCAGCTGGAATAGAAATTTTTTGTGAACAGATGTCGTTTTATTTCTGAGTTGGACTTATCGCATCTAGCTTCAATAATTTACCGCATATTTTTCACTTTTACTTGATATTTACTTTTGTCAATTTCCTACTATTTTCAGTCAAGTTGTATAAAATCTCAAACTCGAACGTAATTCATCATTTACCTTTAATCCTTTTCTCTTATTTACAAATCAATTACGCACAATACAAAACACGAAAAAGAATATACAAAATAGAAATCTACTTTCTCTTGTAACTAAGAGAAGAAGGAAAAATTGAATGAAATTGAATTAAATTAAAATTGAGCAGTAGATGAAAGCAAGGTTTTCCAAAAACTCCAGTAATGCTCTTTCTCATACGTTACAGTGTTAATAAACCGAAAACAAATTTTACATTAAAAATTCCTTAACTTAAAACAGACATCAAAATGTAATTATCGGAATAATTAACACAACCTACTCGAATATTTCGTTTTTCTCAGCTCTACATCATTTTGATAAATTGAACAAAAAATTAACGGTGCAAAGGAGCATATTTTCAATTTGATACCGGTTGAACCACTTCATCCTTCAACGACTTACCACCACGTCGACTGATTCATCCACTCGATGGCAATTTAATGATACCTCGAACAATCGCACGTTCGAAACTCGTCCTTCTGATTCGAACTTGCAAAATGGCTGTTCATCGAATTCAGCGCGCACACTTGCACGCTTATCCAATATCGAGCGAAAAACTCGAGAACGTTGAACAACATCGGATCCATTCTCGGTGTGCAATCGCGTGAAATACAAGTACTCCCGGTCCTGTGCCGAACTGCGTCTTATTCCAGCGAATGGAGCAGCCCTTACAGCTTAGAATCGACGACCGGACTAGCACTACAGTCTACAGTCGATTTTCTGTGAATTGAACGAGATTTAAGTCAAAGGCGAGGCTTTCGTCTCACTGGATACTCGACAGGTTGGCCGACTGCGACAGATGCACAACAGGACCGTAGCCGAGAATGCACTTACGAGCAGTGAAACAGAATCCGCAAATCCACCCTTATCCCGTGACTATTCTCGATGTACCTTTCACACGATTTATCTCGTTCTTTTTCTACCATTCTCTGAATTGTACGTAAATTCTAACCATTTGATACCCTGCGTCCAACTGGACTCGACATATTATATGTACTGTTCCTATATGTCCTTTTTCAGCTTCAACCCTTTGTGTTATAGGTAAGGCGAAATTTTATTCTTGAATATTTTTCCTTCGAATATTTCTTTCCTTTTTATATCAGGAAAAGTTTGAGATATCTGGATTTAATATTTGATATAATTATAATTTATAATATGGGGATATTGATACGTATTTTGGAATTTTGTCAAACCTTTTCAGAGTGTGAAAAGTATGAAAAAGTATAAAAATGTTTCGTTCGGATATGAGAAATTCAGTTTGCCTGTGTAGGGAGTTTATATGTGAAATATATTCTCTTATGCGTGTTTTAAAAATGATTTCATAAAAATATGCCAAGCATCCTGAAGTAGCATAGAAGTATAAAGATACATGCAAACTTATTATATACGATAACATGTCGATATATAAATCGAGATTACGATGAACAACTTTCGAAAATAGATCAATGAATATGAACTAATTGGGATAAAATTGTTTAAATTACCGCACGTGTTATTTTATTTTTCTGTTTTTTCCTTATTTTTTTTTTTTTTTTTTTGCGTTCATTTTCAGGACATGTAATAGTCATAGGATGGAATTTTGCGTAGAATATTATGCGAGATTAACGAAACAGATTTCAAATGCTATCCGATTAAATGTTGGATAACTTATTCAAAAAGTTCTGCAATTTTCCGCAGTTAAGAAAATAATTAGGAAAATAATTAATAAAGTTTCTGAAACGAAAGTGCGCAGGACGCTTTTACGAGTTACATAAAGTTAGAACTTATGCAAATGCGTATCGCGCGTTACAATAATACATACTTGTACTGTTACTATTAATAAAATTCAAAGATATAGAGAATTTTGGAATTTAGTAGAATTGAGAGTCCCAGAATTTTAGAGCTTAGAATTTCGAATCTAACAAAGTGGAAAGGTTTCGATATATTGTTCCCAATTTAGGATCGAAAAAGATACGGTTTATAAATAGGCGTAAAGAAAAGTGTAATTTTAATCACAAAACGAACTAAAATATGAATAATAGGCGAGTGGGTGAGATAAGACGTGACGAATAAAATATACGACACGATAAAAAAATAATTTTCAGGATAATGTGCGATACCATCGGAGATAAGCGAAACTGAGAAGTGGTTGATGCTGGTTCTAGATAATCGCAGAATATCTTTCACTGTTCACATGAAATTTTCATTTGACTCCGTCGGGCTGAATTATTTAGAGGTTTCATTTTAACGTTCATATTTCACAGTCACCAAATTAGATAAGAATGTCGGCTCCTAAATTGTAACAGATCTGAAAGAAACTAGGCATTGCGTTTAAATTGTGAATTAACAAAGAAAGACGAAAAGTACATGAAAAAAGTGGTATTACCTTCATATCGACAGTTGAATAATGAGAATCATTATTATCGATTTAGGATAGTTCATAAGTCAAGTACTTAATGTCTCTAGTATTTGACAAAAATGTTAATATTACACGTTATATTTAAAATCATTTTTAAATTCACCTACTTTAAAAGTTGTTAAATGAACATTCTTAAAAGCTGTTGGATGAATATTGTTAAATAACAGAAATTTCAGATGACAATTATTTATTCCTTTTTAAACGACACTTGTATTATAATTGTATTAAATGATCAGATCAATGATACAGTGTAACCACATTGCGATATAAAGACTTTTCCAACATTCTGCAAGCGAAAGTAAAGAAGCAGTTTTTATTTAATACTTTAAAATTAAATTCCCACGATTAATAGAAAAAAAACAACGTACTACTCTTACGTAAGAAGTAAATTTTCTAGAAACGAGCTTTTAAGTGTGTCCTCCGCGGAAAAACTTCTAGCAAAATGTCGCCAAGTTCTATCGAGTGTTTATCGAACGAGGTCCGACGAACGGCCAAGTAAATTGTAGTAAAATTCCCGGAACTTTCGAAGTTCAAAGATTTTTAAGAAGTTGAGTTTGTATAAAAAGGTGGAGGCACACGGGAAAATTGCCTTTAAAGTGGCCCCCAGGAAAACGCGTTCGCGACGGCTTGCAATCAGAATTTCTAAACACTTTAAGAACTTTGGTTGCACGAGTTCTGGCTCCTTTTTCAAGGAAACGTTCACGCGGAAACGCGCAATTATTTCTCGATTACAACGAGATCCATCTTTTGCCTTTCGACACGCGTCGAAGTAGCAATTTCCAGGCTTTCAGGCTAATTTTTTCACGGAATGTCTTTCAGGCCTTTAAAAGTTCCAAGGTTGTGGAGGAATTGCGTACGATCACCGATATTTAAGAACAAGTATTTACCGGTATGTATTATTAGTAGACTGTGAGTTAATATTTTTATGAATTCGTATTTTAAATAAATTCATATTTTTATGAATAGAAATAAGATAGTGTAATCTGGATTTTTTAATATCCTCCGAGAAAACTCGATATCTCCATTAAAAAAGCTATTCGTCAGTGATTCACGTTGCTTTGAGAAAACTCAATTTCATAGAATCAATGAAGCTTCCTCGTTCTATTTGAAGCATTCCCAACCAGCTTTTAAAATAAACGTCAAGTTGAATTACCAAAATATCTTCTTCGACCTGCGTGTAAATGTAATAAACCATCTAAGTATACAGAGCATTTAAATAGAATCGCATAATTCTTAATGGAATATCTCGAAATTATTAGTCTATTTATTATTATACATTCTTTTACTATATATGCTCTACTGTATACTTGGATGCTTTACTAAATACATTTACACGCAGGTTGAACAAAATATTTTGATACTTAACTTGACGTTTATTTTAAAAGTTGCTTGAGAATACCTCGAATTGAACGAGGAAGCTTCATTGATTCCATAAAATTTTGTCAAAGCATCGTCAGAACAATGATTATGTATTATTCGTCTATTTACGTCGAAGAACCATTAGTTTGGAACAAATTTAAATTTCACCCTAACGCCTCTACCTGGAAGCTTAGAATCTCCATCTGCATTTTCTACACCTAATCACCTTGAGTTGAAACATATCGATTTTTTTCTAACCAACGTCATTGTTGAAACATTTGCAATTAATGAATTAAAATCGATTAAAATTATTCTTATAAGGTCATTCTTATTAACATAGTAATATACTTGCAAAAATGAATCCACTTTAATTTTAATCGGTTTTGTTAGTAATCTAACGCTTTCTAGAAATCCGTTTTTTCCTTTTCTGAAACATCGTGTAATGACAGTCACAAGCCACCCGTTTCTATGCTACATTACAATGTGCATAGATTTCTTGCATCGACGAGGTCTGGCTCGACCATTGTTATTGCTAATTTCTCGCATAATTGACAGATTCACGCTTTTTATCTTATCCTAGCCGCGTGTATGCAGTTAATAGCTCTTTTCTCTCCGTGAGAAAGATTATAAGTAGGACTGTAAGAGTCGCAAACGGGAGCGGAACCAAACTCTCGAGTGGCCTTCATTATATGCCGGATATTTCCTTCATAGGCTAGTCACAGTTGCAACCAAATTATAAAACTGCATTAACGCTGGTATTCTTCGCGTGTTCGTTGATTATATTGTAAGAACAAGCTGAAGAATACGTACGAAAAGTTAAATGGACATTACAAGTAGACTGGCGCGCGAATAAAGCGGATTTATCAACGAAAGATGTTATCAACCATCGATTATGGTTGATGAAAGCGATAGAGGTCGTGAAATGTCGTTTATCAACGATAACAATACGTATTGTAACATGTTCGATTTTCGAAAAATATAGGTTGATCGTAATTTTGAAAATAGCATTACAATAGGTTATCTTGGTGCGTATTGTACCATCAGTCTCGTAAGGATCAAAAATATTTTCTGTATCACATGTATATAATTTGGAAGTAGATTTTAGAAAATATGAATATTATTTAAAAACATACTCATTCATAAATGAGACGTTTAATAATAATTTTGGAGACTTTAGAAGTGAAATGGAACGTTGGCGAAACGTCGGAGGAAAAGGCTAACGTGAATATTAATAGCACGACCTGAAACCTGAAGGGTCACGAAATTCATACATTTGTCGAGAGTGAATTATATCAACTAAATCATTCTTTATTCAATAATTCGAAATAGCTCATTCATAACACAGAAAATTTATGATACAGTCGTGTACTCCTGTGCATACGACCGAAGCATACATTCAATTATCACTCTGTATCCACCTGATCGAGCAATCAGGCTCTCGAGCGACTGCGTCACAAACGATGTTTTCCAGTTGACAGCAAAAATTCCGAGAAAAATTATTCCTGGCCTGAAGTCTCACCACTCGCCGTGATTCTCGTTGCGCTTGTGCTAAAACGGATCAACGGATTCAAGCCGGATCGTTCCGTTAGCGATCCATGCGAATCACGAGCGGAGCTCGTATGTATCTGGGTCGAAGAGGGTCGCGGAAGAACGAAATCAGAGAGGAAAGGCGGATTAATCAGATTTCACCTGAGGTCGCCCACGGAATCGTGAGACGAGAATGTGTCGGGCCGCATAATCGTGTGAAATTATTGTCTATGAGAAATCTAGCCTAGAATCTCTGCGCATACCTGTATATATGTGTGTAAATTCCTGGCTTCGTATATGTGCACGTTATCGCGCTTTATTCTTCTGTCACTACATATGTGAAGAATGATTTTCGCGTGATATCACCGATCGTGATAGGTATAATTAATTTTGATTTTTAACTTCTAGGCAATTTGTTTCCGCTTTGATGCTTAGGTTTTCTTACTTAATTTTTTCATCCACGAATGTCTAACGTTTATTACGAGGATTTAATTGGTTTTGTAATTAGTTTTCGCAATAATTCTATGATGGGATTCACTGTTTTAAATGGATTATCATACGGTTGATTGAATTTTGTTGAATTTACTGAAGGGTCTTGGAAGCTGCAATACGAAGCTACGAAAATATTTTGAACAGTTTTTTACGAGGGGGAAGATTAATATTCAAACGCAATTTTTTAATGATGTTTCAGAATTGATTTGTTAATTATTTCCATCTGAATCGTAATTGTGTTTAAATTTTTCACTGTGCTGGTAGCTTCTAAGGCATATTTATGCTAAACAAATTATTGATATACGTAGAAATCGTCGAAGCATATTACATTTAATTTGAAGTTTTTAATTAAAGATCGAATCATACATCAGATCTTGATCAGATTTATTGGTTCTCAGGCTGCATAAAATTAACATGCACAAAAATCTATTGAAGCTAATTGAAATTAATTTTTCTCTATAAAATATTTTATTTTTAATAACCCATTGAGCGCATGTGTATAATGGAATTTCTTAATATTAATAGAAATCTATTACACTTCAAACCGTAAGTAAGATTTTAAACATATTCTTTAAAACATCGTATCTTTAATGCAATATAATGCAATGTAAATAATACAATATATAGAATTATGAAATTATTTACCAACAATCTTACATTTTCTTCGAATGCGTTCTCAGATAATTTGCACGTTGAAAAATTATTGAAGTACGTGAGAAGATGATAATCTGAAAGTGTAAGATCAGAGGGATACGTGGGATATGACCAAATCTCACATTTTATTCCATCCTTTCTATCTTCCTGAAATAACGAAATGTATATCTTCATTTCCCTTGCTTTTTGCCTGCGGTTGAATTCACGCGAAATCCATTTGTTCATATTCTTGATTTTCCCTATTTACATCGAGCGATGAATAACTGTAAAACGACTCATACCATGGATATTTTCATTAGTCTTCCATTTATCTATCATAAACACTAGTCTCTATGGTATTTTATAGTTCTCTCTTTATTTAAATTAACGCCTAGTTATTCTAACATTTACATAAGCTTCTTCAAATGCTGCATCATATCTTCAGCGATTTTACGATACATTTTGCAAGTTTAAACACATAAAAAAGTTACACGAACATCTTGATTATTCACGACACCAGATAACGAAGTTCTAACAGTCTTATTGTAGCACTTGTTAACATTCAAATGATATTGTTGTGCTATATAGATCATAGATGATTATACTATGCGAAGATATTATTGTAGATACTATTTGTTAGAAGATATTTGAATACTTCTTTGTTTCTAATAGAACGCAAGAACAAACTTAGAGTAGAAGGAGCGATTCTATCTTTTTACAATCATATCTAAATGTTATTATTTAATTACAGTTGTTACGTCTCGTGTTTCACGAAAAGCCGGTAAATGTTACTTCTAATTATTGTGATCAATTTGTACACTTTAGCGAAATCCTATTATTACATGTTGCTGTGAATCGATTAAAGTGTCAAGATACTTATAAGTAGGACGCATTAAATATCAGGTTACGTAGATACGTACATCCCTTAGGTGGTTAATAAGCGTAATTTGCGTTCTATATCTTACATGATAAATATTATTGATAGTTTATATCGCGTAAAATACAAAATATAAATTAAAACGAAATGAACTATTTGTAATATTAAATAACTCGACCCACATTCTTGTGAACCACTTTCGAACCAGCGATACCAGTTCAATGTTAATATTTAACACACGTCTATTATAGTAAATTTCTACTTTTCGTCTGATTTACAACAATTGAATATCGGACAAAATTTGGGGCATAATATCGATATCTATGCTAATTTCAAACTTTAGGAGAACGATATTTCATATGCACCAGTACACGTAATACTATCGAAATACAAGCATAATTGTGCAAAGCGTATAAATAGGCAAAATCCTTATGCCAAATTTACCATTCGAATTTGATTTAAGTAATTATAGGTGGAGATCAAAATTTGCAAGTACAAAATTGCAAAAGCACTCCTACTAGTTTCAAAGTACAAGAATTGCATTCTTAAATTACAGAGAATAGTGTGTTATAGAAAAAGAATAATGTTATAGAAATAAAATCTTTCATAACGCAATTATTGAAATTTACATGTGGAAACTTTAATATTTATACATCTGCTAGTGTATATCCTCATCAAAAACAGTCAAAGTACACAGAAGCTGGGAAATATAGCACGAATGATCGACAATAAATCTATTGTTATCGATATGTTAGAACATACTATCTTGAGTTTGTTGGATTAATCGACCTATCACTATATTTGCTTAAGACTTAGTAGTTCTGGAGTTACGAATTACCGATCATGTCTATGATCATAAACGTTCACTGTGGGAATATTCACCCCTCATCAATCCATCTATCTTGCTCCATTATCTAACTCTGTCAAGTAACTCTGACTAGGTATAATAATCAATAGTATATTATATCGTAATTCTTGCCTGGAACTACGTTATCAGTGAATCATGAAACTGTGAATAAATAAGTTACAGGAGCTGAGAAACTTGTTGTAACATCTTCAAGATTTAATTCACTTGATCTTTAGGTTTCGCGTTACTTTGTTACTTTATTTGAGACGTAATTATAGATAAATACAAATAAAAGCGTATATTTGATTTTAACATTATAATTTCTATAGGAACGAGATTAATTAAATTTACGGCAAGTAGAAAGTGAATTGTAAATTACGTTTGTGTATAAAATCATTATTATGCTTGTGAGAAATGTTTTGGAATTTGATTAATTTACTGTTCTCGCGTAAATTGCACAGTTTGTTCCCATTATCATTAAATCACGTGTTAATTTATAAATTATTGGTTTACATTAAATAGAGAGACAAATCGAGAAATTAATATTATATTACGGTTTGGAATCTCCTAAAGCGTTGGTAAAATCACTGAACTAATATCGCTATTTTTATTTTACTCGATATTTATAATCGGTTACAGTCAATATGCGTTATTAATAATATTAACTGAATTATTCAAGAAATTTTCACGACACTTTTTCTTCATAAAATTTATTTTCGTTATAAAACTACCGATAATTCAAGCTGCAATGGTTTCATTCCTTATAAAATCACCATGACTACGTATACAAGGATACCAACAATTTCTTTCCAAAAACCAACATGCAAAAGATTCATGTATATGTACGTAATATACATATGTACACATTTATGAATGGAGACGCTATAATATCCACTAAAACATACAAACCGCTTCCTTCCAAAATCCTTCGCTCGTTTCTTTATTCTGAAAACAATTTTACACCCTGCAAGATTTACGGGCGAAGGAAAAATATAAAAACGTTGGAAGCTTGGTAAGTTGGACCTTTCGAAGCAGCCCATACTGTCTACACGTAAAAGCTGAGACGAGAGAAGCGACAGGATGTTTTGTGAGATTTCATACGGCTAAAGCCTAGGCTATCGCTGTTAGTAGCCCAGTGATCTCCTTCGAGCGATCATTGATTTCTCGACCTGTATGTATATAATATATGGCGCGCTAGTTGAACTGTCGACGACGGGGGTGAGCGCGTGATCTATAACGCTTCTGTATTTGCACTTCGCGCCGAGACGTACGCATGTTTTACCCTGTTACGTACGGCCTTCGTCGAAGGAACTGGGACGAAAACGATGACAGTCGGTCGGCCGTGATTTACGGCGAAACGCGAAGAACCCATTCCCGCTGACTAATACCGCGCAAATTAATTTTCGACCGTCAACGTGTACATGAAATCATCGCGCGAGCTTCGGGATACACGCGCAGAACGTGTATGCCAGCATGCACGATACAACGAGATTGTAAAATCGGTCAAGCATCGGAGTTTATACGTTGCAATGTCCGAACGAGTGAATCGACAAAACGATGGAAAGATGAGGGCATAAAACCTCAGTCATGGTCGCAGCATGAAACAGCTTGCACTTCGGATTTGTATGTTCGACCTGTAGCGGAAAATGACGAATGTTCTGTGCGACCTTGGCCATTGTTCCATTGGTCGAGGATGTTTTAAGCGATGCTTTAATTTGGGATAGCTCGTCAAGGTATTCAAACACTTAGCACAGAATTTTGTTTACGAATATTTCCCACCCATTATACGAAGCTTCCTGAAATTTCGATAACGATGTGACGAGACACGATTGTCGCGGTCGTGTTGAAAGAAATCTGAAATCGATCTGAAAATGTACACAGATATTACAAGATATTTGTTACAAATATATATCTACCGAAAGATTAGTACCTTAAATATACTTATATTACATAATGAGTGGCAAGGATTTAAAGCATTAATATAATAAATAATTGTCCATTTAAATATGCTTTTGTAATATCTGCGAAATATATGTCTGTACTTGTTTTAAATTTCATCGATATGATCACGATAATCGAATCTCGTAATAATGTTGATGCGACTTTGAAATGTTCCGTTATACACGCATGACATATTCGTAAAATGTATCTGCAGATGTTCGGATACTTTCGTGAGCAACTGTACACATTAAACCAGCTAGAGGTTGCATATTAAGCAATTAAATCCGCAAGCAGTGAAATCGCAGGTGTATGATACATCTACAAACGCTCGAGCGAGTGGGGAATCGTGTCACAAGTGCAGAAGGTGGCACACGTAAGTACATATATACACGTCGTCGTCATCAGTTTGCTCCAGATACTCCGAAGACGAATACGTGTTTCACCAAGTCACACATGCCATTAACACACCAATTGGAACGAGTATAGTAGCTGCCTTGTCTCTCGATTCCCCTCGGGGTTCGTATCAAGAATCCGTGAGACGGATTCCTGTGAAATGTCCGCAAAAGACCTGCATGGGCGTCGCTCTCTTCGGCTAACAGCGAGAGACGGAAGAACGATAAGAGGCCACTTTTTTGTGGCGTTACGCACGGCCAAGTGCGGGGAAAACTGAAACTGAATTTTTCCTCGAAAAACTCGAGACGCGGCTTTCGTAAACTTCCTTCGCGTTGTTGAACGGCCGTTTATTATGTTTTCGAGCATATTGTTGTTATACCCTCGAGTAACATGCATAAAGAAGTTTTAATGGCCCCAGCTTACTCACGAGCCTCGGTTTATAATTTTATAATTTTTCTTTTTTTCTTTTCTTCCTTCCTTTACTGCGTTATTTGATTCTATGCTGTTTACCTTTATTTCGTTACAATTATGTACGTGTACAATTTCGCCTGTACGATAGCAGGTTAAACGTTTTAATTGCTTGGACTGGTTGACGTGCGTCACTTTAGCTGTATTATGCAGGGGATGTAATTTATCTTGTGATATAGATGGAAAGAATGTAATTTTACGTAAAAAAAAAAGGAAAGAAAAACGGAACTGAGAATGTAGAATAATGTTTGCTCGTCGCAGGATTTGTTTTTGAAGATTCATTAAATATGCATGCATTTGGAAATCTTCATTCGAATTTTTACGCATATCGTCCGTCTCGACGATTCATAACTTGATCAAACAGACTATTTCAATAAATTTGTTCAACTAATTAATACAATAAATATACGTTGAACGTATACCCATTTAATGAATCTTGTATCTTTTTTATTTTAATTAATAAAATTAATAAAAAGTTTCGTACGAGAAATATGCATATATTAAAGCTGCTGTTTTTCTTACATTTCCAATTTAACAGTCATATGTAAATTTCCGATTGATTACACAACTGACGGTGTATCTTTCGAATAAAAATCATCTTCGCGTTCTTCCATTTCAGTGCTGTATCGCGCGGTTTCTCAGCCCTTTGAGTCCGTTTCAAATTCCAGCACTCACCTTCCGTTCCGTCCGAAACAAATCCCGAATCGAGACACAAATCATCGATACCGCAGCGCTATATGTATTCACGAGAAAATCTTTCGCGTGAAGGCGCAACATGAACAGCAAATCGAACGAGAGGCACCCATAAGAAGAAGGCATGCGATGGTTCTCGGGGGCAGCCACGTCTTTATTCAACCCTCGCTCTGCTGCGGTGTTTTATCGTGCTAGAAAAATAACCAGCCGTTTCAACGAAGACTATCGAAACAATGGACTCTCGTTATTCCCTGCCGGATATTCAAAGCGTCTTCGAAACGGGTCACGAGCGTGCGGCATACGCACTGCGGATATCGCGAAACTTCCTCTGTTCACCCTCGCCACGCGACAAAGGGACGCTTTTCGGATGATAATCTCTTAATACGCAGCATCCTCTATTTCTTTGTTTCTTTCTTCTCTCTTTCTCCTTTTTTCTATGAAACGCTACATCTCGCGTATCATTCTTATTCAATATCATTCGTTTTCTGTCGTGCACAAAGGCTCGCATATCATTTTTATTCAGTATCGTCCTCTTTCTGTCATACACAATGGCTCGCGAAAGTATTTGAACATTTACGATATATAGAGAAGTTTTGTATGGGATATGTATTGTATAAAAATATCAGAATATAATAGACAAATTATATGAAGTATATCGACGTATTTTCATATTGTACGTGTCACTGTGAAACATTTTGGAATTTCATTAGCATTTCAACCCACTGACCTCAGTAAAGAAATAAAATAGACAAACTCGAAGATGGTATCTCGCTGGGGGTAGCCATCCACATGTTATTTAGCAATTAAGTTAGAAAAATTTACCAAATATCCAGCTGGACAAATTGTAAATTACAAATTAAATAATAATAAAAAAGAAAATAGCACTGTCACGTTTATGTAGGTCTTTCAAAATGTATATGTATGGAAATTGCAAGATATTTACAGTAATGTGTTGCAAACATATAGAGTAGAACTCCCTTTATTCCATCGAAATTTTAATTAACGTCCGGTCAACTGAACTTTTTGTCGATTGAATTCGCTTATCTGAGCTCCTATTATGCGAACGAAAAATAAGAGGCGGTGGAAAAAATTGGTGAGCTGCCATTATATGAATTCCCGCTATATGAAATTTATTTCTATCGTATAGTTTGTAAGAAATTAATATACAGCACGAATAGCCATCTTAAACATATTTTGAGCATATAATACGTGTTAAATATAAGCGCCATTAGATATTAAGATTTATTAACATAACAGATAATTAACTATTTGAATATCTACTCTCCCGGTCTCTGCCAGATATATACATAGTTGTACTAGTTTCAAACTTTACTAATATAATCACAATATTCGAGTCTCGTCTTAATGCTAATGAAATTTCAAAATGTTCCGTACGACACACATAATATATTCATAAAAGGTGTGTCTGGTAGTGTCTACAAATATTCGAACACTTTACTCAGGCTGTGTATATGAGATTCTCTGTCTTATCAAGAAATGACGAAGCACGGTCACCTCGTTTGACAATGGAAGTCATGAAACAGGGAACAGGGGGTGAGTTAAGGGGTGAATCGTGGAGGGGAACTGGCGATAAAGGAAAAGAAGCGCACAGGCTGATGAAGAGAGTATCTTTTGTGCGTGGAGCTTTTGACGATAAAGAATATTTCTCGTGCGGATTCATCCTCGTTGCTTTTTACCGACGATTTAACGAGCAGAAAGGCGAGTTCGTTCGTCAACATTTCTTTCCCTACCTTTCCTTCTTGTATAGACTTTCACGGGAATCAGAGAACGTCAGTCGGTTGGTTAATTCGAGACGACACAACGTGCAAAACGATGAATGGAAAATTGTATGGTAATTGGAGAATGTTGTTAGTGTTTCTGGAATCTTGAAGGTTTTTTACGGAAATTTTTTTGTAACGTAGCTTGTGCGTTCTTGCCGCTTTTGTGGAAGAGACTGCTTTGAGACAGAAACCAGACACTGTGTGACGAATCAGCTTGAAACCGAAGGTCGATCCGATGCGTTCCTGTGGTTGGGGATACGAGAGATCCGCTCCGGTGTCCTGTTTGCATTCTTCGCTGCAACTTCTTTGGTGTCGCTTTTAATTGCGTAAAACGATGTTAACGTTGATCGAACGCAGCTTAACGAATCAGTTTAGAATCGAAATTTTATCATTTTGTTTTAATTTAAAGGGGAAAGATAATAAAGCTTGTGCGTCAAATATTGAAATATTTTGATACGCTTGAAATTTTCTATAGGCTTCGTTAAAATATCTTATATTGAGTTTTTTTTTTTTAGAAATTTGAGAGAAGGAGCACTTTAAGACAAATTTAAAAGTAATATATTTTCGTGGAATTAGAATTATAAATGCTATTATAAATGCTATTATAAATGCTTTTATTATAATTTATTATTCAGAATCTGTGAATGGAAATATTTCCTTTTACAACGGGAAAAAGAATCGGAAAGTTTTGTCCAAGTTAATGTTCGACGCAGAATTATTTGTCGGAATTCCGCACTTCATTATTTCACTGAAGTTTATAATAAATAATCGTTCTTCAATTTTGAAGATGTTACAAACTATCGAAACGATCAAGTAGAAATGAATAATTATGTATAATTCGTCAAACTGTCAAATATAATTTAACTTGCTTATAATTAATTGACTTAATTAACGATGAATAAATAATTAATAAAACAATTAATAAACTAACATGCAGTTCAACTTTACTTCTGATAAATACGCAGAAGGCTGTTTAATCAATTTTTTCCAATTCCTCTCCTCTTTGAGAATTTCATACTCCACAAAAATCTCACGTGGAAATTATTCATTCGTTTTGCAAAATACCTCGGATTCCGACAGAAATTAGACACAGTTTTAAGCGAGTTTGTCGAACCTTTTGGGTCGCGATGCCAGGGCGGAGCTAACAGAGCTCGTGAATCAATTTCTTAAAGTCTCATTATTCTTCACGCGACGTTTGTATCTCGCCAAAAATTTTTGCCGAATGTTTTCCGCGGGCCATGCTCCCGGCGTGAAAAAGGAGCGCGCTTTGACAAAAACCAGACGAGGGCCAGTGTTTCGTTAAAAAGAGCAATGAGGTTCGTACATCAATTTCTATAGTCCCGCCTTTCTCGAGATTTCTTACGTCCCCATAATTTTCCAAGAATTTTTCACGACTCCCGGCTCCTTTCACGGGAACGGAATTACTTTTGACGCGAACCAGACTTCTTTCACGGAGTCGACTCGAAAATGAAACTCGTTGTTTTGTCAGAGAAAACAGCAGAATTCGTACACCGAGTACTACAACTTTTGCCCGCTTGAAAACATTAATACGATCTCTTGTCAGGATTTTTCTGTCGCAGAACTTTCTATACGATGCAGAATTTCGTATTGTTCGTGCCGTGGATATTTTTTCTTGCTGGCGTTTTAAAAGAGACGAGTAGGAAAGCTGAAGTGCTGAATTAACCAACCGAAGAATGTTTTCAAGGAAAACGACGAAAAACGATTCAACGATCAGGAAGTCCGCTGAAATTCCATGTTTACGCGTTTCCTTTCTTCGCCTCGCAATCTTTGCAGATTGTATTGTAAAAAGTGTGTATAGCTTCTCAACAATAGGTTTCATATTTCGGTGCCAATAGCGAGTTTTGTTCTGGTGGACCAGTTCTTTTATAGTTGGCTGAAATTTCAATTCGCGACAGTATTCGGTTGAGATATATCACATTGTTCATTCGTGTATCGCTGCAAACATGATGTAGGTACAGTGGAAAATTTCGTGCAATGTGAAAGGAAGCGGATGACTACCATACTGGCCCTTGCTGACTGGAAGTATCGATTCATAAAGAGACACTTTTGCACAGATGTCCGTGTCGATAGATGTATTTCCACTTGTATGATATAGCGTTTGTGATAAAATATACCTATTACGTACGAAAATTACATTTATTTTAATACATTTACTTTAAGAAAAAGTACAAAGTTCAAAATGCAGGAATACGAATATACGCACAAAGCTCAAGTTACTTTTTTCTGCCGATTAATCATACGATCTTGAATAATCTTTAACACGTTGCAGATTATTGTACAATTAATATACTTCGTTTTAAAAGGTGCATTATTCAGGTAGGATTAAACGAAATATATATACATACTTTCATATAGAGGATTATTTCATACACTCATGTATTTAATTAAAAATCTATGGATAATCAATAAATTTATAAACTCGGAAGATTATTACATACAACAAAGGTATATTTTAAAATGATCGTTTTTTCTTTTTTCTATATTTCTTCGTATTGGAATTGACCGAAAACGGGACAAGACTTGCATGTTGAAAAAATACTGAATTTTTAAAGTTAATTCCGAAAATTCCATTTATAATTTAATTTCAACCGTTGTTTCGAAATCTAATTTAAAAATCAATTTCCATCGGATGACAAATAAAAAGATAATAGCGTCAGATGGTTTCTAGAATCTGAGAGCTGCAGCACCAAAAACTGTCAGCTCGAAGAACTGACCTACATTTAAAATATACGTTGATTTTGCAGGAAAACGTATCACGAAACCAATCTCACGCAGAACCCCTCAGAAAATGACCACATAAACCAATAACCGATAGCCAAGCGAAGATTTATTTTACTGCACATTCTCTTCCGCCATTCAGCAACTCGGAAATCGCCTCGGACGACTCTTGCATTTTTTCCAGGATTGCTGTTAAAGATAGCCGTAAAAATAAAGTAAAGAGGATCGCCTATGAAACCGCGTGCCAACTGAGTAAATAAAACGCGGGAAAACTGCTTTTGTTCCGCTCTTCCTCCGTTCGTTCTTCCCTCAGAGGATTTTATTCAATTTCTCGCGGTCATATTTACGAAGAGGAAACTCGTTGAAAAATCCAGCATCGGCCACGACTTCACGACCATGTCGAATAAACGACCATTTCCGCTTTTCAAACTGGCTTCAGCACGCGCGCAACTCTTTTTTTATCCGATTTCATAGATATTGAGTCTCGTCGATGAGTTATCGGACACTTGATAGTTAGCAAACGCTCAAGTAAAGTGTGATAACCATTAAAGTACGTTGTCACAAGTATTAGGGAAATTTGGTGGTTCTTGAATGTGTACAACTTTCGTTCGCTTTCTAATTTTATAATTAGGAAATATTTCTTTATTGGAATAGTATAAAATCTATTTTTCGATATTCCAAATTTATAAAAATTCGCGAATCGTCAGTGGAGATTTAAGAAAAATCGCTCAGCGTTTATTTAAATTAATTAATAAAGTTTCATGATCTCTTTATTTATCCAATTCATCGATTGCTATGAACAGCCCATGATAGTCGACGTAAGTAAAATTTTTATTAAACGCAACACGCTCTTCTTACGATGTTCAAGGGAACATCAAAACGATAAGAATTAATTGATATTTTCTTAAATTAAACATTTCTGTATTCCATGTCACTTGTACTTTACAAAACTCCTTACTTGTCTCTAAACTTGAAATACGTTGAAACATCACCAAAGCGATATAACTGCCTCGACAATTACTTTCTCCCAATTCGACAACGAGACTATACTGTTTCGTTAAATAAGCTATTTGAAATACGAATTTGCTAATTCCGCTTTCCATACTCCCTTCGAATTTTATATCGAAATTATTAAAATTCGCGTATTTTGTTTGATATTTGGCATACGTCAGTAGTAACAGTATAGTAAGAATAAACGCGATGTATTCGTCGTCCTTCCGACTCAGTTTAGCTCGCGTTCGATATTTTGTGACATAATGAAAGCTGCTGGTGTCACGAGTCAATTATCCGATGGTTTGTGGCTTGCGGGAAATTGATGCGTTGTTAAATAATTTTCGAGGTGCCTGAGAGTGTACGTATATTGAATACGTCGCGTGATTATGAATGATCGAACGTGATACGTTTCTTTTCTGTTGCGAACACGTTATGGAAGAGTAAATCGGAAAAGGTTCATTAAGCGAGGGAAACCGATATAGTGTCGAGTAATTTATCAGTACGCGCAATACTTATGTGTGTAGAGGAGATATGAAACCGAATTGTTTAAGAGATCAATTTCCAGTAATTCCGATGCTTTCCTTGTGCAGCGTGCATGCACAATAAACATAAAATCAAGAGTGAACGAATTATGCATACGTTTAATGATTGGCTACTTGCTTTCTATTAAGAGGATTAATTGAAAATAAAATAATTTTACGAAAAATTAAAATTACATTAACAGTAACACAATGGAGTTTTAATAAAATAGAAATCTTCTATTGAATTTTCTGCAAAAGTTCCTTTCCTATACCATTGGCAAGCTTTACAGAGAAGCACAGGATCTTGACTGGATCTATGGAAAGTAGAAAATCGAAACGTTTAATTAGCTAGATAAACGCATTAATTCACTTCGCCAGGAACTTGAAAAATCAGCCTTCATTTCAGTTATTGATTACTGATTATTAAATACACTAATGCTGGTTTAATTAAAATTTATTAGCCATGTGGAAGCGATGCAATACGCGCTGTATTGTCACAATTGAAAATGTAATGGCCAATTTAATCGTATCCTCTACGTTCGATTTGTATTTTGCGGTTAACGAAACGTGTTACTCATGATGTTCACTGATTGGAAACATTTCCCGCGCGAGATATCAATTTCCGTCTCCCCTTTCTTTTCCATGTCATTTTAGTTTACCCGGTATTGATAAATTATCGTACAACTTAAGGTTTTGATAAACCTTTTCACTTTTGATTAATTACTTTCACGCTAAATCTTGCGTATATCGTACTCGACACATTGCAATATTGTACTTGACAAGTTATTAATTGACTATACGATAAACATACTTGTTATTGGCGAAACTAGTCTGTAATTTCAACACGGTATAATATATCCTACTTCGTCAAATCAAAATCAAACATCCCTGGAAACTTTCTCGTAAGTTACAAATCAACAAATGACCAGTTCATCCTCAATCATCGCTGACATCTTGTCACGTCAAACTCGGAGATACATTAGCTCAGGAAATAGCTTTACGAATAATTATAGTCAGTTGTATTAGCGAAACATCTGCAATATATTATGAAAGTTCTGCGAATGTTATCAAAGATTTTTTAAAACCTCCGATATTTAACCAAACTCACCTCCATTATCACTGACATTAATTACTTCTCGATCTTCATCATCCACTGGTCTAACGATTACAAATAACAAGAAGATTAAAAAGACTCGCGACTTACTGTTCCTTTCAAAGATCAACTGAAAGATCTCTCGAAACTTTGAAATTGCCACTAGTAAAAAAGAAGAGAAACCATGTTCGAGTGCTCAATCACCAGGGACATTTAATTATTCCCAAACCCTGAAACACGTTCTAACCCAGGAATTTCCATGTATTTGCGCGAAACTGATTTTCCATGCTCGACGTTTACCGATCTACCGCAGTGGCTAGATACTCGGAGCTCGAATAGGTCGCTAATTGTTACCTTTCGAAGAAAAAGTCAGCCTTTGATCAAGAACCCAAAGGGGAGTGAGCAAAAAAGCCTGGCTGGACAAAGAGCATTAAAGCGGAACAGTCTACTCGACGTCGGCTGATATAAGGACGAACGAATGAATGAAAAACGAACAACACGTTTGCAACCGTTGAAGGATGCATTTCTGTCTTTCTGCCAGTTCGAGAGTAAAGATAAGGGGAGGCAGAGAGGGAAAGAAAGGCTATCCTCTCGTTCGCATAAAGTAGTCGCATTTAGCGCCGCGTAAACTGTAAAAAAGCAGCCGCCCTGTTATATCGAGGATAAAAGTGTGGCACTGAGGCCACACTTTTGCAATTCCATCTTCTTCTTCCTTTTTTTTTTTTTCACAAGGGCTTTACACCACACCGTCGACCCTTTTATCCGGTGAATAATAAGATCCGAATCTCGGCTGTGTAACTCGGCAGATGTACTTCCGTACCAACCAGGAAATTCTTATCACACTCTTATATGGAAAGTTCGCCATCGTGAACTTTCGTTCTTTGTGCCGGATTCTATGTACTATAGTTGCTATAGCTCGACTTTCCGCGGCGTCGATAAGCTTGAGAGGGTTAATTGAATAAACTTTCGTACGTTTTCTTCTTTTTCTTTTGTTCGAGAAGACCTTCGAAAGGTATATAGGCTTTCGTATTGTGCTGCGTGTTTTCTGACGTTATGTGGAATATTTCTTTTTTTTTTTTCTTTTTTTTTTTTGGTTGAATGGAAAATAGGAAAATATAAATTTAACGTTAGTTACATTGTGTTTAATGTACGAATTATTTCGATTAGATTTTTGCGTTCTTTGAATAGAAAATGTATATAACAATGTATGTAATAAATAAAACAAGATGGATTAATTCATTAATTTGTAGTTTGCTGATTCCGGAGAAGGCAAGAAGTTCTATTTTCAATTGTCGATTTATCATTGATTTGTACACTTTGGTGTAATCTAAATACTGTCACTACAAATCGATTATAATGTCTGCACTCCCTGAGCATAGAATGCGTCGTGCTGACGTCTAAAAAACGAGCGTGAGAAGATTTTACGCTTTTATTTCACCTATCGACTCAATTATCGTTTTTAATCTCGTATACGTACATTTTTTCAGTTAATTGAATTTTAAAACGAGCCAAAGGTATAAACCGTATGATTGTATTTCTACCCATCGTACATTCGCTCGTAATTACTGTTTTTATTTTTCCGCTCTGTTTTAGATTGAAATAAGGTTTATTATACCAGAGTAAATTTATTTGATGCAACCTATACATCAAAGTGATGAAGAAATTAAAAAATCAGTATCTGAATGTATTAAGTAAACAACAGCACGTATTTTCCACTTTTTAAGTAAAATATATCCCAAATTTTCATAAAAAAAAAAAAACACGTTAACTTTCATATTTTCCAATTTGTATAATTTACCGTATCGACAACTTCGCAGTTTATATTTGCTTTTAATATTAAACCGCGTTTTTAATTCTCGTCAATTATCGAACACTGCAAACGAAGATCACAGACGAAGGGCGTAACAAATCACATTTTTCATATTTCACAGAGAAACAATTTAAAAATTCTACGTGTTACGGTTAATTTAATATCATCAATTTTCCTCTTTTTACTTGATTTTATTACGAATTGTAACGTGATCAATAAAAATATAGATTGTCATAGAATCATGTCGTTGTTACGAAACTTCGTAAATATACCAAGTGTCTCGAAGAAATTTGTATCTTTAGATACAACAAATCTTCTTTCCAACTGTGTAATTATATGAAAACAGTTAAGTAACAAAAACGAACTTATCATATTTCTCCTATGTAGTTTTCAAACAAAATCCATTCAAATCGCATTTAAGTTTTAACAAACATTTTCTTCGAAATGTTCTCGAACCATTTATTCTTCTCTTATCGATGCAACGTGTAGCAACGAAGCATTCAACTTCGAGCTTCGAAGCTGAGATAAAATTCGCTATAACCCTTCTTTTTCTCGCAAATTTCAATCAAGCCAAACTCTACGATTCGTTTGTAAAGTCCGTAACATATATAACTTTTTCCATTTTATACCGTTTCGTTTTCATCGCGCAATTTCGGGTTACGCTCTACAATTTCGTTGCTCGACAGCGGTTTTCGAGAACTCGTCCCAAAGAACGAACAACGTGGATACCAGCAATGATAGGCGAATTACTGTCCACGAGGGAGAAGGATCTTCGAAAACTGACGCTGCCTCGTCTACCGACCCATTGCGTTTAATTATATGCAAAATCTTCTGGCAGTCGCCGTTTGAACGCGAATTGCCCTTAATGACGAGACGGTTTACGCTCTTTACGTGGCTGAAGTCATGGCCGTAAGTAACCCAGTGTCGGCCCCGCAAACCGATAAGCATTGATGAGAGCTTTGCACGTGAGATTCAAACGGATTCTATGTTGAAAGCTAATCTCTGACACGATTTCGCCGCTCTCCATCGCAATTTACGACGCGTTAATTCGGTAGTTAATTCGGATGTTACAGTTTCTAAGTAAGATTCATTACGTGCGTACATAGAGCGGTATTTCGAGAATTTTATCTCATTTGTAAACTGTATTTCAGTTTACACTTTACCTTCGAATATTTATTTAAACCTTGTAGCAAACAGTTAAAGAGTTACATAGTTTAGTTAATTAGTCCGATGAGATTTCATTTTGAATTATTGAAATTTTCTCGTCATAAACAAGAATTTTCAATCATATTTTAATGACGCTATATATTCTTCGTGAACCTAACAATTAAACAATCATGTATTTTTATAATTACAGATTTCAGTTTTCTAGCTCGTCGTAGAACTTTCCCTTGCATTATTGGAATCTGTTCAATATCATAGGAATTTTTAATTATATTCGAACAATTCAATAATAGCGACGTGTACTTTGGTTCTTAATATTCTCTTCGACTTCGTAATCGAAGCGCTAATTTAAATGATAACTTTGTTTCATAATTTAGAATGTTAACGTTACTGAAATTCGTTTGTATTATTCATTTATATTTTCTTATGTAAAACATTTTCTTTCTGCATTATAAGAATTGTTAATGGATATTCGTAATAGTTAATTCAATCTTTATTTCGTTTCATTCTGTAATTTCTTAGTAATTACGCATCTCTTTCTTTTAGTATGCGTATTTTAGCTATCGAACGAAATACATGATAAGATTAATGACAGTTATGTAACGCGAAGAACATTAATAATATCTGTACGTCGAAACGTATGCCGCCGGATTGAAATTTAAATTTAAACTGTTTATTCATCGTTTACTCATCATGAATTCAGCATAAATTAATTACCTCTGAAAAGCATCAGAGAAATAACGCGAGCATGTCTACTATCAGAATCCACCGATTTAGTTTAGCCCTTTGGTTGCATATTTTCGCAATGCGCAATTATCCCAAGAATCTACGGCGGACGCAAAAGGAGAGCTTTGATGTTGGAAAGAATGCAAACTACCTTATTCGCGTGAAACGCTTGTTAGAAAATCAATGATAAAGCAAAGAGTTTGCATTCCAGAATCGCCAGTCTTCGATGCTTTTCCTAACAAAATTACAAACGAAACTTTACTCACTTCCAATTAACGTAATTGTAAAGACGTTGAAAGAATTCCGTTCGATTTGTCGAAATAAGCGAGAACTTAGAGAAGTAGGAATTTCTTCTAGCTTTCGACTATTTCCTTTCTATGTTACGTGCAATGCAATTTTCATCTTCTTTTTCTCGAATTATCATGTATAAAGTAGGTACAATTCATGAGGGGGTTGAGTGGTACGGAGAAATATGGCAAATGAAATTCACGCGTGAAATATAATACAAGGAACCATACAATAGCGCTATATGTGTCGCTGTACGTTATTTAGGCGAACGTAAATGAATGAAATTTCTCATTCAACATCGTGCAAGAGATTAGTCTATTCGAATGACAAAATGATCTTTCTCTTAATTATTTCATTAATCGATTATCAGATACTTTTCTGTTTCATCTTTTATTTGCATAAATATTCTCTGAATTAATTAACGAGATAATTCCTTGTGTTATTTATTCAATTCTATCTAAGCCATAGATTTCTACAGCCTCGTTAATTAAGAATAATCAAAATGAAAACAGTTTTGCAAGATCATTCTGCTTTACAATTTACGACTGAAATACATGCAAAGTATAATATTTAAAACCTCAAATTACTTGAAACGTTATTTGAAAGTATTAAGCAGAAAAATAAATAATCATTTATTTCATCTGGCTATAAAATGAACTTACTTTTCATATACATATTTAGGTATATATAATTTATTTCTCGTTATAAATTCCAATTTGATAGTTTTTATTTCTACTCTGAGTAACATTGACTGTAGTGTAAAGGTGTAAAATCAGAAGCTTGTTGTGTATATATAGAGTTAAGCATTTATCCTGATAAGCTACGATTATTCTTTAAAATGAGCAGAGCAGATAAACGACGCAGCATAATCGGACTGTCGATTGACTTTTATGCGGCATCGAACCTTTATTAATCAAAATTTCATCCCGTTCAAGGTATCGGTAACAGGAATTGCAATTCTGGCACGAGTGGCCAGCGTTTATAATTAAATTTCGCACGTGCGCCATCCTCCTCGTCTCCTCCTGTATTCGTGTAAACCCATATGAGTGACGTGCTCGTTTAGGCCGTCTAATGAACTTGTTACAGTTATACGTGTGTACGAATACGATTTCGTAGCTGCTCGATTAATAACGTTTTCCTACCTTCTATGTGTTCATATTAAATTTTCATCTGCGTGAACACCATTATTAAAGTCATATTGATCGCTGGTGTCGTGAATAACTTTATGAAACGGACAGAAACGCAATAATTCTATCGAAAATGGAATTTCGATCATTTTTTCCCATAAACAAGAGTGATTATAATTATTACTTGTTTTAATCTAAGATACATATTTTTATCTATTTCGACGTTTCTCTGATACAAAACCTATATAACCTACCTTCATCCTAATTTATATATTAACTATATTATTTACGTGTGTACTCATTTTTACATTAACATACAGAAGTAGGTCATTTTTCGGCATTTCCATGTGTCAGTAACATTTACAAATTTGCATAAAGAGAGATAATTAAAATTGGCAATAGTGTAAGTTGTCGAACTCGTACACAATTCTCAACGAATTCAATGCTGAAAGCTTAATTATTTTGTCAAATTAGTTTTAGTACGTAGTTACTAAATTACGATTAATGTTACATAGCTACATGTATAGTTATGTAACTAATAACATGCTCGTGTCTTTACCCACATAGCTATAGTTATCATTACATCACTGATAAACGTATTTAGCTTAACGTCCTTCCGTTATTCTTCGTTCATGGACTGTTTCAGTGAAACGTAAGTACCTGTATTACACATTCATATTCATTTCTAATAATTACACAGAGCGCCATTGAATTCTAGCATTGTTGTTAACTCGTTGTTATAGGTCGTCATAGGCGAGTCAATCGCGAGACAAAGCAAATACGTACGATACAGTGAAAATAACAAACGTATATTGCGAGTACGCGCAAAGGGCAAACGCTGCCTGTGAAGTTTCTCAATTATAAAAACTCGTTCATCTTTTCCGGGACATTCGTGTCGCACATATATTTTCATGAAAAATATCACGCTGCATTGTGCAACAGTAGATGAAGCCTACACTCGCGCATGTTTGAATGTAAATCAGAGAGCGTAAGATTACGTGACGGCGAGTGCCTGACGAACGAAACGCAACAAGCGTTTAAATGGAAAAAATTTGAATGATACATGCGTATATTTTCGCGTGACCTGATATCTGCGATCCCTCGATACATGGGTTAACACGTGCGTAGTTCGTTTTGTTATTCCATACAGTTTTGATATCGCTTTTTCATTCTCTGTTGCCATTTCTTAGAATATCGGACATGTGAAAGTTATGTAATTTGTGTAAAGTTATGTGGACATGTAAGTTAAGTATGGATTCAACGTGCTATTACAACGTTACTTTCATTGAGATGCATATGGGAATCCTTACGATTTATTCGCAAATCGATATGAAAAGAAGGATGAACAAAAGTGGAGACGAGTAGGCAGATATTTCTTCTTAAGAAAGATTACTCCTAATTATTCTATTTATTTCATTTATTTCGTAGCTTCATTTTATTAATTGATAGAATTCTAATATACACGCACATTGACAGTAATATTGAAAACGACATATATATTTCACGTACTAATATTGGTTAAATTTATTTCGTGTGAGATCAATAAAATTTCTTGGTTCGTTTAATATTATAAGTGGCTTCTTAAACTTCTCTTCACGTGAGGAAATTAATGCGAGGCAATAACTTTAGTAACTAAGAAGAAAAGAGATTATAAATCAGTTGGACCTTATATCCTGGTTAAAGTCATCATTATTCCAGACAAGGCTGATTTACTCTCGCTCTCCAACCGTCGAGTAAATAAATTTGCATGAAAATTTCATAGAACCGGCTTCCTTTCAACGATATTAAGCGACAAACTTGCAGCGGCAATGAACATTAATAACTGTAATCAGCCTCTATGAATACTAAACTCACGATAACCATAACGCTTCTGTAAATAACGCAAGAGACCTTGATTTCTTTATCGTATACAATGTAGAAAGGAAGTTTCACTTTGATGATACCAAAAAATTTAATCATTTGTGAAATTCTCTCTTTACCAAGCAACAACTGAACATCGAAGAAGCACGTGAATTGAATTCGTTGTAGATTCTCTACGCTCCATTTGTATTCAACATCGTTGAAGAATGATTTCAAGACAACGATTATGCGAGATTCACCGGCTAGAAAGACTCCGTCTGTCCGTACACGTCAGTCGGCAACAGACTCGAGGAATTTCCCGCCAAGTAATCCGGGAAAAAGAAAAACAGAGAGATTAGGTCGAATTAAAAGTCGATTCGCGTGCAAACCTCCCGTGAAGCTTTTGAGACCAAACTTTAACCCTCCGTTTCTCATTGTTTGTTATCATACAACATAGAAATTTCCGGTAGTTTTTATCTCTATTAAAACAAAAGAACTGGTTAGTATTTCGGAACGCACATGCGGTGTATCTTTTTTTTGCTTTCATACTACAATTTAAAATTTTATGTTTTAGTATTTTAATGGTAAGTTAGCCGTTAGTTTATTGTTGGCTAATAAGTTTGATCTAACATTACTCGGATCATAAAGTAATATTGAAAATTTTGTTAATTTATATCTCTGTTAATATAAAATTTCAATCGTTTATTTTGGAATACATGTAAAACGTATTTTTTATACTTAGGAATTATTATGATTAATATATAAATATATAATAATATATAATAAGAAAATATATGTAATTTATAAAATTATTATGTAATAAACATTTCAGAAATTTATTTTATTAAATCGCATTATCTTAATGGACAGCAAGTTTAGTCTAACAATAATAAAGCGAATAGAGTAATACAAATAGCAATATTTTAGTACTGTAACATAATTTTCAACGCAATCGTGCTCTTCATTGTTAACGAATTTCTTAAATTTAAAAAAGATATAACAGAATCGTTGTTTACTTTTCCACTTTTATTGCGAATAATAATTTTTCTTATATCGTATATTTCGTATCATAAATTACGAATTCTATACAACGAGAATATACGACTAAGTCGTAAAGATGAACGATCAGTCGATAAACTATTCACTCTCTGTTCAAAGTAAATTGCTAATACGTGATTATTTATGACGCGGTATAAAGCAACGAATCTTTTGTTAGCCTGATAATCGATTACTTTCGCGGGTTCATATATTTTCAAACAGACGCGTGTTAACAAAAGACAACTTACGATGTCAAAAGCAAACATTTTAGCGGAATGAAAGCTCCGGCTTGTTACCTGTATAACAGTAGATTATGCTGCCGGAACAACACGAATGCCGTACGAAGTATCATCGACAATGCACCAACGCAAGGAATGCAACTGCACAGATCGCGTCGGAATGCGGTTATTCGGGGTTGCACTGTTCTGCATCGGAATATGCATCGTGGCACGTTGTGTTTTTTTCAAAACACCGGTTACTTCCACTTCGTCAACTTAACAGAGCCCCGTCTTACATAATTTCTAGCTTTCCCAGATGTAGATGTTTTTATCGTCCGTAATTACTAGACCGCGGACTTTTATGCATTTATGTAAAATATGAAGGTTTAAAAATACGCAAAATGCAAATCATCTACAAGAATATACAAAATATCTAGAATATAGTAGTTTCTATAATATTTGGCAGGTGAAACAATTTTTTGTTCTATCTAAGTTCCATTTATATAAAAATAACAATATAAATTTACTATTATGAGATCTGTCTGAAATTCGTTTCTCTTTTAAAAAATTCCATCACCTTTTTATATAATATTAAGTTGCTTAGAGTTTCCTCAAATTTAAGATTTAACGTTAATTTACATTTCATCATATTTACATATAAAATGGAAATTCACAAATTTCTTTAAAGTATTTTCGTAAATAGAACATTGGCATACATATTATGGTACACAGTGGAACGACGCAAAGGATGTCAAGAACTGAAATTAGCTTTTTGACATACTGATAAGAGTCAGGCACGATATAGAAGAAAATACAAAATGAGTTCACTGAAAAATTATTCTGCCGCATCCTTTCAAGGATTGAAACAAACTAACAATCTTCATCATATACTCTGATTGTACTTTTATCGCGAAGACAGTGACATTTACGACATGTACACTCGTGCAATGTATTTCCGTACATGTAGCGTCATGTAAATAGTAGCTTTTATCATATCGCTGTAAGTTTCGTTTATTCTATTTATTACCAGGTATCTTCGGTAGGCAATCAAAAATAAATTCGGGTATTTGGACGTACAGAACGCGATAAAATACAACCAGTCGAGATTAAATGCTATGTACATTCCCCATATACATGCTGTTACGCGTTCATAACTGAATATACGCTTCTGATGAATCCTAGAGCATGGCTAAAGCACGCGATATATCCGACAGGAGGCGTGAAATTAAAGCCGCACTATTTAGCATGTGACACAAGCTCATAGCACTTCTAGGCACTCTTGTCCTCTTATGCCGTGGTTCGAAATTAATATCTTATGAAGGTGAGAATGTACCACATCGTAATCACTTCTACACATTTCTCTTTTCCTATATTAGAACCGTAAATGGTTCGACTCTGTTTAATATCGATAAATACGCTTTAGATTGTCGATACCCAAATGAGGAAATTTATTTCAAATTCTTCTTAGGTGTCGGAAAGCGATGGTAAAAATACTATGCAATTGTCGCTAGGTGATTAACATTTTTATAGTAGATTAGAATCTTTATAAGAAGAATGAAATAGAAATATCATTAGCCAAATTTTCAAGACCACTAACTAATCTCTTTATAATTTAAGACAGACGAGGATTTTTATTAAGGAAAAAGATGAATTTGCGTGGAAATAAAATTGTCAAATATAATTGAAAATAGTTTTCCAAATATAATTTCTTTTTTATGATTTAGAATAAATTAGAATTTTCGAAACACGACTATGTAGTTCCTTCTGTAATTTGGAATAGAAATATTTAAACGCGATAAGAGAGAGACGGATGATTTTGTATCAGCAATTTGCAATACTACGCTAGAGAAATTTGGAAGTTGTTGGCTAAGCCTTACTCCGAGACTTGATTCGTAATTAAATTACTTTATTTCCGAGCTTGGGGCGGAGGAAGAGAGACGGGGGCATTCGTAAACTCGACGCTGTAAAGCTCGATGCCATTTTCTCGTTTGAAAGTTTCGCACTTAACGAAGTACAGACGTAAACTTTCAGACGTGAACTTTTTGTATGAATTAGCAAGTTGGCATCTCTTTGCTCTCAAGAGTGATTAGATTTCAGTAAGTCGATACGTCGAACGATATCGGCGCGGTATTACAAATTTCGGACAAAAGATCGCCAAGTTTGTATTGAATATCGTAAGATTGTTCAGCATATATAAAAATGTAGTACAAAGTATTATTAATTTAGGTAACGATTCTAAGTATAAAATAAAGGCTAGTGATTTATTAATATATTTTTTCGCTTCTAATTTTGAAAAGAATGAGCAAATTCCTTCTCGGTTGCATAGAATTGCGTATAGTGTACACATTCGTGTTTTTGTTAATTTATTCTAATTTAAAGTTCATATATATGTATGTGGGAAGAGTGTCGTGTTGTAAAGCGATTATGGTATGTAAGGGTGGGCGAGAATATGCCATAGTGGCGCGAAATCATGCAAGAATATGTAGAATCGGAAGTTTCGTAACGCCATAAGTAAACCAATAAATTAAAGAAGATTGATACGTTTTTTAAATTAATCGCATCTAATTATTTCATCTTCTCGTATCGATATACTTCTATACGATAAACTTCTTACGTCGACATTCAAATTTGCCTAAGATGATTTCACGCTTTCCAACCATATTATCGGCCCAGCTCGATTATAATTTTTTTTCCCCGAGAAAAAGAATTTTCTTAAAAATATCAAATACAAAAGCACGCTACGACCCGAACTCGGCTAAATCGAATAAAATTAAATCGAGTGAACAAACGTACGGCGGACTTCGAGACCTGAATAGCGAAGAACGGAGGCCACGAAAAATGAGTTTGCCTCCACTTACCGCGTTATGCATTTCCCTGTTATTTTTTCTTCTTCTTTTCCTCCAACCTTTAGACGCCAGGCGAAGCACACTGCATGGAAATGGAGCTTTGTTCGGCGTTATTGACGAATTCGCAAGTGTACACGCAACAATGGTGCAACACGACGCAGATTGCAAATTGGGCATTGGAAGTTCGTCGAGTGCATTACAAACTTCTGCAATTTCGTTAGCGGGCAAATTTCCGCGGAAGTCGTTAAGCCACTTAATTCCAAATCGATAAAAGTCAATCGGGCCCCGACGCTCCGTAACCTTAATTGCCCTGTTAAAAGCAATTAATGTGTCGCCGTGCTAGCCGGCGCACGCCAGCTAATATCGTTTCGCTGATCTAATAATCCTGTCGATGATTTTAATTTGTCCGCTTGAGATTGTAAACACACGGATAAAAGCAAAGCGATCAACGGGTACTTTGTTGAAAAATTTCGCCGCATTATTTTAATCAAGCCCGTTATGTTTGATTGCGTGAGTGGTTGAGCCGTGCGTGTCGATTTGATGATATATATGTCTGGATAATAGCGCCGGTAGAGTTACGAATAAATCGTGACACGAAACTGGGCTGAATTTTTAAAGCGTGAGATTTGGCAGAGATTGGTGCGCGTTGTTTATGGTAATTGGTAGGTTGCATTTGAGCTTGCATTTAAGTAATTACGAAAAATAATGTTTCGAAATATTCTTTGATGTTTGGAGATCACGGCGGAAAATATGATACATTTACTTTTGGTGGATCTTGTGATTTAAATATTATTCGGTGGACAAATAGGAATAGTTTAATATTTGGAAAGGGGAGAAATATGTTAAATAGAAATATATAAGCCTTTTGAAAATAAGTAAATCCATGAAATTTATGACGAATGAAATGTAAAAGAATGTTGTAGCAATTGATATTTTTTTAATGTTCAAAGGATACATATTTAACTGCAAAATCAAATAACTAGTATTATGCGATATGTGACTGCTTTGGTGACATGTGTCTGGGATATCCCGCGTTAATATAAAAAATGTAAAATGTGTCAGATATCTCCTCCGTATCATTTATTTTATGTTGCTTTTATAAGCAAAATACGGTGAAAGGTAAAAGAATATATTTTGATATCTTGTATAACATTTTCGCGTATTTTCAGTTTCAGAGCTTTTAGTTAGATTTTAATATTTTTACTTATTTTAATACCTTAAATTTTTTATTTTTTAATTAGTTCTGATTTTTTAAATTGAAATAGTAATTAATGCTGCATCAAATAAACGATTATTTTTTATTAAAAAAAAAAAAACAAAATAAACAACATTAAAAGTAGTACAATATATTTGATAATTTATACAATAGATGTCGTGCGAGAAGTAGAGTTTATAATTTAATTCTATTCAGCAAGATATCAAAGTGGTACAATCTGTACAAAGATAGTGTAAAATCAATAGCCTTTTAATTGAACGCTTAGGTAGGAAAGTTAATGAGTTATATACACTGTCTCTGATATAATTAGAGAACTTCGATTCTTCAACAAAAGTATCTTTAAGATAAAATTCTATATGTATTTTCAATTAGATTTAATTATAATTCCGCCATCCAATAAATTTTTATTAAAGAAACTTTTGTACGTTTAATAAACTTGAACAAATTCTTGAAATAAAGATGATTGATTAGAATTATTGTATTATGAATCAATATGATGTGATTTGATTTCGTTTTCCATCAAGTTTCATTAGCGTCAGCGTGATCGAATAAAAATCCCGACTAAGTAAGATTTCTGGCAACGGAATTCGTTATTTCCGGCCTGGACGCTCATGTTTGCGTGACTTTCAACGTTCTTTAACTTCGAATATGGAGTTTATTTGAATTCCTAAGGAGGGTATTCGAGGAAGATGCCGCGCAGGTACGCGGGCTACCTGACCTGCTGGACGTTGAGTTCAGTCGGAACAGAAAGTTGCCGCTGCAGCTGAAAAATCTGTCGGATCTGTCGGAAACAGGGAGGAAACTATGTGGTTCTTGTGGAATTAGAGCAAACACGAGATCGATCGACGGGAACGGCAGGGAAACCAACGATCCGCGCGCACGTGGAATTTCAAATTTTCCTGACAATACTAGGCGTATGACCAAAGGCGTATGTACCGTTTCAACGCGCGAAATTAAATGTACGGATGAACGATGACAGAACGGGAGGCAAGTTGACTGTGGAATTTGAAGACGCTCCAGTGGATCTTTACAAACGTCTAATTATTAAAATAAACGAATAGCAATGATAGACATTTTTTAGGTTCTTACGTGTTGGATATCGAGAGAAGAAGACAGACTTAAGAAATATATTGTGTCTGCTTTTGAAAAGTATGGAGAAGTATTGCGTGTTTTATTGTGTGCGCTGGAAATACATTATACATATTATAATTTTAAATTTTAAATACATTATACATATTATAATTTTTAGTAGAGGCTTATGAACTTATTATAAATTATAAATTGAAAACATCTTCGCAAAAATTGTTTTATGATTAAAATTGACTTTTTACAGGTATTAACCTAATAGCATTATTTAGCTTATTATTCAAAGAGGTATATAATTGAATAGATCAAGTATACCTATGTTTCTACCAATTAGAATTGCTTTAATATGTTAAAGAACAATTAAGACGCAACAACAATTAAAAAATAATTACGAAGAAAATACAAATTAACTAACACTATCAGAAAGAAACAGATGCAATGGCGTTTACATAAGTTTACATAAGCAACATATAAATAATATTTAATAAATAACAGTTAAGAACATTTACTACCTAGAATATGTATTTAGATTTACAAGAACCTTGTAAGAAATTTGATTTTGTTCCTCGTCAAAATTATTGAACCCTACAATTCGTAATCAAATTTTCCCAGACTCATAATACATCTAATTAAAACTTTAGAACAAGAGCTTCTACGATTCGCAGGATGATTAAAAATATCAGTCAACGATAACAGTGTTGACAAGAAGCTGGTTTCATGGAGATTATCCTATTACGTTTGACACATTCGTGCCATCGATTAAGATCTGAGAATCAGTGCATCTAATATGTACTCACTGGTCGTACACAAGATTAAGTTAGAACGTCGTATGTAGGTTATTGTAATCTATGTCTGTGCTCTAGAACAACGCAATATTCTGATACAATTCTGATACAGTATCGTGATGTTAATATTACATGAGCGTGTCATCAGACTCTTCGTCAAATTAGGTACAGTAGAGTTGAAACGTGGGAAATGTGTTTCACGGATAGAAAGTTTTTAGATATTATCGAATGTGAGAAACTTACCAATTAATATTTTAATGACATTTTCACATTAGTAAAACTATTACACCATGTGGAATTTCGGATGGTAGAAAAGATTAAAGAGAAACACGAGAAATTATTGTATTAAATTATAACAAGTTCTACATCTTTTTCGAGTCTTCTGTAGGTATGTTTTAGATTGGCTAACATAATTCATCGTAATGGTATATAGTTTTATATAACCTTTTTTGTGAGAAAATCTATATGAAACGATCTGATTGCGGAAAGTTAACAGACATACGTGTAAAATAATTTAAACAGTGAACATTGAAATATAAAACGCAATGAACTAGAAATTCGATTTAATTCAACTTCTCTGGCAATATTGGTTTCCAAAAAACCAATGTCCCATGAACGAATATCATATGAATTGATAAATATTTGAGCAATGGAATTTATTGCAAATGATAATTGAATTTAGCGTCGGTTTTAATTTGCAGTTCTCATAAGTTCGCATTCCCTATGCTTAAAATACGTTGCCAATTTAAATTTCGAAATCGTACATAATTATTGAACAAATTTTTCGACGACTAAGATTAAAAAATGATAGTATAATTCATGACGTTTAGCAATATGTAATAATAATTTGCTTTCGTAATTTACATAAAATATATTACATTCTTTAATTCCACCAGATATCGTTGCTATTAATAATGAAAAATATTAAAAATTATTAGCAATAAGTAAAAAATATGTACAACTATTACATGTTACAAACATATGTATATTACAAAACTCGTTTAAATATAACAAGATACAATTCAAAAGATATTTCTGATATGCGTATTTATCTACGCAAAGCGTTTTCCGATATTTTGTATATTAAACTTCTTTGATACCAGCAACATATAAATTCATATTTTTAAGAAGAACGTTTTTTAATACTTCGAAAAGAATGAAATTTCTATTTATAAAATAACAATAGATATATCGTATGCATTTTCGCATTATTTTGAATCTTCTTCAATTTCCTACATTTAATTAACTATACTAACTATTAAACTTTAATTATTCTCATTCATGATAAAATTCAAAGAACTTGTATCAGAAACACTTATTTATCCATAATACCACTTTCACATTGCGGATGATTCTAAACATTTACAACTTACAACCCTCCCATCCTTTTCACCCCTATTACCCAGATAAGATTTCTCAACACGGTCCAAGGAGTATGCACAAAAATATTGATGAAAAGCTTCAGTAACTCTCACGTTTCATTCGTTATCCTTCCCTTCTCCTATTTCATCCGATAAGTCAACGAACGGCGAAAAATCAACCGCGTGTTCCCACTGAAAGGCAAAGGGGCGCATCGTCGGGCGTTGGAAAAAGTTGTCGAGGCTTTACAAGTCACGAAGCTTTTACCCCGAGCTATCAAATATTTTGTACGGCGTAACAAAAGAGGGTGGAGGTGGCGTGGCGCGCACAGAGGCCCAATGTAAATTAAATATAACTCGATCGACCCCATAAATCAGCCGCGAGATGAATGAAAGCGTGAACGTAACGTCTGCCATTGGTTGGCGTTCTGGTAGGTTCGGTCAGGAAGGTGAGCACGTTCGGCATTGTAGCCGCGCCACTACTTCCGGTATTCTACTTGAAGCATCTCGATACGCCTTCGATGTGTGTCAGCTTAAAGCTCACGTTAGCACATGCCAAGGAAACGGATCCCTCTCGCGAGGGGAATGCCTAGGATGGAACTGATATATCCGTACCGATTTTACTCGAACGCGAACAATAAGCTATAACATCGAGCTTCCATCGAACTCGGATTTCTCAGCGGCAAGATCCTACTGTTTCCCTTCTTTTGCTCCACTTTTGTATTTCTTCTGGCAAATTGGGTTTTCGCAGAATTTCTCGTCCGATTTAAATGTCGACATGCTCGGACAGTTACGTAAGTACGTATTGGGACGGGGATTTCTGTGATGGAATTTCTTGTTTACTGAGTTGCGAGGACATCTGATACTCTATTGTGCGAATTTAGTACATAAAATATTCTACATATAGATAATATTTTATGTATATCTTATACATAGATAATATTTCCTGTGTATTTTATGCGTGTAAAATATCCTATGCATGATTACATATGTAGAGCATGTTGAATAAAATTGCATCATGCGAGAGAATGTGGCAAATTTGAAGTCGATTTTAGAATTTTTCTTTTTTTCTTTTTGTCTGTGTATGTACTTTCAATCGTTCATGCTTTTCGCCTTTGTACTCGCGTGCGTTTTCTTTTCACAGTAATGGAATTATTTAATTTATGAAATCGTTGCACGAAGTTATTAGTTCGTCAAAAAATTTTATTACAAGATTGTTCTAATAGTTGCTATTATTAGTTAGACAATCTCTTAAACGATAATTTTCTTGACATTTTCTTGAACCCTTTAAACACTCAATTTATTATTAAAATTCTTTAATTCCTTTATTATTCTTAAATAAAAAAGAATATTGAAACCATATTATAATTGTATATATTATTAAATTTAGAAAATTTTTATACAAATAGACACATCGTCGTATTTATGCAATCATTCGTATCTCTCTGCACAAAACTACATTTCATTAAAAATAATTGCTTTGTTAATCGTTCTGATGTATATTTCAGATTTATCGATTCATATTCTACGTTGTACGTTTTTCCAGTATATACATCACTTGTATATACATAGCAACAAAAAGAGTCATTTTTCTCGATAAAAGCACCAGTATGAAGTACTATACTAAATTAATCACGATACACCAATGTAATGGTATCATTACTTTCTTTCGTTCACGAATATAGCGGTTCGTTGAACGTTGGCTAACTGAAAATTTCCAGAATCTATAGTGACTACTAAATCATGTTTTATCGAAATTTCAGCCGAAAAATGATGGTACCTTGCAGCAACGTGTGAACAGAAATCGATAGCCATTGTACGATACTCATAAATCATCACCGTTTTTCGACTTTCCTCCTGTAGTTCACTAAACTTCTTTTCCAACATTCATCGTTCCTGTCATAAAGCGTCAACTATTATTATTCTTGATCTTCGTGTTCAACAATTATTGCTAAAACGCATTATAACTTGCTCAAAACAATTCAAAATTCGTGTTCTTCAATACTTAAAAATTTACAATTACCATTTGCTTTACATTGTGCCAATAACGTATAATAGCTTCGATTAGTTATGACGCTTATCTGGTTTGGAAATTCCTTGCAAATATAGTAACACAAGTAGAATCTTGCAAATACAAAAAAATACATTTCAGATTGTGCGATAAGCGCTTACGAAGAGAAAATATGAAACGAAACGGAGATGAGTTTCTTGAAATACTGATAGAATAAAACATATAATAAAATTGATAAAAATATGTTTAGCAAAAATAATATTCGACGCCATGTCTTAGAGTATCGTTGTCTACAAAGTAAAAAGAGATTACACCAAATGTTGACAATTCTAAATTAATCGGCATTTTTTAATTGTTATCGTTTGAATTGAATATGTTTTAGGGAATAACAACGAAATTAAAACGACCCTAAATATCGCTCAACTCGTTCATAAAACAACGAAATATCGTAGTTTTGTAATTATTCCGAAACTTTTCCACTGCAACGAATATTTATGTATATTAAAAGTTAGAAACAAAGAGAAACACCGTGTTTTTTAGTTTTGGACGTCAAAGAAGTTAAATTTGTAAAAGTAAGGTTATTTAAATATGCGGGTTAATTATTTCTGGCTGTGTTAAAATGTTTTACAACGGTAACTTGCATTTTACCCGCACGAAATTTTAGTTCAACGCGAGTTTTAGCTACGCTGAAAAAGCTAATCCGCCAAAAAAAGAAAGGAGACCGTCATAGTAAATTAATGATATTAAAAACACGTAGCAACTTCAAAGCAACATCCATTCGTTTGCTGGGCAAGGTAAAATACACAGTCGTGTCTGGGCAAGCTTTACTATGTAAATCCTTTCCGACCATGCTTGCTCCTATGAAGGCAAAAATCGAAGCTGCTTACTGCATACGCCACCGGACAGTTGTTGGCTAATTTTACACCTGTGCAAACTTACGCAGCTGCGAACGAGTAGAAAAAAGAAGAAGAAGAAAAACACGGGAGTAAATTATTTGCAATTTGCATAAAAACTGGATGACCCAACACATATTTTCACGCGTGCATGTACGTGTTCGAGGTAACTTAGCCGTGTTTCACCAAGATTATCAGTTGAGAACCGCGATAAACGTATCCACTTTAATTAAACTTTAATCATCGATGTTCCCAATTTCTTCTACGGCCGCTAATTAATCGTGTGTTAAATGAGGAAATTAAATAATAAAATTAAATTAACTATTAATTTCCTTTTCCTTATTTGAAAGAAGATTTTCCAAGTTTTGTTTCGTTTAATATTTACAAGATTTAGCTGAAAAACTTTATTTTAAAACTTTAAAACTGTAAAAACTGTAAAAATGTAAAAACTTTACATTAGAATTTTTGCCAGATTTTCTAAGCTCTTTTTAAGCGTATTTGGTAGTAAAAGAAAATACTTCCTCCGCTTGTTTTCTTCGCGAATAACACTATAAATAATCAGTGTGTACGGCAAGTCTCGGATTTTATTTTTCACAGATTTTTTAATAAACACGGAAGAAGCGTCGTTTGAATTTTCAATGGGGAAATTAAAATTCGTTTGTAATAACCTACGGAACTTTTCAAGTAATTTTGATAAGTACTCTTATTATACAATGTACATTACGCGTGTAATATACATCTCATTCACTCGCAATCTGCCTCGTAGTTCCCTCTCAAGTACCACCTTTTATCCAAAAATGGGGACAAAAATATAAAAAACAATTTACATCACGTGTGTAATAGACATCTCATTTAAAATGAAAATAAAAATATAAAAATTTACGTCGCGTGTTTAGCAAGCATTTCAATTGCCCCTAGTTTATCCCTTAATTTCCTTTAAAATACTGTCTTTTTTCAAAAAATAAGGATAAAAATACGAAAACCAAGAATACAACATAGATTTCTTTTTTTTGTTTCTACGATAATTAATAACAAGCAAAAATCCGTACGTGCATAAATTTAACAACGAAGGAATTTAACATTTATTTGACGAAAAACGAGATTATTTATAATCAATCTGCATGTATGTATTAAAATACGAAAAATCGAGGTATCGAGCAAATATAGATAAAAAAAATCTCGTAAGAGAAGAAAATCGAAGTATTACAAATAATAATCCACATTTAATCCACTTTGCTCGATTTCGATTGATATATCTTTTTCCGATACTTGTAACATCCAATTCGATATGCCACATAAAATATTTGTTTAAAATAAAGAATACAATTTTCTACGTAGTAAATTTTGTATAAAAGTGAGCAGATAGAGTATTGCAGCAGATAGTAATATCGTACTAACTGAATAATGGAACACCATTCTGATTTTCATCACTACGGAAATAACAAATGTGTCCGTAGTTCCATACCAATTTTATCCATTCAGGGTTGAATCGAGTCTCTATTCCATTCTATTTCGAAGTTGAATTTTTACGACTTCTGTTTCGCGTAATCAAAATCGATTGGTCCGTACGTCACTCTGGCAAAGAGAACGCCGATACGTCATCGATGAAGAGAAGCTTTTTGCTCGTTAGAAAGCATAATATCGCGACACATTTTTCATTGGGAAAACCATTTACGATGAACTTTGACAAACTGTTTTTGTCGTAGCGAATTTTGCAACACGGCCACGAAATTAAAAAAAAAAGAGGCGAAAAAAAAAGAAGAACAGATATGTGTGTCGCATTGATACGGCTTGAAAAAGAACTTCGTTAAACACCAATGAATACATGTATTGGCCAGAACGCGATATCTATGCATTTACAAAGTAAACTAGAACGCGCACGTGTTGTCACGTATATATCTAGTGACACAGTGAAAATAACGATGCATACGCACGCGAATTCATTTGGTGGACAGATAGACAACGAGGCTTATGTAGCGGCTTTAAAATTCTGTGTAAATTTATGAGCGTATGTGTGTGTATGCGTGTGTGCGTGTGGCGTGGTTCGATCTAGATTAGGCAAAGGAAATGTTTAGTTACATTAAAATAAAAATATTAGAATACAATTGCGTTTAGCTGGTGTCATTCTTCGTATTTTTAAGTTATTCTGTTCTTGCCTTTCAGTCATTATATTAACAGTCTCGTAATTATATCAACATATCATTTGCATTCGCCAGATCACCATACCTATACAATTTCAATTCAATTATTTGTGATAGAGTTAATCGTTAAATATAAGAAAGCTTTACCCGAAAACTTTGTAGAACGTATAGTCTGCGTAATTGGAGTTTATATAATAGCAGTTTATTCATTCGTTTCACTAGCTATAATCCTTTGTTTAATGCTAATGGAAATTTATGTTCAGATAAATGAATATAATGGTATTGAAACTTGGACGTAACATTGGAATAAATAGAGATCGTGTTAAATACTATAGTTTGCAATAAATAAAAACGGACATATTATTGCTATTTTCAGGTATAAATTGAAAGTACTAAAATCGTACTAGCTAACTATAATCATTCTTGCGAATTAAAATAACAGAAGAGCATTAAATCTTTATTTTCTCATCTTTCACCAGGCTCTTTTATAATCTGTCCTGTTAATTAATAACACATTGAGAGAAGAATCATAGAACAATTAATTCTGAAAACATGAAAAGGAATCGCGGACGAGCTCTCAAAGTAATATACACAACTTCAAAGGTCCGCGTAGAAAATGGCATCCGCAACATTTGATTATGCACGAGATTCATAAAATTAAGTAATTTCTGTAGCTTCTATTTTCAAGTTGAACAACTAACTACTTTAAACAAACGACTTTCGTTGCAGCACTTTGCATATAACAGTATCAGCGAAACGAATTAAGGTTAACGTCAGGGGAGCTTTATTCTAAAGTGCGTTTCATGCGCATCGCATCAATGTAGGTTTATGCTGTTTGAAGATTTGTTCGCGTAGTACAGCTTACACGGAAACGGGCGAAACGCTTGCGAACGCATTTCTATTGTGATTTATATTCCACATACACTATGCCATCTTAACTTGGTCCATTTGTTACTCGCGCAAAAATTCGACTTACTCCCAGCAAGAAAAATAGAACCCTATTCGAAAGCGGATCATTCACGACTCGATAGAGTGAATTTCACTTATGTTTCTATCATACGCCGCACCAAACTTCACTTTACATTCTTTTATGTCCAACGATGCGGTATATCATCCATTCACTCGATCTAGGATAGAGCTTAAGAAATTGAAGCAAGATAGCGTGCTATTCTATTTTCTTCGGGATTCTTTATATACGCCTGAACATTATTAAAATAAAATATCTGAGAAATAATTACTCGAATAGTGTACATAATTTTATTCGACTAGATTTTATTTCGAGATAATTACATTGGTTTATTTGAATAGGGAAATAACTACTCTTGGAATTATTTCTAAGGGTTTGGGTTATAACATTATGGTATAATATTACCTAGATTTGAAGAAATATTTTTAACAATTGTTTAGCCGCGGAATGGCTAAAATAATATTTTATTTTATTTATTCCAAGTACAAGATAGAGTTTCCTATTTAAGATATTGAAGGAAAATAGTACGTTATTCTATTTTCTTCGGTTTTTTTCTGGTTATTGTGTAGGCTTCAGTATTCCATTTATTATTATTGGATATTGTTCCGAAATGATAATGTGTTAGTTAATTTGTATCAGCAAATTACTTTGAATTGTTGTGACCATGATATAATTCTTTATTTTATCTAATATCTATAAAATATATTTTTAAACGATTTTTACGATAGTCCCTGATTTTATTACATTAATATTACCAACTACGTCAGAAACATTTTGAACACAATGTCTCATGCACACATCAGCTGAGACAGCTATTATTCAATTGTAATTGAAATTAAAGCAATTCTGACAATAAGAGCAATTGGTATTACATTGTAATACAATTGGACTATATTTTGCATGATTCACACATATGCAAAATAGGATATTTAAATTTCAAATTGATATTAAAATTTAAATTATTTATTATTTGGTATGCAAGAGTTACATACCTAAAATAAAAGGTTGCTTTAAAATGATTTACTTTCCAGCTGTACGATTTTTAAAATGAACATAATAAAATAGTATAGATCATTCCAATGAATGATGAAATAATTTTCAAATTCTTATCCTTTATCTTTATATCAAATAAAATTTACCTAAGTTTGTTCTTGTACTTTAGATTTTCCTCGATATGTTTGTCACCTGACATACGAAATGTTTTAATAAAATTGTACTATGTTTGTTATATCTTAGTAAATTTTATACATTCTATAAAACTTTATAACACATTTTAAAACTGTAATTGAATAGTAAAATAAAGTATATCGATTACGTATGTTACCTTATGCAACATATTTGTAACATCTGTTATCGTTAACATCATAAACTCACCGGGTGTGTCCCCGTTTAATAATATGAAAACCACCATAAACGTTACATAAAGTTATTTGAACGTCCCTTTTAATCTTATTATCTGGTGCTTGTTTTAAAATTACCGATACGCTCACGAACAAACACAAGTCTACGTCAGCCATTTATGCTAATGTTATTATTTCCAAGATTACTTTCGTCGACAATTATGTTTAATTGCTTCTTAGAACGTCTGTTGTAAGAAGATTATAGGTAGGTTAAATAGAGCATATTACGGAAAGCATATTACGTAAGATAGTACGCATACATATGTAGGTAAAAGAGAATTTCCGTTTATCTTTTTGAATTATCTCGTATCGTTAGATCTCTTAATTTTTCCAACGAATCCGCAGTTTTCACTCGAAGAAACCAAGCAGAAAGTACTCTTACACCACGACTACCAGAAACAAAAGTCTTATCTATGCTGCATCAAAAACGAGAACACGATCTTCCATTATATAAAGAAGAATGGGAGAAAAATTCCTCAACGAAAAATTTTCTTCAATTATGTACACGCGGCTTCAAAATGACTTCAACAAATTTCTCGCTTTCTTTTTCAATCGAGTGTTTACAGTCGCATCAATCACTATACATAGTATGTTATTAACAGTTAACCAATTGCAGGTTTTCCAATTATAAATCTGACAAATGGCCTGTTCGGTATAAAAATTCTGGAAATTGTAATATTACATTGTCGCTATTTATTCGAATAAATAATCACTATGTTTACGTCGTAATTATTATATTTAAAACGTCGACGGATAAGGATCGAAAAAGTTGATATCAATATACGCTTTACATTATACACACGTGTATTTCTATGCGCATATATTCAATTAATTCACCACGATAAATTAATATAGTATGTCTACATAATTCTATTATAGAAATAGCAGATTACGGGCAAGCCTAATAAATGAAGCTACAATTAAAATAATGATGATGGACTAAATATTAGAATTATAAAGGAGAAAGTAATTCGCATAGTACGCATTTATCAAAAGGAATTCTCTATTATACCAAGATAACTTGAGGCTATTAATCTAAGCACTTTTTCATACCCCTAATTATCTAAATTAAGAGAAGCATGCTTGCTTATGATTCGTACTTCTACCACCTATAGGATATTTTATATATTATAAAATATCGTTCTCTGCATTCATTTTCGAATATCAAATAAATGCATAAAAATCCGCAGTCTAACGATCATAGAATATAATAATCGCAGAAAGGAAAATCAGTAAACGAAATATCAGTAACATTTCACTACAAAGTTAGAAGACTAAAACAAAAGATTTAGCATTTTATTTATTTTTTTTTTTTTTTTTCACCCACTGGCGATCCATCCTTCAAAATAATTCTCTTTTCCGCTAAAACACAGTATCCCAATAACTACTGCAACACAACTAAACTGCATACAGAGTTTCACTATCGCTCGATGAGAACTTTAACAAAAATCTGTCCTCTATTGACCAGCGAAAAGATAAATCGCACGGTTCAATCTCTCGGCGTTCAACGATATCCAGTATTCGTATCGAGCCGAAGGATCTCCTTCATAGCACAGAGAGTTTTCTCGATCGCGAGCACGCATCGAAAAACCAAAAGCGTTGAAAAGCCGCCGCTACGTGGCGGCGACGATGTTTATCCGTTTGTTTGCGACACGGTACGCGGCGATGTCCTTACGTGTGCTACTCACGACTCACGACGAGGAAGCAGAACCCGAAGATGGTGCGTTACGCTCGTTTGCTACGCGATCCTGCACGTACACGAGCAACCAGCCAAGATTGCACGTATGCCTGAACGTATCGGCCATTGTAATCAGCCGTTGCATTCCACAGCCTTGACGTGTTGGCGATTATTTCGATAGGGTATCGCGAGATGAATGAACGTAACCGTCTAGCGAAAATTGTAGCCAAGTTTTTAAACCAGAGATCCACAGCAAAGCTAAGCTATGCTGTGTTATGCCGTGCTAAGTTCATAATCGTCCTACTTGTATTAGGTTGTCCGAAAAGTGTCTTTCTTTTACAGACACGTCTTTTACAACGATGCATCTTTATACAAATATGAAACATAATCTGTCGAACGTTGTGATCTTTATTTTGATAGAACAAAATGGATCATACGTAATTCGATAAAATAATATAAAACGAAAAATGTTGTGCATACATTATTTCCTTATAAAACGAAAAAATCTTTCCGGACGACCTAATATTTGCTTGCATACATACAGTGGTGAACGAAAGAAAGTTTATAACACAGAAGACATGAAAGGACACTATTCTATAATACACTATAACTCTGCAAAATGAATGTATATTTAATAAGAGTAACGAATACATGGAATGAGTACCATGGAATAAATGACTGTTACCAATACCGTGTAGCGGCACATGAATCAACAGAAGATTCGAATCGGGAGAGACTCACATTGTTGTGCCTTGGAGTGCCAACGTTGTTTTGGTTTGCTAAGTTCAGAGGTAAACGAACTCCGGAACAAAATATTATCGCCGTTATTTGTAATCGTCGACCGGAGTTACATTCGAACTTTTTATAATACCACAGGTCGATACAAATAGGCGAACGTGCTCTCTAGGACGATCATTATAGCGAGTCATACGGTGGAATAGCGAGCGGCATACACTATCTTTGTACTTGTATTTAGAGTGATTCTAATATATACAATTACTATTACAATTTTATCACTGGTCTCTTTACGTACAATAAACCACCTTAATTGTGAAGAATTTTTAACATAAAAGTTACCAAAATGCATAATTCATGTCATTAAGCACCAACTTTAAATTTTCTTTTACCCGCCACTGTATATAGGCAACCGTTTCCACCAAAAGCTAACACCAACCTAATTAGTGCTATAACTGCTTACTACTGTAATTACTTTGTCTTTGCAATTGTTATTAGCTATTCGCTGCTGCAGTACTGTATTTACATAGAAAATATCGAACATTAGCATTTAATAGTGCTTGACTATAAATACCATTTAAATAGGAATCACAGTCCATGCTACGACTATTACCGTATTATGAAACAACGAATTAACAACGCTACTACCGTTTTCAAGTAATTTCAATCCGATTCTATTTCGTTTGTTTGTTAAATTCCCTAATTTTTAAGATAAATATAAAGAAGTTGCTTATCGATATGCGTAATCTCTTTCTTTGCTTTTATATCATAGGTTCGCCTTCCGTAAAAAGTTGGGGAACCTTTTTGCAGAAATGAGACTACGAAATATTTCGTTAGAATCGAAAAGGCAAGCTTTTTGGAGAAATTAGAAGATGATTGGATAGGAGAGATCTGGAAAGCTTTTCCAGAGGTAATTTCGATTGACCAATTGGTGTTTTCAGTGCAAGTGTTCATTATAAGGAAAAATATTCATTGATCTGTTTTAAGAAACGTGTATTTAAGCGAAATTCGTTAATTCGTGTTGTTAATACTTTGCTGCTCTGAAAATTTGAATTGCAAATGATTAAGAATGTAACGAAATACGCTTTCCAATAAAACCATTGAAAGGACTGTTTGATTTGATTAATTCGTGTAAGTAACTTTATTGTAATAGTTGAAGAGAAAATATACTGTATGTCGGCAACATGTAGCTTTAAACAAGAAAGATAATTAATGTGGTATCGCTGCAACATATACACGTATTATTCATACCATTAATTCGTTGAATATAGTCGTATTAATGAGGTTTTTCAAAGATTATGTTTAAAGAGAAGAGATTAATGGTTTTAATTTTCTAAACATAATGAAACTAACAGGCGATAAACATGTTATTACAAGGAAAAAGGTGATTAACGGTAGCGGTTACTGTTTCGAGTCGAGTGATTGCTAAACGAAATTTGTAACGATTCGTTTAATCATTGAGGAAGAAGAGCTGCAATTATTTCTCGATTACCCATCACTTTTATGTAAATTATACGCTGGAGGAACAAGTTTAAAAACACTCGTGAATCGTTCCAAATATTTTTTAATACAGGATTTAAATTATCTTCTCGTTTATTACGTGCTTGAAACAGTTTTCATGCGTTAAAAGCGGCGATTTAAAACGTAACGAAGACTGCTTTAATAAAGCTGAATTTCGTAGAGAAAATAGCTGTCAGTTTGTACAGCATGCTAATCAAAATCCGTATGCAGTAATTAATTTTTGTTCATTTGTATACATATTCATTTCCGTCCGATTGCAAAAGAATGCAGAAATTTAGGAATCGTTCGTTTGTTAATTCGTTGGAGAATCAGCATTCACGATGATATGAAAACAGGCTGCTTGTTAAGACGAGAGCTTAAAGCGTCACTTCGTTAGCGATATCCATTTTTTTTTCGAATAGCTCGTATACCTTTCGCAAATATGCATACAATACGATAATAAGATATGCATTAAAACAATTTTAGATTAGCTAAATTCAGACAAAAAATGAGAAAGATCTCGAGACCTATTTCATTGAAAAAAACATACGTTATTTAATTAGACTGAGATGAAAACGGATATTAAAGTTCCCGTAATCTTCATCTATCTGCAATAATTAATCCCAAATAATTTTCATTTATCTCCAGTATTTTATAGAAATACGATAAATAATTTTAATGCATTAATTCTACAAATACTTCGGAAATAACAGATCACAATTTTATTTACACGAAAGAAATAGTAGTTTCATTTCGAAATGCTGTGTCTGTTGACCAGAACTGATGGAAAGAAAAGAAACACGTACATAGTTTATTCTCGCAAGACATCCAGACGACAATAAACCGAATCATAAGTCATAAACTATCATCCAACGCATATGATGGAAGAAAATTGACAGAGGGTAATGCTGGACAGAAATAGCAATGATAAATGACCACTAGGAACGGCTTGTCAAGGCAGCTCGTGGAAGCTTACTGGGAACATTCGTATTTGGATCGAAAGTTCCAAATTTTCATGAAATTGCAAAACATTCACGTACGTATGCGTCGTTATTTCAGCGCATTGTGTAACCACGATTTCACGGAAGTTTATTGCGCAATGCAGCTCAACGAGTATTAGGGGTACCGCTTGTTCACTTTAAGCTGAGCTTAGCTTTTGTATCGCATACAGTTCTGCAGAGGAATATAATTCGTTAGCCAAGACATTACAGCGGAGATTATAACAGAAGAAGCGTGAAAAGCTGCGAGGGTTCGGTTAACTAACACGGAACGTGTTTAGGATTTATTAGATTTATTAGTAAGTTTACTAGTCTAAACTAATTTAATAAACAAGTAGTAATAATTGATGTCCATTTACGTTGTTGTATATATTTTATAATAAATATTAATTGAATCCCTATCGGATATTATGATATAATATCGTGGCTTTATTTATTTCTATGATAATTTCATCCGTGACAGCATCGATGTGATTTCTTTTGCTAATAAGATTTTAAAGATTAACTTTTTTTACGTTATTTTTGAACGTTTTACTGTAGAAAAATAATCTATCAACAGATATTTTTGTCTCATATGTTTAACTACAAATATATACAAATTATTTTTGATTAATTACTTTACGTAGATATATATCTACGTTGTTATTGAATGTCTAAAGTAATAGAAATAATGGTAAAGATAATACCTTTCTTTTATGCAAACAAATATCGTATTTTTCATTAATAGATTTCATAAATTGATCATGTTTATATTTCGCTGAAACAGTGTATAAAGTTACCCAACTTAGTTTTTAATTTCACATGCTATGCATGTAAAATTCATTGTGAATATTATTATTAACTTCTTCGTATATATCGATATATATCATATTATTATATGCTATCAATTTTCATACCATATATTAAATTTATTGTTGTGTTTATTCGATTGGAATAATTACTGATTATTAATTTTGAATAAATCACAAAGCTTGTTATTACTGAACGTTAATATCAAGTGTATCTTGTATCGTGTCCATAAAATGCAATACGAAATTCCCTAAAAAGCTGAATGCAGGATATAAAAAATAGCATAAATTTCGTAGATGTTTGATAGATATTTAGCACAATTTTTCGGTGGCGTATTTTTAAATCTAAAATTATTTGGAACTTATTTGCGACTAGCAAAGTCTAAGTTTAAATCTTTATTTATTTTCTAATACTCGTTACTCACGATGTAAGCATATATTTTGAAATTTATATCTCCATACCATATATGTATCCAAATATTAAGATAAATAATCATTATATTTGTGCAAAATGTATTATTATTAGACTTCCTGTCTTTTCTATTAATAATAGCAAACAGATTTCTTAGGAAATATATTTAGAACATTTGCATACTTGTTGAAATATTAAAACAACTGTTCAACGTGTTTGCTATATGAAAAGCAAGCAGCTTGAGTAATACAAGGAAATAATATGAGTTTACAAATATTGTATTTGCAACAGGGACACTAATTTCCATGAAACGCTGCAGCTACCGGTATAAATCGTTACAACTTGTGAAAAGTAGGCGTAAACGAATTTCAATGAAAACAGGTATTTAAGAAGAGGAAGTAGCAAATGCTTTACTAACAACGCGGAACGCATTTGCATGCAAACGTCCATTCGTAGTCCTGTCTATTTTCCTGTCCTTAAATGGAGCAGCTAGGAAATTTCTTTAAAAACTCGTATTTTTGCCCCACTTTTTCAGGGCGAACAACGCAGTTGTAATACAATATTATTTACCAACTTTACATTACTTCTCCCAGCAAAATTTCCATTTGATGTCGTTGCTTACAACTCCAGACTCCCATGTTATGATAAAATAAATATATAAAAATATATAGGATATTTATTAGGATATTTTATTTTAAACACGTGATGAAACAAATCGCCGTTTATGTTCCATCCCTTTAGATACATTAAAATAGAAATGAAGAATTTCGTAAAACAGTTTATCCGCAGTCTATTTATCAGTAAATTGAAAGCAACGAAAATGGAAAAAAATACCTAAAATATAATAAGATACTATAGCTTCTAAAACTTTAACACTTAATGCAATAAAACTTGTCTAAAAAAGCAATATTCAACTAACGGCTTTAAGTCAGTAATAATCTATTCAGACTGTGCCATTCAACCGGTTGCGGCATCTGTAAACTACATAAGAAGAACCTCTGGGAATAACAATTCTTTTTCCTCAAGGTACAACGCCGAGCATTGCGTTTAAGAAACCCAGCATGAATAGGAAGACGCATAGCGACACGAGGCAACGAAAGCATTAATAAAATTATCCTACTTCAATGTCAACGGATGACAGTGAAAGACGCACCAGCGTAGCTAAGAAACGCGTTAAGAACTGCATGCTAATCAAACCAGCAACATCGATAAAAATTGCTCGCCGTGATGATGTAAGCTCAGATGTCAAGGTGAGGTTCGTTATAACCAAACCAGTCGCGGTTTATGCCACCTATTAACCATCCACCTAGCGTGAAACGTGATTACGCCACGCTATAAAATACGTTTAATCCAACCGTCAAGTTTCCAATTTTCCTCTGTTCCTTGTTTTTCCCCCCTTTTGTTGCATAATTCAAGGAAGAGTCGCCGAGGGAAAAGGATAATTATAAGCGGAAACTCAGCAAGAGGTTTCGCAATTAACACGGATTCCTTTTTAACCAAGGGTTTCTTAAAACCTATCGAAGCACGATCTTGCTCGCCACGATCTCTTATAGAAATAATTAAACGCACATACCGATTGAATTGGTAATCATGAGTGTACGACTGTCGAGTATTTGCGTGAATTGATCTCGATGAACGAGCACGTTGATATGGAACTTAATTGAAAATTCTTCCAACAACCTTCCTTGCTGGAACAACCTTCAAACACGTTAGAACTAACGAGTATCTAGGGTGATAAATAATTGTATGCTGATGAGTATCAGTGAAAATGTGCCGCAACAACATTTTAACCGCACAGCTTTTTCCTTTGTTATAATATGCAGTTTTACGAGCACCCGGCTCTTCAATTGATAAACTACAACAGTGATATTATTGGCGTATTTTTTTTTTTTTTTGCATGAAGTGGTCATTGTACAAAAAACGTTACGATACAGAATTAATTACAAGAACTGAAAAGATCTTTTATCGTAAAACAAGCCCGTTGAACTAGCACCTTCTCCAAAAATTTCAACTTGCTTAAGTAAATAAGTAAATAAGCGTTCATAATATTATTCTTCAATAACAATGGGACTGTAATTAATTATATTTGAACATGGAATTTGTAATTATATTTTTATTTAAAAAAAAATTCTCATATTTCTTTTCATGATACCAAAATAGGGATAAAGACAATTAACGAGTTTTTTTAAAAATAATTTAAATACCGTTTAACACAATGTTCTTTTTAAACAGTACGAAGTTAAAACAATTAAGAAAACTGAAATGTGTATCCAACGAAATCTTTATGCATGAGCTTCAGACAGTTCTGTCAGAAATTTCTAACTTTTCCCGACGTTCGCGACTGTTTCACCTACTGTGTTTCCCCGCCTTTTCATCTCTGCGTGTGAGTAACGAGCAAAACGTGGAAAAAAGGCGGCCCAGTGAAAAGGTATTGCTTTTCAACGAGACTGAATAACGTTTGAATTGCCGACTCCGAAAAAATCTCAAAGAAAGGGGGAAAAAACGAGAGAAAAATGTATTTGATCGTTTGCATTTAACTGCGTCTCCGTCTTTATCAATTCGTAATGGCTAACAATTACTTTGTGTTCGCCAATAACCGAATTCACGTAGCCCAGTAGTACTCTATTCTTTAATTCAGATAAACTGTTTAGGACAAAATATAATATTCATACTTCTAATAAATAATATTACAAATTTTATAAGCAAATGCTATTCTATTTTATATTATATATCACACAATTATGTATTCCTAATATCTGCAAAATATCAATAATTTCACATTAAGAATAGTGATAACGAATTATTTTAAGAAATCATTATGTCCACTGAATATGTCAATGTTTTTAATGAAATGAATAACGGAGTATAATAATAATATTGAACTCCATATTCGGAGAATAGGACCTACATTAAAAAAATCAAAACTAACGGATAGAGAATTAATTTCCGAAAATAAAAGTAAAGGTTGCAATTAAATATTTATTTGTTCATTTTGTTCCCAATCCTTGGATACGAAAAAGGAGAATTAAATGGAGATTGATTTAAAATAATATTTGAGTCGATAACTTCACCAGTTTTGAAAAAGTCGTCTGGAAACAAAACAAGTTCCATATTACCACTTTGTTCTCTGCGTTTGTTCTTCTGAAAAATAACATGATCTTCTTTCAACGCAAACTATGCTTTTATGAATCGAACTAAACAATTTTCGTTAAATCACGAATGTTTCACGTATGTATTTATAATAATCATTCAATTTTTGGCGCATGGAAAAACTGGTACCATTTGGTCAGGAAAATAACGCAAATAACGGTGAATACACAGACATTTACGTGTTCGATCGAACGATTCGGTGAAACGTACAAGTGCAACCAGTTATTCCGTGCATTGATTTCCATGTAAAATGCAAGTCAGTGTAAACCGCAATCAATCAGGCGTCACCTTGCGCCCTGATTTCGAATTAGCCCTCATGAATTGCGTTAAACCGAACCCTCTGTACGGTCCCCATTGAAAATTTCCCCCTATGTACGTGTATGTACTATCTCCGCTCTCTGCCAATGAAGATTTAACTGGCAAGTGGATACTCGTATCAATGTTTTGCATTTTAATTCGACCCAGATCGATACCTACTTTGTTGGGATCGTCGCGAGCCCGGGCTAATTTTCCTCTAATTATCAAACTAATTCTCGTTCTAGTTTGAATACGCGATCCGTTCGCGCGTTGGATTCTTTTAAACATATGTCGACGAACCAACAGGTGAATTTTGCATACCGTTTAATTGCACGCCACGTGCTCCAGATGGTTTCGCTGATTCGCTTGAAAAGGCCTTAGTGTTGAATTCGTACGCTACTGCATTGCAGATTTTTGCTGAGTATTAACGACGAGATGAATTTTTATTAGAACGTAAGCTTTTATTGCTGAAAATTGTAAATTTGCGACTAACTTGCGTCCAATGTGAGTGTGCAAATTATTTTAGGATATAATCGAACCAGTAAATATTCTAATAATGTAAAACTGATTACAAAGATAACATCTTTCTTTTATAGTTTTATAAAAGAGACCCAAAATATCCTGTATTTCTATTGTGAACTTTCTAATCGATTTGTTAATTGCATTTTACTATTCGACAAGTTTTAAATTTGACGGGGAATTGGTTTAGTAAGTAATTCTACGAGTAATTGTATCACTTTTACGCGAAAGTTAAATTCAAATTTATGCAGACAACTTAGAACTACGCATTTCTATTCGACTGAGAATAGAACCGAAAATTTTCTCCCCTCTGAACTGCATATTCAATGACTCATCTACCTCATCTAACAACAAATGAGAGCATCAAAGTAAAAATTTCCTTATTAAAAGTTATTATCCAACACGTACCATTTATATCAAGATATTCTCAATATGTAAAACTCTAATTACATTTCCAATTCCGTTTGAAACCTACCACTCCGATTTATCAACTAAACATCGTAATCCGCTTTACTTTCTATTTATCCACTAGTGAACAATCACGAACAGAACACACGGAGTGAAGCAACACGACAACCCTGTCCTTTACTTTTAGTTACAGACTCCGTGCTGTTTCGTAAGCTCCTCGGTGTTCTCCGATTCTTATTACACGGATTTACCCTGTCTCGTAGGAGAAACGTTCGATCCTATCACGCACGACAGAGTTCACGAATTGTTTACCGGCGAAGGCCGAACGAAAAACAGGGTTACAAGAGATTCGAATCTGGGTCAACCTCCACGTTTCAACCCCTTGCCTCCCTTTCGCTCCACTTTCCATTTCTCTCGCGCCCTTTCTTTCCTCTCCTCGTTTTGACGCTGCTGACGTTTCTCAATTCGCCCACCAAAAACACGTCACAATGCATAACGACGCGTCCTGAGGAATTCCGAAAGCGTCCGACCATTCATACGCTTACCGTTTCGAACAACGTGCTTTCCACGCTGACACGTAACGTGACGAACAGAACGTGATCCGCCACTTCCGTTTCCTCATCGGAAACGAATTACATATTGCAACTCGGAAGAATTTACGCTGGCGCTATCTTGATCGTTCATTGAAGCTTGCATGCTTTCAGGCAGGATGACCCGGTGATATCGTGATACAATTAGGAAGGGCTGTGACTCTACGTGAAACAGTAAACCGGAAATATAGAATAAAATATTTCTTGACAAATTAATGTTAAAAGACGAATAGCGGACGATGGATAATAAATTGTTTGTTGAGGAAATATTTATGCTGTGTTTGAAATATTACCTTACGTAGAATCGCGTAATATAATGAATATGTAGGTGAGTTAATACATGCTATTGTCCGAAAGTTGGCAGTCACGCAGTATTTCGCATTGACTTGTAAACGTATAATTAAAGTTTACTTAATTACATAGTTATTAGTTTCACTTGAAACAATGGAATTATTGTAGAGTCTGTAACTCGTGAATTATAATCAGAAACAAGGTTGTAAGGAAATTTTATAATAAAATAATTTATAATAAAATTGATTTAAATTTATGAAATTAATATTTAAGAATGTTCCACTAATAATTCATCCCAATTTGAGGATATAATATTCCATATAGGATATAAGAAAAACATAGTTACACAGGAAGAAAAGAGAACCCCTTGATACTTACAAGATGAAAGGCAATAATTTCAATGTGTCTATTTTCACATATTCTTCGACTCTCAATAAATCATAATAACGAACAAATGATTGATATTCATAAAACTGTATATCCATTTTCGTATACGAATTTGCAGAAGGAAGTAATTATTCGATTCGGATATTTATACAAACACTCTCTCCACATAAATTGCATTACCACGAACGCTTTATTACAAAGAGTCCTCATTTGCTACCATCAGTTCGTAATCCAAACAGATCATTTGTTTACAATTCGACAGTAGATAATGCTAATACAACGTAATGCTGTTAATTCGTTAAGTACATCAGTGCACTTTGCGGCGCAAAGCGTACGTATCGCGACAATGCTGTCCCTCTTTTTGCAGTTCTCCGTTCTATCTGTTAAAAGTCCCCCTCGAAGCATCCCAAATTCTTTTAACGTCCGCATACTGACGTATTAGCATCGATTTTCGTTAAGTCGATCAGTACTGGTCGGTGGTGCGCACCTTGAAAAATTACCACCTAATTGCCGCGCCTCTGGCCATTTTTACGTATCCGGCATCGTAAACCTTCCCGTAAAACTCGTACGGTAACGTTGGCTACTGAATAAAAGGCATGTGTAATAAAACACGAGAGGAGAGTAGAAACGAAGAGAAAGGAAAGGGCAAGACACCTTTAAAAAATGGAAGCAAGTTTACGTTGTTAAAGAGGAAGAGAGAGAGAGAGAGGCCTATAAAAGTTTGTACGTGGCTTATCTTCTGACTGCGTCTTGAACGAGCTAAGTTTTGTGCTCGAGCATTTTTCCACGCGGCTGAAGAATTGAGACAACACGGATAAAGCGTTCGTAATACGCCCCTTTTCTATAGAATTCGTGGACGACCTCGAAAATTCGCGCGACTGCACTACATCACAGGAAAAAGCCGCGATAAAGAAATGTCCTTTAAAAAAAAAGCCCTTCCATTACTGGCACATATTTCGCCGGCCATAAATATAGCTGTATGTATATAGGTATACACGGTAGTTATCGGTTGTTATTTCTAATGTACGTCACATTTATACACGCCGATATGCAGCAATATATCCTCTGGGAATCTTTAAATTTCGATGGCATACGACGGGAAATATTTCCCGATACGCGGTGAGAAATAACGAACTTTCGAGCATGCACAGTAACACTGTTTGTAACAATAATTAGTTATTTATTGTTTAATTGCGATACGTAATTTCATTCGTTCATTTTTTAATTACAAATGATTGAAGCATTTGTGTTAAAAGCATTTTGATCATTAAGAGACATTTTTTTTACAAAAGAAGTTATGAATAAAGGAATAACGTCTGAATTAAAAATAATAATATTGATTGTGAACATGGATATGAAGCTTTAAATTCTGCAATATTCTAGTACAATATACATATTTTATATTGAGATTTAGATGTTTTGCTGCAACAACAGCTTCAGATGGAAAAATATTCGTCCTTAATAAATATATTTATGAATATAGAATATTTACGTACATTGTCATTCAAAAGTATTCACTGGCTCGATTACTCTTGACAGAATCTAAATAGAAAATTGTAAAAGATGTAATGATTTAAATTTGTATTAATTTTTTGAGACTAACATATAACAATATCATTACCGCATAGGTAAATACGTATCAAACTTAATTAATTTAACTAACATGTACTATATAAACAAATTCTTCAAACATATTATTAACCAATATGTAAATCGAATAAGAAAAGTTTTTCTAAGCTGGCAGCAGAATTATAGCAATTATTTCAAGCAATTATTTCAAGCACTGGTGATGGTGGATATTTAAATATATATCATGCTATTATAATCTGTTATATTTTACTGTCGTCAAGTTTTTAAATACATTATTTACATTCATATTACCTTGATTCCATAAAAAGATGATAAGTAGTACCTTCAGTTATATAACATCTACTGTATATCTTTACTATTCTCATTATATCGCTAAAAAATCGACTAAAATGTTCGAATACTTATGAACGGTACTGTACATCGCATATCAATCAACTTTTTCCATTCACCGTTCTTTCTATCAAAAAAAAACTTACCTACACAACGCTTGCATCAATCACGCGTGTATGTTATACAAAGTAGTGCACCGCTGATTTCTTTCTTCAAACATTTTTATAGGAACGCAGTTTACAAAAGAAATTCATTGCCATAATGTAGCGTTTAAAATACTTTTTACGCTTTTAGACGACATTTCAAACTTCATCGAAAATTTCATTTCAATATACTTCAAGCTTCACCTTACAAATGCCAACTTCTACGGAATAAACAGCGAACTGGACTTTGTTTGAAAAGTCGTGAGCGACACGCGAAGCACATTGTAAAATCTTAGCAATCCGTACAGTTAACGCAGTAAATAAAATGGTTTACGTCAGCCGCGTGTCATCCAGTCTTGTTACGCGAAACTTGGTCTGGTTTTAACGATCGCAAACCCGCGTACTGGTTATCGGTCGTTACGTTTGCTCCGTGTTACGTTCGCGTTACACCTGCGACAGACATCTATCGCGGGTACAAGAAGAGCTTTGCTTGCTTCTTATCCTCGACAAAACGAGTTTCCGACCCTTGCTCCGCGTGTAACTACTTGCCTTTTCATTTCGTGCGTTTTAATTAATACTTTGACATGGTGTTCGATCAATTTCGTACCGATAACATCATCCAGGTCTCTTAAAAGATAATTCTCTTTTTTAACTGTAAGTAGTTCTTTTAGAAATAAATTCCTTTTTCTGGTTTAAAACAATTCTTCTTTGATTAATATTACTTCTAACATTATCTAAGCCTAACTAGTTTAGTTGAATATTTACTTCATGTTATGTCATTTCACATTTCTTATTTACATAATTTATTAGATAAAATTTTTGGATAATGTTTCATGGCATTAATGTAAAGGATATTTTTTGTACATCAGATACATTAAAATAATTTTGTGTACCTAATAGAATGGAAATTTGATGAGCTCTTTGTTTAACATATTAGGAAAAGATCATACAGCATAATATCTGAAAATAATTTTGTGAAAAACCAATCGTTGAATAATAATATCAAATTGAATTGCATCTTCTGTTTCTTTCTTTATAAATGTCGTTCCCAGAATTATCTCAAAATATCTTAAGTTATCTTTGTAAAAAGAGTAATCTGTATATCTAAATACCATAATATTCTAACACAAAAAATGAACCATAATGTATGTTAGTGTACAATTACCTACACAAAAATATAAGTAACTTCAATACAAACAACAAATCTGCACAATGATCTGAATACCGAATCACTGTACAATTGCTTCTCAAAACAATGTTCCATCGATTCCTTTCTAATGACCAAACTATTCGAAATTCCCATTAGAATTTAATCAAACAGACAGCGCAGCGACGCGCAAAAGTTACGAACGAGTCGCAACTGCTCCATTACCAACTTTAATAACTGTCTTAAAACATCCAAACGTTCGCTAAGTGAATTACCAGGATGCCTTGACGCGGCGAGAGTAACTTTCCGTTTCGTCGAAGAAAGAATCATTCGCTGAACCATCCCCGCCATGGAAATTCGATTTCGAAGAAGCTGGTGGAACACGTCGAAGTCGATTAGAGGCGCGGACGAGGAGGCGCGGTTAATTTAAGACGATCGAGACATCCGCGGAATTCTTAAGCGAAACGCTCGATTTGTCCGGCCGTGTATTCCTATCCTACGCCGTGTCACGGGTCTGAACGGTTCGTATAACCGATCCACGCTGACAGAACGAGGCTCGATGCGTCGTAAGCCAAGAATAGAGAGGACACGGACCGGTCGTGTTGCTCGCGAAGCGATTTCGATTCGAATTTTCGCCATTCATTCGACCCGTTCGAGGGACTATTAGAAGCGAAATAGGAAGCTCCAGAGGAATTTTGAGCACGACGCCACGGATTATCAGAGGCTCTTCGCTCTTTGCCGCCGACTTCGCGCACGGACGTTAAGACAGATTTAAAGAGCAGCCCGGAGAAATCGCTTTCGGGGATTTCCACGTCGAATCACGTTTAATGTTAATGCGTGCGATTTGACCGCGACTGAAAGATTGCCTGTAGTCAAGGATCGCAATCCGTGGAATCCCGCGAGCAAATGGAATATTTGAACTTTTAGAATCAGAATTTCTGTAGATCGTGGAACACTTTCTGGGAAACTAACGTACGGTTATTTCTATTCGATCATGAAGACTTTTAGCGTTTATTTATCTCTGTATGATTGCCGGGTTAATGATGTTTATGAAAATTCATATTTTTATAAATACAGCTGAAAAACCTAAGCAGAGATTTATATCATCTACGAAATGTTATAATGAATATTACTGTTATAATAGTATAGTGTGCATTTATATATATTACTGGAATATGATTCTAGATAAATAATATGATTTAATACGAATAGTATAATAATGAGATAAAGGTAATATAACGTACATTATATATGTTGCTACGATTTTGTCGAACATGTTTAAACATTGATAAAATGATGACACTCACATCCTAGAATATAGTTCACTTTTATAACTGATTCTCGCAGATATTTCAAAATTGACATTAATCAGATGTTACACTATTCCAATTAATTAGTGGTACCTACATATAAGTATTTGGAAATGAAACAATTAAAAACTATCACAATTTCAATACATTGCCATATGTTTCATATTATATAAAATTATTTACTATGTGGAGCTTTTAATATTTAAATAGAAAAGTAGCACGAATGCTGCTACAAATTAATTTGCTATTAGAAAGATGCACGATTCGAAGAACTGAGGAATACTGGTACGGAGATTTTCTCATTGACAAGCGTTTTATACAACAAAAAGTTAATTGAGAAATTTGCTCGAAAGCAATTTTATATAACGATGAACGACTGGAATTTACCACATATTACTTATGTAGAAACTGCAGATAAATAATTTTTAAACGTGAAAGAAATACTTTGTTTTACGTACTGATAGGGAATTTCCGCAGATGGTGGAAAAAACGATAGTAAAAAGAGAATTTTTGGTACACACGTTTACCCATTCGCAAGTGAAAATAAAATCGTGTCGCGATCGTTCCATCGTTCCAAGCACCTTAAATCGAGTTCTCGACATTTATCTTTGTTGGCTAGCCATCAAAGAGAGAAAACGTTTTAAGGAAATCCGGTGCACGGGAAATTACGGAAATCGATCGCCGTTCGAGCATTAAGGGACACATAGACAGTGGGATTGTTTTGTAGAATTTGATAGGGAAACTCTGTTTGAAGTGTGCATACGTTTACAAGTACCATATATCGAAAGCATAAACAATTTTGTATATATACAATGCAATTTTGAAGATTGAAGTAATGGCCTGAATAATTTTTTTTTTTTTTTTACATATTTCCTAGATACATTTTAATTTTACGTTTACGCTTTATGGATAAATATTTTCCTTTTATCAATTGACGATAAAATTTCAATTTAAATCAATACATCTTCTAATTTACCTTAATTAGTAGTAAGAAAAATATAATTTTTAATTATAGAAGAAATTAATAATAAGGAAAATTACCCACATGAATAGATAAAATAAAATTACATAAATAAAAAAAAGTTTATAGGAAGATAGTTATCTTTAATCTTAAGTATTCTATATCCTATTAGTATTTCATAAACAATAAAACTACATGTGTGTGTGCGCGTGTGTGTGTGTGTAAGTATATATTATACGTATTATATATATGTGTATGTATATATCATTAAAATACCTCAAACTATGAAGCAGTACCAACAATTAAAAATTAATCATAGTGCTATATCGTACAATTCCACAGTGAATACTTAACCTTCTGATCTTATTTTGTATCACGCAAAACAGTTCGACCTCTGACAATAATCAAACAAACAACGACATAAACACCACGGACACAAACGCGACGTAGTAAATCCAGGAAAAAATCCAAAAAATATAAACAAACGCTTTTTTCACTTACGAGTGATGACAATGCCAATTACGTTTGTTCGACAACCTCGATGACCAGCTGATGCACTTAGTTGCACAGCAACCGACTGTACTTGGCAGTTCCGCTGCACTTGTGGTCCATTTCCTGAATTCTCCTGAATTCTGATCTCACACACGCACACACTGCCGCCGCCGGCGATCGCAATTTAACTCTGTCACAGTTCACTTCGGACAAAGAGGTTCCTCGAGCCTTGAATAGCGAGAATCCAAAAGAGACTCGCGAACCTAATGACAACGCGTCAAGAAAGACGATTAGACTTTCTTTTCTCCTCTCTCTTCATCATTCACGAGAGACAAAACCGATTAGGGATTGTCCGAACGCGATACTTTTTACGAATGAAGCATGACAGCGTCGCGATTCAACTCGAAACACAATCGACTCTCGATTCGACTGGACTCGACTCGCGAGAGTACGGAAGTCACGCGCAAGTTAAGCCACTTATCAAGACCGAAAACGACGATGATGGATGCCACGCTCACCGGCAATTAGTTTGACGATCACCACCCGAATTTCAAACAGTCAAGTGCTCTCGTGACAATTCAATTCTCGAATGGCCTTCATCGATTCGGCACAAGCAATCGAACTTCAATCGCAGCATCGATGATCCGCGCACTGATCTCTGTCTCACAGAAAGAGAAAAAAAGTCGTAAATCAACGAGTTACTTGAATCGATACGCGAGAGAGAGAGAGAGAAAGAGCGAGAGTTTCTACGCTGCTCCACCGTATATTACTTCGAATGTTACCGCTCAAACGATTGCACCGATTCAAACGTTCCCCGATCGACGACACACTGCGACAACATTCGCATGAAAATCGTGTCTCATGATGCGTCACGCGGTAACACGCGAAGTGTAGACGCAACTATCACTCATGTTGTAGAGTTTAGTACGACAGGCAGTAAACTTGACTTGCGATACGATGAGGTTAACGGTGGTCGAGAAAGAGCCCACGCGAAAGCCAGCCGTGTCGCGTCGCTGAGGCGCGAAGTTGAACGCGACAGGTGCAAAGGAAGTGAAGTGAGGCGAACCTGCGCGCGCATCTACACAGTACGACACGGCTCGCGGCTCGCGAGAAACTGCCGGCCGCGCGTTAAAGCGATACCCGACCGCCCCTTTCAAGCCACGGATCTGGCGCAGGTACCATCCCTTTCTTCCCCCCACCACACAGGCACCCCATGACTCTACACCCTCGCCACTTTCGACCTTTCGACGCGCATCCCCTTTTCCAAGTTATCTCGGACCTGGATCGGGCCAATCGAAACCCCTTACCCCTTATTACACCTGTGACCCCGCCATTGTTAGCTCACTTATCGGCCTGTCTGTTTTATCAAACTGCTCATTCACATTTTACTAATTGTCTTTACTTTCTTTCTCTTATATCGATGACTTTAATGGAGTTTCGTTTAATGAGTTGTTATCTGTTTTTGTTTCCTGATTCTGGAGAGTCGTGGAAGGGTGAGATTTGTTATCTGCTGATAAGAAATAGGAACCATGGAACCGTTTGAAAATTATATCGCATAAGGGCTATCATAATTGAATGATTAATAATGAAGTATTTCAAATAGTGTAACTAATAAATATAATAAAAATAGAGAGACAAATAACATGCGCGTATATATATAATGCATATTGACAACATGCACCATTGACAAGAGTGATGTTATAAAGATTATTTTAGATCAGTCTAAGAATTTCACAGATTTTAATTTAATTACCAAACATTAATAAAAATACTTATATCTAAAACGACAGTTTAACTAACATAAAAGACGTATGTACATATATGAAATTAATGTTTATTATTTGAGTATCATTATTCATTAATAAATGTTTGGTATAACTTATTTATTTCTGCAGCTTCTCTGTTTCTGTTTGATTTTGGTACGTTAACTTAAAAAAAAGTGTTAATTTAAAAAAAAATCCGTGTGGACGTATACAAAACAGGATGCAAATCCTACTACTTGTGCAGCTTTAGATATTTCAGAATTCACGAAATTGTTACAAATCTGTTTTAGAGGCATGGAATGCACGTTGTCTACCGAAACGTGTATGTTACAAGTTGGAAAGTTTGTANAAGCGGTAAACGTGCACAGCACGTGTAACTCTGATATCACAGAGTTACACTAGATGATGTAATCATTCAAATAGATATGACACTAGTACGCTTCTTGTATGACTTGAAACAGTTGAGACACATGATGAAATTTAATGGTGCAGGAATATACAGAATATGCATAGTATTCATACAAAAAGTCTTTTTCACAGTACTATCAGAAACTTTGTTTTACATAATCGATCTTTTACAATTACATAATTCTGTTGAATCAAAAAACGTTTAAAATGTAAGAAACATTCGTAACGGAGTCTACGACTCGCCGATCGTAACAGCTTCCATCAACATTTCGTTCATCCAATACTTTTTCAATAATTGTTGGATCGTGTTTCTGTATAATTACCACGTAGAAGTCTAACGCGAGTAATTGAATGCGCAAATAGAGGTCCTCTAGCATCCAGCAAGTAATTCCTCTTATTTGTCAAATTCCTCTTATCTGCCCTCAGATTCAACAGTTCGATTCATCACGATGCTGCGTACGTGAACAATATGGAAAAAGAAAGAAAACATCAGGCCAGAAACATTACCGTGCGCATTTCTTTCTTTTGTTTTTGTTTTGAAACATATCGCGTTAACGATATGTAAACATGAATTCACTAACGTCCGATATTCTGTTTCATACTCTTCTAACTTTGTTTATATTAGATTCTCTATTACTATTTCTTTCATTCAATACAATTATGTATCATAATTCATTTATTACGTTAATCCTTAACAATATAACAGAAATTTTACTTTCAATATTTTCGATATCTTCGCACATTCTTCTATGCAAACTGTGTATTTCTACACTTTTATATTTCCTATAAATGTACAATCTATTTATAACTCATCATAATGGTTTAGTTTAAATTGCGCTTGTAGAATACGTCTTACACTTGTCACCAGAGGGCCATCGACAGCAACATAGAGCTACCGATGTTAATGCTTTCTCATTAGTGGTCGCATTGACTATTCGTTTCAATAAATATAACTTCCAACATAACGTTTCCTATCCCAGTGTCTAAGGTATACATCTGCTAGATAAGCCTTACTGAAGAGTCCTACTAGCAGATCTCGGACGAAACACTATTATTCCTCCCTCTCCCTTTCTCCTATTCTATTTCTTTCCATTTCCCCCTTGCTATTCAGAAATAGTTGTTGTGTTGTTTAATAACGTTTTTCAGCAACTTTTGTGAAAGCAAAATATGGGCAAAGATGGAGTGATTGACGGACAGGAAGCCGGAGGATTTTTCAAGTCCCTTGGACGCTGATCAGCTGATGAAAAACAATCAGCTGATAAAAATATAGAGACACTGACGTGTGTTTATAGTAACTCCCCTTTCTGGTCTTTGATTGGGGCACGAAGATCCGGAGTAGAGAGGGAGGCTGCTCACAGGGACACGTCGCAAGAGAGGGTAGAAAAACTCGAACCGAGCCTTCTTGAATACAGTTAACCCAGTTAGCCTCCCCCTCCCCTGGTTGTTGTGTTCATGAAGAGAGGGAGGAACCAAGAATATCAAAAACATATCATTCCTTCCTTATATGTATAATTCCTTCTTTGTCATCCACAGTGTCTAAGGCATGAGCCTGCTAGGTAAACCTTACTGATGAGTCCACTAGCAGGCTCTGGACGAAACACTTCTTTTTTTTCTTTTTCTCCATCTTCTTTCATATATCCGTGATATTTCTAGCTGCTGGCNTGACTGTAGCTGTCGCTGCTGGGGTACTGTTGTATTTTCTTCTTATTTAGATGTCGTGGGAGAAAAATCGGACTACAGGCGCCGGGATTCGAACCCGGGTCCCGAACGTTCGTAACGTACGGCGCTAACCACTGCGTTGCCGTCGTCCGACACTGGTTAGTTTCGAGTGGTGGTATTTTCGCTGTCGAGTGCCGCCACAGGAGGAAAGCCCGGTGTGGGTGTGCTTTTTGAGCGAAGAACGCGGATTCGTTGTTTGATCCCCCCCAAAGCATTTTTATACTTTGACGAAAGAAACTACCTCCAAGACCAAAATAATATTCCAATAATCTTCCATATAAAAAGAAAAATAGGGATTAAAACAATACTTTACGAGGAAAACTTAAATGGGCAGACTGTAGACTCCCCACTAGGTGAAGATACAACGTGGCCCTTCCCCAAGAAGACACAGAAGACAATCACAGAAAAAGCATAAAAAAATATTGGTGGATACCGAAACCATAGAAAAAAACCATAGAACCAATAGAAAAAAAAGGAAAAATAACAAGAGCAAGAGCCACAAAATGGCAACGCTCAAATTTCCCTCCGTGTAAAATAGTGTAAATATTGTAAACATTGTAAATAATTCTACGGGACACCCCTCCCTTCCCCTCCCCGTCTGCCCTCTCCCACCCCTTCCCAAAAACCCACAACCCTACCGAAACCATAAGTAGACTACCGAACTGACCTGTTTTTGCGACCAGGTTTTCAGGACAGAGATAGTAAGAAAAAACAATATCTTATATATATGCCGCTCTACATTCACAGGAATTAAGGATCGCTGCACATAAAAGTAATTTGCGTTTCGATTCACTGAGGATTTTGTATAAAAAGAGATAAGATATGGGCAATAATGAGCATGCAAAAAAATGAATAGAAAAATGAACGACGTTCAATATTTATTTAATTGGCATGTACTCATTTACCATAAACCGTATTTTATTTGCTATAAAAATAATTTAAACTCGCACTACAGTTTGAAATACTTGGTCATCATCCAGAAAGTTTTTAACTTGTAAGTGAACTGTAAATTCCAATAATGAAATAATTCCTTGCATATAATTGTAGATTGAATTATACTCTACATTATTAAGATACTTTCATAAAAATAATAGAAAGCGTATCATCTTAACCTTGGTTAAATTTAATTAGAAATCGTAACCTTAGTAAAAGTCTGTCAATTTTCATTCGTTCTTAGAATATTACTGCTCATATAAAGTAGACATAAACAAACGATATTTCATCATAATTGTTGTAAATTAATGAAATTGATAATTAATGAAAGTATTTTTTCACACTAATTAAAGTACATAGAGAAATAAGACTACGTACGCTTCAAAGTCAGTAGATTAATTTCTATACCAATAACTTTTGCTATATGCTCTTCAAATTCGATTTAGCAAATCATTAATTCAAGTCTACAATTTACATATTATGTATGAATACATTTATAATGAATTAAATATTCAAATTACATCAAGGTGTGTATAAAACACTTAACGACTGGGTAAGATGTAAAATTCCCTTGCCAATCTTTTATCTATCCTAATAAGAAAAAGATTTGTATTTATCTCTCTTCCACAGAAAATTATGATTATACAGTACCTACTTGTTAAGATGAAATTCGAAGAAGAGCAGTAATAGATCAAATTCGCCTCTAAAATTAGAACGATCGTTTGCTATAAATCTATGCATATGTCACAGCGCTAGGATAATCACATTTTGCACACCATAGCCATCAAAATAGTAACTAAGCAGTAGCAGCATACCTATGCGACCAGCATCCAGCGATAACCCCCCCAAAGGAACTAAACACCTGATATAAAAAACCCTCCCAAGTCAGCACTTGACATTCTGTTCTGTTCTGTTACGACATTCTGTATCTTTACTCTGTCAATTTATATAATAAATTTTACACTAACTATCATAATTGAAGTACCAATCTGTCACCTTACGTGCGGAACGTGAAATAATCTGGAACCGACGTGACACATACGACGATCGCAACGCTCCGTGAACGAGAGAAAAATCGTCAAAGTGTCTTGTTTATTTCGAACTTGTACGATCGGCTCAATTATAAATCTTCTACGTTTTATTCATATCTTTCTATAGAGATTATTGGCGTGTAATTGATATCTTAATGTATAACTCCATCAATTACCTCATTGGAAAATGTAACCTAACGAGCCGCTTTTCAAGAACGAAAAGAGGCATGATAGAACAACTATTCTCCAGACTGAAACCTTGTAATCCGCGTGTTTAATGAATAAATAGGACGATATCAAGCCACCGGAACCATCTATGCAATTATTGTAAACAAGGTACACGGCAATATTAATCCACAAACGTGGCTAATAATTAATCAAAATCGCAGCGCCTCGCTGGAAAACGGAAGGGACAAACGATCCAGCCATTTCCGTCTTATTATCGCAATTCATCTGTCGGCTATCTACACAAGATTTATTCCACGTCTTTCACGAAGCTGGGCTTCTTTTGCCTTTGCTCGACCGTAGACAACCGGATCTCCTCCTCTCTTTGCTCGTACCTCGCGTTTATCCGCCTGTCTGCGAGTCCGATTTGCTCACAAAAGACCAGAGCGTGGAACAATAAGGGCATCCTGACGCTTCCACATTAAGATTTGTCTTCACGCCTGACGAATTTAAATCAGGCCCATCAGGCTCTGAGTCGTACAATCGAATTTCTTTGGAAATTGGAAATGCCAACATATTTGATAATAGTCATTATTAGATTGTGGACTTCCATGCAAATTCATATCTTTTAAAATTTAAGATAAATTTAGACCAAAATACTATCGTTTAATATGTATCAGGTATCTAAAAATGTTACTTAGAATTAATGCAATATGAAGAAAATAAATAACTATATGTGATTGTGTTTCTGTCTGAATTAAAGTAAGCATTAATATTATCAAAAATAGTTGTTTGTTTTTAGCAATCACGAAAAGAAAACATCTGATACTAGTTATTTTGACCAGCTTTCTATCACTTTATAAAAATGCGTAAGAACTAAATAACCAGAAGACACAGATGCTAAAGCGGTAAAGTAATTTTACGAAGATTACAAACATAAATTTTGTTACTGTATATTGATCGATCAATTTTATAGTAAAATTACAACCTATTAAAAGAAAAGTGATTGTATCGACGAAGCAATATTTACACTGAAGGAACTTTGATTGGTTTTGTGTTGATATTTGGTTTTTCAGTTGACAAACCTTAATCCTAGTCCGTTTTATGTACCAAAAATTTTTGAGATTTTGAAGCGTCAAAAAATTTGAATCTAATACGGTACAGATATACCGGGATGAATATTGCTTGTGTGTATATAACGATATTTACAAAATAATATTCATCTATTAAGTGATTAAGTGCAAAACTTTCCAATGTTATCTCTATTTTCTTTTAAATGAAATTAATCTCACAACCATATAAAACATGAAAACGTTGTATATAAAGGTATGTTATCACGTGACCATCAAACGTTCTACATAGCCGAAGCTTATCTTATTTTTCACTGTGCATCTGTAAAATCTGTATTCCGCGAAGTAAAAAAAAAAAAAAGAAAAAAAAGAACAAATCCACATATATAAAATCAATAATAATGCCATTTGCCAAAAGCAACGAAGATTGTGAAACATAGATGGAAAATAGTGAACTTCAAACGAATGACAATTGATCGAAAAGCTACAACGATGATTAAGAAGAACAAATTGATTGACGCTTAAAGTACGTATCAGTTTTTCTGGTCAGAATAAGGATGAGAGCACGGTATTCTACGCAGGTTAGCTTTTCCACCGGAAAACGGTTTTTCCAATGGAAAACGCGATCGACCCTTTGGTAAATAGCTCGAGCCAGGTGTTACTGAACGACGTTCTCCTATCGTGTTTCCCATAGAAAATAAAAGGTTTTCGAACAGAGCCATTGGAAAATTCACTTCGTATTGGCTAAACCAGATCAAATGCATCCGCACTTACGTCGATACGTTTTAACTATACATGCATCACGCTTCGTCTAGCCGGGATTTACGAATATTTCGAGATGCATGGAAGCTCGCAGGCTAACGTGGAATGTGTTTCGCGAAAGTACATATTACTTTGAAGCAGAACCTGCGATATTCGGTCAAAGAGCCTTCTGCGTTGGTGTTCATTTTCGCTATAGAATCTATGTTCCTTGGAGTGAAAGAGTTTTGTATTGGTTCCTACGTTAATTACGTTTTTATACACCTAGATTGTACAATTCTGAAACGAGCAAAATCTCAGACAATAGTAATCATAATAATCGAAACCTCTAAAAGATCTGTTAATCGAACAATACTAGAGCAACGCAATACTACGATCTTTTGGTTTAAATCCAATGAATTGATCATAACTTGGTGGAAAATTAACATGAGCTGCGACAGATACTTTCTGATTGAAGTTTTATCAAATATAGTAGAAATTCGTACTTATTAACAATAATTTTGTACGATTAAATAGGATGAGGTTACAAATTGCTGTTAAGATAAAAGATAAAAAATGACATACATATTTGTCTTTAAAAAATAGTATGTTCGGTTTAGAATAAATATCCATCTAGATTTATACACCAAACCATCTGAATCGGATATTTTATTCAATTCTGTAAACATTACGTCAATATTCTATATTATTCTCCCAAACTCCCTTTTTTTTTCGTTTTACCACTCAATCGATAGACCAATTTGTAGAATTCTCATATGTCCAACGTTTCATATAACATTGTACCATTCAGTCATTTGTTACAATTCCATCAAATTCTCTTGATTGAAACGAAAGAAAGGGACTATGGAGGATCTAAAGTGGCGTAGAACTCATTAACTATTCGGGGCTGAAACATCCCCCATTAAATTAAATCGTCGAAAATAACATTTCCATTATCACCATAAATTCGTCAGAGATATTTCGATAGTGCTTTATCCGCGAGTCGGCAGGAATATTCATGTTATCGCGAAACTTCTGAGTTCCATCCGTATTAACAAAGTGAAGCACACAGGTTAGCAGATAACTTCCTGCAAACTGTATTTGTACAATACTTAGACTAGAACTGGTAGGTATATCCAGAAAGAATGACTGTAGTTCTATCAGAAGTCATGACAGGCGAACTTTTGATTATCAAGTTTCCTGTCTCAACCCCTTTATCTACTGTTCCCTGCTCGTGTAATCCCTTACTGCTAAGTAAGTATCAGCTTTAACGGGAATACCGAGTAAGACCTTATTCTACGAGTTCACCTTGTCTGTGAATGCAACTCACATAAAATAAACAATGATTGTAGCCTGTAGTTTCATCTTCAATGTTGCTTAAACATGAGGTAATATCAAATTCCTTAATTTAAATATTGATATATTAAGACGAGAAAGATCGAATATCTTCTCGTTCCTTTAATTAAAAATAAGTTACATGTAAAAATTAGTTTTAAACAGAATGCCCTAAGAGGAGAAATTACAGTTATATTATTTTAACATTGAATAAAAATTAAGATAATTTCAATACGATTCTTTTCATTTCTCTATATAGGAACCTCATTGAGAGATTTTATACTATAAGACTTAAATAAAATAAACTTGATATTATTTAATGTCATCGTATTAACTGTACTATATGAACTATATGACTATATGAATGAAAATTTGAAAGAATTGGCTAGAAAAACAAACGTTTGAACAAGTGTTCCACATTATATTCTTCTTTGTTTTAAATTGTGAATCAAAATCTCCTTATCAATCAATATAGTTACTATATAATAATCATTTCCAATGCGTATAACGTGATAATCAAAATAAAACATACCTATGTTTTATGTATATACAAATATATAAATAAAAGAGATGTATCTAGCTGTATTTTATTTTAATTTTTTCTGCATAGTAAAAAACAACTTCATCATCAAATTTCACAAATTTAATTAGATTTCGATTATACAAAGGTAACAATCCAATCGAATTCATATTATAATCAGTCTGTCAGTTTGTACAGTTAAAAATTGAATAGTTTCATATGCCTGTTTGAATACGAAATACGTTAAAAGTAACAAATGTCAGCACACCAGCAAGAATTTCAATGAAAGTTGTGTACACGTAGGCTACACAGATAATATGTAGCAATAGAAGTTACAAACCCTATAGCTGCACTACAGGTTGAAAATTGGAAGCGAAATAGGAAAACTGTACGAGATCAAACTACACCCTTCAGACGACAGAAGACATACAACGGCAGACTTCCACCACTTTGCCAACATACACGACACATACATATCATATAATATGCTGCATGTAAACTTCGCAAAAATATCGAAACTCAATGTCATTTTTCATGATTGTGTTTTATAGCTCTATAAATTTTTAATTCGATATTTTTTTTGTCATTGATTTATTCTAATTTATTAATATATTTTAATAGAATTAATTATCACGTAATCGCAATATTTTATTTGTTGTTAATAAAGCTTAAATTTTGAAGTATAGTTTAATAGCTTAATATTTTATTCCAAGTAAGTGTGAACTCGTTTATTTAATCGCTTTTATCTAACCCTTTGACGTTCTCTTTGCCAAAAGAACAAATTTTAAATGATTATGCAGAAACCTCCTTCAAATCTTGTTGAATAGAAATACAAAGGTTCTTTAACATATATTACGTGTAAAACTTTGTAAGTCTACGGAGCTGTAACTTCAAAATATTCAACGATACTTTGCGTAATTTTATTCAAATTTATCGACCTTAAATTCTCGCGAATAACGAGAAAAGGAAATTTTTGTAATATCAGAAATGCTTCCTGCATACACATGCCTATATAATGACTGCAAAAATGGAACAAAAAGCTCATTTCTTTCGCGTTTCTCACAGGCTACTCCTTTTTTAAACTTTAGCTTTTAATTATTTTAATTGGTCATTACACGATATTATTTTAATTTAATATAAGAAAATTTCTAAATATACATAAGTGTAGTATCGATCAAATATTAGTCAATTGTTTATTTTTATTAGTTACTTTTCCCATTATATTACATCCACTACATATTACATTGAATATTCTTTAAAAAGGAGTCACATTAACTTTCTTATTTTTATTCGCTGGAAGGACTAAGGAAAAGAATATTTATATTTTAAAAAGTGTTGCTTATACTTGTATTAAACAATATTTAAATAAAATTAAATTGGACAATGTTCAAGCAATAGGGCATGACTCTCTTTCATGTTTAGCTTGTACTACCAGAATACCTGGTATTAAAGGATGTAACTGGAAAGAGAGGAACTGGGAGTTACTATTGAAACGAATAAACAGTACAAGCTAAGCCAAAGATTTCAAATAAAGGAAGGCGTGCTAGGAACACCGTAATATCCTTTATTGTATTTGCATCGGGAAATAACGGTATCAACTGAAATACAAAGTACTGATCGAAATATTCTGCCATAAAGTAAGTGCAATAATGTGCAACAAAGTTAAAGTACAATAAAATTAAAGTGTTATATACAAGTAAAGTTCTAGTAATTGCTTTCTTTCAAAAACTTCTCAATTTACTTTCTCAATTTCACTTTGTTTGAAAATGCTCCTTTCTCGAAGACCCTCCAGTATCCCACGCAATCGTAGATTTTAACTCGCATTAATGACAGAACTATCGGTCTACAATGAATAATTAATGAAAGATTATTACTGGACGTCCACATTTGTAACACTTAAAGACTGCGATCTGACGTCAGAGAAGAAGTGGGACGCCCTAGTTTTGCTAAGACTGATTATTTTATTAACCAATCTGACATGTTACAAAATTATACCAGCTGGCATATATCTTGTAACAATGCATTGCGTAAATAACGATTGCTAATTAGTCCTGCACGTTAAAATTTTGCTGAAGATTTGTATCTTATCAGGAACTTTAATTCGCAATTCGTTGTACGTTATCATCAATCATTGCAATTCTTTTCACACGCAATTAAAATAAAGCTAAATTAGTTATTCGGAATATTTATTCTCGACTTAAATATATAATTACATATATAAACAATATACGTATTGTAACACTGTAACGTAGAAACTTTGTCTTTATTTTTTTGAAAAAGATCGTGTGGTATAATTACTCTGTCTATTTAATTTATAAAAGAATAAATAATATACATTGAAATATTATATGCACAGTGTGAAATACAAATACATATATATTCATTAAACTATTTTATTTTCGTGGTACATGTTTCATTTTGTTATGTTTTATAAAAATATTTTAAATTAATGTAATTTTTTATATTCTACAAAGTAATATCATAATTAGCAAGAATAGCTATACTTCTCAAATAAAATAATATTGAAAACATTAAAAAACAGATACCTACAGATATATATACATTATTATTATCATATAATTATATATATATATAATTAATATTTACAATTACATATATATATATTGAATGTAAATATATAAATACATAAAATATAGATTTCATTTCTAAAAGAAACATTTCTAAAGTTTCTATATTTTTTATTTCTACTTTAACCCTTTGGTGAAGATTCATAAGCGATTATTTAAAGTATTTCTTGTAAATATAACCGTGTGACCTTGTACAATAAGCACTACGAACATTACCTCAAAGAATTGAGATTCTTGAATTACTTTTTGCTTTTTAATTTTAACAAGGCGGTGTCTGCGGTTGATTCATGCGTGTCTAATACAATTACATGAATCGATATAGTGCGCGGTATGATGTAATTAAGCCGTACATCGACTATGTAGCGAGGGCAATTGTATCGTCTAACGCCTTTTATAGTCTTCGTTGAATCATTTCATTTCGTTACGTAATTTTTCGTTTTATTTATAACTTTCAACAAATACATCGTTGTACAATAATATTTCAGAGAAATAACCATTATTGAATATACGATACACGAATTCTCCACGAACATTTTATGAAACCGAGATAGATAAAGAAATTCACGAATTAGCAAATTACAACATAAAGCAAATTAAAATACGAATTCTACAATTTAAAATATATTACATTAAAATTCCTTTTCTAAAATCTATATCGTTGTTTAACATTTTTTCAAGAAATAGATGTCATTTGCTCTAATTATTCGAAATAATCAGAATTCTATCATTTCGGGAAACATCAAATTTCCTCTCTTCAAAGTCTATACGTTTGTATACAGCTGTATCGAAAAATATTGCTCTATTATTGCCCTACTACTACTCGAACATATATATCCATATGTATCCATTTTATGTAACTATGAATCTTCAACGTTTTCTATAATAAAAAAGCAAGTGCAAATTAGTCATCGTGTGATAGTTCAAGCTATCTTGTTCTTCTTCCAAGAAATCAGAAAATCCGTGTGGCCGTATACAAAACAGGATGCAAATCCTACTACTTGTGCAGCTTTAGATATCTCAGAATTCACGAAATTGTTATAAATCTGTTTTAGAGACATGGAATGCACGTTGTCTACCGAAACGTGTATGTTACAAGTTGGAAAGTTTGTGAAGCGGTAAACGTGCACAGCACGTGTAACTCTGATATCACAGAGTTACACTAGATGATGTAATCATTCAAATAGATATGACACTAGTACGCTTCTTGTATGACTTGAAACAGTTGAGACACATGATGAAATTTAATGGTGCAGGAATATACAGAATATGCATAGTATTCATACAAAAAGTCTTTTTCACAGTACTATCA